>NW_027133377.1:608000-1216000 GCF_026122565.2 Emydura macquarii macquarii
TAAATAGACAAAACAAACACAGGGAAAAGAAAAGTGATACGTAGAAGCAGAATGAACAATGTGATGGCAGCAAATGTCACATTAGTCGATCACCTTGTTTTTCCATTTGTAGCTAGCAAATCACACGCTTAATTTTTTTGAAAAGGTCACGGTTTCATTTCATATCTGTTACAGCTTGCATTAGTAATAATATAATATATTCAATTCATGGACACTTATGATCCATCCATAGGGCCTCTTTTCAACTCAAACTACTCCGGACATTTTTAGTGAGCACTCAAGAAGTTAACAAAATTTAGTTCTTGTTAGTTTTATTTTGCCCTCTCCGTCTTTGAACATGTAATTTCCTGTTTGTTATATTGAAGGTTAGCTGCTTAATACATTTTTTTTATTGGGTATAAGAGTAAGTGGTGTTGCACTAGAGAGTAGTGTTCAGCATAGGGGAGAAAAGGAAACTTCAGAAAGGAGCTATGTCTGTGAGCTCGCTTTATGTCTAGTGTTTGCATTGAATATATGTAAAATAGCAGGTTGTTTAGCAGTAGAAATCTTAAGGCTTCAGGAAAGTGAAAAGTTGTATGCAGATAAACCTGACAGCTCTGACAATTGTCTTATGCTGAGTCCAGGTTATCTGACTGTAGGATATCTGTGTTTTTCTGAGGGCTTGGTACTTATCAGTAATACCCTTGATGAAAACGTGAACAATATATTAAATGTTGTATTGTTCCTTGTTATAAATTTTGTCTAAGAACAGGAGTACTGAAATTTGGTGGTTCACTAATCTCAAGGAAGCCACTAAGGATACTAGAAGTGTTTTTCCATTTGTTAATGTGTGTACTGCACTCTGAAGATCTGGTATATAAGTGCTAAACATTCGGTTAAGAGTTGAAACTACTAATGACCATCATAATTCATAACTGAGTGAGGCCCTCTGTGTGCTATCAACATTAATGAAGAAAATCTGCTACTTGCAGAAATAAGACACTTAAACTTTTGTGCTATTTTTGTGTAGGAGCATGAACTGCCTGATGATACTCCCCAGCTCCACCAGGAGCAGACTGTACAGGTCATGGAACATTCTATTTTGGACAGAACAATGGGTTTGACAATTTGTCTGCCCTACTCATTTAATCAAACATAGATTTTTCTCTGTATTGCTCTCCACTGCTTTTATTTTTCCTCAAAATGTCAAAGCACCTATCCAGTGGTAGGCATGTGATGATTTTGATGTTATTCCAACCAATTTAGCATTTATCTGTACAAGAACTTTTCCTTTTGCTTTTGTGATTTTATTCTGATTTTTGTCTGTGTGCAGATTTTTTATAACAATCGAGGATGTTTGCATGGCATAGAGCTATATTAAGTAAATTCTCTAAATGTTCATAATGCACGTATAACTATGCTCTGTATCAAAGGCCATCTCAATTTGATATTTATGAATCAGATCCTATCAATTTTAAAATACTGTTTTCAATTCCAATGATGACTTAAAGAACATTTCAAATTTTGCTATTTTAAAACAATTTAGCTTTAGAATCCTCCCATAACCAGTCTGTCTATAACTTAAAATTTACATCCAAATTTATCTTTGGTAGATAAATGTCCCATGGTTGATGGTTTGAAGACATCAGCCTTGGAATATGCATGTGCTGATAAGTGGAGCGTGGCTCATCAGAAGTGCTCCAAGTCTGAGTTGCTGTCAGCTATAGGCATTCCCCAGGAGGACAAAAGATGCGGCTGATGTAGAACCAGTGCCTAAAGAGGGGTATTAAAGTATCCCCTAATAGCCTGTGTGGTGTCCTCACAATTTATTGTCTAACACAACAGAGTCAGTGGGAGAAATGACATTCAGAACATGCATTTCACAGTGCTGGAAAATGTGAATAGAAAGGCTTTGTTGACACACCTTGGTTCTTTGTAGGGTTGTTGTTTATCTCACCCATCTTGTCTCTCTAATGTCTTGGTTCTCTGACTGCATCAGAATTAGTATTTGAAAACAAGTTGTAAATCTGGAGAATTACAAACTCAGTTTGAAAACAAGCTTCACTTTGAGTTTCATTAGTGATATTAGTAGCGTAGACAAGGCAAAAACATTAAAAATATAATTTTCAAAGTTGATAACTTCCTTTAAAGGGCTCACTTTTGTGAGGTGCAGAGCACCTTCAGCATGCTTTAATTTCACAAGAGCTAAGCAGCTCACAGGATTGGGCCCTGATTGACCACCTGACCTGCTTCATTGTTGCTACATCCTGTAGCAAGCCTAAGAACTAAAGCATAAATACTAATTTATAAAAGCAGTATCTAGATGAAATGCATGATGTGGACTCTGCAGAAGTTGCCTGGATGTGTCATGTGATTTCCAGTTTACCCAATGTAGGAAGAAAAGCTTAATAGCTCTGTGCACACATAGTACAAGCTAGAACCGGTGTGAGCGGCTTAAAGATTCAGTACATTTCGTGTCTTGATTAAAGTTCCCAACTTATCTTTTGAAACATGAGGTTAAAGAAGAACAGTAATGGCAGAAGGCTAGCATAACATAAGTATCCATAATTTGAACAAAGGCAACACCTTGAATACTAATCGTGGTTCATTTCTATTAGAAACTAGGATTTTGAGACTGTTACTTGCACCCCCAGAGGGATGCAACTGTTATAGCCAATATACTTCCCTGCCAAAAGTTAGTCTGGATGCAGCAAGATACTTGGATACATTCCTAACGTTAAGCATGTGAGTAGTCCCATTAACTTCAATAGGACTACTTTTGTTTAAGACTACACATGTGCTTAAGGTCCCAGATCATTAAGCTATTTAAATAAAAAGTGGCCCTTTATCTCTACAGCATAGATGACTCCCTTCCTTCTCTGTTCATCACTGCCAAGGATGTCTCCATACATAGTTAATCTCACAAATGTTTCTTCTCTCTTAGCTTTCCTCTGAGTCAGAATCTTTCAGTATCATCTGAGAGTTATACCATGGCTCCTTAGAACCAAATATTTGCCTTTACCTCTACCTCAAATTCCCAGCTCCTCTTCCTCATCCCCTAAAGAACAAATTACTAAGCATAAAAATAAGTTAACAAAACATAAATTGGATTCAGTTCTCCAAGGAGGTAATTTCACATTGGTGCAAAGCTTGTGGTTCCACAAAATATATTCCCCTCAGAGAATCGGCAGAGCCTCATACTTATCCAAATGTTCCAGCTTGGAATGGGTGGCTGAAGTTAATCCATAGCAGCTACCTCAGTGGTATGATTTACACCACACTGGACATGGAGGAACCTTGATTCAGTTGCCCCAATCTAAACATGACCATTTCAAGATACCAGAAAAAAGGCAGCCAAACCAGAATTACTAGATAAAGTAGTAAATTTGGAATGTCTCAAAGGAAAGCCTATTAATATTAACAGAAGGATCCAAGGAAGATTCCAGAGGGAATGGGTAGCAATGAAAAACAGTAGGAAGGGGTTTCATAAAGAGCACTATATAGCAACCTCTGCGGAACAGAGAAATCCTGCTGGTGTACAAAGTGTGTGAAATAGAAAAGCAATTTGTAAACAGCCTTGCTTAAAACACTAGGGAGGAAGGTTGAGAAGGAGGAGAATTTTATGTCTGTGCCACCATTAATATGGTGTTGACTTCAAATGATATACCTATAGAACTTTTATAGCCAGTATATATGGAAACTGGCAAATCATGAAGGGCTACTTGCCTGATAAATAATGAGAGCACAATGTCATTGTGTAACATGTTTAGTTTTTGTTCACTAACTGATGCTACATATGTTCGTCATTTGACCTAGTTTTGCCCAATGTCCCATTATATTTTCAAATGAAATCTTTAACAAAAGGACATTTCCCAGTAGATCTGGACACTGAAGGATGCCGAGGATAACAAACAGAAACATAATAAAAGATGAGGCTTTTTTCTTAAATATCCTGATTTTTGGAATTAGCAATCATTTTCAGTTTCTTCCAAAAATTAAATATTGAGAGTTTTTTCCCATCATTTCTTGAGAATAATTAACAATATGCATTTTAGCCTACTGTTTGAGAAAAGGAGATTATTAACAATCACATCTATAACTGAATGATCTTTGTATTTGAATCCCTTTAGTGTAAATTTTGATACCAGATATGGCCCTTCACATTTTTGATTACCAGCTATGTTGAATATAAAACAAGGTTTGATATTTTGCGTTTACCTCATCTTAACGTTACTTATCCTCCAGGATAAAATCTAATGGATGCCTGTGGTTTTTATTTAAAACAAAACTGGAATGATATTGTAGAGGGTTTTTTGACCAGAGATCAGTTGGTGCTGAGGGTGTAGCAACAGAACACTTGAGGGCTTTTGACTCATATGAAAGAGTAGGAAGCTCTTTTAGATTTTGTGAAAGCTTTCCAACCTGCCTCCAGGGATTATCATCCAAATCAGAAAAGGAATCCACAACCATAAATATAAATGTCAAATTTTCAACTCCTCCAGATATGTCTTTAATTGAAATGAGCTGGTGTTTGAGGAATGAAAAGATAGAAATCTAGATTGTAGGACCCTGTTATATGCAAAGTCCTCCTCTTCACCTTGTGCTACAGAATACTTTGTTTGTTCACCTTTAGGCAGAGAGCAGAAGTGCACACACATAACTTCTGACAATAAAACTTTTATTTAGGTTTCTTTATGGTAGAGTTCTGGATATGTTTTAAATAGCCATTTGGACTCCAAATAATATCCCATACTGTTATGATCATGTCAATCTGTATAATGGAAATTTTTGATCTATCACTTTTCTTTCTGTATCATTTTATATATAATGCAGGCTAATAAGAAATATAGAAATTCAGAATTTTGAAGAATTATACTCAACATACCTAAAAAGGACTGATAGGAAACTTAAGGTGTAAGCAGGAACGGATTCTTTAAAGATTAGTCCTGCACTTTATAAAGAGGATGAAAACCAGATGTAACATTTAATACCTTATGCAGCTCAGTAGGCAAATCAAAATTTTAAAAAGCATGTTGGTGCCCAACTTTTTCATAGAATAATATTTTTTTTAAAAACACACCCACCAAATAAGTAGTACTAAATGGATACATACTGTAAACCAAGGCTTTGGCAAAAAGGAGCAGAGGCTATTTACCTCTCTACTAAATATTATAATACTGGGCAAAAGTACTACAGTAAGCCAATTGTACAGTCTTCCTGAATAAGTATAATATAGCATGAACTGCAAAAATCACAGTTTTCTTATAAAATTTCCATATACAGCTGTGTCTAGTATTTGGTACATTTTGCCTCCTTTGTTTATATTATGTACAGCAATCTCCACATGAAAGGAAAACCGAAATCTGTGTGCCAAATGAACAGGCATGACAATTAGCTGTGGCTTAAAGTTTCCAACTTTCAAAAAGGTTTGAAGTCATTATAGATGCTTGAGAAGTGTATGCGTCAACTTAATTCCTGACATTGGTGAGGCATCTATTGCCATTAGATTACTATATGGGATTTGGTATGTGAGAAACCTATCTACTTTGTCAAGATATAAATGTTATTGGTAAATATCTCTTCCATCCTCCACACAAAAGATAGCTAGGTAAACTACGTTTTCCTCCTGGGATATGGCTCTGTGGTGACTGTTCACTTATGTACTGAGGGAATTTCATTTTCATGGCGCATAGTGCTCAGTGTTCAAAACTATCCTTGGTGAAGGAGCTGGTCTGGGTAATAATGTAAGATGATGTGTTGTATCTAAACGTTAACTTACATAAAGTGTTCCCCCTTTTTTAAGCTTGAACAGTATTTAAAGCCACTAGAGCAAGATGTAAAGAGAAATGTGTAATTTACATGGGTTTTAAATTCATTTGTCAATATCTGTAACCATTTATTTTTTCCCAGCCTGTAAAAAGACTGTGGCCCAGATTGTAACATCAATTTTAAAGCAGAAATCCCTATTGATTTACATGGAGATGTTTTCTTCAAAATTGATGGCACAATATAGCGAAAAGACCACAGATTTTCTACTTTTGGAAGTGGATCAAGAGAACATTGTTCAGTATGTGCAAATCAGGAGATTTATCAGAGCCAAGGCATTCTCACTAGATAAGAGATTTGATTATTTAGGGCTTGATCCAAAAACCCTTTGAAGTAAATGGAAAAAGTTGACTTCAGTGGGCTTTGGGTCAGACTCTTACTTAGAATAGTAGAAAGTCGGCAAATCAGAATTGTCCACACATTAGGATAACTTTGTATCACTAGCTGCAAGGAATCCTTCGGGGGGGCTCAGAGCTGCTGGAGCAGATCATATGCCATCACCCTCTCTTGTGGTTGGTACCTAGGATGCAATATTAGTCAATTACAACAGAGAGCTTGGAACACAAGTTTGCCACCGTAAACAAATTATTTTAATAATTTAGGGATGGATTCTGATACTCTTACTCAAACTGAGTAGCACCTTGCTCTCCTACTGTGTCAATTGATAGTCATGGAGTAAAGTGCTATTCAACATGAGTACTTGAGTCTGGCCCACACCATTTTAAAGCTTTGCAATCCCTTAGTGTTTATTATCTCTTTTTTTGTTTATTTAATGTTGAGAGCCAAGTACTATTCTCCCTCCCACACATGACATAAAAACGTCTTCAGAAGTTTGAAGTAAATGAATATTAAATACAGAGAGTAAGCATAGGTTTTACAAATCCTGTTAAAACTAGTCCCAATTAACACCATTGCCCCTAGCTAAATACAAAATGTAACTGTTAACATTATGTCATGCAGCTTACAGTTAGACATTATTTCTGTGTGAAATTTCAGGATGTCATGCTGAGTGAAATGTCTCCAGCTTTCTTTGAAAGTGAAAACACAAATGGAAACTAAAACCCAGTTAGTCTACTTTAAGTCAATGTTTTAAATATTCTTGTATGTCTAGCTAGTGCACACTGTGCAGTTTTTAACTTCTGAGACATGAAGTATTACTATGAAAAGGAAATGAAGAATTTCCTGTATAGATGCACTATTTTTGGTTCAGACACTTTGCATAAACAAGATAGTGCCCTTTCAGTTATATTTCTCATGGAAAGCATACCACAAATTTCCCCTGTAATTGTGAAAATGCTTTTATGTTATGACACGCTTGTGATTCACAACAAGGCTGAGTGAAGTTGCTTTTGAAATAAGTAAGTATTGTATG
Source organism: Emydura macquarii macquarii (assembly GCF_026122565.2). Taxonomy (NCBI): domain Eukaryota; kingdom Metazoa; phylum Chordata; order Testudines; family Chelidae; genus Emydura; species Emydura macquarii. The sequence continues at coordinate 615,178 of NW_027133377.1, forward strand.
ATGGCAATAGTTGAATGTTGCCCTAGGCACTGTTGAAGCTGGCAGCACTTGCATAAAGAAGTCTTGACTCCCAGATGGGTGCCTGGGCAGAGTTAGTTGACCTACTTTTCTCTGACCTTGATTTGCTCAGTGAGGTGTTAGTGTACTCCATCAGCTTTGCTGCATGATTAAGCCAATCACCTGACAACAGGCACTTAAAAGGAAAAAAAAATAAAGATGAACAGTTAGGATTTGTTTTTTAGTGTCTCGTGTGCCTCTGCTGAATTTCAGTGCAGCTAAACGGAATGAAGATAAAATACAAGAAAAACAATGAAGTGTTCAGATATAAAGAGAGAGAATGTGATGCAATGACAACAAGCTTTGGTTCTTTTCTCCAGGGAAGTTTAATCAGGAAGTGGCCTATATGGCATTCTTTCAAGTAGGTCCTTAAAGTATTTTGGCAACAGGCTCAGGGTCATAATTGGAAGAATTTGGCTGTGTTTACATCTTTGAGTGTTTATAGTGTTACAGTAGGGTAGTGTTGCATTATTTATAGAATATTTTGTGCATTTGAGCAATTAGCAGCTGGAGGCTGAAAAAAGTTATTCAATCAGTACCTTTTTACCAAATTTTTTAAAAAGCATTGTAATAAACAAGTAGCTACTATGAGGCAGTTGAGAATTGATTACTGGAGAGCATGCTGGTAATGCAGTGATGCACTGATTATGGGGTTGACAGTGTTTCTATTTTAAACCTCATTTCAAGGGATTTATAACATGGCTGTTTAAATTGATGTGAGACTGAAATGTAGGACTCTGGTTTTCAGAACTGTTGTGAGAATTGTGGGAGGGGAAAGGATTCTTACAAAATTTGTTATAAATCCATATAGTAAGGTTTTATTTGTGGGTTTATTTGTTTTTTATTTAATTACCCAGATCCTTTGAAATAGTTTGCTTTTAGGAACATGTTTAATCCTTCAAGTGGATGCTTTTTTTTTTTTTTTTTAAATATTTACAAATATTTTAATAGCAGCATAATTAAATGAACACTTAATTGCTAGAGTGATTATTATCATTAAGAGGATATATAGAAGTATTTTGAAATGAACTTCAGAAGGAAGCTTTTTGTGTGGAAAATTTACTTATGCAGAACAAAAACATGCTGTCCCTAATGCAGTCTTTTGTTCCTAAATACTGCTGGAGTCTTTTAAATATATGATGTCCAGAGTTTATCTCAGGTGGGAGGATTGTGCCATGGATGTACAGTACTCAAGCAGCCTAATAACAATCGGTCCAGGGCAGCTGAACGAGATGGTACTTCTAGTATTAGATGCTTAGCTGTGCTATCTAGGGAAGAGAGGCAAAGTAAGATAGAGGGGAGGGAAGAGTGATAAAGAGGCAGAGGTGAGAAGAGACTAAGGTCTGATCTGTGTACACAAAGTAGCACTGGTTTAAATAATGCTGCGATTTTAAATCAATTTTAGTTAAACTAATGTAAAACCCTATCTGAGTGCTGAATTTGATTTAAACCAGATTCTGTTGGTTTAACTTGTGTTGGTAAACTTTCAGATGCAAGCTACCCAACAGATGTAACTCATCTTAAACTATGTGTCCATACATGGGTTTGCATCAGTGTATCTATATCATTTTTAGAACATTTATAGAACATTTTTAGATCTATATCATTTTAACTTCACTGTTGCAACAACGCCATAGAGAAGAGATCATACAACTGGGGAAGAAGAGAATGTTCTTCATCAAAATAGACCAAACACACTGCCTATAGAAATCGTGATTCAGTAGTTGGAAAGTGTCATGGAGAACAGAGGGAACAGTCCATTTGCAATGTGGGCATGACTCTTATTCTTAAACTTTAAACCCCTTTTTCTGTTATATTAATAACATTTTCAAATGAATCCTGAATTTAGCATCTTGGAACAGCTGGACATGTTCAGGAGAGAATGTTAGCCTTGACTTTAGGTTCTGATTTTTACTAATTTGTAGCAACCTTAGTTAGTGTGACTTAAATATAATTTGTTGTACTTCATCATATAGCTCAAATTAACTGTAATTCTTTTTAAAACTACTTTAAAAGGTTGTGTCTAGCCTCTTCTGGCCAAACAAGCCATTTTAAAAGCACATTAGTAGAAACCAATCTTAAAACTTAAAAATGAGCCCACTAATACCCTTGTATCTTTCTGGTATGTGGGGCTCTGAGTAAGGTTGCAACTGAGACTCAGTCCTGCCAAGTCTTGTGAGTTTTTTTTATCATGAGCGTAATGGGTTTAGTGTTTTTTCTGAGAGTCCTAGCTCCTGGAATCATGTGATAATGTGAATATTTCAGCTTTCATTTAAAAAACAAAAAAAAGGTTTCTAGATGGTTTCAGAGGAAAGCTTGAAAAATTAATTTTAAAGGCTCAAAAACCAGAAGGCAAATAAGAACGCAACACTTACTATTTTAAAAAATCACATTATTTTTAGGCAATTCTCATAATTATTTTGGGTCTGACTTATCATTTTTGAACAGTTGGCTGTATTGGATTCATCACATTTCTGTCTAGACCAGGACCACCTTGCGCAGTGCTGAACTGTGTCAAACTATGTGGGGATTTTATATATAGACAATGGAAATTAGAATGAAGTCACTCTTTATTGCAAATGACTAGTGGGTAAAATTTCCAAAAGCATTTCCTGACTTAGACTTCTAAATGTAATTTTCAAACGTGATATAGTCATTTAGGAGTTAATTTCAAGCATCATTTTCCACATCTTAAAAAATCCAGCATTTAAAATATTTAGGAAGCAGAATTGTATCTCTGTAACTGTGGTATTACCTAACTAATGATTTTGTAGGAAGGAATATCAACAATGTGTGAGATGGTGCTGTAAGAGAAAGCTATCAATATTCTTCTTATGGGGCATCTCCATTACTGGAGGTTTGCAACTCTGGCAGCCCATTTTTGAACAATCCTCTCCCAATCTCATTGTGGCTGAATAGTCCTTTAGATCTGCCCAGGATTCCATATTGTCCATCCAAGATCTTCTTCGGTCTTGTGTTCTTCTGCTGTCAACTTTCCCTTCCAGTGCTCATAAACATACATTGCCCGCTGAACCCCTTAAAATATCCCTGTAAATCATCTTTTTTTTTTCCCCATAAGATCTCTGACTTGCATTTGTTCAATTCCAATTATCTCCAGTACCTATTCATTGGGTACATGGTCTATCCATGATATTTTCAAAATTATTCTATAACAGCATAATTCTTTATCATCACTTGTTTGAATGTTCGTGTTTTACAGCCATAATTTAACACAGACCCAGGGCAAGTTTTTACGAGTTGGAATTTAGTCTTCAGATTTGGTCTCTCTCGCCCTTGTTATTCTGGTGCTGACTTCAGCATCTGGTCTTTCATCTTCTGTAATGATGCTTCCTAAGTAGCAATAATTTCTTACTTGCTGTCCAGCTGGATTGTATCAGCATTCAAATATGCTTAAATCTAGTAAATGAGGAGTTCACAAAGTTTTGCAGTAAGACATCATATCCAAAAGTTCATTTACATGAGTCCATACAACCACAAGATGTAGAACCAATAAACATGTTACTGTATAACCAAATGTACATTTGCAGATTATTTCAGTACTAAACACAGTCACTTTTTTAATGATGCATCCTGAAGGTGAAAAATCTCACTTTGACTAACAGGACCAAACAGAGTATGGTCTCACTATGTCTTTATTAAAACTCCTGATATTAACATTTCTAATTTTGAGATAAAACTGCAGAACATGATGCTAAAGCCCGCCAGAGTTTCATGTTGTTCGGGTTTGTGCTGTCTGCAGAACTATACAAATCTTCATTTATGTACAAACAAGCCTTCTAAATATTAACCTTGCCAGAATAATTAAAGAAGGTATGTATGATCCGGAGCATGTTAGTCTGCTTCTTTCCGTCTTTGCCAGAAACAAGTTAGTAAACTGTCGGGATTGCTTTAAAGCAATAGTTTTGTGTAATGATTGTGCTATAGGGGGAAAAAACGTAATCCTTGTTTGAATGTTTTGTCATCATTTTTCTCTAACTTTTCTCTAACTTTCCAGAACTGAACTGGCTGAGTTTCTTGCTTTTTTATTTTCCTCCATCAATCTGACATCCAGTACAGTTCCATTTCTGTCATTTTTTTCTCCTTTGTTCTATAGCATTTAGAATTGTTACTGGATTGTACAAGGTCTGTTTGTCTTGCATGAAAATATTCTATTAAGATTTCACTATCCATAGTATGAAACTTTGGAACAGTTTGTGTTACCAGTGAATGCTTTTTGTCTAGAAGTGGAGAGAAACTATATTAATAGATTTATATGCTATTTGCCTAAATACTCTTCATTTTAAGGGCAGAGTTAGAATTGTTTTGGTGTAAGTAATTTTGGAAAGTTTAGGATGTTTGATAACTGACACAATTTAATTTATAAAGCTTAAGAATTTTACTGTTTTATATGAAGGGGAGGAGGAAACTTTACAAATGTAATCCCAGATACTGCAGTCTGACTCACATAGGCATCTTATTGCCTTAGATCAGAGCCTTATTTTGTAGACCATTCTCTAACCGGTACTCAGTATTTCAGTTCAGTATGGTTGTAATTTTTGATTATCATGTCACTTTATTATAGTATTTGCCTTTTCTGCCAAAAAGTTGATAGATGCATGTTTAAGTTGATAGTGTCCATTCGAAACCCATTTCTTTTTATTTGTTTTTGATTGCTTGTCTCCTTTGACTGTGCTCCTGCCTTTAATTCAACCACTAATATTACTGTATCTATGCAAAGTAGATTGGGGCAGTGACATTACTTGTTGTGAGGTGCCAGATATACCTGTTGTGCTATATAATTAACAGAAGTTTTGTGGTTGATCATGGAGAATTAAAATTTAGCTGTCTTGGGCAGTAGTTATTTTTATTTCACGCTAACTTCTCCCAGATCATGTTTGTGAAATTTTTAAAGGGGGTTGGTTGGACAAGCCAGAAATCTTTTAAAAGTGATGTAGCTTTTTTTGTTTTCTTCCTATTCAGATTTTTGAAAGAGCTCGACTAACAAATTGCAGGGCATGAAAGAAATTTTAAGGTGATTGTTGAGGCAGAATCAGCCAACAGATTGATTGAAGACCTTTTCTTCTAGGTTGGATCTAGACTTCCAGAAAGTTTTAAGGTAAGAACTGTCCATTGATATTTAGTTGCTGCTTATGCAGTTGCTTTGGTATCTGATATTTTATTATATATTCTGGCACTGTTCCTTGTGAAATATAATTAAGTGGGTTATTTGATCTATAGTACTCTAAAACGGTATTAAGGCTAATTGGTTTCTTTTGCACCTCTGGTCAATCTTTTTAAGCCATCTCAGAGTTTGCGTGTTTTGTTGGTTCTCTTCTCACACCAGTTTTTTACTACCCTGCCCCTTATTTTTTCCTTAGTCCCCTCTCTGGTACCTTTTATCCAATTCACCCATCCTCCACCACATCTTTCTGCCTTATTTCTTTTTCTTTATATAGCTGTTATGATGCTTTGATCTATTTTTTTAGTCTGCCCCCACTTCTAGGTATTACACAGTTATTGCTTGTGTGTGTATGTTGTCTTTAACAGATTGCAGTTAATAATGTAGTCTAAAACAGCATTTTAAGAAATTGATCATGTTATATTACTTAGCTTGCAGCACTTACTGGCAACTGTATGAAACATTGCTTGACTTTAAGATATACAACTTTTAGAGAAAACTGTCTTAGTTATATACTGTTAAGTATTTAACATATGTGTTGTTGAAATAAATTTAATGTAATTTCTCTTCAAAATTTCAGAAGTATGTTGGTTTTATAACAAAAGCAAATGATGTAAATTCATCTTTAGCAGATTCACTTCGCTTAATTTTTTTTTGAGGGGGGTTATTTTATTTAAAACAAAATCTGTAGTTTTTTCTTATTAAATATAATGTAAAAGTAATGAACCTACTTATTCATTTTTGGTCATTCCAGACGATCCAATGGCTGACCAAAGGATGGACATTTCCTCAACAATTAGTGATTTTATGTCACCAGGACCCACCGACCTAATCTCCAGTTCCCTTAGCACTCCAGGCCTGGATTGCAATAGGAAAAGGAAAGGAAGTTCTACTGATTATCAGTAAGTATGATTTCTATTAATTTTAACTTGGTTGATAGGAATACTTATCTTTTCCATCCTGTTGCAATTTTGCTATGAAGAACTGAAGTATTTTAGCACAATTTCTTGAACACATTTTATAACCTGTGTTTATGTGAACATTGGAACCTTTTTAAATAAAAGCTTTATACCAACAGAAAGGGGGAGTTCTTGGGTTTATAATAAAATACAGCTTACATTTCTAGTGCTCATGATTTGAGAGATATCAGAAAGTGAACCTGTAACTTTTCCAGAGTACAATATTTTCCCTATTGGACCGCAGACCAATGTAATTTTGATGATGGCATTTGAAGAGCAATTCCACATACTAGGGTGAGGTTGTTAGGAAAAGGCAAACATTTTTCTGGTCATTTGTTTTTATTTTTTCATGAACCATTAAAAAACTGCTCAGAGATTTGGAATATTAGAAGTCATGCTGGTGGAGAGGGATTAGTGGGCAAAGCGCTTGATTGATTATCAAATGACTCTATACTTTCACATGAGTATTACCACTGCATGTTTGCAGTGTTTATGCCTGGAAGGTATATGTACATATTACATACAGGAATATTGACACATTTGCTTTCTTTTAACTTTTACCTTTAGAAATACTCACTCTGATTTTTCTTTCTAGCCTTGTTTAAAGCAAGGCATATCAAACAGCAACATTATGTATAGACTTTTTTTTAGATAACTTTAGATAACAGTTTTTAAAATGTGTTTTTCTCTGCCTGTGGGGCGTATACAGTTGGAATCATGTACAAAGTACATCTGACTTTACAGGCAGAACAATACGAGAAATAGTATTTAAACTTCACAATGCTACGAATCTTGAGTAAGGTCATGTGTCAGAGCCAAGAGTAAACCTCAGATGTCCTGTTGCCTGGTTCTTTGCTCTAACCAGCATTCTGTGATTTGCTGTAATACCTATAAAACAAGGCTGAGCCAAGCACCTGATCCAGTAAAAATTGGATCAGGCCACAACTGTTTGTTTTAAATGAAAAATTCTATTACGTTCCTTTTTTACTGACTCTGTAGGTATATGAGGCTGGGAAACTGAATGAATGGAGATAATTTAGGCCATAAGGTAACCTAAATAGCAGGAGGAAATGAGAGGAGATTGAAAATCAGATGCAAAACTAGGAATATTTCCCCTTTTTTCTTCAATCCTTCTGCCACTTCTTACAGTGTGCCACAGAAAGCCTTGTTTGATTATTACTGATTATTTTTGGTCTCCTCTGAGGCTAAAGGCTGGTAATAAGAACTAAGGTAATTTTGCAGTAGGTCTCTTACCTGTTGCTTAATCAGCGTATCTAATTTTGTGTTGGTCCATAATTCCAAACAATTGTTCTTGAAAAAACACAAGGATCTCTTCTTCAAAAACAGAAGGATGGTTGTACAGGTGAAATTTCTTTAAGAGTCACTAAAAATAACCTCTCTTTTTATGGAGGAAGGCTGGTCAGTAAGAGATTTTTTTAGTCAAAGAACTACAATCCAAGTTCTAGCATATACCTGCTTACTGACTTCACACATCTGCCCCAAGAAGTCACAGACTGACTCATTTTTCGGAAGGTGAAGATTTTAGTAATTTCTGCCAGATTTCAGAATAGGTAATTCATATTCTGCAGTAAGCACCTCAAGACCAACCCAAAGTCTTTAAATCACTGTGTAAAAGTGTAAAAATCAGTCAGTATCCATAGCTGGCAGCAGAATAACTTATGGGATGCTCTTATTGATTATTTAACACAATTACTTGCTGTTGGGGTATAGCCCATTTTCACATAAGTCTGTACAAATTCTGTCATTTTAGGCCTAGAGTCTAATATTGGAATGTTCCATTTTCTCTGGACTTTTTTAAAATCCATATTGAGCATGTCAGTTATGAAGTACATTAAGATTCTTTAATTCAGAGATCTAATAGTCTTTGGAGACTTTGGACATATGGACTATATACATTTCCACCTGCAATATTCATTTGACCAGCCTTTTTGGAATAAGATCATTGTTCTAATTTTAAATGTATCTTACCAGATTTAGCTGAAGCATGCTTTATCTTATCAATTTCTGATACCTCAAGAAAGCATTTTTCCATATGTATCCTCTGAATTGGAGCACTGTTGAATTCCTCCTTTCCTTCAGAAAGACAAAGTCTGTTCTTGGATTTGTGCTCACACTAATCTCAAGGGTAGAATTTGTAATTAAGAGTTAAATAAGTGATAAAACATACTGGTTCCTTAATACTAAGTTTAATAATCTTTCACAGCTCTCTTCTCCTGACTATAAGACACAACCAAACCAAGGAAATGGTGGTTACATCTGGAGGGTAAAAACATTTACACTGCCACCAAAAATCCCTATTTTATATTTATAGAGGGTTCAGAGTTGGCTCCATGACTTCTCTTCTGTTCTGGTGTTACTGTAATGAGTTATTCAAAGGCAGTCATGTTAGGCTCCTTTCTACCCCAATTTACTCTTCCTCTACTCTTGAAATAATAAGACACTCACTAGTATCCAGTTTTGTTCTGTTGGTCAAGTGGGTGGAACAGGGGTGGAGGGGAGCTCCCCTGTTGTGGTCTACCTTTGCCAAGTACAAACCAGCCCATCAATCAGGTCTTCTTTGGTCCACAATGCCTTCTTCTTTTCAGTTTTTCTTTCTGATTCCAGTCCACCAGACCAGCTCTCATCCAGTCCTCTGCTATCACTGCAGCAGGTCTTCCCCATTCTACTACGATATGTTCCAATATGCTGGAATCCAAGATCATCGCAAAGTGAGACCTCTCAAAGGAGTCCCTGTTCTTCTGCTTACATCTTGGGCGTGACTGCCCACTCTGAATCCTCTAACTTCCAGATCATAGCATTCCACTCTTCCCATGGAATAACTTTCATGAATTCATACTCTTACATGTGTAGGTACATAATATATTTAACACAATTCCTAGGAAAAAGTATAAAGTCAAAATAATGCATCTTTAAGCACCTTATGAAATTATAGAGAAGCATATGCAAATTACCCAGGTATCTGGTGAAAACTGAGGGTATGTTCACCTTTTAACCTACAGAAGGAGCCAGAGACCCTATGTTCCCAGCTAGCTTCCTAGCCCCAGTGCTTACATCAGGGTTCTCTCACAACCTGGCTTTAAATACAAGGATTCAGGAATGCCTTAAAGTCAAAAGGGATCCTAACCTTGCTCTGGACATATTCTATGACTGAGTCTCCCATGATTTCACTGCTACTGCAGCACATGCTGGGGTCTGCCACCAGAACTTCACAGGTGGAAATAATGATCTAGGTATAGATTGGGCACATTTATTTCCAGTAAATTTATGAAGGCAATCTTCAACTGAAAAAGTAGTAGCTTCCATTTTGGAGGTCTTGGGACCCACTAATCAATAACAGGAGGCGAATGGACCCTGAATTTGGGATTTGACTTAGCACATTGTGAAAATCTTTCTTTGTGATAGTTGTTCAACTACCTAAAAAAGTGTGTGAATGATGACACCTCATTTAAGTTCCTCAAGTTTTATGCTAGTTCTGTGTGATGTCAATACAAATCTTTATTGGAAGTAGTGTAAGATCACTGATTAGTATGGGAAATATGGAATTCCCAGACTCTGATTCATAAGGTTGGAAAACACTGAACATTATTTGGATGGGGTTTTTTTAATTAATTATTTTGAGAAAGTATAATGAATGGTATAATAAAGATTATCACATCTATTTTTGTTTAAAACTGCCAGTGTCAAATTTTCAACTGAAATAATACTTCATATTAGGTGCACTTTACTTCTGTGATAACAGTAGTATTATAATGGCTACTATGAAAAGGGATTCACAAATAAAGTCCATATATTCGAGTATATTTGTAGAGCTTTTAACAAAAAGTTGTAGGAAGATACGTTGTTCAGACTAGAATGTTGCTACAAGTGTCTTAATTCACTTGAAGTGTATCAATTGAACTATATTTACATTTTACATGAAACTGTCCTTTTGATAGTAAGGAAAAGCTTGTCTGATCTTCAAAATAAAGACTGCAGAACTAACTTTAAAAAAAAGTCCATCTTTCCTACTGGGCAAAACCCAGAAACAAGAAAACTGGGAGATGCATACTGCATCATCCCTTGAAGTGCCCTGTACTGGAATACTCTGATCAAAGGAATAATGTACACAGGTAGAGCAAAGGTTCACCAGACATGTTCAAGAAACAGAAGGCATGTGATAGGTTTAATGTTAGGCTAATCAGCTTTGGTGTCTTTTCAAATCAGTTGTGTAAACTATAACATTATCTTTCCATAAAAAGTGGAGTTGCTCGATTTGGAAGCAGGTTATAAACATGTTTGTCACTAGATTATGAAAACTTTTAGCTTTTCCAGACTACAGAATATCAGTGTATCTGAATGGAGAGAAAAGTGGAAATTAAGACAAACAATAGCAATTAGCAGAATATAGCCTAATAAGCACTAATAATGTTTGTACATTGAGTATACATTTTTCTTTATCTTTTCAGACTTGATGGCTTTTCTTTTGAGTAAGTATAAAGATTATCTATCTATCTATCTATCTATCTATCTATCTCCCCAAAGTATATCTGTAACAAAGTTTTTATTTCTGATTGAGACACTGATGACCTCAACAAAACTACTCAAGTTCTGCTCTTTTTTTATGGTACTAGAACATCTTCTAATGTACAGTTTGGAGTAATCTGCTCCTGGTGCTATAAATATATTTATTAGATGAGCCTTGAAACTAAGTTATGTAAATTGAATGTTATGCCTACTATGTAAGGGAGCAAGGAACTTGTATAATGCTTTGAAAGCTGCTAGAGCAGCATAAAAGTCTTTCAATGGAGATCAGAATCAGGCACTTATTTTTAAGGTCAGATTTTTCAAAAGTGACTAGTGATTTTGTGTGCCCAATCTGAGATGCCTTAAGGCGTGATTTTCAGAAAATGTGAGCAACAATCCTCTGAAAATCAGCCCCTGTAATATATCACAAATTGGGCACCCAAAATCACTAGTCCCTTTTGAAAACGTAGGCCTGATTGTCTTTGGGTTAGTCTATCCTCTTCTGTGTAAGAACATATGGAAGGGAGAAGAAAAATATTCTGAAATCTACATATCCACTCTCAGAGCAATAGCCCTGTTTGACTTAAATTAATCCAAACTTTCTTATTACATCTTAAGAAAATAACTTCATACATTTGGGGAAGTGGTGTGTGTCATTTAAAGTTCAGCAGGGGTAGGACAAGTGATCCAAGATGAAGGACTATCTCTGGGAAAGTCCCAGGATCAGTTTGATTTGCTGAATTTGCAACAAATAAATGGAAATGCTTTAATATGGTGGAAATATCCATAAAATGGAACAAAAATAAAAAATAGTTCTGCCAAACTGCAAGAGCAGAGCAAAGAAAACTAATTTCTAGAATTGTAGAACTAAAAAAAAAGACTTTTATATCTTGACTTTAGCAAAGGTTCTGATGTGGTCTCCCACAGTATTCTTGCCAGCAAGTTAAAGAAGTATGGGTTGGATGAATGGACTATAAGGTGGACCAAAAGCTGCCTAGATCATTGGGCTCAATGGGTAGTGATCAATGGCTCGATGTCTAGTTGGCAGCCGGTAACAAGCGAGAACCCCAGGGGTCAGTCCGGGGACTACTTTTGTACGACATCTTCATTAATGATTTGGAGGATGGAATGGATTGCACCCTCAGCAAGTTTGCAGATGACTCTAAGCTGGGGAGAGTGGTAAATATGCTGGAGGGTAGGGATAGGATACAGAGTGACCTAGACAAATTGGAGGATTGGGCCGAAAGAAATCTGCTGAGATTCAGTAAGGACAAGTGCAGAGTCCTGCGCCTAGGACAGAAGAATACCATACGCTGCTACAGACTGGGGATCGACTGGCTAGGCAGCAGTTCTGCAGAAAAGGACCTGGGGGTTACAGTGGACAAGAAGCTGGTTATGAGTCAGCAGTGTGCTCTGGTTGCCAAGAAGGTTAATAGCATATTGGGCTGCATTAGTAGGAGCATTGCCAGCGGAGCAGGGGAAGTGATTATTCCCTTCTACTCGGCATTGGTGAGGCTGCATTTGGAATATTGTGTCCAGTTTTGGGCCCCCCACTACAGGAAGGATGTGGACAAATTGGAGAGAGTCCATTGGAGGGCAACAAAAATGATTAGAGGGCTGGAGCACATGACTTATGAGGAGAGGCTGAGGGAACTGGGCTTGTTTAGTCTGCAGAAAAGAAGAGTGAGGGGAGATTTGTTAATGGCCTTCAACTACCTGAAGGGGGGTACCAGGGAGGATGGGCTAGACTGTTCTCAGTGGCGGCAGATGACAGAACAAGGAGCAATGGTCTCAAGTTGCAGTGGGGAGGTCTAGGTTGGATATTAGGAAAAAAGTTTCACTAGGAGGGTGGTGAAGCACTGGAAAGGGTTACCTAGGGAGGTAGTGGAATCTCCATCCCTAGGGGGTTTTAAGGCCTGGCTTGACAAAGCCCTGGCTGGGATGATTTAGTTGGGGTTGGTCCCGCTTTGAGCAGGGGGTTGGACTAGATGACCTCCAAAGGTCCCTTCCCACACTAATCTTCTATGAAAAGTAATTCTAGAATTGTAGCCTACACCTCCTACACTGACTTTATTTGGTATTTCTAAGTTGCCTACTGTGGGCTAAGGTATAAAGTATATCTCAGAATGTACATACATGCTTCCATGTCCACTATGAAATGGCCAGTATCCTTCTTAGGAGCAGTAACAGAGGTGCTAACATGAAAAGACAACAACTACTTATCACACAGAAGGTCTGCATAATAGTATAGCCTTATGAGATGGTGAACCTGAGGCATTCTACAAAAATTGACATCTCAGGGTAAGGACTTTGGGTGAGGTTTGCAATGGGGACTTGGGCACCTAAGTGTCACTTTGGGTACCATTGGCATTCACAAAACCACTGCTCTGCTGCCACTTGATCCTGTAGGCACCTAAATTCCCTGGGAACCTAAGATTCCACTGTTAAAGTCCCCTGGGTGCCTAAATTTCAGTAGCTGGGCATGCATGAAGCTGCCTAAGTCCTGACTCTGTTCAGCAACTTGGTACCTAATTTATGACTAGGCCCCAGTGGGATTTGTAAACTAGGCATTCCCCCACTTATCTTGGCTTTGGGGCCATATCCAGTAGATATGCTCAGAGCACACCTAATCCATACAAAACATCTAGAGAAGCAGGTGATGCTGCCCTATTATAAGCTTTAATCTAGTGGTTAGAGCACTCACCTAGGATGTGGGAAATCCAGGTTCAACTCTGGCTTCTGCCTAACGTGGAGCAGGGATTTGAATGTGGGACTAGACTACAGGGTATTCTGGGATAGGACTTTCTCAGTCTCTCCTGTTGAAGCTATTCCACTCTATAAATAAGTATTCATTGGAGTAGGGGGACAGAAGCCTGGGTCATCCACATTCTAAGTGAGTGCCCTAAGCACTGGACTATTGTGTCATTCTCTTGCAGTCTTTCTGTAGCCCAGTGGATATTTAACATTTATATAGAATGGAATAGCTTAAACAGAAAAGATTTAGAGACACTTGCCCCAGAATACCCCATAACTTAGCGGTTAGGGCTTTGTCCTGGGAGGTTGGAAGAGACAAGTTCAAATCCATGTTCTGAATCAGGCCAAGGTGGGGAATTGAGCCTGAGTGAGTGCTTTAACTGGGCTATACGGCTTTTCTTGAAAAAGGATTGACCTTTCTTAGCTCCTAATTCCAGGGGAGGGTTCACAGCTGTGAATCCCAAGTGGCAATAGGCACCACACTCCGGCCAAGAGTTAAGCACCTAAGTTGCATTGATGGGTGGGGTATAGGCAATACCCCTCTCTGTGGCATTTTCTATTGGCTAGCTTAGGCACCTCCCTGCACAGTGTGGTGGCTTTTGTGAATTCCATGCTTAGATGCCTAACTCTCCCCATGCATTGTATAGGGAGCCAGAGTGCCTAATTCAGTGTTGTGAATTCCACCAATTAGCAGAACACCTGCAAGATAGGTGTGCAACATTCAGCATTCCTAAGTCTCCCTTGTGAATCTCACCCTTTGTCTTATATCGTTAAAGTGCCATGCAAATATTGTACTATATATATAAAAAAAAAAAGACCAAGTATCAGTAAAGAATGGTAGTGTTTGGAACCAGGATGTAGAAGTCAGGCCTAGTGGTCAGAGCAAGAGCTAGAGTCAGGAAGCAAGTCAAGGGTCAGAATCAGGAGTCGAGTCGGAATCAGTAGCCAGAAGATAAGCCAGCATCAGAACTGGGACTAGTGACCAATGGTTCGGAGTAGAGCGTAGCATCAGGAAGCAGAGACAAGGCAAGCATCAGGCATGGAGAAGGAGTAGGCCAGTAACTGAGAGCAAGGGCAGGAACAAAGCAGGAATTGGGAACAGATGGGAGTGGTACAAGAACAGGGAACGTGTTGGATGCAGATCGCAGGAGACAAATAAATTAAGGAACTGATGCAGCAACAATATAAAGTCTGCTCAGTTGCTCAGACAGTTCACTTTGGTCACTTCCTGGCTTACCTGGTGGGTGTGAGTAAGAAAAGCAAATGGCACTGATTCAAAAGTCCCCTAAACTTCAGCATTTGCCATCGAAGTGCTCCAGTAGAGGGACTACAGGACCCTGCTTGGATAAGGGAGGTTCTCCCTGAGCCTGGAGGTGGCTCCTTCTCCCTGAAAGGAAGCAAGTAGTTCACCAAGGGAATGCACTTCTCCTGCAGGCTGAGCCATTTGGATCTACAATGCTAGATTCTCAGTCTGTTGCAGGTTAACTTGTTCCTGTGGGTCTAGTGGCACAGGGGTACCGACGGGTACTGGCAAGAGCACCTCCACTGTGAGGAGGGGGGGTCCAAGAGGCATAGGTGGTCATATCTAGTGGTCAGAGCAGGAGTCGGGAAGCAAGTCAAGTGTCAGAGCCAGATTCAGAGTCAGGTTGGTAGCCAGAAGATTAGCCAGGGTCAGAGCTGGGACAGATAACCAGTGGTTAGGAGTGAACTATAGGGAAAGGAGCCAGAAACAAGGCAGGGAGCAGGGCAGGAACAGAGGGTAGGGACAGGAACCAGGAAAAGGATGGGAGCAGAGCAGGAACCAGGAACGGGTTGGACACAGATCTCAGGAGGCAGGTCAGAGAGGGGTCTGACACTGCATCAACATAAAATCTACTTGGTCGCTTGGACAACCCACCCTGGTCACTTTTTGGCTTACATGGTGGGCATGAGTCAATTGGGCAACCTCATGCCTTGGGCATTCTTTTTTATAGAACTTCCTGTGTGGGTCTGACCTTCCATGTTTGGTTAAGTGGCGTTTCATTTATCTCCCTTAGTGGAGCTGAGGGAGTGTTGGAGCCCCCACCATCCCAGGTTCTAGACCCACTGAAATCGAGGACCTGCACCCTTACATCCTTACAAGTAAACTCTTAGGTTAGAATCCACCAGTAGGAGCTCCCTAACATCAATGTACTGAAGTCCTCTATGAATACTAGCTCACAGTTGAATTTCAAAGCAAACTCTATCTTGAGAGGTTCTTTCAGATTCCCATTGGAACTGATATAGTAAAGACTTCAAAATGTAGGAAATTGTGATGCTCTGAAATAGGAGCTCAAGAACAAATCTTGAAATAAATAAGGGGGGAGTATAAAGAGAGAATTTTTCTGTTTAATTGATCTGCACCTGCAAATTCCATGCGAGAATGTGAATGCTAAGAGTCAAAAAGGAGTGCTAAACAGAACAAGAGGTCTAAGTAACTTAACCATGTTCAGTTTAGGAGTGACCTGAAGTAAAAACTGAACATGAAGAACTTTTAACTGTTAGCTGAAGACTTTGAAGATGTGGAACTGAGAGCGATTATTGTTGGACTCTGTAACAAATATGCTGTGAATCTTTTGTTTCCATTTTGCCAATGCAAGTTGCCTGTTAATGGATTAAAAGGATTTCTGCTTTGGAGAAAAACTTAAAAGGACGCATCAGTACACTAAAGGACATTTTAATAACACTGATGCCTTCTCTGAATGTCTGCCTGTTTTACTGCTTGGTACAATTACTTGAACATCTTGATTTATTCCATTGATGTGCTCCCGTCATAGTCTTTCACAGAAACATTTGTATGTTCTCTTTGAATAAATTGGTGAATTATTTTTGTACTAAAGTATTTAAAGACAAAAGTAACATTTCATTATGATTATTTGCAATAACTGTCTGACTTTCTTTGGAGAAGCATGAATAAATGCTTATTCCATAAACAAGCTGACATTCACTAATTCTACTGTATTTCTGACATGCTGTTTTGTTTTGATTTTTGTAGCGAAAGTATGGATACAGATAAAGATGACCAGCACGGAAGGTACTGTTGCACTATTACTAAAATGGGCATTCCGAGGGATTTAATTACAGACTTGATTCCTGTGGGTGAACTTTTTCGTTTGTGTGTCTTCCCACTGAAGTCACTGGGGCTCCATGTGGATCTGAGAATTTGCAGGATCAGTGTCTAATGTTATAGCTAGAATAGAAAGTAACATGAACCTTAGTGGGAAAACCTATTGTGAATGAAAATCCTTTCTAAACTCAGATTAATTTAGTATGGCCCCCAAAATATTGTTGTAACTAAAGACCAACAGCTACTCAGTGTATACAAAAGGAATTATTAGAAAATTATGTAGAAAATAATGGTGATAAACTTGTGACTTTGTAATGTAACTTCCTCCTCATCAGGTTGGAATATACAGACCAACAAGGCAGAATAAAAAATGCAAGGTAAACTATTTTCTTTCTTAACTAACTTACTGAATAAAGATAATATTCTAGTTCTCCTGTCATTTTAGGGACCTTGTGCACCTGTGCCTGAGTCTCAAAGTAAAAACTTATGTTAGGGCTTTTTTTCTGTTTGGCTTTTCCATCTGTTTTCAGTTTTAAAGGTTTGTTCCTGTATAAACTGCATGCAATTTTATGAAAATACTAATATAGTAGATTTTTTTATTGGAAATGCGTAGTTAAAAGTAATTTCCCTTAATATTAACATTAAATAGAAATAGCATGGCAAACTTCCTTTACATTGAACCAAAAACATTGCATGCTATAAGTATTATAAAATTACCAGGCTGTAAAGTGCTACAGAACATGTAATATACAAAATGCAAAACTAAAATAAAATAAAAATAAGCCACTTTGAATTTGAACATGCAGTGTCAAATTGATGATGTGATACTCTGCAGTTTCTGTAAGCGATAGGA
Organism: Emydura macquarii macquarii; assembly: GCF_026122565.2. NCBI lineage: Eukaryota > Metazoa > Chordata > Testudines > Chelidae > Emydura > Emydura macquarii. Next base: position 632,589 of record NW_027133377.1, read on the forward strand.
AGAGCCTAGTTGAAAGCCGTTTTCCAAAATATTTTTAATAGTAATTTTATGGAATTAATAGGAAACTTAATTGGTTATTGCTACAAGGGAAAGCTTACAAAAGCACATATTTCAATAAAGAATTTTTTATTATAGGGAATTATAATATTTACACTTTTTGATGCTATTCTTTGGCATGAACTATTATCCATGTTTTTTGTACACACTGATACTTATGCATCTATGATCTTGATCTTGATTTTTATATATTTCCTATGGTACTTCAGTAGATGTGCTCAGATACTAAAACAGTGGTATAAAACCCAAAGATAGATAGGTAAAACCTGCTTGTCAGATAACTTCAGTACGGATTTTAAATAATGATCTGACTATCTGATGCTAAATTAGGGCCCCATCCTGCCACCATTACTCCCGTGAATAACCCTCATTCACACAAGTAGTTAACTTTCAATATTCTCTTCAGTGAGATTACTTTTGTCTGTGTGACCTTATGAATAAGGGTTGCAGGATAGGCCTTGTGGTCTGCTACTTTAAAATTAGTTATTTTTTGTTTTTTCTGACCATTTGAAACTTCATTACACTATTCAATCTTACATTTTTGTTATTGCTTAGAGAGGCTCATAGCCAGATCGAAAAAAGACGCCGAGATAAGATGAACAGTTTTATAGATGAATTGGCATCTTTGGTACCAACTTGCAATGCTATGTCCCGAAAGCTGGATAAACTTACTGTACTGAGAATGGCTGTTCAGCATATGAAAACATTACGAGGTGAGTTACAAAAATTCTTATCTTTGTTCTGCGTTGAGCTTTGAGGCATGTTCTGGTGTAGAGCTTATGAACTGGAAGCATGGTCCATATGTATTAGCATGGACATCACTGTACCTTCCATAGAGTCCCATATTTATATTGGATTACTCAAGGTCTTGGCAGAAATAATCTGTGTGAGAGATGATACAGTACTAGAATCCTGGCATAAATTGACTCTGCTTTGACAGCATTCACTTAACTCAGCTTTGAGGCCAGAAACAGAGTCTGAAATTGGCTTACTAATTGAATGCAGTTAAACAATGCAGAAGACAGGCAACATAAAGGCAAGTTTTCCACAAGAAAGGTAACTCACTTGTGGTACATGATGCATAGTGTAGGGAGGCAGAATCCACCTCTAAAACTTAGGACTAGTGTACAGAACAGCATCATCTGTAAGCTGGTTACTGTCAGCTGCGCTTCCATATCATAGGAATGGGCTGTTAGGGTCTCTGGATCCATTTAATCATTGATCCAGTAGTTCCTCATTCAGCCTAACCCATTCTTGTTTATGCAGGCCAGTACAGAAGCACCTCTGTGACACATAGGCTGTGCCCTCCAGGACTTATATGTCACTGAAGATCTTATGCCAGCTTTCTGCACCTGGGTGAATTTCAGCTATAATGTTTTTTTTTATTATATGCATTTAACCAAAAAAACAGGACTACAAAATGCTACAAGTACAAAATGTGGCAGAGTTAAGGTTTCTGTAGGAGCATTACCTTTTGAATTTCCAGATTTGTGTGGTTTACTTTTAACTTCTAGTTTTATCAGCACAAAAAATTAACATCTCTATTTTGTTAAGAAAAAAAGACCAGGAGAGAGGGAGAAGAAAAAACAAATGCTAATTTTGCTACAGTTCTGTAAAATGGAAACCATATAAAACTAATGAACTTTTCAGAGAAATAGGTTCCCCAAACCACCCCTATATAACTGTCAGTGCTAATGTGTTTACTAAACAATATAGTCATTTGAACAAATACAAATAATAACTTCCTAGAAAATTAGTACTACATGCACAAAAGCAATTTATAGTTGAATTTTTATTTTGAAAAACTAATTTGAAGACAGTTCCTCAGCGATGTCAGTCTACGTGGTTAACTGTTTGAGTTATCCATGCACACGATCTAGATATTTTTTAATCAGGGAAAGTGCATATTAATTCAGTGCTGTGCTGACTCAGACTGCTGATCAGCTTTTTTGGCCAAAGTTTCAAAGAAGTCTTATTTTGGTTGAGATTGTATGGATATCTTCAACCCCAAAAGAGAAATTTTGGAGATAATTTATGACAGCTCAAAACAAGGGTATGTAGAGACCTTCATAACAGAATCCTAACTATATAGCATTCGCTGCCTATGAACGCTGTGATAATGGTGAATTTTTACTAATTTACAAGGTTGGCCTGCTTTCTCTGAGAATGGGGAGAAAAACAGTCTTTTGACACTCAAATATTGTATATAAATAGCTAGCATGGGTTCTACCGTAGAGATGTTACAGGGTGAAACTAAGTAATGAAAAGCTATGTATACTTAAATAGTTGAAATCTAAATAAATATATATAGTATCATAATTATGCAGACTACTAGCATAATTGTCAGGAGTTGAGGTAGGAAGGTGGCTCAGGAGAAGACCGGGAGGTATTCATTTTTTTCTGTCTTGTGACTTATCAGGCATTACATCTTAAATTATATTTGTTGTCTCTCACCCTAGTAAAGAACCTAACTTCCTGTGCTACTTTTAATTGGTAAGGTTATAATCTTTCATCAGCTCCCTCGTTACCAATTTAACTCAATGTATTGCTTTTCAAAGGACATAGCAGCAGAAAAATTACACTAGAACGAGTACAACATGGGTGACATGACAGCATTGGAAGCTGCCTCATCTGTAGAAGTGGATGGTAGTTCATTCTCAATGCTTATTCAAATCCTTGGCCTCTGCTGAAATTGAGCACTAAGAATTGGATAGAGATCACCAATTCATTTCACATATGAGTACCCACATATGAGTACCCATCAGATAGTAATGATTTTCAGTCACTGTTGACCAGGGTCTAGATTCAGGAAACTATTTAGAGGTGGAAAACATCAGTCCCTTTAATAATTTATCAGTTTTTGTTCTATTGTGGAGAGCAGACTTGGACAGAACACAGCCCAACGTGTGGAAAACACTTGTGTAGAGAGGAATATTCTTATTCCTCAAAGGATTATTGATCTTTGGAATTACTGCCTGTTCTTGTCTTCAGTGTGTACTTTGGTATTTTTCCAGCCAGTGTTCATTCTTTCCTGGGTTGTCTTCAGCTGGATTCCACTTGATGTAAAAGATACTTGCAATTAGAACAAAGCTGGAAAAAAACATGAGGGAGCATCAAAAAGCACTGAAGGAAAAGTGTTTATAAACAAGAGTATATTCATATATACTAGTTGGATATATATTAAGTTTATTGAAATTGTATATTCATTTATTTCTTTTTTCTCTAAGGTGCCACAAACCCATATACAGAAGCAAACTACAAACCTGCTTTTCTGTCAGATGATGAATTAAAACATCTTATTCTCAGGGTAGGTTTCAACTTAGAAATGCTAAATTTAAAACTTTGATTTTAAAAAATGTATCAATTTAATTCTCATGAAAAGAAAGGCTTAATAGTTATGAATATAATAGCCAGATCTGTGATACATCTTGAAATATGTAGTCTTAATTTTTGAAGCTAATGAACACCTGCAAGTTCACTCTGAAGTCAGTGAAATTTGAGGATGCTCAAAACCTCTGAAAATCAAGCCACAAGTGTCAAATTGAGCCCCTAAAAATGGAGGGATCAAAAATAAGTGGCCAGTTGAAAATATTTTCACATAAAATAATTTTGACATAAAAGCATCACCGCACCTAGTCATCAGGATTTTCAGTTGTTCGGTTAATTAAGTTAGAAGTAAGTAAATGAACACCATTGTTTCCAACTCATTTCTTATTGGCTTATTGCCTTTTTTATAGAAAAAAACAGCCATCATTTGATATGATTTTCAGTGTATAATCAGTTGATGCATAAAAGTCATAACTAAGGTTGCTGAGTAAACAACATACAGAAGTATTTTAGCTGATTGTAAAAATAAAATCTATATACTTACCAGCACTTTGAAAACATAAACCACAGCCTTTTTGTTCTAGTACTTAAGCACAGATTTAAACATTGATTTAATAGGCTTGCAGTGCTTCGGAAATCTCATTTAAATGACCAAATACAGTATATGCAGGACTGAGTTATTTAAAGAGTTCTGTGTCTTGTATGAATTTACAGAGTTAGGGCCTGATTGCCACAAATGCTTATGTACATGAGTCTCCTTGAATTAAGTGGAACTATTCACATATATAGAAATGTATGCAGGATCTGGGCCATACTTAGTTTGTAAGAGAAGTCAAATGAATTTAAAATTAAATAAATATAGGTCAAACACAAGAGGATTAGTAATTGACTTTTTTTTTAAATTAATTTTAGGAATTACTAAATGTACAACTATAATATTACATGACAAGAATTTAAAGGCAATTTCAGTAGTAGAAAAAAGCTAAAGAAGCTTTTTTCTACTACTGAAATTGCCTTTAAATTCTTGTCCTTGGTAAAGAAAATAGTGCCAAAAAATCTAATTCCAAGTGCAAAAGGATTTTTAAGGTTTTATCATAATTTTATACTTTTGTTTGTTAATTCAATTATTTTTATAAATGTAAAGATATTAATGGTACAAAGGTAATTAAATGCTAAAACATATCATTGTCTTTTTAAAATAAGGTAATAATTTAAATATCTTTCCTAATTAGGCAGCAGATGGATTTCTGTTTGTTGTGGGCTGTGACAGAGGGAAGATACTGTTTGTTTCAGAATCTGTCTTCAAGATCCTCAACTATAGTCAGGTATTGTTCTGTATCTTGGGAATGGGCAGACCTCAAGAGATTGAAAGGTTTTGTTTGGATACACATCCAAACTTTAGAGTATTTATCTGAAATGTCTGTGTTTGAGTCTGGAATTATTGCAAAAACAGGCTAATTTGCCAGATTTACAATATTTTCTGGTTTCTGCTGGATTAGAAAAAAAATTCCTTTAGTAATACTGCTTCTGGTGTCAGCTGTACCCAAGGAATGCAGAGGAATATCTACTCTACTTCACCACTTACAAAATTATCTGATTGTTTTTGTTTTGTTTGGCCTCTAAAAAAGGCTTAGGATATCAAAGTGCCTATCAGACTTAGGCTCCAATGTCATTTTTGAAAATGGTACTTTGGCTCTTAAGTCAGACACTTTTGAAAATTTTACCCTTGTTCTGGAAAATGTTTCTATTTAGTTCCTGTTTTATCTAAGTTGATTGCCCTTCCCTTCTTGTTAATTAAAATAAAGTCATGTAAGGTTTGTATTGAGAGTCAACTTTTGCCATCAGGCAACAGCAACCCTCTATGTAAATAATGTTGCATTTAAATCAGTTTACTAACAAATCACAATGGATTTGAGTTCTATAGTAGTTTGATAATTAATCATAATAATATTATAATACTATAATAATAATTAGCTCATTAATGATCTGGAGGATGGGGTGGATTGCACCCTCAGCAAGTTTGCACATGACACTAAGCTGAGGAGGCATAGGATACAGAGTAACTAGACAAATTGGAAGATGGGCCTCAAAAAATTGGATGAGGTTCAATAAGGACAAGTTCAGAGTCCTGCACTTAGGACGGAAGAATCCCATGCATTGCTACAGACTGGGAACTGACTGGCTAGGCAGTAGTTCTGCAGAAAAGGACCTGAGGGGTCACAGTGAACAAGAAGCTAGATATGAGTCAACAGTGTGCCCTTATTGCCAAGAAGGCTAACGGCATATTGGGCTGCATTAGTTGGAACATTGCCAGCAGATTGAGGGAAGTGATTATTCCCCTCTATTCAGCACTGATGAGGCCACATTTGGAGTATTGTGTCCAGTTTTGGGCCCCCCCACTACAGAAAGGATGTGGAAAAATTAGAAAGAGTCCATTGGAGGGCAACAAAAATGATTAGAGGGCCGGAGCATGTGATTTATGAGGAGAGGCTGAGGGAACTGGGCTTGTTTAATCTGCAGAAGAGAAGGGTGAGGGGGGATTTGATAGCAGCCTTTAGCTTCCTGAAAGGGGGTTCCAGGGAGGATGGAACTAGGCTGTTCTCAGTGGTAGTAGATGACAGAACAAGGAGCAATGGTCTCAAGTTGCAGTGGGGGAGGTCTAGGTTGGATATTAGAACAAACTTTTTCACTTGGAGGATGGTGAAGCACTGGAATGGGTTACCTAAAGAGGTGGTGGAATCTCCATTTTTAGAGGTTTTTAAGGTGCAGCTTGACAAAGCCCTGGCTGGGATGATTTAGTTGGGGTTGGTCCTGCTTTGAGCAGGGGGTTAGACTAGATGACCTCCTCAGGTCCCTTCCAACCCTAATCTTCTATGATAGGGAAAAGAAAAATACCAGGATTATATAAGTTGATGTTCACTGGAGCAGTTTGGGGAGAGTGATTTAAATACAGGTGAGATTTGACAATATGTGGAATCTGACCAAAGTAGAAATTACTCCTATGCTATCATCAATTGGACAAGTTATACCTACAAAATGATCAGCATAATCATATCAAAGACAGGTTTAATGTACACTTTAACACAAGGCTTGACTTTTACCAAATTTCTTGTCATGTAACTACCATCCTTAGTTTTCTTTATTGTTAAAATTGTATAAACGTCAAAATTTAAATAAAAAATAATACTCTTTTGGCCAGCTTTTAGTTCAGAGTACATATTCTAAAAGCTTAGGAGACATGATTCTGTTTTAATTGTGATTTTACGATGAATATTTGGTATATAATTGGGAATAAACTTTTTCAGGGAAAAAGAGGCCCTATCTCTGGCTGTAATAGACCAAACAGGCTGTCATTGTAGACTGACAAAGTGACTCTCTTTAAAACTTATTCTATATTTCCCAAATTTTAACACATGTATTTATTTTAACTTCTGACTTAATATTCCATATCTACAGAATGATCTGATTGGTCAGAGTTTGTTTGACTACCTTCATCCTAAAGATATTGCCAAAGTTAAGGAGCAGCTCTCTTCTTCTGAGACTGCACCACGAGAAAGGCTCATAGATGCAAAAAGTGAGTATTTGTTTCCTTGAAATGTTAGTGCATCTCAAACTTAATATATATTTTTATCATCTCCTTTTTTTAATACCAGGTACATCAATTAGATGCTGGTTAATACTGTTCACTTCCTTAGTGCCTTCCAATCAAGGTTATCAAAATATTAACGTTTACAAATACTAATGAATTAATTAATTCTTACAAAAGAAATGCATTAAATGAGTATTTTCCCCATTTTACAAATGAAAAGTCTTGAGGTACAGAGAGCTCAAGGTCATACAAGAAGTCTTTTTGTTGACTTCCTTTCCTGTAGTTTTAACTACAAGACCATTCTTCCTCAAGCATTGTGGATACAGGTCATTATTAATCTTTCTGACAGACCTCTCAAAGGGTTTTGGAGGATGTGGTGATTGGGAGACTATTAGATTCAATCTTCATTAAAACACATTTTGCAGTCAGGATGATCTTGATGATAATACAGCCTAAAATTTTCCTTTTCTTAATCTGTTCACATTACCTGTTTAGGTATAGGTGCTTTTAACCAGCTAGTTTATATAACTTGCTCATGGTCTAAATGCCAGCTTAAAATGTAGCATCAAATAATTGCCCAGAAAAGGGGAGAAATGCATATTCAAGGAAACGAGTTTACTGCCATTAAGACCTTGTTTTTGCTAAGAAAAATGATGTGTTCTTATCTCATGTTGGTAAACTTGAGTTAACTAACGAGGTAAAATCTAGCAAAGACAAGGCAGTCAGAAGTTAGCAGATTGAGTTGAATGCTATGGCAGAAACTAGGGTTCACGTGAACCTGCTAACTCATGTGAAAGCTACAGACTATCTTTTCTTTGCTAGGATTTTACCTCATGCTAGTTAACTAGAGGTAAGAACACACCCTTTGTCCTATTGAAGGTGCACCCTGTGTGTGGTGCTGGGATGGTGTAATTAAACAGTGTGGATGATTTGTTTATTCCTTATTGACTAGAAGCTCTTTTTGAGGGGGAATGTATTCCGGAGTAATGCTGAAACAACTCTGCGACAGGGAGTAAGGAGAAAAGGAGTGTTTCAAATATTTTAGATCTTTTTAAAATGGCTTGTGACTGTTTGAAGTGGCTTGTTTCTTGGGAAGAATAAGAAACTGGCAATATAAATAACATTTAGTCAAGTTACATTATCTGACTACACTATCTATCATTTTATATGGTTAAAGTTACCTCAACTTGTTGGCAGCTAGTGAACAGTGTGTTTGCTTATGCAGCAATGTGTGGCCAGTGAGTTAGGAAGCTACTACTAACCTTGGCTGTCCTCTTTTGCAGATTGGAAATCCTTGTAATGGAAGAATGGCAGGAAGCTGTGGCTTCTTGCACTTGGCAGGGTAGTATGAACTATGATCCTAGGCCTATGGCTTTTTGGGATAAGTAGTTTAATGACCATTTTCTTGTAGCATTTTGTGATTTGGCTAATTTTTAAGAAAGTTGTTTTATTAAACAAAGTTTTATATTTAAAAGTGGTGATCTAGTCTTTTTGCAACACATATAAATTCACTAGGGCGCTTTCTGAGTATGGGGTCTTAATTTGATCCCTTGCATGTAAATTATCTTTGGTGTGTTTAATTGTGGTGTTTTGCACACACAAAATTGCAGGTGTAGATTTAGAAGCCACTTATGAAAATTTGACCAAGGAAGTCTATGTTCCTCTCAAGCACATGCATAAATAACTTCTGTGGTTGCAGGATCAAGGCCAATGATTTTTGTGAGGCAGAAAGATACTCACATGCTTAAATGTGTGCAAGATCATGCTGACCCATTGAAAATGTTATATATCCTGAGTATTTTACTTTTGAAAGTGAGAGAGGGAGCTTTTGGACCTCTTAATATTCTACAATTTTCAAATCATTTAAAGGTATCTGATACTATGTACATCATATACCACTTTAAAACCCCCATTTAAACATAAAAACATGCAAATTATGACAAAGTCTGGGCTTATAATTTGCTTGACAAACTTCACCTGTGAAGTGTCAAGTCCCCAAATTCCTGGAGTAGCCACTAACAGTAACCCGGGATTAACGGTATGCACTGGCAAACATTGGAACACCATGTGTGATGTTAACATCTCACATTATCAGGATCTTAGCCTGTGTATTATCTTGAAATGTGGTGCTAGGACCTCTAAAGGCCACATTCAGCTTTGGTGTAAGCAGATGCAACTCCAATGACATTAAAAGAGTTATTCCTGTTTGCACTAAACTCTCAAATAAGGAATCCCAAATGCCATACATGTCTTGTAAATTTACCACAGGTCCTATTAATGATTTGTAGCATTTTGGCTAACTGCACAGTTACAGAGTTCAAAGGAATAACAAAATCTATTGTAAAGAAAATGTAGATTTTTGCAATATAATTCTCTGATTTCCATATTTGGGACCCCTTAATCCTAGGTTGGTGTTCTGACATCCATTTGACAGTGAGTGGGCACACTAGTAAATTATCCAACCATGGATTTTTTTTTATTTCATTTTTTTGCTGTCTGCTTGGCTGGTTAACACATCTTCCAACAATAAGAAACATACAGCAACAAAATAGCCCTTCTTTAACTTCTGGAGGAGCAAGAAATGCTTGGGTCACCTCTGTGTGAATCCCAGTAACCCAGCATTTGATATAATTAATTAAAAATCAATTCTAGATGCCATGAAATTCTTACGAGTTTGCTGAGCACACTACTCTCCCCTCAGAGAGCTTACTAAAATAACTGGGGAGTTGAGAATATAGTAAACCTTGTCTTTATTAAAATTAATTTAACTGAGTTTAATTTTTTGTTTCATGCAGCTGGACTTCCTGTTAAAACAGATATAACGCCTGGGCCATCACGACTTTGTTCTGGAGCAAGACGTTCCTTCTTTTGTAGGATGAAATGCAACAGACCTTCAGTGAAAGTAGAAGACAAGGATTTTCCTTCTACCTGCTCAAAGAAGAAAGGTAATATTTGTACATTTTATTAAATATCATTGTGGTTTTACAGTTATTTTCTCTGTACTGTTGCTGTATGAAACATCTACCAGAGCAACAAGAGTAACTGTCAGATAAAACACAAAACAACCATCAGTTAGTTATAGAGAATGTATGTATAGAGCTGCTCAGGTTTTACTGCAGTCGTCACTGCTGCTGCTGCATGAAGAGTTTGTCTTTTACTCTTTTGTTCTCTTTATAGCTCCCTAAAAGTGGACGAAAAAGAAATGTTATTAGTGGATAAGGCAAAATCCTGCTCTCTAAAGTATGCCTGGCTTTAGTTGAAATTGATGGTAGCTGCGTGCATTTATTTGGGGTCTGCATTTGCCTGAAAGCCATAAGCTTCATAGCTAATGGTTCTGAAACACCTAGGGACTAGATTCACAAAGGTACTTAGGTACCTCACTGCCTCTTTGGGTATCCAAGTCCAACATTTAGGAACTGATGTTCTCAAAACCACCACTCAGCAGCTACCTAACCCTGTAGATGTCTAAAGTCCCCGTGGTACCCAAATTTCCTCTGATAGGCATGTGCAAAGCTGCCTAGGTCCTGATGCTGCCCAGCTGCTAACAGGCTGGTTGGAACCCTCACTGATGCTTAAGCCGCAGGGGCATTCTCAAACTAAGTGTCGCCCTGGCCAGTGCCCCAGTTGGGCCCAACCCAGGGCTTTGCACATACTTTCCTTGGGCAAGGTCAGGTAGTGGGCCAATGGTAAAATCAAGTAGAACCCATATATCGTGTTGTGTATATATAATACATACAGTACATATATCTGTCTTATGTGCTGATCATTTTGCCTCAATGTGAACCTGATCTCCAACCAAAGTGCATCAGATGAAATTATTCAGTATATATACACCTGTCTTCAATTAATATATTTTAAAAGATGTGACAATTTCTTTCTAGCAAAAGGTAACAGATGCTGCTTTCAATTAAAAACCTGTGCACAGAATGCCAGTATATATTCTGAGGGACATTGCCATTTAATTGAAAACCACTTTTCTGTAATTGTTGTTTTGTAGCTTCTGAAAATTTAAAACTGAAATATTTCACTTTCAGATTTTATTTTCCTCCATTGTTTATGCATCTGCATCCTGATTTGTTTTGTTCTATATGAGCTAATAATTATTAATGAAGAAGCTCATAGTGTGACTTAAAATTGCAATTTTATATCATTTGCAGGAAAATGCAAAATCGATATTGACTGCAATTGTTGAACTATCAGAATGGGTTTCGATATTAGCAGTGATATCACAATGGTAAATTTCACACTAAACTTTTTTCTAACATGCAGTATGCATTGATATATACCTCTTCTGCATTTGTTTGAGTGTGCAGCAGCTTGGTTTTCCATGATAGAAGGAGAAGCACTGCAAATTAGCAGACTTGATTGAGGGCCAAATTTATTTGAAGGCAATGCTGATGATCTTAACCTTCTTTTCTTTTACAGCAGACCGCAAAAGCTTTTGCACTATCCATAGCACAGGATATTTAAAAAGCTGGCCACCGACAAAAATGGGACTAGATGAAGATAATGAGCCAGATAATGAAGGCTGCAACTTAAGCTGTCTTGTTGCAATTGGACGGTTGCATCCGCATGTAGTTCCTCAACCAATCAATGGCGAGATCAGGGTTAAACCTACAGAATATGTCTCTCGATATGCTATAGATGGGAAGTTTGTTTTTGTAGATCAGAGGTAAGAATAATTTTGGTAATTTTCTTGGTAACTAGAGTAGTTGTGACATGCTGATACTTGTTACATAGCCTGATAAATTATTGTTCAAGAGAGCCATTGTATCAATATGAAAATAAAATAGTAAATTATAACTTTTCTAGTGTGCTTTATAAATAGTAATCACAAACTACTTTCATGTAGAGATAATTCCAATGAGATTCAATTATAAATTATTTATGCCTTCATATTATACACTACTGACCCATTAAGAGTCTAATGAAAGCAAAATTGCAGTGTACTTTTTTAAAAAACAAAATAATACAAGGGCTGGGAACTTCAGTTCAGAGCTGGAGCAACAGAGTTTCTGTTTAATCGTGCTGGGGAAAGTGACCCTTATATGCAAACCTCAAGATGAATTTATTTTTATTTAAAATTCAAACATTTAAAGATAAATGGAATAACATTTTTCTCAAAGTTGAATTCTGTTCTGCAGATGCTGGTTAGAAATTTCTGTATGAAATGATCTAAGGAGATATACTGTAGTCATATTTTATGTTAAAGAATATGTTTAAAGTTAAGGATGTGCTTTAAAGTGCTCTGCTGAATTAGTGCATTAATAGGGAATCTCTCATAAATCACTCTGGTATAGAGTTTAAAAGAATAATAATCTGAAAGTATCAGAATTTTTAAAACAGAAACTATCTGCAATACTTAAGCAAAAATTACATAAATTGCTGTGGTATCAGCAGTGTGTTTTGGTTTTCTTCCTTCTTAGTTTTTAGTTTCAGTCATGTTCCTATGTTTAGTTTTTGTTCACAATTTGTCTTAGAGCATGGGTTGTCAATCTAGGGGTCAAAGACAGCTCCAGGGAAACTACTTTCTATTTCTTTAGAGCTAAATGAGAAAGAGGGGTCTTGAAACTTATTTCTGACATGAGATCATGGCATGAAAAAGGTTGAGAATCACTATCCTAGAATGTTTGCTTTTATTTCCTTATCTTCTCCAATATTCAAAGCTGGAAAAGATGGAAGGGATTCACTAGCATGTAGAAACTCTATATAAACATATAGCAGATATATTATAAAATCAGTGATGCACTTTTCTGTTCTTTTTCTTGTGTTTTTTTAAGTGAATTGCTTTATTATGCCTGTAGCTCAACTGAAAATAGTTGGCACAGCTTCTGGTTTTCCAGAGTTATCTACAGTACAGCTGCTAAAGCAGATGGCATCCAGTGACCTACCAATGTAAAACTATTCACACACAAGTAATTTCCATGCTAATGCCAGGAGTATAGTATTATGCATTCAGTTCTCTGTGTTGTAAGGAGTGTTTATAATGTAGAGTTTCTAGAGCAATACATAGAAAAATTAGAGGACCATCTTGGAAGTTGCTGTGCACTCTGGTTCAGATCCAGAAAAGAAGTTAAGCACAAGTTGAATCAGGACAAGGGTGCTCAGCACATTGCAAGATTCAGTCCTTAATCTGTAGTCCTGTGACATTCAGGAATCTATTATTCTGCACAAGCATAGAACATTTAAAAAAAAATACTTCCATCATGCATTAGGGTTTATGTGCATGGCATTGACCCAAAGCTTAGAATATATAGAGATCCTTGTTATTGGAGTATCAAACCCAGAAATCCCTAACCCTCTCTCCAAGCACTCCAGGATCCTACTATGTTAATTCTGAAGATTTCTGATGAGGAAGCAAAAATGGGTTGGCTCTGAAGAAAAAATTCTGGTGAAACCAAAGCCTTTTATAATGTCACACATTCCTATATTCTGGTCTGATTATAGTGGTAGTAAAGATTTACAGTCAGGTATCTCAGTGCTAAATCAGTCAAATTATATCCTTCCCATTTCCTTCTTTACTTTTTCTGGTTTTTTCCACAGTTGTCTTTTGCTCCTCTTTTAGGCCTTTCAACAAAGAATGGAAAACAGTCCTATCTAAAACACTAATATTGACAAAAGCAAGCTTTATGACACGACAGAATCCTGGGTACAAAAAGGAAGAAAACAGATTTTAGAACTCTAGGAACCTGAACGCTCTTGTTAAAATATTGTTTTCGGTGTTGTTGTAGCCATGTTGGTCCCAGGATATGAGAGAGACAAAGTGGGTGAGGTAATATCTTTTATTGGATCAGCTTCTGTGAGTGAAAGAGGCAAGCTTCCGAGCTACATAGAGCTATTCTTCAAGTCCAGACTTGAGGAAGAGCACTGTGTGGCTTGAAAGCTTGTCTCTCTCACCAACAGAAGTTGGTCCAATAAAAGATACTACTTCACCCACATGGTATCTTTTGTTAAAATGGCATTTTGTGCCTTCAGCCTTCCTCAGTACCATGTGGCCTGTTACTAGAAGGCTTTAGCCAATTCTAAATACTCCAAATTAGAATTTACATCCAAGCTTGGTAATTGGAAGTGTTCTTGCATCTGTAAATGACACATCAGAATACACTATTTAAGAGAAAGCTATTGGTATTGTGTATTTGTTGGTTTTTGGTTTTGTTTTGTTTTTAGCTTTTTTCAAAATTAAGATACAAATTTTAAAAACTTCCAATTTCTCCCATAAGTTAAAACAATATATTCTACAATTCTGTTTTATAACTGACTAGGGTATGGGTACATTTTAATAATACTGATGTACCGTTTTTTTTTTTTTGTTTGTTTTTTTTTTAATGTGCTGTTGGTTTTGGTTTTTGGTTTTTTTTTAGGGCGACGGCCATTCTGGCATACTTACCACAGGAACTTCTAGGCACTTCATGTTATGAATATTTTCATCAAGATGATATCGGACATCTTGCAGAATGTCATAGACAAGGTAAAATGATTTATAATTCAACTTTAAGAATTTAAATTTTAAGGTTTTGGTTTCAACAAGTCATAATAGTCAAAATATATATTAGTCTTCCTGATATGTCACACAAAAATAACTTAAAGGGGTAATAGGTTTTTTCAGGTTGGCAAACATTAGATTTTTCTTGCATGAGAAGGACTTTATTTTATATGCACTGACCAGTAAATATACTAAGCTAAAGTTAAATTAGTATGAAGTCTTCTAATTTGCACTTCAAGTACAGAGATAAAAAAGGGTATTAGAAACAGTGCTGTTCTCCTCACCAAAAAAAATAAATAAATAAAAGGCAAATGAAGCTGGGAGGATTTGAATCAGATCTCTACTCTTCATGTATTCAGTTTGCTGTTCTGAAAAACTAGGGTTGTTCCTTATGTCTCTCTATTTTTAGTTTTACAGACAAGAGAAAAAATTACAACTAATTGTTACAAATTTAAAATAAAAGATGGCTCTTTTATTACCTTGAGGAGTCGCTGGTTCAGTTTCATGAACCCTTGGACCAAAGAAGTAGAATACATCGTCTCAACAAATACAGTTGTTTCGTAAGTATTTTCTTCTAATAGGTGCCACTTGGACATCAGAAATGTAATCCTGCTTCAGGTTTAAGATTGTGGGAATTGCTCTAAAAATGTGTACACATCTTATATTACATTAAGCGTATGAGCTTAATAATGGCTAGTCTTATAACAAAAGGAATGAAATCTAGAAATTAGCTGACCTCTTATTACAGCTTGTATAAATCTAAATATATCACTTTACAGATTATGACATTGGGGCCAGAACCCAGGTGCATTGCTTTATACTCATGGAGCCCCCATTTTCCTCTCTGGAGCTGTGTGAGGATGCAGGAGTGTGCCCCTGCCCAACTAATTGTCTGATCAGATCCTGGATCAGTTGCTCTCCCCTGTTAAGAGAAAAGCAGTTTGGGCTCAATAATGCATGCTTGATGAGTCATAACGGTTTTTGTTTTTCTTTTAGTATTGTTTTTAATATATTATGCAGCTATTGCTACCTAATGTGTCCTACTTATTGATTTATATAGCCCTGGTATGTGAGCCATTCACTATGGTTACCTCAATGGTGATGATGAAATTTGTCTTATAAATCACAAACGTTGACATTTCCCCCTTATAACATGCTATGTATGTTTACCACTTACAGCTATTTTATCACTGTTTCTTCCTGTTGATTTAAAACCCTCAGCACCAACGTACTTGATGGTGGAGATGCAGCTTTTCCGCAACTTGCAGCATCTCCGCACAGCATGGACAGTGTACTCCAGGCCGGAGAAGGTAACTACAGCACAGTGAGAAACTTGCACCTGTTAGACAGCAATCATTAGTAGACTTGCTGTGGTTACTGAATTAACCTGGTGTGCTCAGTTAGTTTCTGTTGTCCACCCAAGATTATTAATCGTTTGGAAGACAATAGGTTTACACTGTACTTAACATCCATAAATTCCAACAAGGCCCCTGCCCCAGTGAGCTTAAATCTAATTTAGATAGAAACAATACAAATAGTGACTGAGGTGCAAGAGTGAGTGCAAGCACTCAGAGGGGATCGGTGATGGAAGGCTGTAAGGAGAGACTAGGAGGAGAGGAAAGGTATTTGCTGCATGAGGAAAGGCTGCTCCAGCATAGGTCACTTAAAAAAAAAAGACACCTGTTCTGATCCCGAGTTGTGGCTGTGGGCAAGGAGCACTTAATGCAACTCAGCTTAATCCTTAGCATCCCCAATCCTATCTTTAAACTCTCCTACACTAGCAGCAGGGATAGGAGGTGTGGTGACATAAGAGCTGCTACTGTGACTGCTACCGTGATTCCCCTGTTCTGGGGAAATTCTATAGTAGCCGGCTAAAGTGGCTTTACAATGGTTTTGTAATACTAGAGCAGCACAAATCTGCCCCGAAAGTATTGAAAAATGAGGCCCACAATGTCAAAAATAGGGGAAATTGACCACTAAGGCGAGAGGATTGGCCAAGAATGTATGACCTGTGAGGTGGTGTGGAAAGGAACAGGAGCTGATATGTAGACAAGGATGTGGTTCTGTCTGCATTTAATTGGTAGTGTTTGGGATCTTTGAAGATGAAAGGCAGTATATAAGAATCTTTATTATATAAAAATCTGTAATAAAAATTATTTTTCTTCTTAGATTACAAAAATACTACTATTAGAAAACATGCAGCAAAATATTTCAGATGGAACAAGTTGAGGCAGCTTTAGCATGGGTTTATGCATTTAGGTTTGGGCCAGCAGTAGTTGGTGCTGGGACCCAGTGCACAGGATTGCAGCACCACTCAAGTTTGATCCACTTACCCCTCCATCATGATGGAGGGGCAGCCAGTCCAAATTTAAGGGAGTGTCCTTGTGTCCTGGCACATGGGGTCTCAGTGCCATTCAGAATTTGTGTGGAGAATGACTTGCTCACCCAGGCTGGGCCCAGATCCCACCATCAGCACCACTGGCATTATTGTGCCAGGCCTGAGGCAACTCATCAAGCCAAGAGCCCAAAGGTAGAAGTGGGATTGGAGATACCACTCCCACTGGCAGCAGGCCTAGAGCTAAGGGAGAGGCAGGACTGGGAGCGGTCCCTTGGCTCGTCCTCACAGGGAAGATAGTGGCTCCACAGTTCTGGGCCCGCTCTGCTCCTCCCACCCCTTTATTGAGTTCAGAAGTGATTTGTAAGGCTGACTTTAAGGACCTGATCCTGCAAGAAGTTGAGCTCTCTCATTTCCATTGACTTCAACCCAAAGGGTTCCTGAGGAGGTTGCTAGGTCTGGATATGAATGGTTAACGCAGAAGACCATTAACAATTGCACACAATCTACACTCTATCACTTCCTTATTATTTTAGTTCATTTTCTGTGCAGTCCTTCCTCTCCTTTCTTCATTGTGCCCTGGAATAGAGCAAACTCCTGGCTTCCCCATAAGTGCTATTCAAGTGCCAAGTCTGTATTAGAATAACAAAAAGCAATTTTAAACCACAAGAACATAATGTTCAGGTCTCCTGTTACTTTTTACTCCCTTGTCAGACATTTGCAGTTACCCAAATGGGCTTGATTTAAATGTTTAGAAGGTAACTATGAATTATCCTGTTGGTGGTGGTGGTCTGCTGCTAAATTCTGACAGGTTAGTACTGTGCCTAGTGTATGTCGGGAACCAATCCTTCCTCCCCCTGACTGAAGTGTGTATAGACAGCAGATGAACAGCTAATATTAATCAATTAAGTATTCAACACTAAAAGTTTGAGCAAAGCATACCCAGCTGGGCTGGACCAGCTCACTCATTTGGCAAGCTCTTGGCTGTCATAGATGTATCATTAGATACACAACTCCTGAATCTGAGCTGCATCTCCCAAGAGGTATCTCCCAAGATTTACACCCATAATGTTCTGGGCCCAGCCCTCAACATAAATTAGACAAGCTATGGTGCCTCCTCTCCTCCCATACCCTTTAAAAACCTTGCATAATATCTTTCCCTTATGTGTGTTTGATCTTACAAGTATTGTTCCATATTTTAGGTGGCCCAAAAAGGACCCATCCTACAGTTCCTGGTATTCCAGGTGGAACAAGAGCTGGGGCAGGGAAAATAGGTAGAATGATCGCTGAGGAAATCATGGAGATTCATAGGTGAGAGAAACTGGTATTCTGCTCTAACTTAATAGATATATATTTTTTTTAAAGGTAAAGTAAGAAATGCCCTACCTTTTTTATTTTCATTAGCATCAAGTATTACTATGTGGTTGCTGTCTAGTGGGAATTTTCTACTACAGTGAAACATTATCTGTAATAGGAGTACTGTGACATGGTCAAAACAGAAATGACAGCATCACTGAGAAATATAATTTTCTGTCATTTTTCAGTTTGTTTATTCTTAGGCTTAGTCTTTTTAGAGTAATCTGTGTACATGATTACTGTAATAATCTATTTACAAGTCACTGTGATAATTTTAACAACCTTGGAAGAGGCAGAAAGAGAGAAGCTAACAGTGGCAGAGTTTCACTCTGGAGCAAGATCAATGAAGAAAATAGTCTGGAAAATGAGTTTCACAGGCATAAAGTGTGTGGCCCCTAAATGCCAAAGAATGTTGAATAGGTACCAAGAAGTTAAGATTAATAGGGAACCCGCAGCAGAACCGGGAGTACTAGGACCAAATGTACAGGTGACTTATCAATTGATGTAAGTTATACTCAGAATCCCTTAAATTAGTTAGGCTCTATTAGACCTACCCATGATCACTTACTGGTATGTAATAAAACCTAAATTGGTGTAACTTGCACATCAGTGAGCTGGAAGAAGGATACATTAAAGTAGAGAGAACTTTAACACACAACTTGTTACGTATTTCTCCTGTTAGTTAATTTTCATTCCTCTTTTCTGGTTCCTTGATGCATTATACCTGTTTAGAGCTAAATTTAAAGGCTAGTCTAGAGTTAGTGTAAATGGGGTCACAGTTAATGTAACCTCCAACTGGCAGTTACATGAGGCTTCAGGAGTAGAAACAGTGACGCTATGGTAGCAATTTGGTTTTCCCTGAAATTTTCTTGTCCCTCCACATTTAGACAGTATCCAAAATGTACAATTTTATTTTCCAAATATATTTTTAAAATGGAATATAGTCTGTCTATCTCTAAGGTACTTATATGGCCACTATCACCTTAGCATCTGAGCACCTAACAGTGTTTAATACATTTATCTTCAAATATCCCCTGTGAAGTTGAAAAGTGCTGTTTACGGATGGGGAACTGAGGCACAGATGATAAAGGGGCTAGATTCACAAGGGAGTCTTAAACATTGCAATGCTTAATTTTTAGTCATCTTGCTGCCTAGTGGAAAAACCTGAATGGGTTGTTCAGGTTTTCTGTACAACGCATGGAGAGAGTTAGGTGCCTAAAAATGGGATTCACAGAAGCAGCAAACTGAGCAGGAAGCCACGTAAGCTAGTCAGTAGGAAATGCTGAGGAGAGGGGTGTGGCCTAAGCCCCACCCCCAAAGGGAGTTCAGTTTTGTGAACACTAGTGGTTCCTAAGTGCCTATGGTGGAGTTAGATGTCAAAACCACTTGCGATTCTAGCCCTAAGTGATTTGACCAAGGTCACACAGACAGTCTGTGGCAGAGAAAATTGAACCCAGGTCTCCTATGGGTTCCATCCTACTTCTCCTGCTCAAAGATATTACTATCTGCCCTCGTCAGTTCTGTTTAGTCAGGCAACACCAAAAGGCAACAAAATGGGTAAACATTTTTGGAACTGTGGAAAATAAATTCCTGCTATGTGTCTTAAATCATTGAAAATTCCCACTATGCTTGAATGTCAGTCTTAAATATTTCCAGTAGATAGCCATAGATGCCACACAAGCCATGCCATATTGTTAGTAGCCTGAAGGTCTCAGGTCACTGTGGGCTGGATACCAGTTGACTACCAGATGTCTTGTGGCAATCAGTGTAAAAGTGAAATGGTATGGAGTTAGAGCACTAATTAGGAGACAATAGTTCAGTGTCTTGCACTTCAGGAATAAGAAGTTATTTTACCTTCTGTCATTAATTTCTGAAGTGTGGTTTATGTTATGTTAAGGAATTCCATGGAATTGGCATGGTAGAGTGCCATATTTGTGCGTGTCTGACTTCTGATCAAATTTGATCAGTTGAATGTGTTTTAGATCTTCCAGGCCTGTAACCTCAGCTGAAAGTAAAGCTTGCTGATTCTGGATGGGATTGAGGAGGGTGCACAAAGGATTAAAGCATTATTTGCACGCGCACACACACACACACACACCCCAATTCAGGAGGCCACCTTTCCACTGGTCAAGCCCCAAACATGAAGGCTGGTCTACTTTACATTAGATGCCTGTTAACAGCCTTCAATAAGGGACTGTTATATATGGTTGGTCCCCAGCTGCCATAAAAGATCCCATGTCATGTGCCCTATATTCAGCTAAATTCTCCTGCACTAGCAGCTGGGAAGGTGGGTGTCATGGGACCTGCTACAGTGATCTCTCTGGCACATGAGGCTCCTTGCTGAATGAATCCTCCAGCGGAAAAAAACAGGAAAATCTCACACATCCAGTAAAAATTCTGCAGCTTTGGTTTAGTTAATAATCCTGATGATGCACAAGCCAGGAAAAATTCCAACTCCTTCTCCCATAGCTTTGTTGATGCTGCGGGCAGAAGAGGATAAAAAGTAATGAAGTATTTTTATCACTTCAGTGACACACAAAATGAGCAGATTTTTTGGACAGGAAAATAACATTTTTACATAGTTGCTTTTGTGATCCCACACACTTTTTAAATTAAAAAAGCCAAATCCGAGGCTAAGCAAAGACTTTAAAAGTTTTGATTACTTTTAATAGCTGTAAAACAATTTATTGAAGCTAATTTTAAATATCATTTTGTATTATTATTCATCTTATTAACAGAAACAAAGTACTTTGGATTGTATACACACTATCATTCTTGTTTTCCTTTTAAATGGAGAGAGCCCTGGTTTACTTCCAGTGCTCTTTCACCATTTGTTTCTATTTTCCTGTACTGCCTTCTGTTCACAACCTTCCCACTGAAAGTGCCATGGTGAATGAGATTCCCACTTAAAAAAAATACAAAGTTTTTGATGCCAAGAGGATCCTTTTAACAAATTACCATACAGGAATTACCCCCATCCTGTTTTCTCTAATCGTACAGCTAGCAAGTCTATAACTCCCTAGCCTTTCGTTAATGTGTAAAACGTTCAGTGCTAGTGCACCAGGTTGGGGGAAATCCTGAATTAAGTAAAAAAAAAACCCATGGCTTTGAAATGTCTCTTTTTACTGCATGCTCAATACACTACAGGGATGAAAAAAAATGTCCAATACACCTGTTTCCTGATAGCTTATTGCAAAAAAATTAGGAAGGAAAATATTAGGAAGAAATGTATCCTATTAATGTCTCCAAGTATATAGAAACTGTACATAAGTGAGGCTCTCTTTTGGGTCTCCCTTCTAGCAATTTTATTGCTTGGACATTGTGGGCTAGACCTTTAGCTTATGTAAACATGCAGATTTACACCAGCTGAGGATCTGGTCCTGTATACTGTTTAAAAACATTTCCTACAAAGGCTATACAAGAAAATGGTATAAGGGAGAGGGGAAGTTTATAACTGAGCAAATTGGAATGTGCCAAATTCAAATAGATTCAGCTATTTACAATCTATGCTGTTGAGGCCAATAATGGCAGCATTGCTTAATATGTGGACTGACTAGCACTACAAACCATATAGCAACAGAAAAAAGTGATCACAAAGCATAAAACTGATGCTAACACTGTAAACACATCATACCAAAGTGCATTTTTGTGGTTAGTCTTGAGATGTTTAAGGCCTGTTACTTGGAGATTCTCTTGACCCTTAGTCCGTTGCTGGCAGTGAACATTTCAGTATCCACCACCATGATTCATTGTTCTCAAGATGAATAGTACATTTATTGCATCATTTTGCATTGCCTCTTTATAATTTTAATGACATTGGTTTGAAAGGATAAGAGGGTCATCACCTTCCAGCTGTGGTTCCAGTCCATTGAACATTACCAGCACACCACCCCCTGACACTTCTTCTCCAGGAGGCAAAAAAGTGAGTACAAAAATTCTTAAAATTAGGATCAGCAGTAATAATTGAATTCTTTGTCACATGTTTTATTAATCTGACTATCTGATCCCTTGGCTGCAGGAGTCTGGGGTAGCAGAACATAGCATACTTAAGTTTTTGAGTATTTATACATAGTGAAGCAGCTTCAACAGGAAAGATTGAGAGAGAACCATCCCAGAATATCCCAAAGCCCAGTGTTTTGGGCATTCCCCTGCAATGTGGGAGACCCAAATTCAGATCTCTTATTCCAGATCAGCCAAAGTGGGGACTTAAATCTGGGTCTCCCACATCTCAGGTGAGGGCTCTGACCATGCAGCTGTACTGTATGGGGGGCAAAGGCACAATCTTCTTTTGTGGTTTTGGAAATAGCATTTCCAAATTTTCTTTTTTTTTTTTTTAAACTTAATAAAAAGAAGTTAAAATGCCCAGAATCAAAATTAAATGTTTTGTTTGACCCAATACCTGTTTTTGTTTGTTTGTTTCACAAGAAACAAGTTTTTTAGTTTAGGATTGATCAGAAATTAAGGAGGTTTATTTGTTCAACAAGCCCTATATTGCTATGATCAGATCAGCTTAACCCTAAAATGAAAAGCCCTACAGTGAGCACAGTGCATTATTCTAGAACAGTGTATACTGTACTGGGAGTGGAGTGGAGCGTGGAGAGATTTGGAGAAATAAAAGCAGGCCCTCCAAGAAAGTTCAGTACATACAGATAAAGGCTGCTAAGCAGCATTTCTTATAACAAGCACATTACATCTGTCCTCAAAATCTGCATGAGCTACCAATTCATTTCTTCCTCTGGCTCCTCTTCTCAGGCACATGGAGAAGTCCTTCTATACTGGCTGTTTCAGTGGTGCATCAAGAGAGGACTAGCCTAAATTTGGGATGATGTATGACATGGGGACAAAGTCACGTTTTACTAAAATTTGGAGAAGCTGTAATACCTGCTTAGTACTGTCTCAAATCTTTATTTTAAATGGAATATTTTAATATATTTCAACCTTCATTGCTTCTTTATTTGAACTATATATAAATGCATTTACAATTCTTGAGGCTTCAGATTGATGTTTGCTTATTCTCACTTATGGGATAAATTTTCAATGGAATTTGTGTACCATTGTCTTTGAAAACCTCTCGAGCCCATTGTATACAAGAATTCTATGGCCATGCAATCCCCCTTCTCCTTGCTTCAGAATTATGCTCCAGCATCTAAATTTTCATTTTATAAAATTATTTCATAAGAACAGCCAAACTGGGTCAGACCAGTAGTTCATCTGGCCTAGTATCCGGTCTTCTGACAATGGCCAGTGCCAGATGCTTCAGAGGGAATGAACAGAACAGGGCAATTTATCGAGTAATCCTTCCCGTTGTCTAGTCCCAACTTCTGGCTGGCAGAGGTTTAGGGACACACAGCATGGAGTTGCATCTCTCACCATCTGAGCTAATAGCCATTGTTGGACCTATCCCTATGAACTTACCTAATTCTTTTTTGAACCCAGTTATGCTTTTGGCTTTCACAACATCCCCTGGCAACAAATTACATACGACGACTGTGCATTATATGAAGATGTACTTCCTTATGTTTGTTTTAAACCTGCTGCCTATTAATTTCAGTGAGTAACCCCTGATTCTTGTGTTTTGTGAAGGGATAAATAACACTTCCTTATTCACTTTCTCCACATTATTCATGATTTTATAGACCTCTATCATATCCACCCTTCCCCCCCCCCCCCACCTTAAGTCATCTGTTTTCTAAAACAAACAGTCCCACTGTTTTTAATCTCTCCTCCTATGGAAGTTGTTCCACCCCCTCCTCATTTTTATTGACCTTCTCTGTGCTTTTTGCAATTCTAATTGAGATAGGACACCCAAAACTGCACAGTATTCAAAGTATGGCCATACTAAGGATTTATAGAGGAGAATTTTTTCTAACCCACCTAGTTGTGAAAATAACTTTGAAAATGTGAACAGGATATAAACTGCAGTAAGGTTTTCCTAAGGTCTGATCTACATTAAGAAGATAGGTCAACCCAGCTACATTGCTTAGGGGTGTAAAAAAATCCATCCACCTGAGTGATGTAATTAAGCCAACCTAATCCCCGGTGTAGTAGACAGTGCTAGGTCAAAGGAAGAATTCTTTCGTCAACCTAGCTACTGCCTCTTGGGAAGGTGGATTACCTACACCGATGGGACAACCCTCCTGTCGCAGTGCTTCAAGTGTAGACAAGCCCGAAATCTGCAGAAAGTCTAAAACAATATTCCTGAGAGGTGGGAACTTCCTGTTAATCTGAACAGGGCATTAACTCAAATTTAAGAGTGTCAATACCATTTGTCATTTTAGATGACATCAAACAGCTGTGCTACTTGCACCATCTCAAAATGCTTAACATACCTGCTTGAGTGACAATACCCCAACAGTTCCGTATCCAACTTTCCCACCGACTGTTCTGATACAATTATACATTGTCAATACAAAAATGTGACAGTGAAAACTACAAATACTGAAATTGTGAACTAAATTTAATATAAAAATGAAACTACTGCACTGTTTTTTTCATAATTAATGAAAAACCTCCATATTGAAATCGAACTGCTGCAGAATTTAGGCTCATTTTGTTGCTGGTTACCTGGGGCTCTCTCAACGGCAAGTTGCTGTGGGACTCTGTCTGTGAAACCACTTGACATTTAATCAGAGATTATAGAGCTGCAAGCCACCATTAGCTTTCACCTACCAGAACAACTACTAGAGAAAAAAGTGAGGCAATAGGCCATTACCCAGGACTGCTGTAGCTGCAGGAAGGAAAACAATTATTAATTATTTGTATTTCTGTAGCACGTAGAACCCCTAGTCATTGATCAGGACACCGTTGTGTTATGTGCTATACAAACACAAAACAAAAAGATGGTTCCTGCCCCAAGGAGCTTACAATTTAAGACAAGAGACAACAGACCAATAGGGAAATAC
Source organism: Emydura macquarii macquarii (assembly GCF_026122565.2). NCBI lineage: Eukaryota > Metazoa > Chordata > Testudines > Chelidae > Emydura > Emydura macquarii. The sequence continues at coordinate 657,638 of NW_027133377.1, forward strand.
AAGAAAACAATGAGATAATGTTGGTCAGCAGGTAGTCTCAATGCATCAGCATTCTGCATCACGGCAAAGGAAAGTTTTTTTTAAGGAGGGATTTGAAGGAAGATGAGGTAGCTTTGCAGGTATGTATGGGAACCGCCTCCCATGTGTCGGTGAAACATGGGAGAAAGCATGAAGGTGCTTGCTTGAAAACTTAAGTGGGCATTTGAAGGTCGGAGTCAACTCCTTGATACTGAATCAGAAAAGATCGGTAGGGTGGGTGTAGGCCATGAAGGACCTTTGAAAGTGAATACAAGCAGCTTAAGTTTGATACAGTAGAGAAGGAGGAGCCAGGCGAGGGATTTAAAAAGATGGGCGATGTGATCAATGCAGTGGGCTGGGAAAATGATTTTTGTAGCAGCATTATGAATGGCAACAAGCTGGGCAAGATTGCATTCATCAAGACCAGAGAAAAGGATGTTGCAGTAATCAAGATGCAAGATGGTGAGATTCTGGACAAGAGTTTTAACTTTGGAGGGAAAGGAAAGGCTATATCGTAGAGATGTTATGAATAAAAAAAAATCAGCAATATTTAGACAACCTGGACATCATCTTCAACTTGGATTTTACTGTAGGTCCTCACATACGGGCTGAGAACTGAGTGACATCAGGATGGTGGTGGTGTCCTCAGTAATTAGGAAAGGAGATAGGGTAGCGGGCTTCAGGGGAAAGATTAAGAGCTCTATTTTAGCCATGTTGAGCGTGAGCTAATATCAGACAGGTTGGGATTTTTTAGTTTGGACAGGAGACAACAGGTTTAGAGTAGACAGGTAGATCTGTGAATGTCAGCATAGAAATGGTGATTGAATTTGTGTTTGTGGATGAGATTACCCAGAAATAAGGTATAGAGGGAGAAGAGAAGGGGTCCAAAGACAGAGCCCTGTGAAACACCCACAGAAAGTTGATGGAGGGGAGGATAAGGAGGATCTTCAGAAGGACATGCTGAATGAGCAATTAGAAAGCTAAAAGGAGAACCAGGAGAGGGTGGGCACATAAACCAAGGGAGGGCAAGATTTCAAGAAGAGTGTGGTTGAAAGTCTCTGATGGGTCAAGGAGGATGAGAATGGAGTACTGGTTCTGGGAAGATAAAGGACATTAGAGACTTCAGCGAGAGCTGTTTCAGTGGAGTGCAAAGGGCGGAAGCTGGGTTAGAAAGGATCTAGGGTGGAATTGGAGGAGAGGAACACCAGGCACTGATTGTGGGCTTTGGGATCACAGGGAAAATGAGTGGTAGTTGGAGAAGCAAGAGGAGTCAAGGTTGGGGTGTTTTTTTTTGTTTGTTTTTAAGATGAGAAAGACTAAAACATGCTTGTATTGTGAGGGGAAGAGCCAGGAGAATGAGAGGTTAAGGAGAAGAATAAGGGAGTGGATGAGAGTAGCCTGCAAGGGAGTTGAAGAGGTTGGATGGGATTACTTGGCAAGTTGAGGAGAGCAAACAAACTTCATCTGTGGTAGAAGAAGAAGAAGAGAGTTAAGTGAGAAAGGGAAGGCCACATGCCTTGGCGAATTAATGAACAGCCCCCCCAAAAGACTAGGGCTCCTTTAATTATGACCTTAACATATTTCATCTGCCTTTTTTACAAGGCCCTAAAAATGTATACATATCCTGTGTGCCTCCCTGAAAGAGCAGGAAATAAATAAATGTAAAATGGTGAACATTAATGAGTTTTTTTGACATGTGACTTTGTGATGGACACCAATGTGCTTGAACCTCAACGTGAATATGTAAATTAACATGCATAGCAGTCGTCTTGCTCACAGTGTCCATGTTGGTGTTAGATATATTCTAACTGCTCCTGATATGCTAATTTGCAAATCATCAATTTGTATGCCAACCATCTCTACTCAATGTTTAAAAGAAGCAGTTTTGTTAGGGGAAAAAAAGTTAAAGCTTACACTTAGCATGTTTTTTTAATGCCAAGAGAAACCCTTACCAGATAGTTGTGAAGCGACTGAAAAAAATTAGGGGGAGCAAGATGACCCATCTGGAGCTGGAAATGTTGAAATTTTGCAAGCAGAAGCAAAAGGCTGTAGAAATACAGCAGGATATTATTACAGTCAAAGCTGTACAAGAAGAGAAGGTAAATGTATCTGCACTGTGAAAAAAATTTGATGAAAATAACTGGCAGTTTGCGGTGCTAAAGGTTCAGCTTATATAGAAACATGAATGTAGAAAACCTCCTGATTTCTGTTTGGGTAATTGTAGGGAAAAGAAGATAGTTTTCTCAAGGATTTTTTTTCATTTCATCTGCACAATGGGGAAGCTATGTAAGCTTGGTTTATTTACCCTTCATCTAAGGGAACTGTATACTGCTTTGCACGTAAGCTTTTCTCCAGGAGACTGCATGCTTTTACACGAGGATTTAGCAATTGGAAACATCCTGAGCAACCCTGTGTGCATGAGAAGGATACAGAACACAAACTGCATGCTGGCGTGGATAATACATACAAAAACATCTGGTAGAGTTGATTATGATCTGGCACACCAGTTTAATTCAAAATGACAGTACTGGAGAGATGTACTTCAGCATGTAGGGGCAGTTAAAGTTTTTAAGTGCTTGTGAGCTTTGCTTCCATAGCCAGGATAAAGTATTAGAAGCCAAAAGCAATGGAAATTATTTGGGGATTTTGGAACAATTACTACAGTTTGAGCCATTTCTGGCTTACCACCTGCCTAAATTTGGATAGAAAGGGAAAAGTAAGCCCTCCCACCTGTCCTCAACTATAGGTGACTAATTCATTGAGTTGATGGGAAAGAAAATTAGAAATACTGTAGCAGGATAATTACAGCCAGCCAAGTATTTCTCTGTCATTGTTGATTCAATGCTTGATGTAGTGCATGTAAACCAACTCATATTCATCTTCTGATTTCTCAATTCAGAGAGGCAAATAATAGAAGAATTCATTGGGTCTCAGCCTCCTGAGAACCACCCGGCTGAGGCTGTGTTGGCTATAATAAACAACATAGGTTTGGATGCACATAACTGCTATGGACAATTGTAACATAATGTTGGTATATGGCCGGTCGTTTCACACATCTGACAGGAAAAAACCCACCAATACACTATGTGCCCTGCACTGCACCTTCCCTAATTTTTGTTGGAGTCAACAGTATCAACAGTTGCTCAGGTGCAGTCAATTTTCTTGGTGGGGAGGTTATGCAGTCACAATACTACTTATGCTCTGCATCAACGTATCGATAGAAACGTATTTTCCCCAATGTTAATACTGACACTAGCCAGAGTTTGCTGTGTCTCAAAGGTCTGTCAGATAATGTGAGGGGATAGTCATCCTGATTCTACCAAGGCATTGTGTCAAAACTATAGCAGTATTGGACAAGTCTTGGAAGATCTGTCAAAAGGTACAAACCCGGCTCCTGACACTTTTAAAGGCAGCTCTCTCTTCAGAAGAAAAATGGAACAATTGGAGGCATCTTTAATGGCACACTTTTAGAACACACTACTTCAGTGGTTCAAACTGACCAGCATCCAGCCACCAAAAATGACAGCTTTAAGCACTGCTGTTGTTTTATTGCACGCTCTAGAAACATTTGTCGTGACATTGCCTGACCAATTTGAAGATTTTTAATTGTGCAAAGAAAATATGCAGTGCTACTTCTCAGTACCAGTAACACGAGTTACCTCATCCTCATTATGTAAAACTGTTTTGAGGAGGAGTCTGAAGAGGTAATGTCTTTCTTCAAGTACTAGCTTTAACACATTTTTTGTCATAATTGACAAACTTACAGCTTGTATACATCACCCACAGGATGCTTACAATGTGGATGAATGCTTTGGAGTCCTATTTAAACTGGATGTCAATGAAATTTGCAAATATGCAGCAAAACTTGCTGTAGTTTACCCTCAAAACTTGGACGAAAATTTGACTAAATCTTTTAGTTCTTTGCACAAAATGAGACAGATAAGTAACCGTCTATGCTTCATCAGATGCTATGGCACAGTCATCTTCAGTCTACATTTCCTAATGTTGACATTGTGAAGAAATTCATACAGCACTACCCGTTACTGTGAAGGAGAGCAATCATTTTCAAAGATGGCTAGGATAAAAAAAAAAACAAACTCAGATTTGCAATGCAGCAAAACAGCTTGAATGCTTTGTTCCTTATGGAATAGAATCAGAGTTGGTCCAAGAAATGAACTTTGATGATCTAATCACTGCCTTTAATTTGCTTTAAAGCTAGGAAGAAAATAGTTGCATTAAAATGGTTTTAATTGTTTTGTACTGCTTTTAAATTGAGAAAAATGTCCCTAGCCAAAGGTATGTTTTATTCACCTATCAGATACACTATTCACTACATTACGTTAACTACCGTATAGATTTGTTGTTTGTGTTTTTGCTTTTCTGTAAACTGTTTTGGAGAAGAACCGGTAAAGTGAAGTCTGCACAAAGTAGGCTAGAAATGTGAGGTAATCATAAATTCAGTTTCAAGTGAACATTGTTACATCTATTCTCCACTACTCATGGCTTCAGTAGTACTCTGTATTTGAAACTGAATTGCTCTGTTTCTGCTTCTCTGTATCAAATTTACTTCTTTACTCCAGCAATAATGTCTAAGTTGACACAGGGTATCACGCAGGCAGTGTTTCTTTGGAAATTAATTGCTGCAAATACTAATTGCTAGCTAAACCTAACACTTAATATCTGGTGCATGCAGTGTTGCCTTATTCTGTTAATTCTTTAAGTGACATCTTTTTAATTATATCCGGATCGTTTAAGTATTTGTTTTTTACTGCTGGGGGTGGGGGGGAAGAGGAGAGGAACTCAAGATAATCTGAGCCCAGGGCCCCAAGAATTTTTAATCCACCCCCTGGCCTGGTAATGCAGTGTATTTCTTCAATGTCCCAAGACTGATTGTCTCTTTACCACTAGACTTACATATGTATAATAGAATAATTTGAAGTCCAGATTCTTCCATTTGTATCGGTTTAGCAGTGTGCTAGAATAAATTTGGATTCTGAGATCTACGCAAGAACATTGATAAGTACTTAACATTTATGGCACAAGACATAATGAGAAAACCTGACAAAAAAGTCTATATGAACAAAATTCAGTGTGAAAATGGTAATTAAAAAAAACCCATATGGTAGAAAACCTTGCTATGTTAAATATCTCCAGAAAATAAAATCTCTTACATAGGAAAAACAAACTGTATCTGGGAAACGGTGAATATTAAAAATTCCAGTACCCTTCTAAAAAAATTTTTTAACACAGCGACTTTGCACATTGTTTAGTTCATACAGTACTGCATGCAGGACAAACTGTTACTTACAGTGACTTTATCTGAAGCTTACAACAGAACAAGCTACTAATCAGACGCCCAGATTCTTACAAAACTGGTCATTGTAAACATTGCCTCAATATGATAAAATATACACACAGACCAACATTCAAATATGGATGCTGAAAGTGAGGCTACTAAAGAAGTGATCTGATTTTCAGAGGTGCTGAACACCTGATTTCCTATTTACCTCAGTGAGAGTGCAGGTAACAGGTTAGCTTTTAAAATTAGGCCAGCTATTTGAATTCAGACATTCAATTTTGAAAATATGGGTCTAGGAACAATGTTTTCTATCCTTTCTGAAAATAAACAGATCTTTCTTCCTGAAGAATTGTCAACTTTCAAAGAAAATTGGCTTGCGCCACCTACTGGTGAACACTAAGTGCGCCAGTTCGCACGGCCCCAGCTGCATTTTTATCAAGCTACCACTACAAATAATACATCAAATAAGTTTCCTAAATACAGTAGATTCCTCTTAATAGCAATACTGTTATCAATAACTTCTGCTTATTAGCAGCATTTTGCCAGGAACCAATCCTATCTCATTGACTTTAATGTTAATGGGATTTGGATATTGGCAACAGCGTGATGCTAGGGAGTATTTTTTGGGAAGAAAAACCTCAGCTGCAGTCAGGTTTGTGGGGCTGCAGCCATGGAAGGAAGCACTGGGATGTGCCTTCTTGGGCTGCAGCTCTGCAAACTTGCTTGGGGCTGGTGCTTCGCATGTCCCAGCACTTTCTTCCCTGGGTGCAGCTCTGCAAACCTACCTGTGGCTGGGGAGCTGCCTCCCACACAGGCAGTAAGTTTGAGGCATCTGCATTTCCACGTGGGGGAGGGGGGGGAGCTTCTGCTGGAGTCCTAGCACTGCAGGCTGGGAGAGGGGCTGCAGCCTGATTGCTGGGGCTTTCCGCAGGGAGCAGGAGTTGCGGGGGAGCTGCAAGGTACCTTTCCCTGCGCTCTCCAGGCTGCACCCTACCCCAGCTCTGAGTAGCTACAGCCAGAGAAGGAAATGTTGGGATTTGGTGAGACTGGGCATAGCTCCTGGAGCAAAGGGAGTGGTACAGTGCAGCCCCATGAGGTCCCAGTGCAACTGCTGTCTGTGGGCTGCAGCCCCGCTCCCTATGGTTGCTGTGCCTAGTGGCAGGTTTGCAGCCAAGAAAAGAATGTCTCAGGGCTGCTTTCCCTTGCTGCAGCCCTACAAACCCGTCTTCTGCTTATTGGCAACTTCCAAATAATGACAACTTTTTTTTGCTGGGAACAGGGAAGTTCCTGTACGGTACTAACCATAGTGAACCAATGCTTTCTCGTTTGTGATGTCACTAGCCCCCATTATTAGAACCATGGGCTTATTAGGTTACAGATCAGAAAGGTTTCTAATAGTACTGATTTCTCTTCTATATTTTCTACTACAGCAATAATACATAATTAGCAGGAAGTCTCACATTGATTGTAACTACTTCCATTCTCTTGTGACTTTTAGCGCTGATGCCATGCGCCTTACCTTGTTTTTCCTTTCCAGAAAGCTAGTTCAAAATTACTGTAGTGTCTTTGTAATGGACAAGGCAAGAGCATAATATCTTCATACACTGTTTGTTGCACAAACTGACAATTAGCTGAATACACAGTATCTAGATGGGTAGAGTCTTGAGCCCACAGCCCATTGCTCACAGGAGTTGTCCCACTTAAGTCAACAGAAGTACTTGTACAAGTATGGATTCAAGCTTTGAGACAACAGAAGTGGATGCCAGAGAGACTGACTGGAGAATAATAGCTAAATAGTCAAAGAGAATTCCCTTTAGCGAGGGGAAGATGTTTAATTTGCAATCAACCAACCTCTGTTACATTTAAAAACACAGTAGAATTGAAATATTGTATGAAATATCCCTCAGGCTACTCAGGTATGAAATATGTGGTTTAAATGGTTAATGGACGAAACTGCAGTCTTAAAGCGTGATCAGTTTTGAATCTAAATTCCATTTCCTTTACAGTAGCACAGCAAAGCAAATATGTGCATAGAAACACCTCCCACAGTGGGGCCCTGATCCATAAATAGGGCCCCTAGATGCTACTATAACAACTTAATAATAAAGCAGACTGAGAAGTTTACATGGAGTCTTGGTGCTTCCTCAGAATTAGTTTAGCTATAATCTTTCATTAGGCTACATGTATATCCTTTAACATTGCTACTTGTACCTCTTGACTTAGGTGACCAGACAAATCTTTTTAAGAAAGAAAAATGCAAATTCCCTAACCATACACTGAGGCATTTAAACAACTCGAGGTATTTCAGGTTTGGATAGCCTCACCTCAGGCATCATATAGCAGTTACAATCCGTCATCACCTGGCATCTAGATGTTCATCTAGATTTTCTACCCCAACAAATACTCGACTATGGGTGAGCCATCGTTTAAGATGCAGAGTTGAGTGGGCATGACCACTAATTTCCTTCCCCCCCCCCCCCACCTCCAGACTTGTACCAAACAAGTCTGATTTATTTTTTGCTAGGTTTGTGGTAAGTGTAGGATTCATGTAATGAGATTTGAATGACACCTACAAACTAATGGACATAATCCTTGCTGTGCCCATCCTGTACTCTTGAACACCAGAAAGCCAATCATGCTGATCTGTATGGTGGTTTTATAATAAGGTTGGATAGATACTAGAGGTTAAGTATGACCTCAGCTCGGAGGTGAATTGTCATCTCCTTAGGTAATTAACTAGTATATTGACATTTCAGTGTTAAAATGGCCCTTGCCAAGAATTAATACAGATGTCATGCCCTACATTTAATTTTAATGAGTACTAGTTTAATTTATTGTCCCTGCACCCACAGTGGCACCAATGTATTAACTGTAGCAGTTCACACATCTCTAAACGGTCTACAAAATGAAAATACAACTATAAAACAACCATCCTATTATTAAATCAGTAGGCACTGACGTTTGCAAACCAGACATTCAACACACTGCAATAATAAGTAAACTGTAGTACAGTTGCTATATTACTTTTCAAAAAGGTTGGCAATGCTGACAGACACTTTAATACAAGTTTTAAAGTGACTCACCGCACACGTTTTGATACTTCAAATTCTGAATGTTATGATGTTGGGAATTTCATGGGCCTAGATAATTTCTGTTCTGTGTTTGTCATCTGCTCCACTTTCAATAAATGCTTATGAAAGAGAATAAAGTATCTTAAGAAAAATCAATGAATGACAGCAGCCAGACACATTACCCTTTCCTTGTTTAAAAAAGTAGTATTTTAAAATAGCCCTGCAGGGGTATCAGAAGCATAGAAATTCTATCACGCCACGGCTATGGCTGCCCTGCAAAGCTTGCCGCTGTAGCACTGCTAGTGCAGATGCTCTCAGCCAACAGGAGAGAGCTCACCCATCAACTTAATTGTTCCAGCCCCCGTGAGTGGCAGCAGCTATGTTGATAGGAGCAGCTCTCCCGCCAACATAGCACTGTCCACACCAGCACATAGGTCGGTGTAACTTATGCCATTTGGGGGGAAGGAAGGTGGCTTATTCATGCCCCCGAGTGACATAATTTATACTGACGTATGCACATAGCCAAAGGCAGATTCTCAGATAGAGCACAGCACTCAAATTCCTCAGGAAAAAAAATATACAAAACACCCCAAGTGTACATTGGGAGAACCAACACTTCTCCAAACTGAAGTAAAATATATTGCTACAACCTCTACATAGATTACATAACACTGACTGTAACCAGATGCTGTTTATCTTGCCCCAGGAGCCATGGGTGCAGTGTAGTATTGCTGTATTATACCAGCTGCCCGCATGGTCTGTATAGTACAAACATCCTTTCAGCTTACAGATCACTTCCTAATGGAGTAGTCTTATAGTAACCTACACTGGTATAAAGAAACCACCCACTATATGTGCAGCTCTGGCCAGCAATTCAAGGCATGCTACCAGCACTCACCTGGAGGAAAAGCACTGCATTGTCTCTCTAGAAAGGGAGCAGTGGTTCCAATTCAATGAAAGGAGCAGTGAGGGCACTTGGCAAGCAGCCTCAGCTGGAATGTCATTGCAGAAAGAGAAGAGCTCACCACTGAAAACACCATTAAAGGGATTTGGGTTTTTTGATTTAGCTTATGTCACTTGGAAACAGGCTTGAAAGAGTCTGGTATAAAGCAGCATTAAGTGTCCAGAGAGGGCATTGGGGGGAGGGGGAGGGGGTGATTATACAGGTGTAACTATACCATGATGACTAGATCTTTCCCATCTCAAGAAGCCCATAGTCAAAAGGGCCTGATTCTCTGCACTATTATAAATCACCAAACAAGGTGCAAGAAAGCCAAGTGCATGTAAAAAATGCTACCAAATCAGATGAATCATTTCCTTCCCTTTGCACTCACTTCATACATGGAAATAACTAGACAGGCAGTGGAGTATCAGGCTGTGATTCTCCTCATTTTCCTTAAGTGTTATTCGTTTTCTTTAGAGCAAGCTCAGAACTAAGTGACCTCTAGTATAAGCACAACTGAGTAATTTCAACTAGAATCATACATTTGTTTTTGCTTCCTTGTTGCCTATTAGATTAGGACATGGGGCAAAAATCCTTCATCTCTACCCAGTGCATCTGGTAGTTCTTTGCAGTGCAGATACTCACCAATGGAATGTTATTATCCAGAACAAACTGAGCACTCTGTATCAACAGGATTACACTAGAGATTGTATGCTTGTTGGGACTGGGCCCTTACCCTTTGTGTTTGCAGAGCACCTAGGCACTACTCAGATGACAAATAAATGCTCTTTCTCCTAAGCATCAGGAGTTAGAAAAAATGATTGCAACCTCTGAAAGCATTGGTCTTGCAGTGTGTTTGAGGAAGATTCAAATGCATTTTAGATAGTTCTATTTGAACTACGAGTGGTGGAACTTAGAAATTCCATAGCAAGAACTCACTGTTGCAAAAAAAATTAAGCAACTTTAAAAAAAACAAAAAAAAACCGCAAGTGTTTCTGAAGAAAGAACTGCCATCTATAGATCACTGCTTACAGTACCTTTTATAGCAGTTTCCTGACTTTCCAGTGGTTGTATATTGCTTTGACACTTTTCACTGGGCAAATAAACTTTGCCTATTCTCCACTGAGGCTTAAAATTACTGATACAATAGTAAGCATGAAGTATTTTAAGGTAATTTCAAGTTGTGGGTGATGGTTAACTTCTAACAAACAAAGTTGGTTTGCATGTAGCTTATTGCACCTATCTCCAACCTTCATCACATTAATATTAAAGTATCCTGCTGTAAAGTCTCACCAGACAGCAGTTTAAGTTCAAATCCTAAGACTTTCTGTAGGTTCTCCTTTTTCAGATGTGCAACATAGGCTAAGGCTGGTCGCAGCATGAGTAACACAGGAGACTAGAAATTTACCTTTTTCATTTGTTTTTAGATTTTGAATGGTGGAACTCCAGACATTCCCTCTGCTGGTTTACTATCTGGGCAGATCCAGGATAATTCTGGGTATCCATATTCCGACAACTCCTCCATTCTTGGTAAGCACAGTCATACAATAAGTCTACAGTTCAGAGAGTATTACAACAGATGTAACTCTAACCATCTCAAAGCATCAGCTTTCCACAAAACTATCTAGAATAAAATTAGGCTTAAGAGCATTTTAGGACATAGTTAAGACCAAGTAACATTCTTCTAAAAGAAGTGAGTTATTAAATGCCTTTAAAGCTCTGTGCTGATAAATAAGTGACAGCTTCATTGATTATAGCCACCCTGTGAACAACAGGTTTACTGCTGTTGCCATACTTCAGCTCGATGCACACCCTGGCGTGTTCTCTTGCTCATTCATAAAACAATACATAAAATGGTCGTTTATACAGAGTCTTTCCCCTATGAAGGAAAATTCCTAGCAAAAATGATAAGAAAATAGTGTTTTATAAATATCATCCCTATGCTGTTTTGAACACAGTGTTTCTTTGGACTATTTGAGCCCATCACTTCCTATCCCTCAAAAACTTGGCTTCTTTTCAACTGTTGTAGCCCCACAGCCGTTTTCAACTCATTCTACTGAAAAAGTGAAATTGGGATTTTTTTTTATTTTTAAAATAGAGCAAGTTGGAAGTGGCCTAGGTCCCCCACCAGGCTGGCACATAGGTCACTTGAAACTGCTCACCCTGACATTCTTCCCTTCGCACACCTCCACAGCCTTTGTCCTCCCCATTCACCCCACAATTACCACAAATCCTGTCCAGAAATTTTCTGTCATCAGTGGAGGGCCCAGCTGTGTTGTGTACGTTGATGAGTGTATTTGCAACCAAACATCCCCTCACCCTTTGGAATTCAGTTTAGCATGCTCATTCCCAGCTCAGTTAATGATTGCTCAGAAAAATGCGTCAATCATTTGATATAATATGTAAATCACATTTGAAATGCTTGTTGCTGTTTTCTTTTAATACTTTCACAGGAGAAAACTCTCACATAGGCATAGATATGATAGACAACGACCAAGGATCAAGCAGCCCCAGCAACGACGAAGCTGCAATGGCAGTTATAATGAGCCTTTTGGAAGCAGATGCAGGTCTCGGAGGCCCAGTAGATTTTAGTGACTTACCATGGCCCTTGTAAATGCTACATATTAATTCAGCATCTGAATATCAAAGTGCATTATTGGTGGAGTTCTACAGTCTGTGAAGCTTGGATTATGAGAATAGCTTTTATGTATGAATTTCATAAAAGCCATATCAGAACACAACTCATCCTACCATGTGTAATTTCAGACAAAGTGAGATAAACATGCTAGCGTGTTCTTGCATTACTGATTTGGTTAGCTGTGTATAGCTTGCATTAATTGTATATTTTGGGACTGTTCTTGTTGAATTTTTTAAAATCACTGTGCAACTCAGCACTGTTATCACTGGTAGCTTTTATATGCAAACGGTCATTTCAGATGTATGATGTGTTTTTACACTACAAAAAGGTCCCCATGTGGATATTTCTTATACTAATTGTATCATAAAGCTGTTTATTCTTTTCTTGTAAGAATCCTTTACTATAAATATTGTTAAAGTGTAATGTATTAGACAAATATTTTTAAAATAAATGTTTCCCTTGTTCTAAAATGCAGCATTTACTTTTTTGATTATAAAATATTTCTGATAAAACCTTGCTTAAGAAGCATGCTAGAAGCCATAGATTGTGCCTTCCTCTCAAAATGTTAAAAAAGTTATATTTAGTCCCAATTCAGCCAATTTCACACACACACACACACACACACACACACACACACACACACACACACTTTACAGTTAAACATCATATTTCTAAAATAAGCTTTTTTATCAATTTGGTTCTTCTAGAATTCCAATAGTTTAAAAATCATCATGGACTATCTTTTGGAAGTGCCTTATTTTCACAACTGACGACTTCCTAACTGATGAATTTCATGCAGGGTTGGAGGTTGAGGGGGAAGTGGAAGTTGGTTTTTTTTGGTTGCTTCTGACATTTCTGCTCCTTGTAAGTGCGTCCTGTAGTTGAAACAGCTTCTTGAGTAACCTCTCCTCCCCCCCCCCCCAAAATACAACCTCTTAACTAATTGGCATGAAGACGTAAACAATTTTTAATGTTTTGATTCAGAAGTTAGGAATCCCAGCACTTGGGAATCTAACTGGTATTTGATGGCTGATAAGGAGGGGAAAAATTGAAGACTGACAGCATTCATTCCACCATTAATACATTATATTCCTCCTGTCAGACAAGCAGCAGAGAAGGAGTAAATGCACAGATAGTCATTGGAATATATGCCTGGTATGTATATTTAGTAAGGAATAATTCATCAAACTGATTAAAATAATGGAAATTTTATTTGAATGAAAAACTTGAATTTACAATCATTTAATAAATGAAGAGTGAACCATCTGCATTTTTCTGTTCCATGACACTTATTACAAACTTTTAGTAAATAAATATTTCCATCAACAAGTTCAGGTAAGGCAAAATTTAAGAGAAATCCCCCTATGAATTGTTCACAACCCTTGAACATGGCTCACATTACAAACAAGTGAAAAAATTCACTGGAGAAATTTGAGTTGGGCAGGATGTTAAATGAGTAACTGAATAATGTCCTCAGTCCAAACACCCCAGTGGTAATCTTTTTGTGCTCAATCTATTGAGAGCAAACTATTTACATTTAACTGAATAGAAAGACTTTGACAGAAGCACTTTGTTAAAGTTAGCGTTGTGCAACACAGTTATAAAAAATGGCTTTGAGAATCCATTTATCAAGTAGCCATTCATAAAGTGCTACTATCAATTCTGATTCTGCTTTTTGCCCTCCATGTAACAATATTGAATGTACGGTAGCCAGCAGATCCCATTGTTTTTGATGGGTCTAGAGTGAGAAGAACAGTCCAGCATACAAATGACCAATATCACAAACCTAGTCAAACAAATACACGTACATAACGGGAACCTCAGGATGTTTTAGTTGTACTCTTTAAAAATCATGATTAGATACTCCTTTGGTCTCTTAAGAAAGCCCATTCTGCAATATCCTAAACACTGCGTTAACACAATGAAAAAAGCTAGAATTGCAGTGTTGTATGAGACGGAGTCGCTTTTTAAAGTAGCATGCTTTTGTTTGAATAAGAATCTGAATCAAAGTGCTGGGTTTTGTCCCTCCGGGTCCACATCATTGTTGCTGGGTGGAGGATGAATAGGTAGAATATCCAGCTCATCCACTTGTGGTGTGGGGTGCATAACAACTAGCTGGTCCTGGGGAATATCTGCTGCAGCTGCTGCTAGGTTTGTAATAGATTTACTTTTTACACACTGAAAGTCAACATGCCGACTCTTTCCTTCCTCTTTCTCCCATGACATTCGAATGAATGGTCTTTGGACATAGTTGTAAATCACCTCTGGCCTCCCACCTGGACGTTTCTTCACTTTTTCTTTGTATGTGGGGTAACCTAAAAATATTAGAACAAACGACTGAATTATAGTTTTCAGTACTCCTTAGCTCAGAGTTCTCCTTCACCAGCTCAGCTTCAGAGCATGAACACAGCGAGCCAACCAGAAGGTTGAGACACAGTGAAGATAAACAAGTCCATTTCCCCTATTAGGATTCAGAATGATGGTTTTTTCATCATCACACATTCCCCAGTTTACAAACCAAAAACAAAAGCTTGTGAATATTAGCCAAAAAGCCAAGAGGAAAAAATGCTAGGGTCATTAGCAACTCTTTCTGGATCTAGTGAAGAGAGTGCCTGCAAAAGCAATGGTAGTAGCTCTCCCCCTCCAGGCAGAGCTACGTATACTTACTACCTTCACAGCACGGAAGGCCTGGAGAGCAAGGGATGAGGTTTGAGATTTGAACTCTCAGAGTGATAATATAACCATAAATTGGCATGAATTTTCCAGGTTGGGTCCCAAGCATTCCCCTCTGCCCCTCCCACCCCCCTCATTTCAAGCAACCTATAACACAGACTAATGATGATAGTACATTACTGTAACTTCTGCAGCAAAGCAAAACTGGTTTCCATATTTGTTGAGGGGACGGACGGACAGACAGACAAAAGAGATGCAGCTAAGTAGTATTTTATTTCTCATTACTAACTGTGGAAAGCTGTCTCCAGTTTTATTTATGTGGGGGCTCAGAGATAAATAGTATCTGTTTTCTCTCATTTTGCACAACTAAGCTGGAATCTAAAGACTGAAAATATCAGCACAGGTGGAAACAGTTACACTTAATAGCATATAAATGAAAATAGGGCTGCATGACTAATACCTTATTCAATATAATATATTTTAAAGAACATGACCAATTATAGAACACCGGGATGCATTTGTTTTAGGTTGGTGAGCTAGAATGATCCAGCTGCTTCACCCAACCTGGCAAGTGGGAACACAGCATTTGTGGAACTATTTATTTATTTTAAGATCATAGATTGTAATGTAAGGAAAGTGAACTTGACTGACTACTGGGTTTCTGTGAGCTGAGTTCAAGACTAACTCAGTTCTTGTTCCTGCACTCATGCTCTAAAAGTCCAGAAAAATTAAACACTTCAGCTGTCCTGCGCCTGACCAAAGTTGTGCTAATGGGGCTCGGGGGAACAGAATCCAGCTCTTCTAGACTGGAAGAAGGGTATTATGAATACAGCTGGCCACCGCTGTTCAAACCACTTTTCAGGGGATAATTTTTCCATGACAATTTCCATAAAATCTGGCTTTATTGCTTTTTTGAGTCACAAAATTCTTATTTATGGAAAACCAGTGTCCAATAAGTGAAAAGTTTAAATGAAATGAAAAATATTTCCCATTTCAAACTCTAGAAGAAGCTTAAAAAGCTTTTTCCTATTTTTCTACAACTGCTCTAGTCATGAAATAGGGCAGAGAACAAGATTCTTTAAAGCTCTCTAAAATTCAGAGTGATCTAATTCCTTCCTCCCTCTTCCCCCAAAGCCCAGTCATGGAAGCTTTCCATAGAAGACTATGAGACAGGTCACTTTATCTATCTGACCAGGTCATGGGCAATATTTTTATATATAATTTTACATTAAAAAGCTCCATTATGAGATTATTTAGTTTGCAAAGAAAACAGTTGAAAGTTAGGAAATCCAGAATTAAGGTTGCCTTTAGTATTTGCAAATATTAAATAAAATGTTCATAGGACACAGAACCATCCAC
The DNA here is from genome assembly GCF_026122565.2 of Emydura macquarii macquarii. Classification (NCBI taxonomy): domain Eukaryota; kingdom Metazoa; phylum Chordata; order Testudines; family Chelidae; genus Emydura; species Emydura macquarii. Next base: position 673,639 of record NW_027133377.1, read on the forward strand.
TCACTGGTAATTCAAAGAAAACTCTTCAGTAAGAAAGTATGTTAGAATATGGACACAAGATAAGCCAACAGAGTGAACAAAATAGTTTCCACCATAAACAGAGACTAATAAGCTAATACCACTGACTTACAATAGTTCATCTATTAAGGCAGGAACAATGATTTCCTGGTTATTCCTGTAAAGACCTGAATCCAGCACTGGAATATTGTAGACTAAGACCTTGTAATAAAACATTTATTTCAATACCTATCTTGATTAAGTCCTAAATTATTAGTCAACCATCACACTCGCCACCTACATCAAGCACTAAGTGCCTATACAGAAGGGCAGAAGTACAGAAATACATTTTCCCAAAGATTATTTTGGAAGCAGTGAAAATCATTCCTACCTTCAATACCCAATCGAATCTTCTTGAGCCCCCTTTCCTTCAGAACCGATTTAGCCACATCTCTGTTTTCAATATACTTGAAGAATCTATACAACTTTGTGCTGTAAATAACTGGGAAAATTGCATTTCAGAGATTAATAATAGTTGTACTAGATGTTTTTAACCTCTAGTTGTACAGTGAAGATGGTCTATGTAGTGGTTACAAATGAGGCTAGAAAGGGTAGATAAATATCACAGTGTAAACTTACCTAGAATTCAACCATGTGGGTGAATCATGAGCTCATATTCCATCATCCTATATAAATCAAATATTTAAATCTGCAATTCCAGTTGAAACTTTTTTAAAAAGTCTCATAGGATGTTATAAATTATCTAAGATTGAAACCGGAGAAAAATAAAGGCATATTTTCAAACCCAGTTTAAGGGCATTGACAAACTGATGGCCTGCATGGTTTCTCCAGCTGATTTCATTCATGTTTTTATAGACAGATATTTTCTTGAAGGAGCTCAGAATGGAGACATGGCAGAGTGTAGTGCAAACTAAACTATACTGAATCCCAAGAAAAGTAAAGTTCTAAGATGAAATCTGACCATATGCATAACACCCTGTACTTGTGTTAAAATTCTTGCCAATCTACTTGTAAGTGGATTAGAGTTAGCTTTGGTTATTTCTTCTCAAGAAAAAAAGTTTCCAAAAAGGGCAGAACTCCACTGACAAGTGGAGCCTGCTAAATACAGAAGAGGCTTCTTAGTAATTTAGGTTAGTAGCCCCTGACCGCTTCCTTTTTTCCATGCTATCTTATTTCTTTTAAAATGAAAAATACACAGCTTGTTAAGGGGTCTTTTTTTTTTTTTTTTTTTTTTTTTGGGGTAAGAGTTCAAGAGCAAACATAGGACTGTGTAGTAAAGCAGAGCTAAGTACTTTCTGGAAAAAACTGAGGCAGTTACTGCCTCCTTAAGATCACTAGAAATATGCTTTGCGCTCTGCTAGAACAGCAGCATTCATACTTAGGTTTGGAAGGATTAGATTTTTACTGGTAAATGTTGATAAATATCAATGTCACCATATACACAAACTGACAAAAATATTTCCATCAATAATCAAAACGTACAGACAGGCAAAGAAAGTGATTTAAGTATATTATTTTGTATATTTTGACGTGATGTTGACAATGTATTTTAACAATTATAAAGCTTTAACTTTTTTAATCTCAACATCTGTCATTAAATAATTGTCTGACACCCCATTCTCTGATTGTAAGTTCCCTCAATTGTGAAAATTTAAATTGATAAAATAAAAAACAATAGTTAAAAATAATCATTGAAATTAAAACCTTTGAAATTAAAAAATAAAAATCGAATTCTGCCAAGCCTACACATACAGTCTGAAAATTATTGTCATCTAAACTATGGTCACTACCTCCTCAAACATAATGCCTGCGTTTAATACTGATACAAAGTCAACGAAGCCCTTTGATAAAGGCTCCCATAGTTAAGTTCAATACCAAGTATAAAACCAGACTTACTTTGTGAATATTCCTCTCCCATCTGTGGAGGATACTCTTCATCCCAATCAACCACATCATCATCCGTAAGCACGACAATGTGGCATTCTCTCTCACCACTTTGGGCACTAGCTACCATCAGTGGAAGAATCATTTCTTCAAGGTAAAATTCAAACTGTCTGCGAGCACCATCATTTGATAATTCATGCATAAGAGCGCCTGAAATCAAAACCATAAAAAGCATACGGACATTGGGAATCTTGGTAGAGAAATGCTGGCTGGAAATTAAACAGCACACATTCACCCATAAAAAAATAAAACAAGTCATCTGTCAATTTATTTGACTGTTAACTGCTATGATAGATTTCTCTTAGTTTATTAGCATGAGGAAAAGCAGAACTGCCTTTCAATTTAAATACCCAGAAATAATGAGACAAGGGTGTGTAGGAAAGATTGTCCAGCAATTTGCTATTCTCCTGGCAAACAGTTTAATCTGATAACTTGATTATGCAACAAATGTCTCTCTACATTAAGTGAATAATTTTTTCTTGTATTTCTGGTATATGTAAGATAGTGATTTGTAAAATTCCCGCCATACTCACTAAACAAACAAAAAAGATGTTTGCAATGTTGTTGTAGGTCAGGATGCAAGAGAAAGGCAAGGTAATATATTTTAATGGGCTAACTTCTGTTGGTAGAAGGTACAAGCTTTCAAGTTACACAGAGCAGTTCTTCAGGTCTGGGAAAGAACATATTGCTTCCTTCCCCAGACTGGAAGGAATCTACCTTGTGTGTCTCAAACAAAAATAGTAATTTGAGCCAATTTCTGTGTGGGTATAGACACAGCAACCAAGTCATACAAGCAATAGCTTATACAAAGCCTCCCAAAGAGTTCATAACCGTTGTGAAAACCTTCTGCTAAGCTTGTACAGATGTTACAGCAACTGCTACCATGCCCCAGTACCAAGGGGAAATGGTACAATCCCCTACAGCACTCCAAGGTCTCAATTTTGAAGACTGGCCCTATAGGTGGAACATTACACTACGTAATAGGATTAGATTACAGGTATCAGAAATATAGACTCATGAATGGAAACTGTGTGTCAGTATAGTGTTTAAAAACTTGAAATATTATCTAGGATGCACTTTTTACTTACTAAAATTTGTGCGCCTATTTTATTTGGACCAAAAGACTTGTTGTTTAATTATTGGCTCCACCAAGCCTGGAACATACAGTGACAGATGCTAAACAAACGTAGTTTATAAAGCCATTTCTCATGAAAACAGCTTGTCACTTTTACTACAAAAACACTCAAATTACAGAATGACCAACTTTCTAGCTAAGTAACAATAGATGGGGAGATCTGTTCACTAGCTTCACCTCATTAATTTGTTCCCAAAAGATCACTGCTGTCAACCAACTGCTGATATTTCTCAACTTATCTACACAAGGATATACATGAACAACTAAGGACTTTAATGAGACACCTGTTACAAGGACTGTGCTGATCTGGCACACAGAGAGGGAATAGAAAAGAGAAAGTTTCATCTCCCCACAACATTTTATACATTCTAGATTATGCATCTGATTCTCTTAGTTTATTTTAAAAAATCCTGATGTTACTGTAAAATATTGTAAAATATTGTATGTGTACATTTTAATTGACACCAGGATGCTACAATTATTTCAATAAATTCCATACTTACTGAGATCTCTACATTTGATAGTACTATATTCAAAGGAGATACAAAGATAGTCACATGCTTCTCTTAATTCAGGAATAGATATTCCATCAGGACAACGTATTATCCCAGTCTTGTAATAATCCTTATAAAACAGAAAAAGTACAAATAACATTAGACTAAACCAAAACATCTGCTGATAGAAACATTTAATTCATTATTAAAGGACCTATTCCACATTTATAAATCCTAATGCTTTGTACTGCAATCTTCAAGAACAAAGACTGAACCACATATTTTGAAAATGATTAATTATGTTTATCCTCAGATTTAGAGTTTCCAGAACAGAAGAGCCACTACCAAGTGAAAAGATATTTTAAAATTTTAGCTGTATTAAGTTTCTATTTTAAATTTCAAATTCTTGAAACTGAACATTTAAGTATTAAATTTATTTATCCTATTCACAATTTACACTTCACTCAGCTTCCACTGATCCGTAGCTCAGCCAACAAAGCACTATAGCAACTAGACTGTATTGTGATAATGTTTAAGGCAGTCTAATTTTCTTTGGAGACTGCACATTGCATTTTTCTGCCAGTGCAAATGCTACCTGCAGTATGTTCTGTTGAAATATCTTATTTCATCCACTGCAAAAGACTCAAGAACAAGAGCTGATAAAATAAAGCCAAAATGGCCTTTTGAATTAAAAGTTTACCAAAAAAAACTGTTTAAAACCAAGTGAAATCGTTCATTTTTCTTGATTCCTGAGGCTTAGCCAAACCCCTGGAGTGCATAGCTGAAAGCATAACTGCACTTAAAAGAGGAGAATTTCCATATTAAGTTATTCTCTCATAAGAAAAAAAACACTTGATTTATAGAAGATTGTATTTAAAAAAGTACAGCACATAAAGCATAGAGAAATATTGCCTTGCCAGAATCTGTCAAACTTCTATTACGTGCCTGCATAGTTTTTAAATATAGAAAATGTTCCTCTTTTCCAATTTCAGGGATTATAAAATCCACACATCCTATTGGTTAAATTGTACTACTGGAAATTAAAGCTCACCAGAATAGCACGAAACACAGTGGAGCCAATTCCTTCAGCTACTTCGTACTCTCCCTTTTCATTGGGACGGGTGAAGTTATGTTCTCTGCCTGATCCAAACATCCTATTCAACAGAATGACAATTCAGTTAGAACTCACTTCAGATTTACAAGGAATTTAGATGAAGCACAACATGCTAAAATTGCAGATGAAATGGCAAAAAATTCACATTCCATCTCAGAAGTTATTCACCCTATACAGAAAGATGCTATGTATGTGCGCTGCTAAGAAGAGCTGCTCAAAACCTGACATTTCCAAGTTTGGTTTAGCTCCAAACTGGAATGAACACAAGAAATTTCAAAACTTAACGCAAAACCAATTCTGAAAAAAATTCAATCTTGAAAATTCAAAATTTCACGTTGAAACAAAGTTTTCACACTCATGTTTATTTTGCAATACATAAGGAGGTTTGGAGAATCAGGGAGTGGTTGCTACAGAGGGAAAGGAACACATTCTTCCTGAAGGTTGAGTGTACTGGCTCTGCAGCATTCCCAGTTTTGAAAAGTATCCAGCTCATTCCCAATCTCAGGCGTGTTATTGTTATACTGCTCATTCTACCGGTCTCCACCCACATCCACTGGTTCATATCATCCTCCCTCCACCTCTGTTTTCTACCCCTTCCCCCCATAAAGTGCTTCCAGTGGAGCATTTTGCTTGTGCCACTGCTTATACATAGCACATCAACACGCACTGGCAGCAGTAAAGAGAAAGCTACTAGGATGGCATGCAGCGCAATTAGCACTGCTGGTAGCAACCTAATGAAACTGAGAAAGCATTATGTGGTGAAGCAACACAGGTTTTCAATTCACCGCTGTGAAATTCTCCTGATCATTTTAAAAATGTAAGTTTAACATAGGGAAATAGTGATCCGAGTGTATTTAAAACGCTATTCAATGTATTAAATAGGAGTTTTGTGCATATTATGGAAGGATATTCCCTATGAAGTTCAATTTTACTGTCTGCACTTCCCAGTTAGAACCTCTTATCTTCATTAATAAGGAAAGCCAAAGTCTTAATTAAATGAAAAAAGTAGACCTTTCAGCAGTTTTGATAACTCCATGTATAGCTTTTACACTTTTGATAAACATCAAGCAGTATCCATTATTTTATACCAGACACAGCTGAAAGGCTGCTTTTATCCATTGTACACATTATCCATTTTACTTTAAAAATGCACCCCGTTGTAAAAGTTTCTGCATCTATATACATATCAAGGGCAAATGCCTAGTCTGAGTAACTTCTGTATTAATAAAGGGACTAGTTCTACAATTGAAATACAGGAGGCCAGCCTTTACATTCATATTCATGACCTTTTTTTAAGGGATGAATTCAATATTTAATTTCTGAAAGTGAGTCCAATAGGTTCTAGTAGGCTTGAGGCAAAGAGTAAGTTTTCACCATAGTAACTTTCAGCTCCAAATAGACTCTGGTTAAGTGTTTTTTGCTCAATGCCCTGTGAACTGGTACCGGAGAAGGAGCAACATTAGATATTTTTAGATCCACATTTTCACATTTTTATTAAATAACCTACTTATGAACTGCCAAAAGTATAGAATAAGCTTGTTCATTAGACCAATCCCTGGAGGAGAGACGAACCCATTGACATCTCAACTACACAAGAGCTCTAGTATTTTTGTTACTAGATGTCTGTCCCCCAAGTCAATGACAAAGGAGACAAATTTGTGGAGTTGCTTTACATTGACATGCAGATTGTTTCCCCATCCTTTCCCCCACATATGTCAAAAACATTTCCTTTAATCTATTATACTGCCTTATTATCCTTCTCAAGAATAAATAAGGTTAAAGATGCTGGTTTTGCTTTATTCCAGTTTTGTTTCATTTTCTTTGTTCTTTTGACACAACCACAAAAGACAATGAAGTTATTATTTAATCCTCGCATTGGTCATTTAAACAAATCTTGAGATTGTTTATCATTTATACCACCCACACCTTGGCAAGAACCTCCATCCAGACATATTAAAAATACGACCCCCGTGTGCTATCCAAACATATTTAAAATAATGAGAGCATGGGTGCTGTGCCAAGACACAGTCGTGTTTCACGTAAAGGTGACGCACAAGGCTAATACAAAGTAATATATCAATTTGATAGCCCATCATGAGTGAGACTGAGTGTCCCATCATGAGGAAAAAGGGACCCTCTAAATATGGGAAGGGGGAAAATGCCTGGAACCAGACTGGCTGATCCAAGGGGTCTTTTCTGACCAATTAAACTTATTAAAAATACACAAACTATTAAAGCCAACAGAGAATATTAAAGCCACACCTCTGTTCATCTCTCTTTCAACAATTTACCACTTTTAAGTGTTTTGATTCTCTTAGCTAGTAAACACTGCCAACTGCCTGCATTGCAAGACAGTGTCACTCAATCTCACAGCAATAGGGCATACTACTTTAGAAGACAGGAATTTGTGGGTGCTGAGTACCATTAGGACTTTCCAACTGACTAGAACAACAAGATAATTGACATCTTCCACATGGCTTTCCTTCACTGTCTTATCCCAGAGGTTAGCTATGCTCATTGTTTTGCTATCATTAAAAATGTATTGAGAAGTGCAAATCTCCAGATAATCCCAGTACTCACTGGTTCAAATCAAAACCAGTTGCTGTGTAAACTGACTAGAGTGCAGGATTGTATTTCTGATAAATGTGAAAACAGACTGGGTATTGAAGCTATGTATAGGGCAAGAGAAGAGGAAGCAAAGTTTCTCACTAAAAGATGGAATGCTTCATTTCCTCTGTGAGAAACAAATTACCAGCAGTGACCATCTTTTCCATTTCACAGATGTATCCCCCTACCTTTTTAAATATCCATTTCACAAGGATGTTCCCTCTTAGATACAACTAATTGTGCTACTAACTCAGTCACAAAATCATGTAAAGTAAATGAAATACAGGAAAGTAGAACTTACACAGTAACTACATTTTTAAAAAAAAATTAAAGATAAAACATTAGCAGCCAAAAACATAGGTGTCCAACATTTGTTTAAAAGAGCAATTTAAATAGAGTTAAGAAATGTTTAGAGTACCCTATTCTGCAGAATAAAAATGATACCAACCTGCCCAACATTGTATTAGGCTGTGCAGTAAAAATCGAAGGATCTACAACAAATCTAGTGTTGTCCACTATAAGTGTAACTCGTTCAGAGGTTCTTACACTCCGGGCTCCCTCTTTTGCATTCTCATATACAAATACCATTTCCCCAGCAGTCTTGCAACTCCCATCTGAACTTGACTGGCTACTGTTTCTACTGCTGTTCCCAACACTACTACAGGAACCATTTGGGGATGTTTTTTGAGGACGAGGACTGCTTGGCCGAGATGAACTGTGATCCTTTTCTCGATCTAAAAACAGAATTTGGGGGGAAAGGAGGTTAGAATTTTGGGTTTACAAGAGCCTTTTTGAGACCATCTACCATTAAAAAAAAACATTAACGTGGCAACCTGATTAAATGAAAAAATGCCTTAGGACTTGTCTACACTGCAAGTTACTGCATGGCAAGCAAGAGAATGAATCTACAGCACACTAGCTTGCCATGCAGTAACATCCTATGTGGAAATTGCCACAGCACAGTGAAAATCCCAGTGTGGAATTTAGCATACTAATACTTCCACACAGGAAGTTATGGAGCAGCAAGCTTGTATGCAGCAGATTCACACACTGGCTTGCAGAGCAGTAGCTTGCCATGTAGACAAGAACTCAAAAAGACAAAGACTAATAAGACAGCCCAAATATTACATTTGACAATACATCAAATCCTGCTGCATTTTCAACCACCATTTCCATTTCCTGGATACATAAACATCTATAGTGGACAAAGAGGAAATAACCTGTCCCTAGGGGAAATTTCTTCCTAATCCCAGCAGTCGGTAGTTGACTTAAACCCTAAAGCACGAGGGTTTAATATCCTCTATAAAAAAAGGATTTTAATGCTTGCTAATGTTATTGTGGATGTTCTCATCTATAAAAAAATCTCTAATCTCTTGACTTCTAAGCAACTCTTGGCCTCAATAATATCTTGTGACAAAACATTGCTAACAGGTTAATTTATGCAGGAGGGGAAGGGAAGGAAATTAATTTACTATCTGCCTTTCAGTTTCATCGTCAACATCACTTCTCATAGCACAAGAAAAGTGAACAGGAACATTGGATTTACTTTTTATATACCAGTCATAATTTTGTATACTTCAAGTCCCTTGTCATTTGTTTCCTCTCTAAACTTTCTCAGTCTTTCCTCTCTTCATACCATTCCATGCCTCTAATTGTTTACACCACATGCACCAGTGATTTAAAAGTCACTTGATTTTTTTTTAATCTGATTTAAATCAGGTTGAGGCTTTGTAAAATTAATTTGAAAATCTGTGCTATGGAATTTTAGACTAAAATTTATAACAAATATAATTATAAATGCTATATTTTTATTAAGTGCCACAAATGATAGGATATATTATTTAAGATTACGGAACTGCTGTAGGCAAAACACAAAAAATTGAAAGTTAAGGCCCTGATACTGCAAACACCCGGGAGACACAACTTTACTCACATGAGAAATCCCATTGATTTAAATAGGATAACTTGCGTGTTTAAGATTAAACATACACAATTGTTTGTAGCATCCAGGGCTAATAATAATTTTTTTTAAAAGCTTTCTTTCTAGCATAAAATTTTTGATATTTCATAACATAAAGAATGGTCATACTGGATCAGATTAATGGTCCATCCAGCCCAGTATCCTGTCTTTCAACAGTGGCCAATGCCAGGTGCTTCAGAGGGAATGAACAGAACAAGTGATTCATCCCGTCACCCAGACCCACCCAGCTTCTGGCAAACAGTAATCCTTGCCCATCCTGGCTAATAGTCATTGATGGACCTATCCTCCATGGACTCATCTAGTTTTTTTTGTTTTGTTTTGTTTTTTGAAGTCTTGACCTTCACAACATCCTCTGGCAAGGATTTCCACATGTTGACTATGCGTTGTGTGAAGATATACTTCCTTTTGTTAATTAGTTTTAAATCTGCTGCCTATTAATTACATTTGGTGACCCATAGTGCCTGTATTATAAAATTAACAATGTAAACAACAAGGTGAAGGTTAGAGACATTTGCTACATTAACAAAGTTAATGATTTTTTTTTTTTAAATATATAACCCAAAATTTTCAAAAAAAAAAAAAAAAAGGCATGTAAAGTCAGATCCCAGGAGTGGAATTTTCAAAAGTACTTAAGTGATTCAAAAGCACAAATCTCACTGACTTCAAGCTGCACATCCTGAAAAAAGAGGTGTTGGGTGGTTGAAGCATTTCAGCTTTTTTAATTTGTGGAAGTTCTATGTCAGAAAGGTGGCTTTAATTGCAAACTTACACAGGCTATTTACTTATCAATTTTATTTTGCTGTCACAGTAAGGATGTTAATGAGGCCTTGGATTTGTCTTTTTCAGCACAGATGAGCATTTTAAGTATGAAATTTCTCATTAGAAAAAAATCCATGTAAAATCTAAAATGACACTAATTAGGAAACGTTACAAATATAAAGCATCCACTTTAGCAATTTACTACAAAATGGGAAGTAAAACAGCCTTGGGGTTTTTTTTGTTTTTTTTAAATCACGGATTTTACCCTCCATATTCTGGATCCCTATGCTGCATTCTTAGGGGCAGAAGCACAGGGGCACACTTCCCTTCAGGAACATGACGGGGGAGCAACAAGTATTCTCTCCCCACCCAGAGAGAAAAAATGTGATGACAAGGCCCTCTCCCCCACATACACCTACTCTAGGAAGGTCAGGGGGCTTTGTATTTAAACTTCCTATTGAGATGCATGGGAGTTTATGCCTCTCAGAGCTATCATTTCAGTCTGCCTGCTTGAGTCTGCTGACCTCACTGCATTGATTACACTTCATTCAAGTTCTTCTTCAAAACTGAGAGAGCCAGATACTTGAAATGCCCTAAAAAAATAAAAACTCAGATTCTGGTGTAGTCACATGACTCCAGAAGCTGTGGCCCTACATTCAGGCCTATAGTTTGTATACATCACCGGGCCCCAACTGAAAAAGAAATGAAAGTTTTGTATCAAACATTACATTATTTGGCAATTAACAAAAAAATTATCTTAGAAGGAGTTAAGAGTGTTCCTAAGGTAGAACTTAGGAAACAGATTGCTTTTGACAAAAGCAGGAGGAGGAGACAGGAATTAGACACAGATGCATAGGAGTTGTCACAGGATCTGTTACTTGACCTGCATCTGCCTCTTGATCTTGTGTGTTTATCCCTAGTACTATGGAAGCTCATTTTGAAGGGAAAAAAAGTTATAGCAGATCCTTCCACCAATACCATGTAATTTTTCTTTTCTGCTTATGAGGAATATCCAGAGACAATATTTTATTTATAAATAGTAATCTACTGTTATCTCACAGAAATTAGTTCTCAAAGGCTGAAGCAGAAGTAGTAACAATGGCTTTTCTGAAACAAGAATGAAAATGTGAACACTAAAACCTTCACTTTCATTCTCAACTATATAGCAGTCAAATAAAGCAATGTTACTTGTGCTCTTCAGAAAAGAAGCACGTTCAGAATTCAGGAATAAGTAAGTCCAGACCAACAGTCCTCTTGCCCAGTACTGCAATAGTTTCACTACTACCTTAAAAACGTTAATGCAAACTGAAGTTTAGTAGCACTGGATTGTTAATCACACCACAAACTGCAACGTAGAGATGCTCATTTCTGAGCTTGCTTTTAGAATTGGAAAAATGTAGTTTACTTCAGAGCTGGAATCAACTCAGTTTCATGTGTAAATGTGAGATTCTATAAGACGGTTTAGTGTCCACAAAATCAAGCTGTTTGACATTATGTTTTTATTACTGACATGACACGAGAGCTAATCATGACCAGCAAATCATTCTGACTAAATTTCATCAGCTGTGCCAATGTGTGACAAGAGCTCCCCAAATGCCAGACTCAAAGAAAACATTTAGCATTTTGTTCATCCCATGAGGTCCATTTCCACCTGGTACACCAGCTCCTTCTCCTATAGAACATCCCATAAGGCAGTGTTAAAACAGGGAGCCAGTGTTTAAAAGGTCTGGGGAGGCTGAGCTTTTGTTTTTTTAAAAAAAGCCAATTATATAGCAGTCGCCAGAGTTTAATACTTTAAACCTCAAAGATTTTAATCAATCTATGAAACAAGATAGTGTTTTGTTTTTTTAATGGTGGTATTTAACATGCACTCCTCCCGCCTTCAAATATTTAAGGTGCTACGGAAGGGGAAAATTTATTAGCCAACTCCGGGTTTTAGCAGGATTCTGTGGTTATTGTGACTCACCAGAGAAGTGCAGACACTAGGGCATTCATATCAAAACAGGAACTGCAAGCCAAATATGAATTAGCAACATAGTACCTAAGTAAGGTACATGAGTTTTGGATTAAAACTGAATATTACTTTCTAGTCCATGGGAGAGATTTTCCTAGTTTGAGGAGTTGGAGCACATATTAGTAATTATATATCATAATTTTGACATCACATTTAAGAAAACATTTTCCTTAGTCTGCTCTACACAAAGGAAAAAGGATCAGATTGAAAGATTAAGTTTTTGGAACGCAAATTAGTCTCCAACATACCACCATGGTGTTGTCTTGTTGGCGAAGTTACATTCCTAATACATGGAGTGAGTTGAGACTCTGCTCTTTCATGGGATGAGTCTCGTGATCTGTCACTTGACCTGCGTCTGTCTCGTGATCTCTCATGTCCTCCACTAGCACCATGGAGGCTCATTCTGGTATTGTCTACTCCTGTAGCAACACGCGATGGGGTGCTAAAAACAAAACAAAACAAAACAAATACAAATCTATTCAGCATTTGACAATCAGAGCCATTGGAACACCATTCAGACTTGCAAACAAGAGATCAAAAACAATCCAGTATGTTTCTAAATAAAATTATTTAATATTTTCATATGCAAGATGCACAAAACTGGATAGTTTTATTTACTTCTAGTTCATTGCTATATCATTCACATATTTCTGTCTCTATGCAGTATCGTTTAAAGGAACAAAGACAGAAAGAATTACTGTCATATCCTTGCAAAGCAACCAAAAAGTAAAATGCTACAGATCACTTCATGGTTTGCAAAACCTGATTTTACATCACCCTTTGCAGAGCTCTACTAAACCAATTATTAGAAGTGAAGCACATTTTAAAGTCAGAACAAAATATTTGCCACAAAATATCTGAATAGCATAATGGATCTTCAAAACAAAACCGTGAAATTAAACACCCGAGTTTAGCCCCCAAAAATTGAGTTTTGTTTAAAAAAAAAAAAAAAAAAAAAAAGGCTTTTATAAAATGTAAGCGTAACAAAATGTTGCCATGCTATTTTAAAATTTCATTTTTCCCCCTGAAGTAAACATTCCCCTGCACTGTTCAGCCTCGTTCTAGCAATAGGAGGACCTGAAAATCATGTCAATTTTTGTTGTCCAAACAGAAAGAAATAGAAAAATGAAAACCCACAAATCACAGCAACCCAGCAAGTAAAGTAATAAACTCTTTTCTTAAAATTGAGAAGTTATTTAAAAATCTACAGTACTAGTAACAAAGAAATTGGTTTTAAAACATTTTAACTTGACAGTGTAAGATCAAAGATTTAGTCAATCACAATAAATCTAGTTATATAAAAATGACAGTCATGTTATGTTACATTTATTTGTTTAAACAAACGGAACATGTTTAAGAAACTTTGTTTAAACACTAAAAGTGCCAGTGTTAAGAAAACATGTGAAAATATCTTTGTACCATGAATTGGATTTCAAGCTGCAAAATTTTAAGAGGGTAGCTAAAATCACCTAATAATATACTTAATCTTTAACTAATTTATGGTACAGGACTCTAAATTCACCAAAGTTTTAGATTACCACTGCTACAGCATGGCAGAGGAGTGATTCCACATAGTTTTTTTGTTGCACTCTTGACTTAGTTGAGAGTTCTAGGAAGGCTATCATTATAGACAGGAATAAAAACATGAACTAATCCTTTTACAGGATTTCAATATCCAGTAATAGAATGAAAGCAACTTTCTAAAAATTAAGTACTGGATTACTGAGATACAAAGAATCAGTCTATGAGGCCTACATCAGATAAAGAAAATCATTCTTTCCTACTTGTTTGTGTGCAAGAAACAGAACCTGAATTACCTGTTTGCCAGCTTGTAAATCCCCACAAATGACAGCGCTCTCAACCAAGAGAGCTTAAAGAAAGTTTTTCTTAAGCAGTCCTAAGGCTCAAGAACAACCCTCACCAGAAAAGGTGGTATAAATTATGATCTAGTTAAGAACTACCAAACTAGACAGTGCACTCTATTATGATTAGAGGTACAAAGCTGACAAGCAAGTTTCTGAAATATTGTTTTTAAAAAGGATTAGAAGTTACCCAAGTGGCAATAAGAGACTCAGACTACTCAAAAGTCAAGTAGCCAGCAAATGACAGATGTTTCAGCTTCAGTAATGCGTGCAATGTAAAAGCCTAAAACACAACAGAATAAATCTCATGTCATCACTGCTTAATTTTGATGGTAGACTCCAACAAATACAAAAAAAGGGTAGTGAATCACCAAGAGGAGGAATTAGTTAATGCTAGTCAAGAGAAATCCAAGAGAATTCTAAAAGTCTACATCACAAAGAGAATTTAAGAGGTCTAAAGTTTCTCCCCACCCTACTTGGGTGCAGGCCAGGAGAAAGAAATTCGATGCAGAGAGAAACTGCTGCAGTACCATTTTTTGCCAAGCTTAAAATATGCTGCAGTAAGATGACACATTTTCTGGATGTAAAGTTGGCGAAGAAGTTACTGAATAAGGTAAAAAAATTGCAAGTCTTGATTTTTTTTTTTTTTTTTTTTTTTAAAGAGAGTAGCAAGGATCAGATGCACATTTCAAAATGAACAAGCTCTTTAACAGAAATGATGTTTTCAGAAGACACTTCATGCCTACTTTAAAAACATGCATAATTTTATACTTTAGAACGTCAACATTTAAGTATTGCAAATGCAAATATATTTTCTTGTACTTGCTTCTCCCAATATGAAAGTAAAATAAGATTGGTCCTTCTAGGAAATGAGACCTGCAGCAGAAGTTTGCAAACTAGATTATGTAACATCACCCCTTCGATTCCATGAAGAATTTGGGAAGAAATATGTGCAAATGCCTTATTTTTCTTCTATTTGCATTTATAAACTCAACTTCTTTCATTGGAAGACTATGAAATATTTTCAAAAATTAAAAGTGACAGCCTGCAGCCTAGGGTGAAAAACCTGCTAGCAGCAAAAGTCTGCCCTGTTACATTAGACTTCTCAATCATGTTAATTAACACAAGCTAATATTTAAAAAATTCACATTTAAACACACACTCTGATAAAGAATCATTCTAACATGGTACAAACAACAGTTCAGTTTCTGTCCCCACAGCCACTTTGCTGCCATCTCACTGTGCATACACCTACTCTGCTGCTTCACTGGGTTTATATAATCAGTGCATTATGGAAAAGCATGAGCCATAGTATCTCAGCAGGGAAAGAGTGCCCAAAGGGCATGCAAACATTCTGGAAGTTCTCATTTAAAAAAAAAGCTGGAAGGAGGGAAAGACGTGAACATGGCTTGGGGAGGAGGGGTCCTGCCTACGTGGAAACAAGTCCCAAATATCTGTGTGCTGAACTGATTACAGGAATACGACTATGAAGATGACTAGGCAGCTATCCGGAGTGAAACAGTTATCTAAGGGCTAGTCTACACCCAAAACCACCTAAACAAGCAGCGGTAGCTATATTGGTGGGTGTGTCCACACAAGTACTTATGCCGGCAAAACTTTTGTCGCTCAGAGTTGTGAAAAAAACACCCCCTGAGCGATATAAGTTTTGCTGGCATAAGTGTTTTTTTCACATCTCTGAGCGACAAAAGTTTTGCTGGCATACATGCTAGTGTACACAAGGTCTAAATTACTACGGGCTAGTCTACACTATAAGCGCTACATCGGCGCAGCTGGTGAAGATGTTCTATGGCAACGGGAGAGTGCTCTTCCGTCAGCATAATAAACCCACCTCCACGAGAGGCAGTAGCTATGTCAGTGGGAGAAGCTCTGTCGACATAGCGCTATCCACACTGTTGCTTAGGTCGCTCAGGAAGTTGGCTTATTCACACCCCTGAGCAACGCAAGTTATACCGAAGCAAGTGGTAGCGTATACCTGGCCCAACCTGTTTTAGCCATGTGGTGACAGAAGACATCATGTAGGTGCTTCATTTCCTAGTAACAGTATTCAGCATGACATGTTTCTTTTTGAAGTCCTCCAAATATATACATTTCTTTGGACAAAAAACATGCTGCTGAGACATGAGACAATACACATATGACTATAACAAGGTACATGCATAATTCCATGCTTTGGCACTCTAGACACATAAGCCAAGGGAAGCATCCATTCTCCAAAAAGAGGGACATTTACAGATTTTACTATATTCTCTAGAATTAAAATTGAAAGTGTGGGCCTTCTTGTACACACCAAATTGAAGCAAAAGGTCTTTCAAAAACAAATCAAGCTATCTACAGATCCTATCCCCTCCCAGGCGGTGTTCTCAGAGTTCATAGCAAAGCAAGGTTGACCCTGGTTAATCTGTCAATGGGAGATCTCTAAAGACAACCAGCACTACAGGAAGTAGTGTGTTGGTGACTCAATTGGCAAGGTACTTCCCTCTTAGTCAGTCCTGAATCAACACCCTACTAAAGATAGCACTCATATATAGGTTATTGGAAATTCCTTCTTCTGAACAAGTTGTAAAAATCAAGACTTCAGTACTCTGATCTTTTAAAAGGTAACAAGGCACTTTTTGCAAGAATTAGGGGTTCACTAAGGGCAAGATTCCTGGTCCACTGTTTACATTCCACCTGCATTCTCCACTTAGTTTGAACTGCAATTGCTATTCCTTCACTCCCCCTCTATAAAAGGTTGCTGAAGGTTTCTTGTTTCCATTTTTAATGCACACATAGATCTCTCACATAAAGGAACCAGTTCTTTTGGCTACTAGGTACTGTATAAATGTAAGTCTTCTCAGTATGCAAGCCAGACTGATTGAAACACCACCAATTGAAACATGAACACTTATCTTAATTACAACCACTTAAATGTCAATGTTCCAGTTGAATCACGTCCAGACAAATTCAGAAAATGCATTTACTTGAGCAGCTAATATACCTGGCAAAATTTAAAGTTCTATTCATGTGAACACATATGCTACAAAATAGAATACTATAACTGAAATACAGGCATATTCAGCAGTAAGCAAGACAATTAAAAGGGACAATAAGCTAGCGCCCAAACTTTGGGCTATATGAATGAAAAGGGTGTTAAAAACCTTAATGTGTTAGATTTAGGAGAAAAATAAATGTCAGTTAAGATAGTTTACTGGACCTTTACCCTGCAATGTTGTGAGTCAGAATAATGCAGCATGAGGCTAACCTCAGAGCCTCTGGAAAGTAAAGCTGAGTGAAATAGAAAAAAAAACAAACAGGATGAGTTGTGATTCAGCTAATTTTGATTTGTAAAATTGTTTTAGCAATAAAAGGTGTTAATAGTAACAAATAATTTAAAATACCAGAACCTCCAACAACAACTTTAAAAAAAAGTCTGGTTAAGCAAAAATCTTAAACATACAGAAGGTGATCAGCTCAAATAAAAAAAATACAATTTTTTAAAACAATTCCCATTTGTATCCTCAGTGGACGTATGAATGCAGTAAAATCTCACTGTTTCATACCAAAAACTGGGACACCGTTTAGTGTTAATGAATTATGCTAGTTAGTAAGTGCACACACACACACAAAAAAAATCACAAAGTAAGTTCCTACTTGAATTGCAGGATGGTTGTCAAAAAATTGCAGCTGAGTTGTGGAAAAGCCATAGAAATTTGTGGAAAAGTAGTAATGAACCTTCTAATTTGCGGTAACTAAGTCCATTACTACTTTTCCACAATTTTCCACTATCAGCCGCCCGGGCGGCTCCCGCTGTCAGACCCGTGCACAGCAGTGGAAGCCTAATATTGCAGAATCCGCAATTTCCACTATACTGCAAGTGAAGTAGGGCCTTACAACAAAGATAATACATCAGAAAATGCATTGCTTTAATTTTAACACTGTGATATAGTTTAAATAATAACACTTCCAAGTGTACTAGCAAATGCATTGTAGTATGTTTTCTTAATCAAATCTTAGGCTTTGTCCACACTGGGACTATAATCACCAGCATAGCTACGCTGCTGCAGACAAGCCCTAGGGGTCTACACCGGGGATTTTTGCAGCAGTATAGCTACACTGATACAACTCTGTTACAGCAAACTCCTAGTGTAAGTGTGCTGCACTAGTGAAAAACTGACTTGAACCAGTAGGGCCCCACCCCACTTTCAAGCAGGGATAAACTTGTGCCAGACACACATTAAACTTATAGCCACTTGGCATGTCTATTGTCTACTAACCGGTGCAGCTACAGTAGTGATCGGCCACTCATACCTGATACCCCCAGTGTAATTACTACTCTACAGCAGTGGTGCTCAACTTTTACAGACTACTGTACCCCTTTCAGGAGTCTGATTTGTCTTGCATACCCCCAAGTTTCACCTCTTAAAAACTGTTTACAAAAGTCAGACAAAAATACAAAAGTGTCACAGCACACTATTACTGAAAAATTGCTTACTTTCTCATTTTTGCCATATAATTATAAAATAAATCAATTTGAATATAAATATTTTACTTACATTTCAGTGTGCAGTGTATAGAGCAGCATAAACAAGTCATTGTCTGTTTGAAAGTTTAGATTGTACTGACTTCCTTAGTGCTTCTTATGTAGCCCGTTGTAAAACTAGGCAAATATTTAGATGAGATGTACACCCTGAAAGACCACTGTGTACCCCCATGGGTATGTATAGCACTGGTTGAGGACCACTGCTGCTCTACAGTACCCAGTTCTCACACTGCTCATTAATCTGTAATTTCAGTCTACAAGAAAGCTATGATGCTTTGCCTGTCATGTTGTAGTAAGAAGAACCGTTATTAACAACATCTCTATTTCATTGTAAACTCCTCAGGGTTCACAACTGGGAGTGTTCAGTTCAATGGAGATCTGAAAGTGTGGAATAAAAAAGCATAAAAAAGCAATCACCTATGGAGTGCTCTCAAAAAAAAACCAAACACACCTTACATTTGCATTATAATCAATAGATGACAAAAACGTAATTAGATTTGGTGGTTTCAAATGTTTTGGTCACATTCTAGATGAACAGAGCAAATTTTAAATTTGGATGGAAACTCTCAACTTATTTTTATTTAAAAATCAAAACATTTTGAAAATCAACTGTTGTATAGTCAGTTTTGATCCAAATCAAAATTATATTGACCCAATACTGAAAATGAGATGCACAACAGCATTATAGAAGGCAGTGTAACAAATCTGGCTTTTCTAAAGCTGCCAACAAACAAAGAAGCAGCATAGTTCTGAAAACAGTAAAGCAGACTAACAAAAATAAAATTTTACTCTGGGATGCACATTGAACAGCTCACTGACAGCAATAAGAGCGCATTCAGGAGAAGAATTTTGCTTAAAAACCTGTTATGATTATGTTAAGACTCTAACAGAGGGACAAGACCATTCAGAGGCAAAATTCATTTCCTCTTTTATTCACTTGAAAATACACATATAAACTGCTGCATATGAATGATATGAAAAACCTCACACAGAAAAATATTGCCATAGAAGTTAAAAAAGATTTAACTCTTTAGTGCCTTATTTTGTCAGTTACATTTCTACAGGGAAAAAACACTGAAGACTCCTTAAATATACCAACATTAACAAGCATGGTGTATCACTATTTCCTATCCACAAGATGAATGTTGTGCCAATACTAGTGCATTCATCCAAAACTTTTGGACCAACCCACCCGGAGTATTTATGTTTCCTTCAATCACTGGATAAGAATGTTTTGCCCAGTGGTGTAACGGTAAAAAAAAAAAGAAATGGGTAAATGAAACTAAACACCTTACTCACCAAATGAAAAGTAAGTAAACTCAGTTTACCCATGTTTACTCTCAACTTCATTACTGATTTGCCTCTATAAAAATATATATATAAAATATTTAAATGTTTTGAAAGCAATTGCATTACAAACAAAAAACTTAACATGCTCAAAGCTTTACTTAAGCACAGACAACTAGATAACGGTGCTGGGTGTAAAAGAAGAGTAAAATTTGTCAAAATGGCAGATTTGTCAAAGTGTCATAACATGTATGCTTTGTACTTCTGCACTCCGGCAAAAGTTCGTTTTAATAAATACTAAAAGTCCTACTCCAATTTAAAACTTGGATGCAGCTGTGAAAATTTTGTTTTTTTTAAACACAGTTTCAGAATAAATTATTCACTTGATACCAAACAGTTAAAAAAGGATTCATTTTACCATCAAAGCAACTGCCAGATTTCAAATTGGCATGCTAATCCACACATAATGGTTTACAAGCAATGTCCATTAGAATTGTATACAATTTGGTTTATCACCTAAATAGAATCATAGAATTACTGATGTGTATGATCAGCAAAAATTTACACTCAGTTGAATGACAGTGAGCCAATAAAACCAACTTTCACACAATTTCTCTTCTTCCTACATTCTCCAACGCTTTTATTTAACTAATGTTCCTATCATATTAACTCATAGCTAACCTCTTGCACAGAATTGTGACTGTATTCATGTAATCAACACTTTCAGAAAAGGGAGGCCAATTTTTAAACACAAAAGTTTCCATAATATTTTTGTAAGGCTTTCTTTAGAAGAGAGACTTATCTTAGAAGTAATAAAAAAACAGTCACACATACACTTGGAAGTCTGCTCATTTAAATTGACCAGGATACACAAAAAACAGTGCATCTCCATACTGTCTGACCGGTTATGGATTGCTCACAGATTATCCTGTTATCAATGGTTACGCACCTTCCTGTTGTTGTATACACCAGGGAAGAAATACAAAAGCATGGAAATAGTTTTGAAATCAGAGTACAAAGGAATTCTGTTCCTTCCAAGAAAGCAGCTCTGGAAGCCAGCTCAGCATCCTTTGGCATTACTTGCTAAGTTCAGTATCTTTGATATTTCCATCCTCTCCTCAGTAGCCCACTGCACCATTAGCCAGTTTTACTTTTTCTTCTATTTTCTTCTCTGCCCCCAGAGTAAAAATCCTTTTGCAGCTATTCAGTCCATTAAGTGTTCAGAGATGCAAGCCCCTCTAGATATTAATTCAATTCATTTTCTCACAGTCACTGACTCAGCCGTGCGTAGTGCAGTACTGACGTCTGACCTCACAGCCTCCTGTGAGCTGAATTCATGCTTGCCATTTCGCCATCTCTAGACAGCCATTGGCTAATGCAATTGACAGACAGGGTAAAGAGCGCGCGAGAGGAGAGCGGTTTGATATATTGCCAAGTACCATCTGTGAAGCTATTTCTAGTCCTGCCAGCTTGTCAGGTTTCAGCACACAAACAAAACATCTGAAAAGGTTGTTGCTAACTTTCTCTTGGCACACATTTTTCTTGTTTGATTTTATTGCTATTCAAGGCACTGGTTTAAAATTTCCATTTGGTATTTTACAATCTGCCTACATTAATATTTACGATTAAAATAATCTTTTGCTGAGACCACATGCAGGTGCTGCAACTGACTTTTGAAGGGTGAGGGAAGACAGGCTCCACTTTTGGACCTAGAAATCTCTCTTCTGTCAAACCTGGTTCAGGAAAGTGTATGTAAGGAAATGATATAGCAAAGTATGGTACTTTTTCCTCTCACTAAGCATGTTAGTCTGTATTTGATAAAAAACTGAAATTCTCCTGACCAGTGCATCCTTACAAAAAGAGATCACTGAATTTTTGGTTGCAAGTATCCTATCCAAATGTACCTTATCCAAACAGAACCAAGTAGAAGCAGCCTAAACCTATATTTAACAGTTTCAGAGCCAAATTTCCTAAAGTTTTTTGATTATCTGAGTGCTACACAATGTTTTTAAAATTGCATGATTCATATCATACCACATCAGACTACTGCTTTACAGTCACATTACATTTAAAGAGGGAGGTAAATCCCAAATAGGAAATAATCATAATATAAGAAGTGGTTAAAGAAGGTTGAAGAGAAGATGATAGAAGTTAGATAAGAGATATAGTTGGAGTTCATTAAGAATTTGCAGCCAGGAAACCAAATTTGGGTTTCTAAAACAAAATGAAAACCAATAAAGGAAACGACAATATGGTTTTGCTACCAGAGCAGAGAATAGCTTGCAGCATTCCAGACCTCTTGAAGGATTTCAAGAATAAAGACTTAGAACAATAAAGAAGGGACTAGCAACAAGCAAGGTAGAAAGCTATCAAGGATTGAAGGATTTCTGCTCATACAGGTTCAAAAATCTAGACCAATGGGGTTCCCTTTGCTCTTTTAATTTGTCAGATACAGCAACTATCAGTCACTTTTTCTCCATTTCAGACCTATGCCCTGTACAAGCTGGCTTCCATACCTTGTTCAGCTAGTCTTCTGCCTTATTTTAAGATGTTTTCTGTCTCTTTATGGAGCTGTCAACTGGTAAGAAACATGGATGCAGTTGTACTCAAATTCCTTCAGTTGCAGGATACTGTAATTGAGGTACCCTTGTTTCTCTCTCTCTCTCTCTCACACACACACACACACACACACACACACACACACACACACACCCACCCACCCACCCACCCACCCCCCTATCCCCCCCCCACGACGCTAAATGGAGTATGCCCAAGCTCAGTCTCTTCCCCCTCTCAGGGCAAATAAAAGGGCCTCTTACAGCAGCACCCATGGAAAGGGCAGCAGGCTCCAACCTTTTTGTTTGGTTTCAGGTGGAGAGCACATGACCTCTCATACTACCTCATAAAGCAGTCAACATTAAGAGGTCAGTCTCCAGACTCCGCTCACCCCTCAGGCCAGGTAGTGCATCCCACAAGATGTCCCAAAGGTATGATTCAGAAGCCCATCTCTCTTTAGGTCTCCCACAAACAGCTCTTCCAGAGTACCCACTAAACTTCTGCTTGGTGGTGCCACAAGTTTCTCCCTCACAGGGAAGGAACAGAACTTTAAAGAGCATTCTGGGACCCTAAAGTACCAACAGCACTCTGAGTGGTTCCCCACCCCTAATGCAGGCTAGTATCCCACACCAAGGATGGAGTACCACCATATTTCTTAAAGCTTCAGTTCCACTTCACTTCAAAGTACGGTCAGTGGAAGTCCCTACAAAAGGAGATTTTTCAAGTAGTGAGGAATATTTTCTGGAAATGGATTTATACTGAAACCGTATCTTCAGGAGGTCAAGTTATCCAGAAATCTGCACTATCCATCCTCCATGAAAAGCTGCTTGTTGCCTTTCTTTGTACTCTGGCTCCTCTTCCGTTTCCCAACCCAGTCACTAAGGCCATGTCTACACTTACAAGCTTACAGCGGCAATGCTGTATTGTGCCACAGTAAGAGCACTCGTGTAGCCATGTTATGCCGATGGGAGAGAGCTCTCTTGTTGATATAATAAAACCAGTTCAACAAGCGGTGATAGCTACGTCAGTGGTAGCTGCATAGTGCTGTGCACACAAGCACTTATGCCAGTAAAACTTATGTCGCTCAGGGTTGGTTTTTTTCACATCCCTGAGCGACAAAAGTTTTGCCGATATAAGTGTTAGTGTAGACATGTCCTAACTCAGTCAGGGTAAAAAAAGATGCAAGGCCTTTCCACCCAGAGGAAAAAGTCTGAGGGCAGGTCTCTACTACAGAATTATTTCAGTATAACTATCACTCAGGGGTGTGAATGATCCACATACCAAGCAACATAGTTATACTGAGAACACTTTCCTAAGGAGACTTAAAGCATTAACTCTCCCTCTGCCCCAAAATAAACTCCAAGATAGTCAGAGACTTGGAAGAATCTAGACCCTAATTTTTCCATCTCTCATGTTTATGAGAAGCTCTACGACTGCCTCTCAGATACAGCAGAACAGTGGCAGTCCACCCCAAAGATTGGCCCAGGGGGGTCACTTACTTTGAGAAACATTCTCCTCCTTTCCATTAAGAGACCAGAGTTTGCCTCTCAAACCCTGAGGCCAAAAAACTGGATTACCTTAAGAAAACAGCATGAATTGTCACTTACATTTTGATATGCATATCAGTGCTTTCCCTGTGTCTCTCCTCTGAAAGCAAAATGGATTCAGCAAAAACAAGAGTTCTGTGGCACTTTAAAGACTAATTTAATTTTAGCAGGCATAAGCTTTCGTGAGGCTCAGCTCACTTCGTCAGATGCAGAGGTAGAAATGAGAAACATAGGATCATCATATACATATACAAGTGCATAGAGAACAATGGGGGAGGTGGATGAAAGCCGGGTACTTGAGTCACCCATTCTCACCTCCTACTCAATGACTGTCATTAGACCTTTTCAATCAGATTTGTGATAGACATGGAAAAGAGCTCTCTGCACATACATTCCCCACCTCACCCCCCAGAATTATGGCCAGATCTACAGTAAGGGCACTTTGCTGATGTAAGTATACTAGAATGGCAAAGCACATCTACCATGTATGCAGTTTATACCAGCAAACTGCATTTTGCTGACATACTTTATGCCTCCCCTAACGAAACACGCAAAAGTGCAGTTTTCCAAGTATGAACTGCATCCACTGTAGGGGCTTTCACTGGCACAGTCACATCCATCAAAAAAACCCAAAAAACCACATACCTAATTACATCCCCGACACAGCTACGTTGGCAAAAGTTTGTAGCATAGCTCTCATTTAGGAGCCCATTTCAACACAATGAAATTGAAGGTTTATCCACACCAAGAATGCCTACAGTAGTTTACAAGACCATAGCGCTTCAGATCCTCTCATCCAACAGTATTGGACATTCTCTACTTTGAGACTGCTGTAGATACACCAATTGATTCAGTACTGAGAGACTTCATTTCAGGACACTTCTTCACTCATTCATTCTTAGATAGAGCAACATTTCCATCTGCCATCATATCCTGTCAGGGAAATGTTAGGCTGGTTGAATCCTCACAGCACAATTTCTTTGGACATTATCCACTATGGGTTCACCATGGAGGCCAGTCTAAATGTATTTGGTCCAACCCTCTCAGCCCCAGGATTAGGAGCTAGACAAGTTTAAAAGTGGCACAGACTGGATCTGCAAATTGTTTACTATGCTCTGTTGGTATACCAGCACAAGTACCAAAGCTGTACATCTGGCAGGTACACTCAATCTCCAGGTCAACTGGCTCAGAACTGATTCACCTAGTAAATGGAAACCCAATCAGTATATTTCAGAATCTGCAGCCCCTCAAGGATTCCAAAATTAAACCTGTTTGCTGCTTAAACAAACCAGAGCTCTACAACAGGCTCAAGAAAGCAGCAACTCATCCTATAGATGCCTTCTCCATAGGATGGGTAAGAGTTTGAATATGTATATCCCCTTTCCCATATATACCAAATCTTTCAAGTTACCAAAAGAGAGAGAGGGCACTAATACTCCTCTTGCCTCTTCTGAGGTCTTAGTATCCCAACCTCCTTCTAACCATAATGGCCTCAAACTGTCCTTCCAATTGCTTCTTCCTTCCATTTCTGGACCCAATATTGCATACCAGAACAAAACAACTTTCCGTGACATCCTTGATTAACAGACCCTAGTGGACATAGAGTTTTCAAATTCATCCACCCCAATGTCCAACAGACAGCCAATCATTTTCAAAGCCTACTTGGGCAACTCCAAAAAAAATTAAAATTACATAAGATAGATATTATACAGAAGATAGTCCCAATTACCTCACTCTCTTCTGGCAGGATTGGAACCTGGGTATCCATAAAGCACCATGACATTTATGATCTTAAGGTAATCGGAGGGGAAGATGGATTCATGGCAGCCTTAAAGACACTTGATTAAGAGATTTCTCTCTCACCTTAGATTAAAGTTAAAATCTAAGACATGGAGTCTAATTTTTAAAGTCTTTGTTTCCACTTTTGAGTCACTAATTCCAAGATTTCCTATCCTAAAACATCCCCTCATGATTAATTCACCTAGCTGAAGCTGAGATGGCAGCACTCACAAAGACTCTGTTCTAGTCTTCATAAGATTGGAGTAGCTACAGGGTTTATTCACAAGTCAGGGTCTTCCCATCATAAGTTTTCCTACCAAGCTTTTGCTCAGCTCCAAAATCCCTCAAATAGAAAATATGGACATAGTTAGGGCCCTTAAATTCTATATACATATCCATACAGACATATCTGTTTGTTAGGGGTTTCAAGAATGTTCAACAAGATTCCATATTCACCATAGGTAGGTAGATAAAATCTTGCATTATTTCTGCACAGAAAGCTATAAGAGTCTTCCCGCACAGCAGCATTCACAACCCACCCTATTAGGGCCATAACCACCTCATGGATGCAAAGAAGAAAGGCTTTAGCAAAAAAGAGTTGTGTAAGGCCACCATCTGGCAATCCTTACATACCTTTACAAAAGCACGATTGGGTTGACATATCAGCCTTGGCAGATGGCACTGCCCGTTGTTTCTGACCATTGTTCACTGCAGAAAAGATATAGTACAATCTGGAACCCACCCAAGGCCTTTATACATTGATACTGATAACTAAACTTTTAAAATATTGTGTACACACATATACACACACACACGTTTAGTCTGATGTTCTAATCAAATTTTCCACAATAAACACTTAAAAGATCAGAAAGAATACAGTAAGGCAAAGCACGGCAGCCAGTCTGTAGAAGACGACATAGATGGTGGAGAAATAGTCTTGGAAACTGGCTAGTGGTTACTGCCTAGCAAGTTAAGAGAGGAAAACGCATTAGTCTAAATTTTCAAAGGTTTCATTACAGAAATTGATTTTATAGGTAGGAAAAGTCTCTCTTGCAATAAAAGCGAACTTAAATTAAGGATAAATTCTGATAGTGTTCTGGTGATGACAATAAGTAACTTAGTGCCTTTCTGAGAAGGTTACATGCATGTATATTTTAACTTGCTGTAGTGTGGAGGAAACAGTTATAAAACTGTGTGAGTGAATCAAGTTACAAGATTCATTCATCACCTATAAACATGTCCCATCCACCAACAAAAGCCTTATTTGAACACGGATGTTCCTAACCTAATATGACCCAACTTGCAGTGCAGACAGGCCATTAGAGGCAAGAAGTGTGGAAAGTGATTCAAGAAAGATTAAGAATTGTGGCCTTGGGATTAAAGAACTAAATTAAGGAGAGCTACTGTACAGACAAATATGGGACGGCATTATGGTGCAGCCAAAATCTTTCTATATTGACACATATAGGAAATAACGGAATTCAATAGTGAAATGAGGATGGTTTAGCACTGAGCATCAGCTGAACATAAATCAATCAATGGGCAAAACAAGTATTGACACTTAAGTGCAGAAGAGGAAAGGCTAAGGATGACTTTGAAATAGCCATAAAGAACAGGCAAAGCTTCCATCACAATTTAAGAGGGAGTGCTTAGAAAAATAGGATTAGAGGGGGAAAAAATGTGATTTACAAGTTTATAAACAATGAAAAATTAAACTGAAAAAATACAATAGCTATACCTACTGCACAGTTGTAACTATTTAGATGACTAGTGCTTAAAGTGCAGCTGAAGTCCAAAGAGTGATTAAAATGGCACCTCTTCAGTCAACATATGTGATTCCTGCAAGTATTCTGTCTTGTCTGCTTATTTTAGTAATAGAATTTTTAAAAATTAAGTTGATATGGAAGTGATTATGACAAACATAAAATATCTATCTGTATGTCATTCATTATTTTCTATACCCATCATGTCCCTTCTAAACTATACAATTCCTACCTGTACCGTCTCTTCATATAGAAGGCTCTTCATGGACTAATTTATTTTTACCCCCAACCTCTGAATCCCTTCTATTTCTGCCATATTTTACTATTAGCGTGCTACCCTTAGTTTGAAGCATAGATATACCCTGCAAGGGGCAACCACAATTGAACTCTGAGCGGGAACCTATAATCATTAACTTCACTTATTGGGCTGAAACATTTCAGGTCTGGGTTCTACCTGAAGGCTTTTTATTTTATGTTTTAAACTTGAGGAAAGTCTGTTCTGCCATTTTCTTTTTACACTCATGTTCAGAAAATAACCTAACTACATTCTGCACATGCCCTTTGCTGCAGTTAGCAAGGTACACAATGAATGAGACAGAACTCTGAAGTAGCCCTTATCCGATTATCAACCTTGTGCATGACAACTTGCAAATAGTTCCAGATCATGCAGTCTTTTTTAAACCTAGGAAATTGCATAAAAACTTTATTAAAAATGTTAAGGTTGCATGGTTACACACTCAAATCAGGAAATGCCAATTCGTTTGTACATGCAACCTTAATTTTACTCCCTTGTTTAGATGCTTTAAAAGACAATCTAGTTACATTACCACATGCAATTTCTCAAACATAATGCACATTTTTTCCCTACAAGGATGTAAAGAATATCTAATAAAGTACAACATGAATGAGGCTGGGATACTCAATCCCCATAACCAGTCAGTGTCTTGTGAGTGCAGGTCTTAAATTTGTGTCCTAAAAGGCATTTTTCCACCACCACCATCTCCATGCACATTTTAGCATCTTCTTTTTATAGAGCATCCAGTAAGTTAATTCTGCTCTTTTGTGCCCAGCCGCAAAGCTGAGCTCACTTTGTTTTCTAGTAATTTGCCCCATCTAACACACTACTTTTCATATATTTTAATGTCTCATTGTTGCAAAGACACAAACTTTTTCAATTCAAGTTATTAGTCTGTTATATTGTCAGCTGAAACAATTAGCCAGTCTTTGTCCAAAGTTTCCCAAAAGCTACCTATACTATCCACTGATCAAACATTTGTTTAGATGCTTTCCCTTCAAACTGTACATTAAGAATTTGTGCCATGTTATACAGATCTATAGCCTGTACAGCACTTAGCATTGCAAAGTCATTTATCTTTAAGAGAAGACATATCTATTTGCTTGAACTTACTTTTGATTTTCTGCTTCATTTTAGACACATCGGTGCTTAATAGTATTAATTCAAATGTTTTGCCAGATGCATATTTGGCTGAAATACAATTATGCCAGTTGCATGTCTTCCATATCTCCTGATGTAATATTAAACTTTTAACTTGTAAATTTAAGCTACCTGATACAGCGATATCCCATTATTGAGGGAGGAAGATATAGGGAATATAGGAATCTGATCTTGTGAATTTTATTTCTAGCTTAACTGCTGAATCACTGTGACACTTGATAATCATTTAACACCTGAGAGCATCAGTTTTCCCACCAATAAAATGGGTAGTGTAATGCTTACCTAGTTGACCAGAATGTTGTGAGGTGTAATTAATAGTTAATAAGGGCTCAAACGCTTGGATAGACACACATATATGAAGAGAAACCTTGCTAGAAACATGTTTGCTACTTAAGCTATTGTCTTGTTTAGCTTCTATTCTGAATACAACATGCTGAAAAACTTACTTGCTAAACTTCAAATTGATATTTACAAAGCATCTAACTTGAAAAAACTTAAGGTAAAGGACCCATTTAGCAGTCAAAAACAAGCAAGTTTGCAAACCAAGAGTCAGAGTGAAACTCATGTAAGCAAATATTAATTCGTCCCCATAAGCACGCTACAAATACCGCAAGTGTGCTGTTAAAAAGATCTGAAGTGCCAGTTCACTGAAATGATTACCAGGGACTAAATTGCCTGGTAATCATCCCCACTATTCAGGTATCAACGTATCAGGCTACCAATTTAACTGAATTCATAATTCATTTAATTTGGAGAAGACTAAGAAAAACAGCAGAACGAATACAAGTGAAGATTAGGAAGGCTGATAATTGTTTCAATAAAATGAATTATTTCAAGTGACATTTTTAACTATAGTTGCTTTAAAAAGAGAAGAACTCCCACATTCATGACAGGACTTGCCACAACCAAATACAGTAGTCTTTAGAATGAGATTTACTGTAGCTTTGAGATGCAATAGATTGTATATGGCACCTACCTTGAATGTTTACAAAGCTTACGGGGTCTATTATGCAATTTCCGATCCCAATTCTCTGGATCACTGGAGTTACTGTCATAAGGATGAGGCCGTCCTGCCATCCCACTGCAAGCTTCCTCAACTACAGCTCTGAAAAGCACACATGAAGCACTCAACCTACATTAAAAGAGCAGTGTCGACCTTTAAACAATGCCATACAGAAAGATGCAGAATTTAAAAATGCTCTGTTAGTTTATATTCATGAATACAGTGTCCCCTAGTTTATGTATTCTGAAGTGTCCATGGTGCAATACAGAGCTTATACCTCCTACCTGGCCTGTGATACTGACACTAAAATTGTGTTTTCATTATAAGAAATGTAATCCCATATACTTTAGAAATAACTTTAAATTTGACCTAATTTATTCCATTGTATGCAGACAAAAGATCATTAATTAGCTGTTACAGGCCCAAAAGAAACACTTTCAGTACGATTTTAACTACATAAAGTTAAGTAACTGAGAAACAAACCATTTAACTACTACAGGAATCCTTGAATAGGAATGCATTTGGATTTTCTTAGGTGTAAAATGTTATAATCTAACAGTTAGCGGTTTGTTCATCCCACTGAAACACAGAATTAAAAGCACCAACTGCATAGTTAGCAAATAATGACATTATACCCTTTGCTTAAAATCCCATTAGAAAGAATTCTTTAAATATCAAACATATTGAAAAATTCTACAATTTCTAGAACATACAAGAACTGGATGTGCAAATCTATAAATTAAGGACTTTGCAAGCTTGCATGCTTAGACTGTTTCTCAAACCGGGACCAAATGATTTTGTATGTGACTCATCCATTAAGAGTACTTCTAGGTAAAACATCAAGCCTATGACTGATAAAAGAAACAACTAATCAAAACAAGTGGCATAAAACAAGTTATTTTTGGAGTAGACAAAACATTCTAGAGAGATTTGCAAAGTTGTAAGCAGTTGACATAACTTATTTCTGATCTTCATAAATATGGAAGGTTTCTGAAATAATTTTCTCTAAAAGAACCTGCTACATTGATTTGGCCAGATTAAGTTGAATATTCTGCAATCTTATCTTCCTTCCTCTGCCTTTTCACTGTTACCTAAATTTCAGTTTTTATATATTTTAACAAACAAAAAATTGCTATCAAAACTAATGAGAATGCCAAAAAGTTTCTATTGCCCAAGAAGAATTTAAAATGTCTTTATTGGAAAAGCTTTTCCAAGCAACAAGGCAAACAGCAAAACACAAGTTTCTTGGACATAGTGAATTAAGGATTCAGAAGATAAAATTCTGTTAATGCAGAGGAATAGAAAAGCACAAGCCAATTTTAGAATTAATTGGAACTGTGTTTTATAATTTGTTGTCCATTTCTAACAAATTAAAAAGCAGAGATTTTCTAGTAAATATTTTTAGAACTATATGTAATTAATACAATTAAGATAATCTTTTTCACCTAACTGTTTAACTAGTCTGTACCAATATGCTCCCAATCTGTCAACACTTACATATGTGCTTAACCTTTTAAATTCAATGGGGCGACTCAACACATACAGTTAAGCACATGCATGAGTGTTTATAGGATTTGGTTCTGAGTATTTTAAGAAAAACTCAACAACTCCACCATACATTTCCTCACCCAACATATAAACAAAAATCAATGGTTGGTATGAAGAATGAGGCAGTCGTGTAATTTTTAACAGACATCATATGCCTCATATTAACCTGCCTGAATGCCAGAAGTTAAATCAAAGGATGCCGTGAAATGGGAAAACCCATAGGAAACAACACAATGGCAAATACAAGGCTCCTTGAGGAAACAATGGGATGGAGTGCTATCAAATGAAAAATACTCTGGCTTCATCTAGGCCAGAATGGTTTATCCTTCCCAAGGTTGTACCTGGTATCAAAGATGATCCTCAAACCTCACAGATGCCAGAAAAAAAGGAGGGATTGAGTGAGTTGCCAGAGGCTACCCAAGTTGTATCAATGAAAGCAGTCAGACTGACACATGCAGAAACAGGGAGCCAGCTGCCACAGGACAGGCTGTTTCATGCTGCCAGAAACTGGGATGAAGGGAACTTACAAAAGCTGGCAAGGAAAGTTTAAGGTGCAAGCCTCACGCATGCAGGCATTATTGTTTTTACCCTGTAATCCACACACTTCGTACTTTTGAGGAATGACTAAATAATGCTTTGTTTTGAAAACAACTGTTTCTGTATCACTGCAAACATACGCTATCACAGGCTCCCGAATGGAAATCACTACAGGTCCCAAAACAAAGTTGTGCCTGAGTGGTTATAAACCAGGAGGGTTGAAGTCCAGAAATTCAGTCTAAGAGTGGTAGGACTGCATAGTTACACCATGAGTGAGGTGCAGGGAAGCCAGGCAGGTCACCTAGTGGTGCATCCGAGAGGGCTAAAGGGGCCTAAGGTGCAATTTGCCTTGTCACGACAGTTTGACTTTTGAAATTTTGGCTTTGTGAAACCAAAAGAGAATCGTAGCACATCCTACAAATCAACAAAATGTCTCTGTATAGCACATGAAACAAACATAGAAGGCAGTAGTGTTCAAGTTTTCGGTAGCAAAAAGCATTTTGACAGTCAAACTAGGTTAATGAAGCAGCTGAAACAGTTACCTCTCATCATTCACAATTAGAGGCAGGAAGAAAAAAGTCTTAAAATTTGTCTACATATTAGGGAATGCTAAGTTACTGCAGCAGTAAAAGATCCCAATGATTCATTATATGTTAACTGAAAATTTAGGTGGCCAAAACATGAAGCATATGTGACAGCTTTATGGCAAACCTAAGGTTATGTATGTCATTCCAGTATTTACCATTTATCAAACAGTGATGTTTTTGGTGCTTAATAAAAGGAACCTACAATCTAGTTCAGGCTCAGTGTGTGTGTTTTTGTATGAGCTGATGGTGAATTTAGTAGTAATCTACAGCACTGTTTAACATTAATTCATAGATGCAGCATACCATAACTTTTCAACCCCCAAATAGTATTTAATGATTAAAAAAAGACCTCCTTTTACGTACCACATTTTACATTGAATTGATACAAACTGTAAGCATCATTGATTCCATATATTAAAGTGGAGTCACCACTGGAATGATATTGAGCAAGCGTAGCAAAATTGTATCTGCGTAGTTCAAACCAGGAAGTAAAGAGTACTTTTTCCAGTTGACGCTAGACAAGGAATTTAGGCAGGCAGAAGCGTAGATAGTCTCACGCACACTAAAATTTGGCCAGGACACCAATACCCCTATTCATAGGCATTGTCTACACAGAACTTTCTCTGAAACTTCCCCATTATCGCTGAAGCCCTGTGTCATTTAGATCTGTTCTGAGCAGCTGATATGGTGCAAAACACACCTATACCTTGTCTACACTAGCACTCCCACCAGAACTACTGTTAACATTGTTTTTCCAAATTATTTGCTCTCTTGATGAGGCTCCCTGGACTATTTTGGGCTATATCTACACTAGGAGAACTTTACAAGTATAGGTATACCCGTGTACTTTACCAGCAAAGCACTCCAAGCATGGACACACTTATACCAGCAAAGTTGCGCTTTGTATGAGTATTGTAAATTTACACCACCACCTGCCAAAAAACAAGCTATACACGGGTAAAACTGTGCTTTTACTGGTAACTTGTGTCAACATTAGGGGCTTCTCGTGGTACAGTGCTTTGTCAGAGATCACACCTCTTCTCACTCCTGACTGACAGTCATGCCAGCAGACATCTCTAGCTTGACATCTTATCCTCGAGCTCAAGCACAGCTACTCTATCAGAGTAAGTATGTCATCCAGCAGCTAATTTTTATTCATAGATGAGTTGAAATTAACATTTGAATACTGAACAGCTCTCAATTTAACTTTTATTCTAGAAAGTGATGCACAAGTGGCCAAATGGACTAAACTGCAGCTGAAGTCACAGCCAAGCTTCTGGAGAGAAAGGAGTAATTTAAAAACTGCTTTTTCTCCTTCAGTTCCCTCATTCTCCCTTACCCTCTAACCACTGTTCATCTTTGTTCTCCCATCAACATTCCTCTCTCCTTTCATTTAACATAACAGAGGCATTGTGAGTAAGTTTGAGCTCCTAGATCTGTCTACCATTGGGAGATGGTGTGCAGCTACAATGTTGCCAAGAGGGCCAAACCTGCCAGCGTCCCCAATCATAAACATCGTATGGAACATTATAGTATAAGTGTAGCACATAATAAATAAGCTCTTACATAGGAATTCTTCCCAGGATCCTGCCTCCAGCATGGTCCTTAACTGGATGCTTCAAAGAAGGGCAAAAACTCTATAATGCCTGTGGCTTTACTATACCATGGGGAAAGCATTTACTACCTGACCATAATTAGCAAACAGGTAGTGCCCTAACAAAAGAGGATTTGTGCCCCTTTAACTTTTTTAATCATAGCCAGTGTAAATGCAGATGCTATTTATACTCATTTAAAAAAAGCTGATGCAAAAAGCAATTTAATTCAAGTTTATTCCAGTGCAAGTGACTTTTTTGAGGTGATACCTCTCTAATAAGATGATGTCATAAGAGAAATCTATCAAAAGATAAAAAAGTGTTGACACCACAGAGAGGAGTTGTGCAATAGTCTGAACTGAATGAGAAAATGTTTGCCAGTTGAGAAATCATAACTAATCTCACTGGTTTGTTTTATACATTTCATTGAGGCAAATCCACATTTACTATAACATTAAAGAGAAAGGTAATAGTAGAACTATGGTTCTTTGAGAGGTTTGCTTGCACAGCTTCACACTATAGGTGATACAAGCGCCTTTTTCACACAAGCTCAGAACCATCTAGGCAGCGTGCTGCCTGACTCCTTGCACCACCCTAATGAAGTAAATACAAGACACAGCCCACAAATACCACTCACTTCCTTCCTTAAATCAAGAATCTGTAACATGGATCTGAAATAGTGGGACAGTAGTGTGGAGACAGGCAGCTGTGATCTTGAAGAACCTCAGTAACTATGGTAACTATCCTTTCTTCTTCAAGCACCGGCTGCATGGATCCCCAATGCCGATGACTAACAAGTAAATTTCAAGACCTAAAGGAAGATTTCTGAGGAGTCTTGTGAGGTGAGCAACTGTTCTAGAGGATAAGCACAGGGAGCAACATTGTAATAAGGTGTGGGGCTGGAACCCCAGATAGCAACCTTACATTTCTCAATATGTTTGTGATATTCAGTTGAGACCCCCTTATTACTAGCACAATGTGCTCCAACACCTGTTTGATGAACTAGTAGAGATTATAGCATAACAAGGAAGTATGAAGAGTCTGATCCATTTGATCAGTTCAAGTAGAAACTGACTAGCCCCTAACACCAACAACTTAGGGGTGCTGTTGTATAGCAAAGTCACATTCAGACAATAGCTCAGAGCCCTCTTTACATCCAAACAATTAGCCTCCCCTTGTAACAAAAGCAATTTGCGGAAAAATAACGTCAAAAAAGATGGCAGATTTTCACGTATACCAAGGATCATTTTCTATAAGAATTTGTGATGTGTGTAAAGGATATACTTAGAGGAGCATACACCGAGGGTCAGACATTGATATGGACCACTAGTCTTTAAGATGGTAAAATGAGTTCTGTCTTGCCACTGAATTATGTAAGTCTGTAAAGGGGAAGATCTTTTATTGCAGTCTGTACCTCCTTTGGTAAATCAGAATACCTTAGCCATGACTGGTGTGCAGTTACTCTGGCTGCCTCTGTTTTCACTGCAGGGTCAGTGGCAAATTATTCTCTGTATATCCTGGCATAGCTTCCTCAGGAAGCTGATAAAATAAGGGAGACCGTTTACCCCATGTATGGGAGACATAAGTTAGCTAACAAACACCACATTTCTTGTTTGACAGAATACTACATTTTATCTCGGCAGTCTGGTTTGTGTTTTTGTCTCTTGGGATCAACAGGGGAGGAAGAGATTTTCTTGACCCATCATGACTTGTGTGCGCAACTGAGAAGCTGGGGACTGGGTAAATAAGAATATTTGAACCCCTTCTGTGTAATCTGGTAACACTGGGACTCAACTCTCAACTAGGGGGAGGTACAGACCCAGCAAAAAAGTCAATACATAGTTGCTGCTGTCATTCTTTGGCTGGCTAGTCTCACAGCCTCTTTCACCTGATGTAACAGAAAGGCTGGTTCTCTCTCCATCACCACTGACTCCAGATCCAGAGACTGTCAGTCATTCTCCTACTATGTTCCTGCAAACTCTTATGGAGAGACTGATATTAGGACCAAGAATTGCCTAGAGCTGAAGAGAACAGTGGCAGTAGACACTCAGCAGTAACGTTATCTAAAACAATGGTCCCCAAACTGTGGGATGGACCTCCTATGGGGGCACAGAGGAAAGCTCAGGGGAGAGCAGCAGGGCCGGGTCCAGACCTCATGGGGGGCAGGAAGGGAGGACCACCTAGCGCTGCTCTGCCCCCAGCTTCGCCCTGGCCATACCTCTGGCCCCAGCCTTGGCCCCAGGGGGAAGGGAGACGACAGGACACACGGACCAGATAAGAGGGGGAAGGGCACAGACCAAAAACATTTGGACACCGCTGAGCTAAAGCCTCAAGCTTCCACTTCAAATCTAAGTGAACCTAAAGGGTTAAGGCAAGACTATTGCTGAAAAGATGTAGCCATTTTTTTTTTTTAATCTAACAGGATGTGGTCTCTTATCAGCTCTTTTTAGAGGGAAACTGTCTTTGGTCTTTTGGATGTCAGGCATCGAGCCCACATTTCCTAATAGGACCAGGGCACTAGTGGTCCATATAACAGAGCCACCCCACTGTAAAGCAGAGGGATTCCAAAATATGGCCTTTGAAGTGCTTACAGCATCATCTGAGCTGAAAGAGTTGTTGGCTCTTGAAAGGGAGGCATCACAGGCTAAACCTCAGACTCCATGCTAAATAGCAGTGAGGTTGATCCCAGGCACTAGAACCCACCTCTCCAAGGTGTGGTATATTTGACACATGAAAGGGAGATGCAGAAGGTTCCCTGCTGTGTGCCATGAAGCAAGAAAGCTAAACCAGTAAAAATGGCAACAGACAGTTGCTATTCGGAGCGCTAAGTCTCTGTTGCCAGATCCTAGGAACAAAACAAAAAACAAAACAAAAAACAAAAAAACAAAACAAAAAAAGAGTGGAGATACCAGTATAGTCAGTGCAATTGACAGACTCTTTGGCACCTGGGAGCTGGATGTAATGAGATTAATCCTCACTGAGGCACTGATGTTGAAGACTGACAGGCCTGATATAGATGTACTGAAACCCAATGCAGCACACACAGGTCCCCAAAACCAGATAGAAGCCTTCTATTACCTGCTCCAATAGAGAAGTTCCTGGCATGGAAAACGATACAGCACCATGCTGGCTGTATGGGGTGACCATTTAATGAGTACCTCCTCACAGACACGGGTCACTTTGCAGGCACCCCTGCCCGTGTTAGCCCCTGCTCTTGTGGGCCCCTTAATTGTTGCACACAGGCTTTTGTGTAGATATTAAACCAGCCCCCAGGCAAGGGGTGTTAACAAAAACAGCTCAACCCTCAAGGTCCCAAAATAAAAGTCCATCACCAGATAACAGTCCATACTTGGTTCTAGGGTATTCTCTCTCAGGCAGAGCTCTTTTTCTGTCCTACTCTGTTCTCACACCTCATCCTCCCAGCTCTTCCTACCTGAAGCTTAGCCTTGTAGGTTTCCAAACTTCTAGACTCAAACTCCATCTGGATTTCCCCACAGGAGCCTCGTGCTCACTGGGCTTCTCTTTGTCATAGCTCCCTTAGACTCAGGTCTTCCCTACAGGAGCCCTTCACACTCTTTTCAGTTTCTCTGAGCTTCCCACGGCTTTTTATACGACAATCTCCCTGATCTCTCCCAGGTGTGACTCCTTCTGTAATCAGTGATGGCTAGCATCAGGCCCCCAATGGAAAGCCACTCTGTTACACTGGTTGAGTTGTGAGAGTCATGGCTCCATTTCTTCAACTTCAAATAAACACAATGCCAGCAAATAAAGGTTCAGTAGGCCTTCAGTAGGCCTTCCACATTGACACTGAAGCCAGTGTTGAACTTGACAGAGCAGACATCTTCCAACTCCAGGTACTGGATTTTGGGAAATACAACTGTGAGACTGAAGAGTTCTTTGGTGGTAGCTTAGCTCAACCCTCAGTATCAAGTGTAAGGGATAAGTCCTTGGGCATCAAGCTTTTATTTGCTGGCATGAAAGTGTGCCGGATACCTGTTCCTGATTCACCAGCTAGGAGCCAGGAACTGCATACTGACTGCTTGGATTGATCAGTTAGAAGACAATATTCAATTAGCCAATACATGGAATTTAAGGCTGCTACCCCATGCTCTACACGTATGATTGGTAAAAATCTAATACATAGAGCATTGGTCAGGAACATACTCTTCCTTCAAGCAGAGCAGGAGAAAACTCATCTGCTACAGACAATACCCTCAAAAGGAATACACACTTTAAAGTTGAAAACAGACTCAGAATCACACAAGGAAGTCTCAATGGAGCCTAGAAAATGGAATGCCCAATGGGGCCAAAAATCTGACAAAACTCACACTATTAAATATGCCAAATTTCTAAAGTTAAAATGCTAAACTTCCCAAAAGAGACAGTCAATTTGCTGCTCGTTGCCTACAGTTGTCAGAAGAATATGAATAGCAGTTGAACTGCACTCCTTTATATAGCCTTAGCTGGAATGAGATGAGGAGTTCAGTAGGTGTGCTTGTAGTCCCAATGAAACCTGCTTTGTAAGAAGTTCCAAGTAGGCATTTGCCATTGACACGCACACACTCCCTACCCCACCTACAGTGGAGATCCATGTCTGCTGAATAAATTTGCTGTAGACTGAAGTACACATAGGCTATACAAAAGCTATTTTATGTAGCTATATATCAATCATAACTATTTATAAAATGTTGTCAAACCGACACTAATCAAAGCCTAATTGATAAACATCCCTTCCAATACAGCATTAACTAACATTAGATTAAGTGAGATGTAAGTAATTCAGAACTTAAAATAGCACCCATGCACTCTCCAGTGATGTTAAGAAAACTTCCCATCATGAATAAATAATAGATGGCAGAAGCAGCTGAACAAAACTGACAAAATTCTGGTCTGTATAACAGCAGATGTGAAAGAACAGTTTTGTAAGTTTCACTTTATTGCTACTAAAAACAAGAGATCCGTGGCACTTTAAAGACTAAAATTTAATATTCGCAGACATAAGCTTTCGAGAGACTTCAGCTCTCTTCTTCAGATGCAGTAATACAGAAAATGGGTTGTATTACTGCATCTGAAGAAGAGAGCTGAAGTCTCTCGAAAGCTTATGTCTGCGAATATTAAATTTTAGTCTTTAAAGTGCCACGGATCTCTTGTTGTTTTTCCTGCATACAGACTAACAGGGCTACCCCTCTGGATTTATTGCTACTGGAAGAGAGGTGTCTAGTCTCACAACAGCAGGCACCTAAAAGCTATTCCCTCTACTTTTCAAAGGATATATCAATCAACTCAGTGAAATTCAGTCAGTGAGCCTGCTCCTATTGATTAAATTAAAGCAGGAGTAGACTCATATACAAAAGCAAAATCTTGCCTGCTGCTGCAGGACCAAATGGAATAGCAATTCAGGGGTTAATTACTCATCTCCAAATTCATTTACAGGGCTACAAGTCAAAAAAGCCAGTCACAGATATCAACAGTTCAAATGCCTCAATACACGAGAATGCCATTCCAACAGAACCATAATTAGCTCAATAGTACTCAGCACCAGTGACAAAAGGATCATGCCACAAACTTTGAATCACTGCCCAAGAGCCATGAAGGATTTCTGAGAGAGAAAATTGCAGCAAACAAGCCAGCCTGTGCCCACTGACTCAGACTCACAGGCCTCAGGCTGCGTGGCTGTTTCATTGCTGCATAGACTTCTGGGCTCAGAAATGGAGCTCAGGCTGTATCTCATACCCTGTGGGGTAGGAGGGTCCCAGAACTCAGGCTCCAGCCCAAACCCAGAAGCATACACAGCAATGAAACGGCCCCTTAGCACAAGCTCTGCAAGCCCAGGTCCTCTGGCTCAGGCCAGCTGCAGATTTTTCTTTGCTCTGTAGACATGCCCAAGGTCTCCCGGGCTAAGAGTTTTAGCTGTGTGGATAGAGGAAAATGTCCTGTCTTAGAGGGATACAGGGAAAAACTGCTAGATTTAGATAGCCTGGATATGTGGAACT
Source organism: Emydura macquarii macquarii (assembly GCF_026122565.2). Taxonomy (NCBI): domain Eukaryota; kingdom Metazoa; phylum Chordata; order Testudines; family Chelidae; genus Emydura; species Emydura macquarii. Next base: position 713,755 of record NW_027133377.1, read on the forward strand.
GGAAAAAGAATGAGTCAGAGATGAAGCCAAGACTGCAGTCCTGAGGAAAGAGATGGTAGCTGTGGACAACAGCACTAAGAAAGGGGAGAAGGGTTTAGGGAAGTGGGAGCACAAGATAAAGAATTCTGTTTTGGTTACATTGTGGTTGAACTGACAGATGTATATACCATTGTTGTTTGCATCATTAGTGTAGCTTGTTGGTCCCACAATATGAGACACACAAGGTGGGTGAGGCTCAAAAGCTTGCTCCTTCCACCAAGAGAAGTTGGTCCAATAAAAGATATTACCTCAGATAGAAAGATTACACCCTGTCTCCCTCAGATGTACACACATAAGGTGATATAGAAAGACAAACTGATTTAGTTTGTATGGAAGGAAGCAGGTCTGAAGTAGCAAGGAAGATTGGTAAATCTGCATAATGATAATTAGAGCCCTGCTTTTGAATGACATCACCCAGATACAGAGCGTAGAGGGAGAAGAGGGGTCCTAGAGCCCTGAAGAACCCACATTGATTGTTGGAGCAGGATGAAGAGTATCCTGGGAATGAAACACTGAAGAAGCAATTTGAAATATGAGAAGAACCAGGAAAGAACACAGCCATTGCAAGCCAAAGGAAGGACAAGATTTCAAGAACATGATTGATGGTGTCAGAGTCAGTCAACAGACAAGAGTGACAAAGATGGTGTACTTGTCCATGAGTTTTTATGAGAACTAGTTAGGTGAGTGAAGTGGGCATTACTCAAACCGGAAAGGGCCAAGGATGGAGTTGAAGGAAAGGCACTCCAGACAGGTGTTAGAGATGACATTCAGTGAACTTAGAGATGAAGTGGGGTCACAGATAAGTTTTTATATATGTTGCTTTCAGTGTTCATATCAATGTAAGTGGTCAACAACTGCATTTTACTCATCCAAAAACTTGCAATTCCATTTTGTCAGAATATAACATTGTGTATTTCAGGTGCCACTACAACATTATTTGCATATCTTAGAAAACAGACAAACACCTCGGAGCAAGGAGGCACTCTGAATAATTTCAGGAAGCCCAGAGGAAAAGCTGGAGTAGCTGAAGTAACCAACAAAATTAAGACTTCAGCAAGGTAAGACAGACAGAGCTGCTGGTCAGTCAGTACATTTACCATTATTTGTCTTATAGCAGTGGTTTTCAACCCAGGGACCACAGGGGATCCACAGACCATGTTTAAAGATTTCCAAAGGGGTTCGCATCTTCACTTGAAATTTAGGGGTCTGCAAATGAAAAAGTTGAAAACCATTGTTTTATGGTACTACTATAACAGGATTTCAGATTACACTGTAAAACACTAACAAATTCAACATCACCAAAAATAAATCAGAAATCCAGAAGGATCAGTGAGAGGCTACAGTCTTATAAATACCCCCACCATCTCACTGTTTTTACCTAGCCACCCACTAAGAATGGTTGGTTCATTCTGGGATTGAGAGAGCAGTCCCCAAAAGCTAAGTGCCCTGCTCTAAGTGACTGTACACAAAGAAATGTTTCACTGTTCACTAGCCATCACAGGACTGAGAGGAAGGAATGTTAATTTCATAGGAAACCACTGAACTACCCTTTACAGATTAATCACTGTTTTTAACTGGCACACAAGACACCTTTCAATCCCCGACAGGAAATGCAATTCTGACAAGCACCAGAAAGCCTCCATTAGTACTATTCATTAACAGCATCTCCAATTACTCGTATGACTAACTAGCCAAGCAAGGCCACCAACAAACCTACCACCCATCTTACCTAGAAAGCATGGTATCAAATGTACACAGGAAGGGTTATTTATAACAAAGCAGCGCCTTACAGACGGTCACAGCGCACCTGCCCCCGGCTGGGGGAAGGGAGGAGCGGTCAGTGCTTTTGCAGGGCCCAAAGCAGGAAACTGCAGAGGGATCATTTACCTACACCCCGGCCCCATCCCCTGCCCCGGCCCCGGAGACACCCCACCTGTGGCTCCCAGCCAGCCTTCCGCCAGCCCCGCAGCCCTGCCTGCTTCCCCAGCCCTACAACCCCGAACCCTCCGCCCTCCCCGGCCCGGCCCGGCCCGGCTCCACAGCCTGCCCTCCCCCACACACTGGCCTGCCCTGCCCTTCGAGGCCCCGCCACCAGCCTCTCACCTACCCCGCCAGGCACCGGTCCGAGACTACGGCGGTCCGGCTCCTCCTCAGCGCCTGCCAGCGCGCCTGCGCCTCCTCTCCTGGTAGGCAGCCCCGGCCGCGGCCCGCTGCGCAAGCTCTCCCTCTCGCGAGAGTTGGGGAGGGGAGCCGGGTCGGGCTCGGGACCAGGGGTGAAATATCGCGAGGTTTGAGCCGACCGCCAGCGATCCCCGGCACCGCCCAGGTGGAAGTGAGGGTGGCGGGGGGGGGGGGGGCTGCCCCTGCTCTCGGTGAAACCGAAAGCGAGGCCGGAAGCAGGGCGGTCAGGTGGGGTCACCAGTCTCCATAGCGACAGCAGGGTGGAGGAAACCCCGAGAGCCGCTGGCGAGGGAGGGCGGCAGGGGAGCGTGGGCCCGGTGCTGTGGCGGGCGGGGGCGGAGGAGAGCGAAGGCAGCCTGGGGAGAGGTGGGACGGGACGGGAGGAGGCCGCCGCACAGAGGAGGTTTCCGGGAGAGGCGGGGAGGAGCGGCCCCCTCACCCCGGCCATGGCACGACCGGCGCAAGAGGAGAGCTGGGCGCGCCTCAGGACGGGGCGAGTCTTGGTTCTGCCTGGCATCTGGCTGCGCTGCAGCGGGATGAGGGGGTTGGCCTGTGGATGTGGTAGGGATGATCCCTGGCATCCAGCATCCAGCGTCCGTCACAGGTACGTGGCGATGGGGGCAGATAGAAGAGCCTGTGGCTAAGTCCCTCGCCTGCGATGAGTTTCACCCACTCCGCCGGCCGGCGTCTCCTCCCAGAGGTCAAGGCTGCAGAAAGTTTACAAGAAGGACAAAAGAGCGCTCTGTGAGAATGACAGACACTCCCATCACAGACCCTGAAAACAGAGACACCAGCTTTGTCCCAGTGGTCCTCTTTATTGTGACACTTTGGTCTGGCTGTCGGTAGTTTGTGGCCGGATGCGATGTCATTTTGCCGCACGCTCAGAACTTTGTGATAGGGTGCGATGCTCTTGAATTGTGGGATTGTCACAAAATCAGCCATGCTGGTGAGTTTTCATGGGCTTGTGGTTTTGGAACCAATATCATAGTGTTAGATTTGGATCCTGGAATTTGAATCTGAATACCCTGGTAAATTGAGAGGGTTTCGATCTGTTGTTACAGTTTTGGCCCATTTCACAAAGTATGATCATGAAGGAGGAAGTGTACATGTGGATACGTCAGTTCAGTAGCTATACAATTACTCTTTTCTCTTCCCCATCTATAGAGATATTCATGTTTCTCAGTGCAAGAGAAATGGATAGAAACTAGATTACTGATGATGGAAAACTCAAGCTGAGGCATACAGGTTGAAGCATAAAGAATTTCTACAAGTCTTTGTTCATAGATTTGCTCTTCTCCCTATAAACTGCCAAACATGCCCAAAAGTCATGGGGCTGAGTTGCTTCATCACCTAGACTGCTTACATAACACAAGCCAGCATTTCTTGCATAGAGGTGCATTCATCCTTTTTCACTGAGCTCACTCATATCCAGGAAGGTTTCTTGGGATTCCTGGCACTGAACATCATGTATACGTCCAACATCATGACACCTTCCTTCCCCTGATTTGGTCCATTCATGCAATAGGAAGTCATAGACATACTTATCAAGAACAAGTCACCACTTGCTAGCTGGTGGAAGAGAGAGAAGAGTAACTAGAAATCCTTGTAACAGAAAACTATCAATACCACATTTGAAAAAAGGTACTACCTCCCACCTTAAAACCTGCTATAGTCTTCCATTCCCAAAGAAGCCTTTATAAGACACAACAGTCCTAGCTTGGTACCAAATCTATTTCCTAGCAAGCTAATTACAAAACTCCAAGCCAGTCTTACATCTGCTCCATTCTGGTCAGGAATAACTCTGAAATAGTTTTAGTGGTGAAGATGAATAGTCTGCAATCCCTGGATAAAAAGCATCTGTTTCCATACTCTTCGACCTCATTGTTATAACATAACATTTAAGAGAAGGGACAAGGAACATGCTCTGAACTTTTCCTTGAAGGCTATAGAGGGTGGTGCTGCTTTTCTGCCACAACTTTTCCAAAATTTACATATAGATGCTGTGGGAAACTGACACTTTATGGGCTCAAATGCCAATGATGCTTGACTCCCTTTATCCTTTACAGTGTAAACCACCATCACACAGCTATCTCAGCGTCCAGCAGAGATTAGCACATGGATGAGAAAAGAGTTGGCTGATATTAAACTTAAACAAAAATAAGGTTAAACTTGAAAATCTGATCAAGAGAGTACCTCCACCAGCTCCCAGTTCATTTCAAGATTGAATTCAAACTCCTATTCTTAATTTATAAATCCTTATATTGACTGGGATTGTGCTATTTCCAGGATCACCTATCCATCCATGACTCTCCTAGACAATTATTGTATGTTCCATATACTAGCCAAGTTCAGTTCTTTGGTTCATGGGGCAGAGTATTCTAGAGTATCCTATCTATGGAGATCAGACTAAGCCTGCTATGCTCCATATGGAAGGAGAATAAACTGACCCCAAGCCTGAGTGCATTCAGGTCTAAACTCAATGCCCACCTCTTTTCTAAAGATCTTACTCAGTATTATTATTAATTAAATATTTATATAAGGGTGGTGCCTAGTCTGACATCTCAGTCACCCCAATTGCACTGGACATTGTATAAACACATACGAAAACAGCCAATGACCCAAATAATTTACAGTCTAAAAGCAGTGGCATCCTCTCCCTTGGAAATCTGAAAGAAGAGGATGGAGAGAGAGAATGAGGAAAGAGGAGGAAAAATATTTGCAATGCAGAGAGATGAAAAAAATAGAGCATCCTTTGGACACAGTCTTACACATTTTAATAATTGTTCTTAGATACCACAGTAATATGAATCATGGCAGTACTCATATATTGGAGATAGAATAGTTCCAGTAACATGCTTGATAACCTGAGTTTGGATGGTACCAGACATGAGGATGCATTGCTAGCATTCACTTTGCAAAGGATGATGTCAAACTAGTAGAGAAAATTCACCAAATTGGCTATGAGACTCCAGAGTTTGGAGCTCAGTATAATCTTTGCCTGGTTTGCTCTTTAAAGTTTAAAGTTTGTTCTGCAGTTTCAGTGAGTTTATATCTCTAGGCTTGCTTGATGCATTATCAGGGCTGAGTTTTTGGAACTAGCCTTTTCAGATAAGGAATCATTAACAAATAAGTCTTAAACTTTACATGAGATGTGTGCATGAAGCTTTTCTCCCATACAGTGTTAAATGGCATATGAGAAACTGTAAGCTTAATTGCTGCATTCAGCAAAATGTGAATCAGTTAAGTAAGCTCTCTCTCTTTCTGCCCTTTAACAATAGAGAGGTAAACCAGACTATTCTGGAAATCTATCATTAGCACAATAAAATGTCAACAAAGCCAGCACAAAAGACAACAAAGTAATTAGAATGTGATAACTAAGCAAGGAGTCAAATGTTACATGCTGTTTAACAGCAGTCTGAACAATATTCAACTGCAGTATTTACAGCAGACAAAGCCAGCAGCAGCTAAAACAAGTCAACAACAGCTAAAACAACAGTAGTTTTCTCAAGTGACCTTACAATTTCTTCAGTTTGTATTGGAATGTATTTTGCATGCTTTCATTACTGTACTATTCTGCTTCACCTGAAAGTAAAATAGTTATTGTGATACTAGTTCTGTACAGCTTTTGAAATTTCCTTTTTGGGAGTATTCATAACTTCTTTAGGCTGGCAGGAGTCAGCATCTGGCATGATTGCTGATTTATGTGTGCCCATTGTTTCAATAATAATTCAGTAGTGATTCAGTGTGGAGTATTTATTTAATAAATTCAGGATACAGTATTTCCTCTCTGCCTGCAAGCAGTATAGTAGTGGCAAAATTAGGAGTGTGATTCCACACACTCTCCATGAGAGATACCTTGAGCATGATGTTGCATCTCTGGCCATCTTGGATAATTGCCATTGTTGGACCTATCCTCCATGAATTTACCTAATTGATTTTTGAACCCAGTTATACTTTTGGCCTTCACAAAATCCCCTGGCAATGAGTTCCACAGGTTGACTGAGCATTGTGTGAAGAAATATTTCCTGTTAATTTAAACCTGCTGCCTATTAATTTCTTTGCATGATCCCTAGTCTTGTGTTATGTGAAAGTGTAAATAACACTTCCTTATTCATTTTTCCACACTGTTGACGGTTGAATAGACATCTATTATATTCCCTCATTAGTCAACTCTTTTCTAAATTGAACAGTCCCAGTCTTTTTAATCTCTCCTTGTATAGAAGCTGTTCCATACCCCAATAATTTTTTGTTGCCCTTCTCTGCATCTTTTTCAGTCTAATATATCTGTTTTGAGATGTGACCAGAACTACACACAGTATTCAAGGTTTGAGCGCACCGTGGATTTATATAGTGGTGTGATTCTGTCTTATTATCTATTGCTTTCCTAATGGTTCCTAACATTCTGCCAGCTTTTTTGACTGCCGCTGCATATTGAGTGAATGTTTTCAGAGAACTATCCACAATGATTCGAAGATCACTTTGTTGAGTGGTAACAGCTAATTTAGACCCCAGCATTTTGTATGTATAGCTGGAGATTATTTTTTTTCCGATGTGCATTTGTCTTTGCATTTATCAACACAGAATTTCATCTATCATTTGGTTGCCCAGTCACCCAGTTTTGTGAGATCCCTTTATAACTCTTTGCAGTCAGCTTTGGACTTTGCTATCTTGACTAATTTGGTATCATCTGCAAATCTTGCTACCTCACTGTTCACCCCCTTTTTCAGATCATTTATGAACATGTTGAACAGCACAGATCCTAGTACAGATCTTTGGGAGACCCTGCTACTTAACTCTCTCCATTGTGAAAACTGTTTATTCCTACTCCTTGTTTCCTATCTTTTAACCAGTTACTGATCTATGAGAGGACCTTCCAGCTTATCCCATGACTCCTTATTTTGCGTAAGAGTTTTTGATAAGAGACCTTGTCAAAAGCTTTCTGAAAGTCCAAGTACGCTTTATCAACTGGATCACCTTCGTCCATGTGCTTGTTGAAATCCTCAGAGAATTCTAATAGATTGATGAGGCATGATTTCCCTTTACAAAAGATATGTGGACTCTACCCCAACATATAATGTTTATCTACATGTCTGATAATTTTACACTTTCAATCAATTTGCTTGGTACTGAAGTTAGGCTTACTGGCTTGTAATAGCCAGGATCACCTTTGGAGACTTTTTAAAAATTGGCATTACATCAGCTACTCTCCAATCATCTGGTACAGAGACCGATTTAAGTGGTAGGTTGCATACCACAGTTAGTAGGGCCCTCCCTAAGGGAAGGGAGGACTTACCCCAGAAATAATCAGAGAAAGGGAAATATTTCTTCTTCTCTCCCACCAGTGAACATTGGACACTGATAATCCCCTCCCCACAGCCCTGCTGCTGGTCATGGGTTGCAGCCTGGACCACTAGGCCACGCTTCCCTACCAAACCCCAACAGGGGAACCCTTACAGGTAGGCTTCTGGCTTCTGATATACTTATAAAAATTTTTGCTGTTAATTTTTGTGTCTTAGCTAGTTGATCTTCAAATTCTTTCTTGACCTGCCTTATTATACTTTGTGGAAGGCCTATTGAACTTTAGACCAGCGGTTCTCAACCTTTTTTCCCCCGAGTACCACTCGGGTCAGGTACAGTCAGGTCAAGTACTGCTTGACCTGACTATACCTGGCCCGAGTGGAACTCGGTAAATAAGCGGGGGGAACACTTTCGGCGGTGGCGGGATTGCGTGGAGGGATCAATGCCCTCCGCCGAAACCCTGCCGCTGTTTGACCATTTTCGGCAGCATGGTGGGTGGGACTTTCAGCGGTGGCAGGGGGGGAAATCGGTGCCGGCGGGGTTTCTCAGCGGTGGCAGGGGGGGGGAATCGGCAGCGGCGGGGTTTCTTGGCGGCAGCGAGCTTTCTCGGCGGCGGCGAGCTTCTGCAGCGGTGGCGAGGGGGGAGGATTTGGCGGCGGAATCGGCAGCGGGGTACGCCTCGCGTACCACCGAGCCGTCTTCCACATTCCACCGGTGGCACGCATACCACCGGTTGAGAACCGCTGCTTTAGACCCTTTATTTGCTGTTATACTTCTTGACTTGTCAGAGTTTTTACTCTTTTCTATTTTCCTCACTTAGATTTGATTTCCATTTTTTAAATGATGCTTTTTTGCCTCTTTTACTCTGCTATTTAGCCATGATGTCTTTTTTTTTGGTCCTCTTGCTGTTTTTTTATTTGGCATATACATTTTGTTTGAGCTAATAATGGTGTTTTTAAATAGTCTCCATGCTGTTTGCAAGCATTTCACCGTTGTGACTGCTTCTTTTAATTTTTGTTTAACTAGTTTTCTCATTTTTATATAATTGCCCTTTTTTAAGTTAAATGCTACCGGTGGGTCTCTTTGGCATTTTTCCCCCTACACGGATATTCAAGTTAATTACATTATGGTTTCTATTACTGATCAGTTCATCTATATTCACCTCTTGGACCAGATCCTGTACTGCATGTAGGACTAAATCAAGAATTACCTCTCTCCTTGTGGGTTCCAGGACAAACTGCTCCAAGAAGCAATCATTTATGGTGTCTAGAAATTGTATCTCTACATCCCTTCCTGAGGTGACATATACCCAGTCAATATGAGGATAGGTGAAATCCCACATTATTACCACATTTTCTGACTTTGTAGCCTTTTTAATCCCCCTGAGCACTTCACAGTTACCATCACTATCCTGATCAGGTGATTGGTAGTATATTCCTACTACTGCTATACTCTTATTGTTTAAGCATGGAAGTTCTGTCCATAGAGAGTCTATGATACAGTTTGATTTATTTAAGATATTTACTTTATTTTACTCTTTGCTTTCTTTCATATATAGAGCCTCTCCCCCACCAGCATGACCTGCTCTGTCATTCATGTATGTTTTGTATTCTGATATTGCTGTGTCCCATTGATTATCCTTATTCCATCAAGTTTCCATGATGCCTATTAGATCAATATCCTCATTTCATGCCAGGCATGGTAATTTATCCATCTTGGTATTTACACTTCTAGCATTTGTATGTAAGCACTTGTACATTTTATCTGTATTCAGTTGCTTGCCTTCATGTGTTATATTTAAATGGGATTCTTTTATGTTTGACTGTTCCTTACTAGCTCCTACCTGTACTTTACCAGCTTCTTTCCTGTCCTCTTTACTAGGATATAGAGTTCCCCTTTTAATAGATTCATCCCTAATGGATGTCTCCACCCGAACTATGTGCTCCTCCACACCTTTTGGCTTTCCCCCAGCCCTTAGTTTAAAAAAATCTTCTATATCCTTTTTACTTTTTTATGCAAGCAATCTGATTCTGTTTTAGTTTAGGTGAAGCCCATCTTTCCTGTATAAACTCTCCCTTTCCTGAGAGGTTCCCCAGCTCCTCATAAACCTAACCCCTCCTCCCTACAGCATCATTTCATCCATGCATTTACCAATATAAATACTGACAGGAGAATGAGAGTTCATTATGCTTTAAAATAATGTCCAAGAGCTTTTGGTCCATTTTATTTGGTAATACGTAAGCGAGACATAGGTACAAAAATGCAATTTTATTCCTTTATAAGTTATGCACAAACATACAACAAAAGAATAAATAGAAAGTGCACTTTAAGGCCCCAGTCCTACAAATAGATGTACTATTATGGAACCCTAAACACCCATTGTGTACCATTCACTATAATGGGACTTTGTGCAGGTGCAGGGTCTGCATTAGCGCATCATCTGTTTGCAGCATCAGGGCCTTTACATCAATAAAGGTATGGTCAAGATAATGAAATGCAGTTCACTAGTTGCAAGTACATTTCTAATTTGCAGAAGATTTGAATTTATATTTTGAAATTATTATTTATTATTTGTTCACTGGGTTCCCAAAATGTGCCAGGCACCAAACAGACAAATAAAAATTACATGGGAATAGGGCAGGCCCTAGGGGCAAGCAAGCAGGGCAGTCCCCTGGGTGCCAACTTCCAGGGAATGCTGTGCTGTCGTGCCTCACTCAGCCTTTTATCTTTTGCTCTGTGCTCTGACCGGTTGGCCATTTTCCATTTGTTTCATTGACTGGCCAGCTCTTTATGTTTTTTTCCCTCCCCTCGGCCATTGCAGGGAGTGGGTGGTGTTGAAAACGTTTACTTCCTTGGCTGGCAAAATGGCGAGGGAATGTGGGGAAAGCCATGCTGGCAGAGACCAGTGGTTCATCTAGTCCAGTATTTGGTTCTGGTAGTGATCTGTAACATGCTTTGAAGGAAGGTGCAATAAACACAGTAGACAATTATAGAAAACATTACCTATAGGGAAAGCTTCTTCCTAAACTCCATTAATCAGAGTTGGTTTATGCTCCAAAGGATGCGGGTTTACATCTCTTCCAAAATTCTGGTTTGGGATTTTTTGTTCGCTGTACTTTTTTGAATCTTACAATTTTATTTACAGACCTTTGTTATTCATAAAAATGTCCAATCCTTTTTTGAATTCTGCTATGCTCTCAGCCTCTGTGGTATATCGTGGCTATGATTTCCATAGGCTAATGGGAACCCGTTGCAAGGATTTTAGAATCTATTGACCCATTCCTATAAATGCTTATGCATACACATGAGTAACTTTACCCATATGAATTGTTAGTCCTACATGCATAAATTACTGATGTGGAGCCTAAGACAACTTACAGACAATTTAGATAGAAATGAATAATGTATAGGCAACAAAGGGGATGAAAATATTTTGTACAATTTTGGTTTTAATTTTAATTGCCTGGCCCATACTTGATTCCCTCTTCTTGTTACCTAACTTCATGCTTAGATACATGCCACTGCCTCTCCTTTTATTTTTTTATGTTATAAATCTTATCCTTTTGGCCTTTGTTGGGTAATTAAACTTTCCCTTATATTAATATTATATTTAACCCTTGATTTTTCTGTTGTTTATAGAATTAATTTTAATTTGAGCCCTTTCCTTTTAATAATTTATAATCTTTGTTTTTCCCATGTTTATATTTTACCTTATTTTTTAATATCTTTAACATTAAAGTCTTCTTTTTATTTTTATGTGTAATTAACATTTATTAGAGCTTGGCGAGATTTTGTAAACAGACCTCAGCTTAACTTTATGCATTGTGAGTAGTGGGTCAATGGGGCTGGTTACTGTGTAGAGTTAAGCATATGTTTAAGTCCTTATAGAATTGGTGACCCCTATTTATTATGGGGTCAGATTCTGTCACCCTCATTTATGTTGATTACTAATTTATTCTGCAGGTAATTCAAGTGATTCCACTGGGTTCAGATACCACTCAATGGGAGTAAGAGTAGTAGAACCCACCCTTAAATTATTTCAGTCCTGCCTATTTTATAATTGTTTATATTTAAACCTCCTGCTTGTTTGGTTTTTTAAACATATATTAATTTTTTTAAATGTTGAAAATAAATGGGACACATTAGCAGTTGAAATAGATATTCAGAAATTATCAGCATTTGAGCTGGGACGGTAGGGACAATCTCTTAATCTACATTTGTAAAGGACCTAGCTCAATGGAGCTACAGTCTTGGTTGGGACCTCTAGGCACTACTGTAATACAAATAATAAATAATAATAAAATGCCTCAGTTGCTCAGTGATTTACAGACACGTGCTTACTTGGACAGATACAATGCTATGCCTCTTTCACTGGGACTTTGTTTTGAAGAGTATGTCCATGTAAGCTTTGTCCAGAACAATGGGTTTCCTCTGCACTGCTGCCTGCAAATGCTCAGGGAGCAGCCTCCGACTTCTGATCTCCCCCAGAACAATGTCATCCTTCTTTCGGGGCCTCTGGGTCCTAGCATCCACCAGTGCCTCCGGGGCACTGTGCACGTCCTGCAGTTTCAGCTGAAGCCAATCCTGTCTCTCCACAGTATGCAGGTGCTCCCCAAGATTGTGCATCAGTTGCATCTCACTCACTGACCTCTTCCTGTATGAAGGGTGAACAAAGCAACAACCTCATAATGGCCCTTCCTTAAATTCTTTATCTCCACTGAAACCCAAGTTTGGGAACTTTTGGGAGGCAGTGCAAGACACATTTATTCAACCTGGAGTTCTACCCAGGAGGGGATATACTGTCTGCTGGTGGGAGGGGAAATAGTGATATATTAGTTGGTGATGGATTTACTAGTGACAGGAGGGTAAGAAGAGGGAAATGCTTTAGTTTTGTGCCAATATTGTTTGGCCACTGGCATTGTTTATTTTAATTCTTGTACTTGACATCAGATTTCAGATGATGATAGGCAGGTAGTCAGTCAATAAGATTAAATTAAAGAATATTAGTAAAAAATATCCTCAAATTTAAAAAACGTATAGCAGTATACTTACGACACTGGTTTTCCATCAGATTTTGCAAAGAAGCAAATTGCATATACAACGAGTGCAGTCTTAGCCATATCTTTGAAAGAAATCATGTTAACTATAAGGAGAAAAAGAAGGAAACTTATAAATCTATGTTTCAAATAATTTCAAACCAGTTAAAGTAGAGGAACAATTAAGGTTTGGAACAGCAAAGTTTTAAAGACAGGTATAATCAGAAAAGAAAGTATGTAAAAATGTCTTTTTCCAGTATTGGTTAGAACAAGGAATTTGGGAATTATAAAGCCAGGATTCCATTGATAAATTTTATAAATTTTGGGCAAGTCTGAACCACCGTATGCCTCACTTTTCACATGTTACCAAGGAGATAATAATATCAACCACTTTAATCTCTTTGGATGCAAGAAACTATAATTGCAAAGTATTATTGTTTTTATTAATTTCTGTGAGATGGAGATATTTGTAAAGGTCCTTGAAATACTTGCATACAGCTACGTACATGCAAAGTATTATTTTTTGTCTGCTTCTTCTATGTCATTAAGCTGTATTTGCTGATTTTACTGATAAAACCAAGAACCTGACTCTGCTCGTACACTAGTTTTACATTGGCATAAGTACTGAAGTCAGTGGTGTTAGTCCCTATTTACAATGATGTGAGAAAAATCAGAATTGAGCCCCAAGTTTTTACAGTTGCTATTACTGCGTAGCTCGTATAGCTATGGAAGAGAGATGGATTTTATTTTGCTTTGCACATCAACAAAATTGTCAGTTGAATTATAATTGCAGAATATTTAGTACTGGTGATGATGCAAAAGGCAGAAATAACTTTGAATTTTAGATCCCAATTTGAGTTCTTAGGGGTGATAGCTAGAAAAGGCATCTTTTGAGTTCTAAACCAAGCAGATATGATGTGGAATAACTGAGGCAGAATAACTATAGAACTCCTCAGTGCCATTTTTACAGTTGCTGTCCTGTTTGATTTTTTACTGTTTTACTCTAGATCAGAAAAGCATTTACAGTACCATATTTTACATCACAGCATGAATATGCTCCACAGCATGAATATGCTGTCATCTAACTCACTATTTTAAGTCCAAAAGTTGGATTCACTTTGAGATATTTCTTTAATCCATCATCATAGGTGGATTCATTCATTCATTCCACTGTATTTTAAAAAGCTGATTCTGTTAACAACCTTAAAAACTGCAGATTTTCACTTTCATTCAATTTTTATGCTTAACATAATCAGAAAACAAAGTACACAAATTGAATAATCATTTGTTATTAAAGTCACTTATTTTGTGCATCCTAAAAGAAAATATAGCATACTTACCAAAAATGTCTTAAACAGGCTTCTGCTTCAGATAAGTCAGCTGCTGACTGTCTTTTGATGTTGAGTATATTTAAAGACTACTGAATTGGTCTAGTGGACCCCTTAAACGTAACTTTAAAATAGAACTTCTAAGTAACTAAGAAGACCTTTTATTGTCTCAGTTGATGTCACTCCCAATACACGCCCCCTGATCCTCATCCACCAATCTTGTGCTTTTTTGTTAATTGGGCATTTAAAGAAAGAGAGAGAAAGGAAAGGTTAAACTAAAAGAAAGTATCGTGGATTACTGTGAAGAAGTTTGACTTTTGGAGAATCTGAATTTGGGTTAGGAGGAAAATGCGCAAGTAATGCATTTATTATGTCAGTGCCTTAATTTATTGATCAGTTTTAAATGATAATGAGTCCACACAATGACTAAAGATAGTAATTTGAAAGTGGAGTGCAATGACCAAATAAAGTAAATGCCATGTTACAGTAGCCTTTACTTTTCAACCCCTAAATAGTTTATTCCAGATAACTGTTATTCAATACAAAAAATAAACTTTTCAATTGAAAACTTTAATTCAGTATTGAAACATGCTTTCAATGCACATATTGCAAAATAGAACAGATTAATACTAATGAAATGGATCAAATATTCAAATATTTTAATAGCTAAATTGCAATTTCTACTTCACATACTCTGTTTCTTAGTTTTACAAAAGGATTTCTGACCCTTGTTATTCCTTAGCTATCTAACAAAGGGGAAATAGTTATGGCAGATCTTCTCAAATACACACAATAGCCCTAGTTCAGCAGGATACATAAGCATATGCTTAACTTTAAGCATGTGAGTAGTCCCATTGACTTGTTGAGTTTGGGCCACAGTCCTGACTTAACTACTGTTTTTCAGAGAAATTAAGTAATACTGTATATAAATATTGAAAAAAAATTATAGTAAATATTGCACCAATGTACTGTTGAATAGAATTTCAGTATTAATGTGAAAATGTATGTGGATATGTCATATATTAAAAGAAAATATCTCTATTTCATCATAATCTATATAATTTCAAATATCTAAGGTCCCATCCTGAAGTGAATGAAAACAAGATAGGGTCCTAAAATAGGTAGATTGAATAATATGATCTTGGTGTTTGTTAAGACGTTTGTATTCTTAAATCTCTGTAGAACCTATAGAAGAGATGTAACTAAAGGTTCAATCCTTACAGCAAAGAGCTCCAGGCAAGTGGAAACCCTGCACCCCCATAGAGTCCCAGTGAACACAGGGGGGCTCCATAATGGGCATAGGGATCCACCTGCACAGAGCACACTGTAGGACTGAAGCTTTAGTAGTTAATCACATACTTTCATGTTCCATTATGCCAGTAAAAGGCTTGATCCTGAAAGCCCTTTTACACAGAACTCCCATTGATTTAAATAGGAACTTGAGCTATGATGAAAGCTTGCAAGATCTAGGGACTTTTACATATGTTTTATTTGGAGCAAAACAAATCAAGAAAACAAGTTGCACCCCTTCTGATTTGTTTAATCAAAATATGGTTTCCATTGTAAATGAGGCATTTTGTTGCTACTATCTAGAGGAAATAATATTTGAAAGTGATTAAAGAGGAATTAATATGAAGAATTAGCTGAAATGTTAACAAACTGAATGGTTTTGTTATTACTTTGTTACAGACTATTTTGTATTTCATTAGAGAATTTCAAACTACTTTATAAGCCTGAACTAAGGAAGCACCACAGCACCCTAAAAGACATACAAATGTTGTTATCCTCATTTTATGTATGGGTAAACTGAGTGACAAAGAGGTTTGTGACTCTTCCAAGACAATCAATAGCAGAGCTGTAAATAGAGCTTCTAATTTCACATTCTAATGGTTAAGCAACAGTTCTGCCCTCTCCTTCAAGAGAAATGTGGCTGAATGCACAAATGCTTTGTCCAGTTATTGCATAAAATTTGGTGAAAAGTCATGTCCACCCAAATTTATTTCTAAAATATAAATTATTGTGCTTTGAAAGTTTTAAAGTATCCTTCTTTAATATGGACTTTAATTTAAGTAGGTGGTAAAATTCTTTTGCATAGTGCACAATATGAGTAGCAAGTTACTTGGTTCTGTGAAAATGTGATAACAAATCATTGTCATTAGGTGCAAAAATTGAGAGATTGTCCTCTTTGAGAGGATATAACTGATTTTTTGTGACTTGTTTCCAGTGTTTTTAAAATGTAAAATGTCTGCTAAAGTTTATGAAATAACATATAGAGGTATATATGGCTGATACTGTAATATAGGACCTGTTTAATCATTGCAGAAGGTAAGTCTGCTGTACTGTATCTATTGGTCTTAGAAATGAAACAATATAGACAAGTAGTCCAAAGCGTATTAGAATAATGGCTTCTTCATGACCTCAGACTTTGTAGCTACAGGTATCAGACAACAGAATGGCACTTCAGAGGGAGAGTGCTGGGAGCCTTAGTGCCTGAAGATGCTGCAGTCACACTGTGTGAGTGAAGAGCTGACTACCACATTTTCCTCTGAAGAGCTTGCTTGATCAGGCATAGAACTACCCTTTCCTGACCTTCACACACTGATTGTACAGATTCTTTAACCAAGTCAGCATGAAGAAACTTTGTACTCTTACGTTTGCAGGAGGAATGCCACCTTGCCCTGTGTTTGTGCCACAATGTAATTAGGCTCCAAGTTGGATAATAAATCATATTATCTGCAAGATATATTTTTCAGAGGGAGGCAGATGACAGTCACATTCTTAAAATGCAGACTTTCATACACCAATACCCTTCCTGTATTATATTCATTTTGGCAGAGAATGGGGTTATATTCAGCAGAGAATGAGACTCATGCTTAAGTGCTTTGCTGGATCCAGACTAGAGTGCACAGTGCCTTGTAAGATGGAGCCCTAAGTGACTTAAATAAATTATCACAAATTAAATATACATCCCTATGAAAGTACATCCCAGTAGCTTCCTAATGATTATAACTCTAATTAAGGTTAAATTCTTAAGTTACATTATTTTCATCTTAGTTATGATGTTAGGCTTTTGGCCTGTTGTCTATATGAGTGGGAGCTCCCACATAAAACACATTCTAATCAACACTCCAACTAGGAGGATATTAGTAGATTTTTGTGTGGAAGGAGGAGGGTAAATGATGACACACTGGATGACTATGGTGAGGCAACCTTTCTAAATGTGTCTAAGGAATGTTTCTCTCTTGACACAATCTGGATTCAAAGTGACAGTAAACTCTTTAGATCCTCTTTTGATTGACAAGATTTGTGGCTTTTTGAATGCCTCAGCCGCATGTTTGGTAAATTATGTAAGTGATGTGATGTATCCTTGGGTATCTCTAGGATTATTGCAGGTAGATAAAGCTTTAAATCAAGTGCCAGATTCCAGTTAATGATGAAAAAGAGAGAAAGACCTCATGTAGAATTCAGAATGAGGCCTAATACAGTTTTTAGCAGATGCCTATGACTGTATGATGCAATTCATTTATTAGCAACTTTTGTTAAATCTGAGTTCAGAAATGATAGCTTGCACTAATATTTCCCTGCAATTTTATAGCACCTTTCATCCAAGGATCTCAAAGTGGTACACAAATGCATGAATTTCCCCAATTGCCCTGGGAAGTAGATAAGTATTATGGTGTTTATATACTGGGGAAACTTAGGGAAATCTTAGTGACCTCAGCACTAATCTAATCAGAGAAGAGAACCCAAGGATTTTGGCTCTCAGTCATCTGCTTTAAGCACACTACCTCACATAGTCAGATGAGGTTGATAGTACTGAATAATCCAGATTATTTCTAGAGTTTGCAGTGATTAAATGCAATATGGGATGTAACTGAAAGGGTAGCTACTTTAGCCTTGCATTCAGCATGTCCAAGTTGTTGCCCTTGATCAGGCATTTTCTGTAGTGATCTGTGGTGGAGATGCCATGTTTTGATGATATGATCATGAATGTGTGAGTCTTTGCTCTCTGCATGCCACCCTACACCTTGGCTGCATAGAGTTTCATATAGCATTACATGGCTGTTTTGAAGCCTAAATGGGAAACCCTGGTTACCTCATCTCTCTCTAATGAGAAGAATCTCAAGCTTGGTCAAAATATCCAGAGGAATGCTGCAATGGCTGTTAAGGAAAGTCATGAAGATGAGGTACATCTTATTCTCTACAGAGACATGCTTCACTGATCAATAACAGAAATGCCATTGTGTATCAGAAACAATAAGAAAAACCTTACTTAGTTTCAAAATCTAATATGCACATACATATATATATATATATACACACACACATATAAATGACTTGTTTGTGATATCAATTGTATTCCTAATGTCTAGTCATTTATAGAATCGTGTAGGAGAAAAAGATTGTAATTTCAAAGTTTAACATTTGGGTAAATTACTATACTTTAAACTACTACACAGTGATAGTAAAGTGGAGTAGTAGCCTGATCAAACTGAAAATTTAATATTTTTACTTTGCTGAAAAATACATAATTAATACCAAGCACTTCTTATATTTTTATTCTGTAGATCTCAGGCTGGTATTGCACTCAGACCTGGTGTCACATAATCAGAAGTTTGGTGTCTGATCCCAAATTTGAAAATATATATAGGTCAAATGCTAGCCTTAAATACTTTTAGCACAGACAGGGGTTTACATTTAACACTGTAAAAAGTAGCTTTAATGGGGGCCTGTTTTCTTTTTGTCATCCTAGAAGTGGACACACAATCCCTGCACAGCCACCCAAATAGATTACACATGCTAGGAGCACAAATAATTCCAGAGGGGTATGTGTGTGTAAGAGGTCAGGAAGACCCCACCCTGGAATGCCTGCCCTGCTGCTGGGACCAAGGAGGAACTCTGGAGTGTGAACAGTGTGGGTTTTGGCTGGGTTGCACCCATGCTGGCTATCTCACACTGGGCCATTCATTCAAATGTCATTGAAATCAGTGGAAATACCCCTATTGACTTTAGCATGACTTGGATAAGCATCTAAGAGGTAGCTTGAATTTGACTTCTTAATGTTACCCAACAAATCCGTTTATTATTAAAGACTGTAAACTTTTACAAACAGAAGATATTACAAAGTAGCTGGTTTTTGGAGTGGTTTTGAAGCACAGAACAGTTACATTGCCCAAGCCAGTTAGATGGTAGCTATTCAATAAAGGGGAAATTCACCCTTGTGCCGATGGCCACCACAAGGCCCATGCACCATTTGGGGGGTAAGTGAGACTTGAATGGTTCATATGTCTTGTGCTGGCCCTCTACACAGGGGTGAATTTCACCTTAAGAGCTCTGTGCATTTCAGTTTTCAACTTCATCAGCATGTCAGATTATTCTTGTTCTTACAAATTACTGAAATAGATGTGAATTAAGTCATTTGTAATAGAATTTTGAGTGTGTAAATATTTCATATTTTTAAAATATAATGTATTGGCATTACTGTGAGGTTTACATCAGATTACTGCGCTGGCCAAAATAGCTAGAGAGACCATTATCACATTATCTCATTTTATTCCAGTAGCACTGGCTTTTAATGAGATCACTGCCCACCATGCTATTGCTTGTAGTTAAATCTACAGTCTTCATAGTCTAGGCAGTATTTATCATCAATATATAAATGCCATTTACTGTAATGCATATGCTGCTTTTCTAGTAGCATTCTTGTTCTTTAATTAAATGTTTTCCTGCTCTCTGTCTTCTGATTAGGGCCAGTGGGATGAATTATGCTCTTAGTTACACCAGAGTAAATCAGAAGGCAGGTTACCTGCAGTGTGAATTTTATTTGAGTAAAAGTCCTTATGCTTAAAAGACTAACTCCTTCCATTGCACTGACAAATATACCTTAGTACGCAAGTCCAGGTGAAAAGATAAGCACATCTGTTGAAGAGTAGCTTAGGTGGGGTCATCTACTCAGTTATGCAGAAAAACTAAAAGTGACAAAGTCAAGAAAAATGCCTAATTCCCCAAAACATGCTAACTCCCAAGAACAGTGTATAGATCTGCAGCAGAGCCCTGCCATACTAGTAGTGATGTGGGTGCAAGGACTGGCAAGGAAGGTAGAGGGCTTTGTGCTCCCCTCCACTTCAGCAAGAAGGGAGATGAAATCTTTAGATCTCAGCCTAAGGACACATGCAGTGGAGGAGAGTTGGCAGGATGACATGCCCCCCACTCCCTCAAACCCCACAGAAGTATGTCCCTGGGTGCTGTGCTGGAGTTTCAAAGAGTTGGGAGGGAGCCCTCCATTCTTCATGGAATAATTTCCCGCCACCAACTGCATGAAACAAAGCTATGGAAATTTACATCACACAAATTCTATAGTAACTTGTATAGGATCTCACCTGTCCTGTGACACATACACCCTCCCTGACAGGAGTTTCTGGGAGAATAGAGATTAAGAAACAGGCAGCACAGATTCTGTAGAAGAGACAAGCTGTCAGTAAGCTGCAGGGGCTAGATGTAGGCACAGAAATAAGAGACCTCCTTTTGGATAGCCCTTGTCTCTAGTGGATTCCTCAAGATATATATGGATCATGGGAGGTTTGCAGGTTTATAAGAATTAGTTCCTAAACTCTTCAGTAGTGAGCTAGTTTCAGCATCCAAATGGAAGAATTCCAGGGAAATTCAGCCTCAGCTGATGCTCTTAATTTCCACTGCCCTATCCAGGTTTCAGAGAGTTTAAACAGACACACATAGATCACAATAACTGGAGAGTGAGAAGACCTATTAGACCTTCAAGTCCATCTTCCTACAACTGCAGAGTATAGGCATCAAACAGAAGATGCATTAGATGAGAAACTTGTATTACACTGGATCTTAGTCAAAGGACCTATAGGTTCAGAAACAAAACAGTAGAATTAATATCCTGGCAGAATAGAATTAAAATTCAAAATAGTAGAATTAATAACATGACAAAATAGATGCCCCTAATTGGGGATACAGATAACTGTTATAGAACATCACATAAAACCCTGATCAGTACTTTCACTTAATATTGGGGTCTGCTTGCTGATTAAACTTAAGGACTCCAGATTTTATGAAAGGTTGTTAGTTTATCAATCAGTTTCTCCAGAGAAAATCTTCCCTAATATGAATGTTTGAAATACGTCACCACTGCCCAGCTTTCCATTTTTTCCACTTCTCAGTAAAAAGCTAACGTTCAGACAGTCACAGCTCATTTCTTGCCATCCATCCATCCATCTATGGTGTTTCTACATCATGCGTCACTATACTAGGTAGATACATATCAGCACAATATGCAAAAACCTGGTATTTACAATCAATTAAGACATCCCCAAAGGTATGTTTAAGTAGTTGAATTGAATATTTTCATTCATTTGGGCCCAAAAATGAGGGGCTGGTGAACATTAGATACACAAGAGTATCAGTTCAACCCAACTGAACCTATGCAAGCCTGGGGTTGCTAACACTGCATAAAGCATTCTTACGTGGTTCTGAACAGTACAGCATTGAATAGGGGTTGGTCTGGATGTTTTATACAGGCAACCACATATTTTCCCATTCCTGCTGCTCAAAAGACATTTCAAGGTGAGACTTCCGTACTTTTGCAATCCTTGCAGATGAGTTGATAATTTCCAAGTAAATTCTGTATAGCTGATGACACAGCACAGGAATGACCAGATTATTTTACAAATGAATGATAACATATCAGACCTTTCTTTCATGCAGAAAAGTCCTTGTAAATGCTAAGATTGCAGTTTCTTAGCTGTAAATATATATTTAAAATTGATTATCTGGTAAATTATTATTTGGCTTAGTAAAGGCCCCATTGTGCTAGGTGCTGTAGAGGTGCTGTAGAGACTCAGCTAGATGCTGTAGAGACTCATGGTCCCACCCTAACAAGTTTACAGTCCAACTAAAGGCAACATGTATGAGTGAGTTTAACAAACAATAGGAGGGAGAGATGATAGAATAACAAGGGCTACAGCAAAAAAAGGAAAATATTGACATTATTCAAGTTACTGCAGATTTTAACAGGGCTTCTATAATAGTAGTGGCTTTTTCAGTTTAATACAAATTATGACTGTTCACAAGCTATTTTTTAAGACTCAATGAGAAAGAGACAGTGGCAGGAAGTTGGCCAAGGGTAAGAATGGAAGAGATACAAGTGATGGAAGGGGTGGACAGAAAGATAGCAAGGTACAGTTGATTGGAGAACATGTATGGAGAAGAGAAAGGAGAGATGATACAAGGATCAGGAGAATGAGAGGAGGTGGCACCATGAGGTAGGGAAAAGCAAAATGGTGTCAATAAAAACATACTTGATGAAGCAGGTCAGTTGGATGATGGCAGCACCTCTGAATTTACAGTCAGTGGAGAGTGACTGGGCTGTGGCAGGGGTTGTTGGAATCCACCTTGCAGTCCACAACTAGTGCCTGTGGTGAAAAGGAGCCAGAAGCCCTGGAAGTTCTGGTCGATGGGAGGCCAAAGATGTAAAGCACTGTGCTGAGCAGCCCTCCAAGCAGCTTTTTTGCATGATCCATTGGGAAGAGGGAGAAAGAGTAGGTGAATATAGATTTAAAATCAAATTAGCAAAATAACCTAATTGTCTTTCAGCCACAATGTCAGCTAGACCCCAGGATAACCTGCTATTCTACATTAATGCTTTCTAACTGATTCTTATATTTGGATGACACCATACCATTGATCTGCAATTTGCTAATTAGTGATTTCCATTAAAAGTCTTGCTGTTTGACTTTATCCATGGTTTATGAACAATAGGGCAATGATTTCAAAATGGAGGTAGCACCAATAGCACGAGAATACACCTGTCCAGTTTCCTATGCAATTGTGATCTTCAAATGATGAAATAGGACTAAGAGATTAAGATGGCAGAGGATCCAATCAACCAAAACTTTGGTCTCCTAGGCGTGCTGGCCAAATCGGAGTTACATGACTCCCAGCCATTGCCATTCTTACTTCCCTCCAATTCTATACTGCAACATAGTGTGAGAAGTTGAGGGTGAGGTACCATGGACCCAAGGTGCATTTTCTTTATGGGTCCTGCATTAGCAGCAGGTAGTTGAGCACAGGGTCCAAATCTCAAGAATTCTGCCTGACTCCTTGCTTCACAATGAGCTTCATTTAAAAATAAGCAACTACCAGCTTTATGGAACCCGTCCATACCATACGAGCTTCTACACAATATTAGCTAAATCTCACAAAGTCCTGCCCCACCATATACTGGGAGCATGGTAGAAACAGGAATGGATTCTCTGGAAGTGGACTCTTCTTTAGTTGATCCAAAGTCCTGTTTGAGAACTAGGAGGGGATCTTCCTAGGACATTATAGTGTGAAGCCAATGCTCTCAACCTTGTTCTCCTGTTTGTCAGTGTAGCAAGGCGCTGTGGCCTTCCTTGGAACCTGGGCCGGAGGAAGGGTCACGAAGCCCCTGCTGGGCAGATCAGGACCCTGCAGGCCAAATATCTCGGGGAGCAGAGGGGCATGGCCAGGACAGGAAGAGGAAGTACAAAAGGCTGGCCTAGCAGCTCACTCAGGGGGAAGCTGTTGCTGGAGAAAGATGTGCCTTCCCTGAGGCTGTGACCTGGGCCTGACCCAAGTCCTGCGGCTGTGCAAAGCGAACACCCTGCTGACAGGAGCCTAGGGCTGCCGGGCTCTAGTGAGTGGGAAGAGCCACCAGACCCTAGTAGCTGGGAAGAGCTACCAGAGACTGTTGACTGAGAGAAACCTCCCGAGGCCAGCCCTGACCTAGAGGAGCTGCCCACTGCCAGGGACCCACCAGAGCTGCTGGAGCCCTGAGTGCTGGGGGACCCACCGGGACCCTGTGACCTGGAGGAGCTGCCATCTGCTGATGGCCCCGAGGAGTTCCTGGACCTGCCGCTGGCTGATGGTGAGGGACTAGTGGGACTCCCTCTAGCTGTCTACCCCAGTGACCCGGAGGAAGACCCCTGGCTCCAGGTACCTGGGTTCAGGGTGGGAGGAAGTAGCCCAGGGGCAGCCAACAATAGTTTGGCTGAGTTTGTGGTCGCACCAGTGCTAGTGTGTTGCGGCTGGAGCCCTGCTGATCCAGTGGCAGAGCCTCTTTGCCACTGATAGGGCCCTGGGCTGGGACGCAGTGGAGTCAGGTGGGCCTACGTCCTCCTCCCCCCTTCCCTAGCCACCCTGGGAGTGCTTGGCTCCTCTGAACCTGCTGCCACAGAGCATACTGAGCCTTGGGATTAGAGATTACTTTATCAGCTCTGCCCCGCTTGAGGGCCGGGGGATGTAGACTACTTAGCTACCCCGCCGCATCTGAGGGCCAGGGGCTACAGACTGCTTTGCCTGCCCCGTCTGGGGGCTAAAGACTTGCAACCCACTAGCTTCTTGTTTTCTTAGAACAAGGTGCGGTGGCCTTCCTCAGAGCCTGGTACCGAGGAAGGGTTGTGACGCCTCTGCTGGGCCTTGTCGCCAGCCTACAGTCAGATTCTCACACAGTTACTTCCATGCATTTCCCCATGCATGGTACAACCTCTCTGAGCTCATCCATAAGACCCCTATCCTGTTTACATTTAAGTTTCTCTTAAAGATCCACTTCAACTGTGCTGTCTATAACGAATCAAGTTGATTTGTATATAAATTACGTACAGTAGAACCTCAAGTTATGAACACCAGAGTTACGAACTGACTGGTCAGCCACACAATTCATTTGGAACTGGAAGTATGCAATCAGGCAGCAACAGGGGGAAGAAAAAGCAAATACAGTACGGTACTGTGTTAAATGTAAACTACTAAAAAAATAAAGGGAAGCTGCATTTTTCTTCTGCATAGTAAAGTTTCAAAGCTGTATTAAGTCAATGTTCAGTTGTAAACTTTTGAAAGAACTATAATGATTTGTTCAGAGTTAAACATTTCAGAGTTATGAACAACCTCCATTCCCAATGTATTCATAACTCTGAGGTTCTACTGTATTATTCCCCTTTCCTGACCTCTGTTTACTTGTTTATCAGTACAGTGTGAGATTCTCAGAAGAGGGACTGTCCTTCTGAAGTGTCTGTAAATTGCCTAGAACATAGTGAGTGCCACCACAAATAAATAGTAAATCATTGCATAGATTATGAAAATAATTATTGTTAGCTAACATGGTTTAATTAACATGTTTTTAAACACCATTTAGCACCTAATATAGACAAGGTTCAAAACTTTTAAAAAATGTTAGTTTTTCATTGTTGGCCTTAAGGGACAGCCCTCAACATTTTAGAACACCACCTATTTTCCTAGTCTAGACACACCCTAAAACAGAGTATTGTCTTCTTCACTGTCTTGGCAAGATTCTTCTAATCTGGGGTTCTCTATTTCCCCTGCAAAATGTGATGCAACCCAAGGACTTAAAAGCACAGAATTTTACTGATGCTGTGTCCTGCTTCAGATACTTATGGTGTCAGCTTTTTTTGACTTTTTTTACAGTTAGGAAAGGCATTAATCTCACTCTCTCAGAGGCTGTGGTGTGGTAACGCTTGGTAAATGCTCAGTTTTATTAGGGACCAATCTAGTATAGGAATCCTGATCATCCAGCTCACTTGCACCATTGCTTGTGAATGTGATATTTCTGTGTTAGGGAGTAAGGTCCTTTCCACATTCCAGTTGTGAATACATCAGTCCTTTTATGAGCAAAGAAAATAATTGATAATTTTCCATATGAATGTTCAGAGGAGTATGAGTGTAAGATAGAAACAAAAAATTATGAATTTACATCAGTCCATTGTACTAAAATGTATTGTGAATCTGAGTTAACATGAACAAATTTTTTAGTAGAAAAAGAACATCTTTAGGGCCATAACTTCTCTCTCCTATGTAACAGGAAGAATTACCTGAAAAAAATGGAGAAATGATTTTGTGGGAAAATCCACCGCATTCTCCCATCTTTGTGGCAGAGCACATGATCTTGCAATATCAGCATAAGGCATAGACAGTGGAACACGCAGAACTGTGGGTAGAATTTGGTTAACTCATACAGTTTACAGACATCCATGTGTCCCCTTGCTGCCACTCCATTCCTACCTGTTCATTCCATACCACAGCTCAGGTTCTTGTGCTGTCCTGCCACTGGCTGCTTCCCACTTCCCCTATGCAATGTTGCCCTCTCTGACAATATGTGGAAAACCTGGAGGAGTTCTCATCATTAACTTGTATGGCAATTTCTGCTCTACAATATTGCCCTGTCCCCGCCACATCATGGACTCTTTTCCACTTGCTTACCCATATACAGAGAGGGGCACATGACAGCTACATAGTATAGCAGACAATACTGCATATCTGATTTTCCCTCTCTAAAATCTGTTTTGCACATTAAGAACATCTGAACGGCCATGCTGGATCAGACCAATGGCCCATCTAGCCCAATATCCTGTCTTCTGACAGTAGCCAATGCCAGGTGCTTCTGAGGGAATGAACAGAACAGGGAATCATCAAGTGATCCATCCCCTGTCACCCAATCCCAGTTTCTGGCAAACACAGGCTAGGGACACATTCACCATCTGTTTGCTTCCCTCTGTGCCACAAAACAGAGAGGAGGATATGGACTGCAATTATTTGTGCAGCTATGAGCCATCTTTATTTTTTTTTTAATGTGGCACTGAATGTGTAATGTTGATTCCAAGCATGGCTGATTTTAAAATACATTTGGATGTTAGTACAGTGATTCATGGTGAGTGTTTTTTTTTAAGAGCTGTCAAGAGGTCCTGTGTGTGAGGAATCTAATTGATCTCCTACATATAAGCCAGTGCTCCCATGCTCTGTGCACCTGCCAACAGTTAATCTCTCTTTCAACACTTATTATAATGTTATCAATTAGGTTTCAGAAAGATCTAAGAGACAGAGAAAGAGTGCCTAACTCTGGACTGGCATCTACTAATTATTGTTGCTTATGTTTTCTTTACATTTCATATATTAGCATATTGAAAAATAACAAATGTCAGTTACTCATGATGTATGTAGGATTTTTTTATAGAGAATGTCCACAGATAAGGAAAAATAAAATGTCATGCAGCAACACATTAGCTTTTCACCTCTGGAGAAGTGATCTCCAGCTTTGCTTAGGTGGTAGCTAAAGAGGAATCAGTGAGTTCAATACTCCTAATTCTGTGCAACTACCATATATTAAGTAAAACTGTAAGTAATGGTGAAGAATTGCTCTTGGTTACAGTAGTGGAAATGTGTAATAACTCCATTGGCTTGAAGTCAATGAGAGATTGAGCATGCTCACCACTTTGCAGTCTTTAGAAAGACAGGAAGGCAAAAGAGAGCGAGCTCTCCATTGATAACTAACCTGTGCTTTCTGAAGATCATGTGCTCATAAGCTTGCTCCAAAGACTTTCAGGCTACAAGATTTACAAGGCTTTAAGGAATGAAAATGGAATGTTTGAAAGGCTGTACATTGTCAGCATTCAGGCATATGCAACAAAATAAGTATTTATGCAATGTAGTTCCCTATTGTGTTCTAAAGCCACTCTCCCTGAAATAAACATTACAGTATTTTGGTATTTTTAAATATTATTTTTGGTACTACAGTAGAACCTACAGAGATTCAAACCCCATTGTGCTAGGGGCTGTATGCATCATGAAAAGATGATTCCTGCACCAAAGAGTTTACAATCTTAAAATGCATAGTTATTTCCTTTTATCTAGGTATTACTTCACTTATAACAATGGCCAATAAAGTATTTTATACTGTATATGCAGAAGGGTTTGGCTCAAAAATTAAATTAAATTTAAATTAAACAAAAAGCCTATCTATGCAAAAGGGTAAAAATAGTTTCATTATTATTCTTTTCATCTGGGGTTTCTTCAGGTATTCTCTGTATATATTTATATATTTTAGTCTTCACTGTATCTCTCCAGAAAGCAGAACAGTATTTCTTGGAAATTTGCCTTTTATTTGATATGTAATTTTCTTTAAACTGGTTAGATTACTAAAATCAGTATAGTATTTGAAAAGGTTGAATTCTGGAGCAAACTTTCATTTTTGTAGATCAAGAAAATTTTCTTTTTAACTTATTTGCACTACATGCATTTTAAATCTTCTAAATAAATATCCATGGGAATATCTTTCTCAGTAGTTGTTTCTTCTTATCTCTTCCAAAACATGTATACTAGAAGGAAACCCGCTAACATGGGCAATAAATCTAACACTCATTTCTGCAATTCCAGGATCAGTCATTTTCTATTCTGCTTGTTTTTTCAATCTTATTCTGGGGTCCAATGTGACCAGAGTAAATCTTTGTTGCAAAATGCATTTCACTGTAAGATCCATGGAGGACATATTAATACACTTGTGCTTTCAGCTTCAGATTTTTAGTGTCTGTTTCATGCTGCAGATCATTTCCTTAGCTCTCTCTTGATTTGGTACAGGTACTGATTTTTTTAACTTTTGCCACTGATTTCATAAGCGGGGATCGTGGGGTTGATTGGGGTAGACCTTTGAATTGGATTGATTAATTGTTTTAATCTCTCTCCTCATACTAAATATAGTCTAAGACCTTTCCTTCCCTATAAGAAATATTTGTCAAAGATCTGAGAAAAATACAAATGGATTTCCATTCACCAAATGGCTAACTATGATCCTGTATTTCTATGTTCCTGTCCCAGTCTCTATTTTGAATCAGAAGTGAGAGGCTAGTTCAGACTTCATAGCTCTTTCAGTCCTTGGTTTCTTAGCTAAGACTGTCAACAAGGGAGCCATTTAGTACTAATTTGTTAATGTAGTTTTTGTGAACTGGACTGAGTGTACTAGTCTGAAACTATGAAGCTCATTATGTCTTACTTGGATTGCTGTCACCTCCTCCCAGATGCCTTCTTTCTTCTCATCTCTTCCTTTCCCAATCAATACATGTCTCACCTAAATTTATCTTGATGGCCAGTTTTTTTCCTCATGTTATCCTATGCTCAAATCTGTTCACTAGCTTCCTCTCTCAATCTGTGTTAAATTCTAAGTCCTTAACGTTTTAGACCCCTTTCTAAGGGCCTGATTCTCTACTGCCTTTCACCTTGCACTGTCTTTTATACCTGTGCAAAGTAGATGTAAAATGCTAACAAATCATAATCCTTTTTACATTCTCTTTGCACCAGGTATAAACAATGACAGAACGTGCCAGGTAGTGAAGAATCATGTGTTCATGCCCTATATTTCTACCTTTATTTTCTGCTACACCCCAGCTTTCACTGTGCTCTGCCAGTTGTCGCCCTGCATAATTGCCAGGCGGATGTTGTGAAGGCCAAAACTATAACGGGCTTAAAAAAGAAGTAGATAAGTTCATGGAGGACCGGTCCATCAATGGCTACTAGCCAAGATGGTCAGGGATGCAACCCCATGAACTGAGTGTCCCTAGACTCTGATTGCCAGAAGCTGGGAGTGGACGACAGGGGACAGATCACTTGATGTTTGCCTGCTCTGATCATCTCCTCTGATGCATCTGGCATTGGCCACTGTCAGAAGACAGGATACTGGGATAAATGGACCATTGGTCTGCCCCAGTATGGCTATTTTTATCTTCTTATGACAGCATGGTCCAGTGTATATGAGCACCCAACCGGGAGTTAGAAAACTGTTCTATTCTTGGCTCTGCCATTAATTTGCTGCGCAGACTTAAGCAAATCACTTAACTCCTCTGTGTCTCAGCATCCACATTTGTAAGATGGGATGATGATACCCATCTGTGTAAAGAGCTTTGATACTTGCAGTTGAAATGGATAATTATAATAGTACCTATCACTTAGTGCATCTGACTGAATCCTGTTGCTTTCCACTGATGTCTGCATGTATTTTTCCATCCTGACCCCTATATGAGGAATTGTCTTTCTCCTGTGTGCCAAGCAACTTTGCTCTCCTCCTTCACTCCACTCCTAAAATCTCCGTTTTGGGCTTGCTTTTAACCAGCCATCCAAGTCTACTCCTTTGCCTACTTTATTTCAGTGGCGCACCTACCTGGGTTGTGGCGTCCTCAGCCTACACAGTCTGGGGCTCTGGCAACTCCCCCTCCTTCTCCCTCCCCCCAACTGAGCAGGCTGCTTCTCTTTTATACTGAGGCCGCCTCAACCCACAGAGTGGGAGTAACCCCTGCCAGTCCAGTGCAGGGCTTGTACATCCCACCACACCCTCGCCGCAGTGGAGAACCCCTTTAAAGGGGATGCATAAGGCCTGACATCACATTTCCTACTTGTGCATGCCATAATGCATTCACACATATGTGTCTTCTCCATGTGAGCTGTACTGCCAGAGTCCTGTGAGCTTTGCTTTAGAGGTTAAGCGCTCACTTGGTGCCATGGAGCCTGAATACAGATGGATCAGTTGGGGGAGAAGTCTCTCTTTTTAATACCCTCCAATGGCTTCCCTGTGGGAAGGACTGATCGGATCCAAGGTTTCATGCCTATTTATGGAATAAGGAAACCCAATTTATTTAAAATCTAAACTCTTCACACAGTAAGAGAGAATCCCTAGCCTGTCTATACAGCACCTAGCACAATGGAGCCTGGATCTTGGCTGAGTCTTCTAGGCACCACTTTAACACAAATAATTAATAACTTGAAGAATCCAAAAGCACAAACAGAATTTAATGAGAAATAGTTGGCTGTACACACCGATGAGTGAAATATTTAAAAGACAACAGCAAGCCTAGAGCTCTAAAATCTTTGTAATTGGGAGTGCCATGAACACACCCCTCTTTAAATAAGGTGCATAATGGTCATGACTAGTGCTAACCATTGGTGGTTATTGTCTGCCGGCATCTGTGCTGTAGCTCTAGGAACAGCTTCCCTACAAACATCTTTAACCAGTTATCTTTTTCAGGGTTTCAGTGATGCTTAATTCCAAAAATAGATCATTTACATAATTTGTTGATTCTCTATACTCTTTTTTTTGCTTGGCAAAATGGTTTCTTTGCACAGCTTTTTAAAAAATTTAATACATCCTTCTAGGTGACAATTAAAACTCTTTGGAGCAGTTCTTCTGATCATGTAAATAAGTATAGCTTATTTACATGATGGAACTATGCTGATTTACAGCAGCTGAGAATCTAGTCCATTGTCTGCAGATATTTGTTAAAATGCATGTAAAATAGGGCATAGATCTGATATACCAGACTGTAATGCAGATTGTGAGGCTAAAACACATGAACGTAATCTTAAAAACAACATACATTTTTGCATGCCAGACATGGATGCACAAGTTAGGGCTGCATGTGAGCATAGGTATGTGCACATGGGCAAATATCCAAGCAGCACATGCACAGCAGACTGTGAGTACACACACAAAACTGCACGTTTGCACGTTTGTCCCTTAATATGGTAGCTGAATTTAAGATTACAGCAGGAGTTAAGAAAATGGTCACTTTTCCAGGAAAATGGCAATTTAGAGAATGGAATACTTTGTCTCCAGCACATGTGCTTTAAAAAAAACATTCCGGGTTTGGAGCTTTGAAATGCTTGTGCAAATGTTGATTCAAAAATTTGGGTCTCCAGCTTGCTGACTGATTTATCGTCTCCACAAATTCGAGCCCTGTGCTCTTCTTTTCAACCATGGGGGGAAGAAAAGGCAGCAAAAATGGTGGAAATGCCCTACAACTCGTTGGAGGCAGGCAACAGCAAATCAATGGCATATTATTCCCTCCTCCTTCTGACCCCACAGAAGCCATTTTGCATTCACACAATTGAGCAAAGGAGCTGCTCTGTACAGTTCTATGGGTCCAGTGAATATCCCATGGAAATCTCTCACTGAAACCAACATTAACTCCCTCCGTGTGCTTTTTACACCGACTAAGGGAAGTGGGATGAGTAGAGGCAGAAAAAAGACATAGGCACAGCCAGGAGAGCCAATGATAATACAGAATCTGAGGGGGCCCATGCTGCCAGCAAGAGGGACAGGGGACACATACAAAGGGGGATAGAGACAGATTTTCAAAGGTATTTAGGCACATAAATATATATAGAGTTCCAACCAGATCATCTGATGACTCCACAGGATTTCATGTCAGCATTTTCTGCCCCCTTCACGAAACTCCAAGTCCCTCCCCTATAAGGGAAATATTTTTCCCCAGACTCTCTACAAAGACCTTGATCCTTCAAGTCCATGTGTGTGCTACATGAAGTCCATGTGTGTGCTACATGATCCTTCAAGTCATGAGTGCAGTTGGGAGCTATACATGGACACAGGTAACATCGTTCTAGACATTATCCTCTGGCACTAGCAGTAAGAGGTCTCAAAGCTCTGGTCCATTTGCTGCCACATGCAAATTCACATATTAAAAAAGAGGCCGGGCTTGAACAGGTGTATCTGAGGAGACATGCATCTAACCATAAATCTCATTGCGTTAAGGAGGCGCTTAAGGACATAGTCTCCTTTTTTGGCCTGATTCCTGCGCCTGTGCAGGAATGACGTGGTGTCCATGTACCACAGTAACATTAATGCAACATCAGGTTTAATTGAACCTCACACATTTTCTGGAAGTGGGACAATAAGCAGTTCTCACAGCACCCCTAAGAGGAGAGGTGTCTTACCCATTTTACAGGTGGGTAAACAGACACACAGAAGGTGATCTACCCAAGATCGTAGAGGCTGGAACACAGCTTTGCTGAGAGGCGCCTGTGCACCATTCAAGCTTTGCACTGTGTGAGGGGAAGGTGAGTACGTGGTGTAGCTTGTTGTGCCAGGCTCTGGCTGCAGAGATCAAAGGCTAGCCTCCATTTTGGAAGATGGGGCCCTGAACTGCAAGGGGCAGAACAGGCAGTACTGGCTGCCTTTCGCAGCCATCTCACTGTAGTGTAATGTTTAAATAAAAATAATGTAGTCTCTAAACACGTGCTCACTGTGCCTCACGGAGAACAAACACAGGAGGCAGAGTGGCCTAACTCTTATGAGGACAACATACATCCCATGACACTGTTACTGGATCTGACAGCCCATCTTTTCTTCCCTGTATGGGGATACACGGACATGAATCTTACTCAAGAGACCATTTTCCTCCAAGTTTCTCAAGTTCAAATGTTCAGATTTTCACTTTAATTCTAACCATATCTCTCCCATGTTTTGAGCTCTCCAGAAATGTCAATACCTCAACACATTTGCAGGGGGTGCATTTATATCGAATACAGACTTTTCTGCTTAATTGATAGGTAAACCATGAAGTAAAAGCTCTTGGGGAAAAAAATATAAACACTGAACGGCATGACTCTCATTCTTTGGATTGCTAGGAGGCCTCACACTGACAGCTGTTATTGCTGGTGCCAATTCCACCCTTCGTTTTGTCATGTAATAAAACACTTCTCTGTATTATCTCACTAAACCAGTATGATAAATACTTTGTCATTGGCATTCACTTACATCCTAGTCCTTTCTGGGACTGTGAAACACAGGTGCTAACAAGTCACTCAGCAACTTCTGTGGCTGGACTGTTAATAGCCTTAGACTAACCAAGTGATCATATCACATCAATATTTCTCACCGTAAAAACACATCTGACATTTTTGAGCTCAAAGTGCAGATCATGAAACACTACAAAGAGATTTTCAAATTGCTCCATGTTCAGAAGAGACTGCTATTTGTATAGCATTTTTAACAAAAGGCCAGGCTTTTAATTATCTTCTATTTTACCACCAGCTGAAGTAAGGGAAAATACTCTGCAAGCCATAAAACCAACTTATACATGAGTTTCCAGTGTGATACTGCTGCCAAAATATCAGATCCTAGATTGAGGTATATAGTTGGCAGTTTCATAGGCAAGACTAGGGAGGTAATAAATGCACTCTGTATTGCCTTTTAAGGCCATTCTTATGGCATTAGTAGCATGGGTTGGGGCTTGTTATTAATAAAATAGACAATAAATTAAGGGAAATGGAGAGAAGGGCAATTAAAAATAAAGAATGTTAGAAAAATGAGTGGAAATAGACATTTATATGGATCAATAGGCTATCCAGAGAAATCAACATTAATAATAGATTTTGTGAAGGGGCTGTTACACCCTATGTTTCAAGGCTTAAGCCAGTCTCTAACTATTGGAGATCAGGATAAGATTTAAAGTGGGTAACAGATCATTCCATATCTCCTCTGTCAGAGCTGGGATATTGGACTAGGTGGATGTTGGGTCTGAGCATGTATGGTATTTACCATACACCACCCATTTGAGTTTCAGAGTTCCCTATGTTCTACACTAATTTAGTGTCCTCTCACTTTTATTGCTAAAAGTTATTTACACCAAAGATAAATAAACATGACACTTAGGCTATAGAAAAGCAGGAACCCCACCCATTTAAACAAGCTTCCATGAATAATTTGTGTGCACCCCTCATTTTGGATCTTTGTCACCCACTGCAGCCTACATTTGGGCCTTGACAGGTTTTATACATAATTTCATATCTAACTGCTCTTGAGTTGCATGCCCAGAGCAATGCTGTGTTAGAGACTTCTAGGGCTTCTATTTAGTTTTGTATCTTATAAAAACTTGTGTTTTCCAATCTTTCCACAGGTTCTGCCAGCTTGGATAATATTAATTTGTATGGCTATGTATAGATGCCATAAAAATGACACTAATATGTTCAGATTACATATATACACATACTCTCTGTTCATATATATGCTTTTCATCACAAGAATCTATAATACTTTAGAATGTGTAACTCTGCAGGGACAATGAGGTGCTCCATATATGCAGTTGCTGTTATATCAAATCAAATAAATTATTATAATTGTTCACCACTGTATGAATTAATATGATAACTTCCAGAGTTTCATGGGAATTCCAGAACAGTAAAATTCTTCCCTCTTTTTCTTATAGGCTTTTGCTGAGTGCTGGCAGCAGACTGAGATGGGAAATATTTTACCCAACTAATGCCTTTGCAGCACATCAATAACACATATTTCAGCATAATCAAACCTACACTATTAGTCATGGGCATTTGCAATCAGGGATGGATCTGCTGAGATGGATGTACCATGAAGGGTGTTCTTTGTCTTGCATGTGATTTTCTTTGGCTGGCATTACCATTTTCATTATCATTTTTTTTCTTCAGCTCTTTTTGTTGGCACATTGAACCAGAAAAGCAAAGCAGAAATATAAGATACTATACAGAAGCAGGTATCATTTGAACAGATCATATCTGCCCTCTGCTCACATTTGTATCACGTGTTAAAGGAGCAATTTGTATGCGTTTCAAGGTAGGACACAAGGAGGGCAGCAAAGGTGGCACTGTGACACATTTATGTTTCCTTATCCTGGAGACAGCTGGGAGCAATCACAGCAATGCAGAGGAGATGGCGTGGGGTCCAGGGCTGACCCTCAGTCTCTAGTCTATTCAATTGTGAGTTTCCTGGGCTTTGCAACTGCAGAGGCTGCTCCCTATTCTGTGGGGGTAAGAAGCTTTCTGTGGTGGCCGTGGATATTGCATTCTGTGATTCCCCTCAGTGTAAACTCTGGGGTCAAAATTCCAAAAGTGACATCTAAAATTATACCCTCAGTTTATATCCACATTTTTGTAAGCACAAAACCTCATACACATTTCTGCAAGCCACATTTTGCACTTGCATGGCAAAATGCTCCTCTCCGTTGCAGTGGTGAAGCTCCTTTGACACCAGTGGAATTGTGCTGATGTAACTGGGAGGAGTAGAATATAATCTGCAGATTAGATAGGTAGTTGACCAACTCCTTACTTTCTATTGTATAATGCAGGCTGAATCAACAAGCCCGAGTCGCACCATTGCAAAACTGTAATTAGAGACGGTGAAATCCTGGCCCCCATCCAGGCAGTGTTTTGCCATTGATTTTGATAGACCAAGAATTTACCCATAAACTTGTGGGTGCAATTTTAAGCAGATTGGAGTGAGGTCCCTTTGGAAACTGACCCCTATACAGTAAATGAGGAGTTGGGAAAGATATTGATTACTCAGAATACCTTCTAATGTCATAATGCAAATATAATGCTGAGAGGTCCTGTTCATCAGCAGGCAGGATGAAACTTGGGACCTCAGAAGCTTAGTGTATGAGCATCTACTGCATGAGCTAGAAGCCAAATAGCCCTTAGGTAAGGCTGTGGCAGATTCATCAATCTCTAGCTGGGCTAGATGCCACTGGAGAAGGACAGAGCACCACACCAAGTAGGCATGGGTTACACAAAGGCAGGTTCTTTCACTATGACTGAAAATAAGTTTATTAAGGCAGTGCTTTTAGTCTCTCTTCTAGCAGTTCTTTATGACATCCAGAGGAGAGAAGAAGAAAGGCTGTGATCCATGCACTGCCCAAATAAAAGAGCATTTGAGGGGATGTAGGGCACACTCCTTATGGGGAAGGTGGTGAGAAACTGAAGGAGGATATTTTTGTTAATTATTATGTTAAAAAATGAGAAATAAATAAAAATGCTCAGTTATCTTTCTATTGTTAGGGTCTGATCCAAAGATCACTAAAGTCAATTAAAAGATTTCCAATGGCTTCAATGAGCTTTGGATCAGACCCTTATTGTATAACCAGCGCCTTTACACATATCCATTTGAAGACTAGAGCCAAGAGTATAATATTTTGTATGGTATTTATTTTGAGTTTTTTAATGTATGTTATCAAATGGTTACTCCAATAAATGATTCATGCAAGGTTAACAAAAGATCAAAGATATTGTTGAGAATATGTCTAAATGCAACTAAACTCCAAAAGTTTAAGGAGACATCTGGGCAACCCAGCCCTTTCTAAAACGTATGGAAGCTAATTGTCCTATGTTATGTTTTCAAAAAGGTAGCAGCCCACTCTAAGCAGTTGAAGAGGCCACACTATTGTTTTGCCTGCAGATTTTTGCATCTTCTAAAGATACTCTGCAGCACCTTCTTGTCAAACTGATCCAAGAGCAGATGAGATGCAGCAACCATAACAGCACTGAATTATAAACTGGGAGTAAGAACTTCATCATTCAAATCTAGTGTGATCTGACTAGCACAAAGGGCCATGCAACTGCTAGACTGATTTTCTAAGCCTCCTCTCAGACCAAAATTATTCATAGAACTAGAAATACAAGAAAACAAAAATCCTAAGATAGCATTTGGAAGCAAATGAAAATTGTGCTAGAAAAAGAGCTATTTGCTACTGAATAGCCAGAAGAGACAAAGACCCTATGGTTGTCAGAATCGACCCAATTTAAAAGAAAATGCTTTATTACTTCTACCCTACTGCAAAAGCATTTTTTTTAGTGCTTCGCATCTTGTACACATTTTGTTTCACAATTCTCCCTCATCACTAATAATGCTGATCAGTGGCGGGATTTCCTACTGCCATGAATTCAAGGATTTCTGACCAAAAAAAGCTGATCATATTGAAAGGGAAACTATCAAGTACCTTTTATTTTCTAGAATCTATTGTTTTTGCAATATTCTCTTGGAATCATGAAAATTCTATTTATTGCCCTATTGGCTGTCTTCCTTTCCATTGAATAAATAATCATTTCCCCATTCTGTTTCTTACAGCAGTAGTTCTCAGCCTCCCCCCAATGTAATGATAACATTAACTTTGCCCTCATGTAAATAGATACTTTGAAGTTTATAGAGTGGCTTTCATCCAAGTATCTCAAAGGGTGAGGAGGCCTTCAGCACATAGGTAGAAAATAGCCATCAGCCACCAGAGGGGGCTCTAAGACTATAATTGTGCAGTTGCAACAACGGCTTACTGTGGGACTAGCATTTAGTCCTCCCTCCCATTTTCAATTTTCCATTCAGGCAGTGCTCATTAATAAAAGCTTTCTGATTCATTTCTCAAGGGACCCATGCGAAGTTCTCTCCGTGAGATTACCATCCTCAATAATGTTTCCCCAAAAGGGATTTAATACAAATTAGCAGCTGGATCATGAAGTAGGAGAAAAATGAAGGTCTGACATACCAAAAATGGAAATCAACCAATCAGCTTTATTTATAAATTAGGCAAAAAATGATGATTTTCTAGGTTGCCAATACTAGGGAAAGGTTATAATTATAAGGTTGTAAAACACCTGCAGTGCAACCTCTTTGCTCTGTCCCTAGTTCTAAAGAAGCTTTTCTTTAAACTTGAAAATGCTTGAAGGTGTGACAGTAATATCATTAAATTCTGAGTTGCTTAAAATAAGGGATCTGGGTGCAGCCAATGCTCTCCAGTGATGTACCTTTTGAGTATCCTATTAGCAATACTGCCATCATGTGGAGAGAAGGAGAGAATGTTTTTATAAACGTTTAATCGATAGCTAATCATGTCAATCCAATCACTAACAAGAATGCACTGAATAGTTTTGCTGCCTCTGCTGTATGCAAAAACAGAGGGCACCTGAGTATTGTTAGTTGAGGGACAAGCCCATCGTGTGTGAGAAAGGAAATGGATAAGCAAAGGGCCTCCTATTAAGGAAAGAAACCCAGACAACTGACTATATGAAAGATGCTGGGGCTGACAGGGGAATAAGCTTGTTTTAACAGAAGAGACTGGGCCAAGTTCATTCGGGATGTAACTCCCCAGAAGTCAATAGATTGTAAGGCCAGAAAGGATGAATTTGGACTGATGTGTCCAGCATTTACAATTTCTCCATTGTTGCTTGCTGGTGCTGAGGTATTTGACCCTTATGTACCGTATGTAACTCAATGAATTATACATGTGTATGAAGAGAAGAATATATATCACAATACAAAATGTATGTCACCCACCCATGTGGAGACAACTGACATCTAGTGGGAGTATTATATGAATTATAAAGTAGCATCTTAATTGGCGTATATATTTATGGCATTATGACTCATGAACAACCACGCTAGAAAAATATCTTGTAATACAGTACTCTTACATACTGCCTATCATCCAAGGATCTCAAAGTGTTCTCCCAACCTCCACTAACTCAGCTTTATATCATCCCTGTGAAGTCAAGAAATATGATAATCCCCCTTTTGTAGGTGGGTAAACGGAGGCTAAAATAAATTTAAGTGACTAACACAAGATGACACAGAAAGTTAATGGCAGACCCACTCAGAGTTCCTGCTCTAGATTTCTAAACATTTGTGATCTTTTATACAGTATTTACCATATAAGAGAAGATAGAAATACAACTCTCAGGATGTTCTTATCACCCCACATGGCTCTTCCTCCAGTGTGAGACTAGGTAAGACTAATAGAAGCAGAAGGAGAAAATAGCTGGCTGGATAAATGGCATGTATTACTCTTGTCTGATGCATGCATGCATGGAGTTTGTTCTTTTTCAACTGTATTCATAGTTAACATTGAGAATTAATTCCATGTTTCTTGTTTGTATAGAACCAAAGAAATGCATTTAACTGTTACAGTTCGCTAGCAAAGCAAACAAAAAAAACTGTGTCCTGGGAAATCATTCCTGGCAGACATTCTTGCTTTTCCTCTGCTTTTACAATGAAGAGATCTGACAAGGTAAGGACACTGACCATTGCCTAAATTTAGTTTTTGAATGCTCTCATTACAACGTGCATGTACACCTGAGGGACCTGCAAGAGCCATCCTGTCAGAAACAACAAGTAAAAAGATGATAAAAATACTTTTTTTAAAATTAAAGTTTTAACCAGTTGAATTAAAGTTGTGATTTTAAGCCAGATTCACTAAATTGGTCTAAAATTATGTGTAAACACTGCTTTATTCTATTTAAACCTGTATCCAGTTATTTTAACTCATGAGTTGTCAAGCTAAATTAACAGAAGCCATACTTAAATTGAACAGAATGAATATACAGGTTGCACCAGTTTAACTCAGTCAGTTTTTAAGTAATTTGAAGTAAAGCTGGTGCAACTTTGAATACAAAGAAGGCATAAATAAGATGTTACTAATAGAGCCTAGCTCTTGTATAGCACTTTTCATTAGCTTTCTGAGTGCAGCGTTGTCTTCTTACAGTACAACACCAGCCTCCAAACAATTC
The DNA here is from genome assembly GCF_026122565.2 of Emydura macquarii macquarii. NCBI lineage: Eukaryota > Metazoa > Chordata > Testudines > Chelidae > Emydura > Emydura macquarii. The sequence continues at coordinate 753,548 of NW_027133377.1, forward strand.
TGAACATCTGCTCATTGATACATGTAAATTGGATTAAACTGTCAGTTTCTTATCCAAACCTAAATATAGAAAAGTATAATAAAGAATTTATTAAAGTCTTGCAGTAACAATGCAGTCTTTTGACAGAAGCTGGGAATGGGAGACAAGAGATGGATCATTTGATGATTACCTGTTCTGTTCATTGCCTCTGAAGCATCTGACATTGGCCACTGTGGGAAGACAGGCTATTGGGCTAAATGGACCATTAATTAGTCTGACCCAGTATGGCCGTTAGTATGATCACATCCGTATACTGAGCAAAACAGAGTTATCACAGCTGAGATGAATAACAATATAACAATATGTTGTTTTTACCTAACTAAAGGCTTTTATGTTGTTTGGAACACAGTATGAAATATTTCAAGAAACATTATGAACTCAAGAAACTTGTTACAATTTTTAGTGCTTTGGGGGCAGAGGCAGGGATATTTAATATGGGGAGGGGTCCCATAAAGCAATAGGGGGCTAGATGGTGGAGTAGTTCATGGAAAAGGTTGAGAGCTGCTGCCCTATACTAAAGTAATTCCCCCAACCCTTCAATAAGAAAATCCCCAACAGGAACCCAATACTCCTGAGAGTTTACTTCCCAATAAGGGTAAAATTTTGCTTCTATATGGTTTTTCAGAGGGGTAGCCGTGTTAGTCTGTAGACAGCAAAAACTGGTAGTGGGGTAGCAATTTTATTTCAAGGATAATCCCAGGGCTAATGATATTAGGAGGTAACTTTAACTAGGAATATTCTTAGGGTCAACTTCTGTCCTTGGGTATGTATATGGGGCTCTGATGGCTCAGTGAACAAAAACCATATAGCAAAAACAACGAGAGTCCTGTAGCACCTTAAAGACTAACAAATTTCTGCGGGCATAAGGTGCTACAGGACTCTCGTTGTTTTTGCTATATGGTTTTTGTTCACTGAGCCATCAGAGCCCCATATACACACCCAAGGACAGAAGTTGACCCTAAGAATATTCCTAGTTAAAATTACCTCCTAATATCATTAGCCCTGGGATTATCCTTGAAATAAAATTGCTACCCCACTACCAAGAATTTCATACTTCCCTCATACAAATATCCCAAGTGAAGTTTGTTCCCTAGTATCTTTACAGGGGGGATACATGACAGTGGCTGTGCTGTGAGCGGTGGGGACATGTGATAGAATTAAACTTTGCCACTTTTCATCAAGTGAGTTCTCCCCATGAACACCAGTCCCATATTGGCATTAATCCTGCCAAAGAAGTGAGAAGGGCTGTAAACTTGGGCTCTAAAAGCTGCCTTCTGCTGTTGCTCCCCTGACTCTGATTGAGCCAAAGACTTCCTAGGGTAGGGGAGAAAGATGGGGCAAAACAAAAGGCACTTCTCTATTTAAAAGACTGTTTGCTGAAATAAATGTTCTTTATTTGTAATAACTTCAGATACTGAATCTAATTGAACTGCATAACTATATACTGTTTGCTCAGCCTGCTGCAGTTGCTGTGTGCAAGTCACATAATATCAAGAGGAAAGCCAATTATCTTTATACCTGCCAAGAAAAAAACCTAGCCCTTGAGTTTTGTGTGTGTGTGTGTATATATGTTTTAGAATGTATAAAGATGGCCTGACAAAATATTTTTCAATGTTTGTTTTTAATATTAAAGTTTAGGTCTTGTCCACCCTGGGAGACTTTATGGTCACTGGAAAATTAGTGAAATTATGACCTCACAGGAGTTGAGATAGTGAGGACTGAGCAACTGAGAGAGAAAGGAATTTTTAGTCAGACTCTTTTGTTTGTTTTTGTTAGCTCCTGTTTAACGTCTACAACTAATGAACCTCTTGGAAAAGGAAGTCTTTGTTAATGATTTAGTGCCTCACTGTTCCTTCAGTTAAAAATGTGAGAGCTCATTGTTAATACATGTGAGACCCTCCCACCTCTAGGAGTTCATCCAGCAAAACCAAGGAAGTGAAGACTTGCCATTCTTCATAAAAACAAACAGGAAAAAAATCCTTCATTGGAGAAAAGCCCTTCCAGGTCTCCTTTATACATCATGAAGAAACAAAAGAATCACAAAGGCCATTTAAAAAAAAATCCTTTGCAGGTCACTTTAAAATTACATGCCAATAATTTAACACTTTCTTAGACACAGTAGGGAGAGGAACTATGAAGTGGAGATATAAGAAGCAGGGCATATACAGGCATAGAAGCAAGAAATGGGGGTGAGGGGCTCCATTGCCCAGGAGCTACCTCACTCTACTGTAGAGAAAGCCATGCAATGGTAATGCACTTCTGTGAAGTTAACGGGGTTGCCCTGATGTAACAGGGTGGAACCTGGCTCCACAAAATCTCTTGCACTTGACAAGGTTGACAAATTGCCATCTGAAGAACTTGATTCTGTGAGGGATGAAGGCATTTACCACATCATAGGGTCAGGTCTTGAAAGGCATTGATGCTATAACAAAAAAGTCCTTACTCAGCCAGATCTCTTTCAGGTCTCCCTTCCGCCCTCACCCCGATGGGAAACTTTTAAGAGTAATGATATTTATAAGCAGTAACAGCTGCTTCGTGAGGATGTCTTTACGTGATTCACTGATGTTTGGACGTAATGTGTCTCATTCTCATGCTGGCTCTCTCAGTTTGCTCCATTCTTAAAGAGGAAGGAGGCCTTGTGGTTAAGGCATGGTGGCACTAAGACACAGGTGATCTGGATTCAAGTTTAAATGTTTTCAAGGTAGGGGCTGTCCCTTACTCTGTTTGTACAGATTCTAGCCCAGTGGGGCTCTGGTCTCAGTGGGACCTCTAGGCACTACCGTGATACAAATAATAGTTCTAACACATGCAGAATGTACAGTTAGTTTCACTGCTCCTGTCACTTGCTCTTTCCATGCCAGCAATTCATTCCTTGTGGGAAATGGGAGGTAACATCCATCCCCAGAGTGATTTAGGGGAAAGTCCACCAGGAGATCCTCATTAAGACCTCTTCCTCTTCATCTCCCTCCTGCAGCGTTTTCCATCATAGGGCACCCACCTCCAAAGGCCTCTAACTGTCTAACAAACATAATGAGACAAAGAAAATATAAATCCAGTAAATTCTGGAACAGATGAAAGAGAAACCCCCAATAATCCCTGCCAAACAGTCAATATGTAATGCATCACTCACATAAGATTAAAAAGGAAACATATTGGGGTTTTTTGCTGAGCCTGGAAACATGACAAATAAATGTTGGTGTGTACTGAAAGTCTAGAATATTTCAGACATATGGAATAATTTACCTCATTAAAATTAATAAGGGATTTGCCTTTTTTATATGGGGGCACACAAGGAAATTAGCCATGCCCTTTTAGAGAAGTGGTGGAAAGAGAGATTCCTCAGTTTCAAACATGGGTGCCAGGCAGATCTGATGATTACACATTATTGATGACAGTTGATTTCCAGCAGATCATATTCTCAGTACAAAGCCAATAAGAGCTCAAACCCATTTATTCCATGTTACAGCAATATGTAGACTAAAGACAGCATTTCCCCCTTAATACTTTGATGGTGTGCTGTCAACACCTTTTCCAATTAAAATCAAAGAGCAAAAAGATCTTTTAAGTATTGTCCTTTTGCAGTTTATTGAAATCGTGGTCCTCACCTGATCTAATTATTCGCCACTAGATGGTGCCCTTTCCTTTATGTCCAAGAGTTCCTTATGGCTGTAACAACACAATTTTCCCACAACTGATGCTGTGAAGGCAAACCCTTAAAAAAAATCAGGAAAATAACTTATTAGAATATTTATTGATGCTCCAAATTTTAGTTTACAGATATAAATGGCACATCTCAAAGTCACTGAGGAACATAATTCTGGGAGATCCAGAATTGAAGATAATACTTAGCACTTTCAGAGACTGCAATTAATCTTCAGCAAGTTATGAATGTTAAGGAACCCCACAATGTATCTGTGAAGTAGATCTTATTACTGTATCCACATTTTACAGAAGGGAAAACTGACACAGAGGGCCTATATTTTTTGCCCAAAACCAGAGAGAGCATTGATGTCAGAGTTGGTGTGACAGACGCTATATAGAGGTTGGTAGGAATGGGGTTAACACTGTCCCTTTAAGTAAATGCCACAGCTGCTGGGTTACACATGGCTTAAGTGATTGTCAGAGAACCCATCCAAAGGAAGTATGGCTAGGCCTAATGCAATGAGAGGGACAGAAAACATGCAGGTGCAAGAGCACTGCAAGGGCCCATCAACATTAGAAGCCTGTTTCATGGGGAAATGGAAAAGGTAAGTGTAGGAGAGTAAAGGGTTAAAAGCTGGACAAGTAGTCAGGCCTAAATTACAGGGAACGGGGTCAGGGCAAGGGCAAACTCTGTTAATTGGTGTGAATTTTAGTTAGAGTCTGTTATCTCTCTTCTTCTCCTCCTCCCTTCCTGTCATCTGCACAGGGGATAAGTTTATCGCTATTTCTGTGCAAAGCCTTTTGGTGGGAAAAAAAGTATTATCTTCCTTCTCTCCCTGGCATGCCTTTACTTCAAAGAATGTTAGTGTAAAATTTATAGGTTTTTAGGTGATGTGCCTGACCTCTGTATGGTAATCCTGTAAACAACAAACAGGGATGGGTATAATTGTATTCATTATGTAGTTGTTAATATTCATTTCATAGGTGTTAATGTAACCAAATAAGGGTCTATGGGGAGTTGCTGAAAATGTATACATTTACATACTGTTATGGATAAAAGAATTGTAAAGTAACCTCCTCGATGGTCACTCGCGGCGTCGAGGTGGAATGAGCATGCAATAAAGGGTTCTGTCTTCCCAATCCATTCCCGGGACAACCTGTTTGATTATTTCTAACAGTAAGTGTCGTCATAACTATTAGTTCCTGCAACAGCTCAGTGAGTCCTCACTTATCACGCTGGTTTCTATAAGATTGTGCAGAGTTTGTCCTCTCTTCACACTCTTCCTCACCATGGCTATGCCAGACTGCTGAAGCCTTTTCTTCACAGGCCCCAGCACAGCCATATACACAACTAGCGCTTTTCTGAAACTGGCAAGTTAGTACGAGGCACAAATGGTATGTGTGCAAAGGTTATGCCACTGGGGATTTATCAGTGAAATCCAAACAGCTTCTTCCAAGAATGGTTTCCATTGCTGATTCTGTACTTCACGACGGTCTGTGCCCAAGTACTTGCTCAGTGCCCTCATGCTGGCTCACATGCCATGGCAGAAGCTGGTAACAACGGCACACTCCCAGCTGTCTCTCCTTTTCACAAAACAGTCACTGCATATCAGACCTCCCAGTCCTTGTCCTCAAAGGAAATCTACACCAAACCTTCAAGAAATGAGTCTGGGAGCTTAAATTCATAACTGTGTTAGACCCTAAAAATCATGGACTCAGTGAAGACACTGATTTATGGCTCCTTACAACAATCTATAACCCACTAATCCGCCTCTGTCCTACACTTGCAAAGGTGTTAACTGTCCACTTCTGTGGTCTCTTACAACATGTTAACTAACTCCTTACAATCTGTTGCCCTTTGCTTTTAGCTGTGACACTGAGTACCTTTCACAGGCCTGAAGAAGAGCTCTATGTAAGTTTTAAAGCTTGTCTCTTTCACCAGCAATAGTTAGTTCAATCAAAGATACTATCTCACCCACCTTGTCTCTCTCATATGCAGGGACCAACATGTCTACAACAACACTGCAAATCTCCTATCTCAAGCATCTCTCATGAGAAACACTGCCCCATCTACAAGAGGTAGGTTTGTTTGGTGTTGGTTCATGTGACTGTATGGCATTTTATCATTTCTCTTTTGTGTTCTCTTCTGGCTACACTAACATTTTTTCCTCATTTTTGCATTTCCCCTCCTAGAATTCAGATGAGCATTATTCAGGTCAGGGTTCATCAGGAACAGGTCCCTCTGGTTCCAAATTCTTGTTCCACATGTGGCAATGACCCCACAAACATTTTATTGGTTGAACAGGAAACCAGGAAGGGGTGCTGGCTGCTGGTGCTCACTTACTAGTAAGCCTGAGATTTAGGGTTGTTTTGGAGGGGAGGAGGGTGTAGTTTAACTTAGTATTTCTAATAAGCTGGATGCTATTCATTATAACATTCCTTTCTGTTTTTCTCTTGCAAGTGCTGGACATGTGGAGGCTGCTAGAAGGGGAGTTCTCTCTGGGACCTTTCAATGCTGGCTCCCATTAAAGTGAGTGGCCATAATACAATAGCTCTCTCTCACTTCACTTCCTCTCTCTGGGTCAGATCCTCACCTAGTATAAATCAATGTAGCCCATGCAAAGCACCGTAGTTCCATACAAATTTCCATTGCATGGAGCTACACCACTTTACACCAGTTGAGGATCTGGCCCTCTAGTTTTTTGGCAGAATCTGTTTCTATGTAGAAAGAGCAAATAATGAATCTACAGTCTAAAATAACTTATTTTAGAAAAAGAAAACAAGAATGACATGAGTGAAGTTTCTGTGAGTGTGTTACAAATTTCCCCTCTGTGCCAATCTACAGAGGATAAAATTATTAAAGGCCCAGTTACTCTTTAGTTCAGGCTGTAGCAGCTCATGCTTGAAGGTCCCTGATTTAGTCCCCAAGTTCTGGCATTAACCAGTGGGTTATAAGATTGAAGTGTACGAGTCTTCTCTGTAACAGGCTGCATCCACTTGGAGAACAAAAATGGCTGCTGAATTGTGCACACAAGTAGTCTTGGAAGTTTAAAAGGTATAGTAGACAAAAGATATCACATGTTCATAGCTACAGACTACATAGTTTAATGAATGTGGTGTGGGAGGAGGAAATAGGTTCATTCTCAATTTTCACTAAGTTACTAAAATTCTTTTTTTTTATTGCTTCAATGTGTCTTCTTTCTTCAACCCGGAAAAACATTTAAGTGCAGTCAGGATTCAGTAAATCTCTTATCTTGTGTCAGGTCTGATTACACAGGGGATGAGAACTGAGAGTTGCAGAGTGCAACAATGGGATAGAGGAGCCCCTATAAAAAAAGTTGTACAAAGCATTCAACTTGGGTGTTGACCTTTTCTTGATTCTTTGAGTTCATTTGTCTTGATTTTGATTTCCTACCTCCAGGTGAGATAGGAGTTCTTTGGAGCACCCGTTCTAGCGAAAAGGCCCTCTCCCCAGAGAACTCCTGCATGCTTCCCCTAAAGTAAACAGAGCATCGCATGCTCATCTCATCCAGGGTAGAGGGCTTTTTTGTTGTTTTGTGTGTGTGTGTGTAGACAAAGGTTTGTGTGACAGATATGTCAATTCCCTGCAATATCCTTGACAAACAATAATGAATTAAGTTAAATCTTGTTGAATTAAGTTAAAATATTTTAGGAGTTCATTGTATTAAAAGAGCAAATTTTATGTATGACTGTGGGATTATATGTAGCTTCTTCAACGGATGATGGGGGGAGCGGAAAACTGCATTCTGATGCAAGAAACTTGTTTTCTGTTGACAGAGTTATAAAAAACCAAGTTATATCAGTTTGACTTCAAGACTTGTGAGGTAGTGACCTTCTACTTAACTACTGCTTGCCAGACCTGTTGCAATTGGCATTAGAATTCAGGCGTTCCCAATGGAAAATGTCTTGTGCTCAGACCACTTTGTCACGTTGCTTTTAATAAGTTTAACTATTAACAGAAATATTGAATTAAGAAAATAGCTAGTATATGTGCATCACAGATTCACACTTTATGACCCTATTTCTTGTCATTGGGGAAAAATCCACACCATTCTCCATAATTTCACTGGGAATTCTACTAAGATACTTTAGTAGGCTACACACGGTTTTATTATTATTAAATTTACTATTAGAGTATGCTGTGAGGGGTAATTTCTCACACACACCTGTCACTCTAAAACAAGTAGAATTTAAGTTTAGTTAGGAAAGGAGAATGAGGCTCACAAGTTGTGTTGTGAGTAGAGCTGGGTGAATAATTCATTTTTTGGTTCAGTGTCCAAAATGAAAAACTGAAAATTTGGTGTCAGGGCAAATGAAACATTTGGTTCAATGCAAAATAAAGTTGTGGTTTTGAGTGTGTGTTTACCTTTTGGGGAGTTTTTGTTTCTCTTTTTTTAAGTTAAAGCTAGATACATTTCTAAATGAAAGTCATTTCAAAACAAAGTTGAAACATTTTATTTAAAAAATGTCAAAGTGAAACGATTTGACTTTTTAGGATTTTTTTTTCCTTTTTTCAATTGAAACTATTTGCCAGATTCAACCTGAATTCACAGTTTTGTTAAACCCAAAAGCTGTTTTAGGGGGAGACTTTTTGTTTTGTTTTGCAAATACACTATTTGCCCAAAAGATTTCACCCAGCTCTAATTGTGAGCTACTGGAATGAGCCTAACACTTTATACAGTTATGTAATTTTCTGAATTGCCCTTATTGATGAAAAGTCTGCTTTGTAACACTATGAAGACTGAGGGCCAAAATTCCTTTGAGGAATACAATATTAGTACCCAGACTTTAGCGTGACTAATATTGATGGGCAAATATCCATCTTGATTTTATTCTGTTAATATATAATACCTATAATTAAGCCATTCAAATACTTTAAGAGGAATAACCAGGAACTGCAGTCTTGTAATCAGTCACCACCCACAACATAAATAATGAAAAGGGCAAACAAAGTACTATATCTGCAATTAGCACATTTTAAAATATTATTTACAATGGCTTTGCAGGTGTTTTAGTAGATATTTAATTTGTAAAACACTGAAATTGGCACATGGTTAGGTGATTTTAATCTACAAAACTAACAGCAATTTTTTTTTAAGTACATCAGAAGCAGGAAGTCTGCCAAACAATCAGTGGAGACACTGGATGACCAATGTACTGCGGATTTCGGCAGCAGTTGACGGGAGATATGCCAGCTACGTACAGTAACTTGCATATCTCCCGTCGACTTCCTAATGTCTACTTACCGCAGCGACTCCACTGCACTGCGCTGACAGGAAATGCCCTTCTGTTGATGCAGTGCTACGCTACTTGCCAGGGTAGATTTACGACTTCTGGGTTCGATTGAGTGAGTCTTTACTGCCACTCATTTGAACCTGCAAAATCGATCCTGCACTGCCAGCTGTGCCACTGGCAGTGTAGACATAGCCTTGGGCCAAGTCAACACAACGTAGCTTACATCAACCTAACTGTGGAGGTGTATGCACTGCAATGCTCCTCCTCCCAATTTAACTCTCCTGCTATGCCAACATAATAAAACCACCTCAATGAGAGGCGTAGTACTTATGGTGACGTAGTTAGTCTCTACACTGACACTGCGTCGCTCTGTGTTGCTTATGTCACCCTAGGTAGCCTCCAGGAGGTGTCCCACAACGCCCATTGTGACCGTTCTGGTCACCAGTTTGAACTCCACTGCCCTGCAGCCAGGCACACAGGCATGCATGCCTCTCCCTTTAAAGCCCCAGGAATTTTTGAAATTCCTCTTCCTGTTTGCTCAGTGTGGAGAGCTCACACAGCATCTGCCCTGCTAACCATGCCAGCTCCCAACAGCAAACGTGCTCCTGCCTTGAGTACCCTTGAGTTGTTGGATCTGCTGAGTCTGTGGGGAGAGGAGGCTGTGCAGTCACAGCTCAGCTCCAGACATAGGAACTTTGATACCTACAGGCAGATTGCTTGTGGCATGGAGGAGAAGGGGCATGATAGGGACACGCAGCAATACCGTGCCACGATCAGGAGTTGAGGCAGGTGTACCGAAAAGTAAGGGAGGCCAATCCTCAGTCTGGTGCGTCACCAAAGACATGCTGCTTCTACAAGGAGCAGCATGCCATACTTCTTTGAGGAGCACTCAAGGAAGATAAGGTTGTTGCACAGAAGCTAAATGAATTATTTTCATCTGTCTTTACTGCAGAGGTTGTGAGGGAGATTCCCACACCTGAGCTATTATTTTTAGGTGACAAATCTGAGAAACTGTCCCAAATTGAGATGTCAATAGAGAGGTTTTGGAACAAACTGTTAAATTGAACAGTAATAAGTCATCAGGACCCCAGATGGTATTCACCCAAGAGTTCTGAGGGGACTCAAATACGGAATTGCAGAACTACTAACTGTGGTATGTAATCTATTGCTTAAATCAGTCACTGTACCAGATGACTGGAAGGTAGCTAAAACAACCCCAATTTTTAAAAAGGCTCCAGAGGCAATCCTGGCAATTACAGGTTAACTTCAGTATCAGGCAGATTGGTTGAAACTACAGTAGGCCCATCAATAAACATGATGTGTTGGAGAAGAGTCATTGTGGCTTTTATGAAGGAAAATAATGCCTCACCAATCTATTAAAATTCAATGAGGTGTCAACAAGCATGTGGACAAGAATGTTCCATTCTACTTGGACTTTCAGAAAACCTTTGACAAGGTCTCATACCCATGGCCCAATCATAATTTTTGTGGGTCCAGTACAAACTTGTAACATGGGACCCTCCCACACACATACCCATGGGGGTTGCAGCCTGGGCTGGGCCCCCTAGGGGGCCCTACCCATACCAAAGGCTAAAAAGCAAAGTAAGCAGTCATGGAATAAGAGAGAAGGACCTTTCATGGATCAGTAATTGGTTAAAAGATGGAAAACAAAGGGTAGGAATACATGATCAGTTTTCACAAGGGAAAGAGATAAATAGCAGGGTCCCTCAAGGATTTGTACTCAGACCTATGATGTTCAACATATTCATAAATTATCTGGAAAAGCAGGTAAAGAGTTAGGTGACAAAGTTGGTAGATGATAAAAAAATTACTCAATATAGTTAAGTCCAACACTGACTGTGAAGAGTTATAAAGGAATCTCACAAAATTGGGTGACTGGGCAACCAAATGGCAGATGAAATTCTGTGTTGATAAATGCAAAGTAATGCACACTGGAAAAAAATAATCCCAACTATATATACAAAATGATCAGGTCTAAATTAGCTGTTACCATTCAAAAAAGATCTTGGAGTCATCGTGGATCGTTTTCTGAAAACATCTGCTCAATGTGCATTGGCAGTTAAAAAAAAAATGACAATGTTAGGAACCATTAGGAAACAGATAGATGAAACAGAAAATATCATAATGCCACTATTTTCTCTCTCTCCACCCCCCCCATCCCCTTCACACCTGGATTACCGCATGATATATTAGAATTGGAAAAAGTACAGAGAAAGGCAACAAAAATGATTAGGAGTACAGCTTCCATATGAAGAGAGATTAAAAGTGAATAAGGAAATGTTATTTATCCCTTCACATAACACAAGAAGCAGGGGTCACTCACTGAAATTAATAGGCAGAAGTTTAAAAACAAACATAAGGAGACACATACACACAGAGTCAACCTGTGTAACTAGTTGCCAGCAGATGTTGGGAAGGCCAAAATTGTAACTGGGTTCACAAAAGAATTAGGTAAGCTCACAGAGGATAGGTCCATCAATGGTTATTAGCCAAGATGGTCAGGGATACAACCCCATGCTCTTGGTGTCCCTAGACTCTGATTGCCAGAAGCTGGGACTGGACAACATGGGATGGATGGATCACGCAATAATTGCCCTGTTCTATTCATTCTCTCTGACGCATCTAGCACCAGCCTTTGCTGGAAGACAGGATACAGGGCTAGATGGACCTTTGTCTAAGCCAGTATGGCCATTCTTATGTCTTCCCAGAACTTCTTACAGATTTCACTGGAGGCTCTTTGAGACTGTTCCAACTGAATAGTACTGGAGAAAGGGATTTTTGTACCTCCCAGTGACCGTCACATCTTAAAGTGAGCTGCCGCTGCAATATTGTTTGTTTGTTTCTCTTGAAAACAGGGCAGTCTACTAATAATAGACCATGATCCCGTTCTTTCAGTCAGGTTGGGGCTGAGAGAACAGTCAATTTCTGTTGAAAAAATGTAGATGGAAAATTCCCAGCCAGCACTCAGTATAATTTTATGACTAGATTAAGAAAATAAAAAGGTGGTTTAAGAAACCAAATAAAAAATTAAAGCTAACAGACCCATTCCGTTTCAGGAAGTTCTGTTGCCAAGACAGCCTGACCTCAAAGAGTCTTACAGATAATTTGGACCATTCTATCTATTTTGACTCTAAATGTGATCAGTAAGAAACCTAATAATCTTCAACAAGAAATGAGGTATTTGTTTCATATTAAAGAAACTGTTATATTGATATGTTGAGAAGCCAATGCCTGATTAAGTGTAGAATTGGCATTTGCACAGAGTTTTGCATATGAAGCTATCCTACTTTAGCAAAGCTTTTGATACCGTCTCCTAAAGTATTCTTGCCAGCAAATTAAAGAAGTATGGGTTGAATGAATGTACTATAAGGTGGATAGAAAGCTGGCTAGATCACAGGGCTCAACGGGTAGTGATCAACAACTCGACGTCTAGTTGGCAGCCGGTATCAAGCGGAGTGCCCTAGGGGGTGGTCCTGGGGCCGGTTTTGTTCAACATCTTCCTTAATGATGTGGATGATGGGATGGATTGCACCCTCAGCAAGTTTTCAGATGACACGAAGCTGGGGCGAGTGGTAGATATGCTGGAGGGTAAGGATAGGATACAGAGTGACCTAGACAAATTGGAGGATTGGGCTAAAAGAAATCTGATGAGGTTCAGTAAGGACAAGTGCAGAGTCCTGCACTTAGGATGGACGAATGCCATGCATTGCTACAGATTGGGGACTGACTAGCTAAGCAGGGGTTCTGCAGAAAAGGATGTGGGCAAATTGGAGACAGTCCAATGGAGGGCAACAAAAATTACTAGGGGGCTAGGGCACATGATTTACGAGGAGAGGCTGAGGGAATTGGGCTTATTTAGTCTGCAGAAGGGAAGAGTAAGGGGATTTGATAGCAACCTTTAACTACCTGTAGTGGGGGCTCCAGGGAAGATGGAACTAGGCTGTTCTCAGTGTGACAGATGACATAACAAGGAGCAATGGTCTCAAGTTGCAGTGGGTGAGGTCTAGGTTAGATATTAGGAAAAAAATTTTCACTAGGAGGGTGGTGAAGCACTGGACGGTTACCTAGGAAGGTGGTGGAATCTCCATCCTTGAGAGGTTTTTAAGGCCTGGCTTGACAAACCCCTGGCTGGGGTGAGGTGAGGTGAGGTGAGGTGAGGTGGTCCTGCTTTGAGCAGGGGGTTGGGCTAGATGACCTCCTGAGGTCCTGTCCATCCCTAATATACTATGATTCTATACTAACCTTATCATTGATGAGTATGGAATAATCAAGTGCTAGTACGGAAGTGTATACACCTGTTTGTTATTGTTTCATTAGTTATGTCCTATTGCTAATAATCAAATAAGTCAAATGATTTACTATTATCAATGAATGATGTAGTGAGCATGTACAGAGCCATCAAGGAGTATGAAAAAGCTTTACAAAAAGATTCTTCTGACTTCAGAATGGACAGACATTGTATTGATGGAAAGAGCATGCCAATTTGACCAAAGGACTGCACTGCACAGGGTCCCATGAAAAATAACTTGCAGGAGGGTACGTTGTCCTGAGCTACATCAGCAGATTTAGATGTATATCCCAAGATATTAAGTAGAAACTGGTATAGCCTATCAGTTACACAAACTAAAATAGCAAATGATATTTTGCATGAAAATACTGCAATTTCAGAGACGCCTTACTTTCTCATTAGATACGATAGATGGATAGATCTCATTTTATATAGGTTCCTACATCACCTTCATCAGTATGATATCAAAATGTCACATTAAGCAATGTGACTAACATAGTCATGGGTTTGTTCTCATTCTTTCCACAGTGGAAGACTATGAAGTGCAGTATTTTGGTAGGATATTTATTTATTTAAAGCATGTACATACTGCAATGTGTGTGTTAGAGAAGGCAGGTCAAAGAAGTGCAGTTTGCACTTAGAGTGGAAGATGGTGAGGTTTAGGATGATCTTTAGTTCCAGTGGGAGCTCGTTGTGGGCCCTAAGAAAACTGTCTCTTGCACAGGCAAGCTTTATCTTATCGTGGAAAGTTCCATTGTGTCTGAGCAGCAGAATTATCAACTAGTCTTCATTCTGCAGCTCTAGATGATCTTTTAGATAGCCTGAGCTCAGGCTATTGAGATCCTTGAAGAAAAGGACAGACCTTGAACATGGTTTGATGTTATGTGAGAAGTCAGTGTAGAGGACAGGCTTGATGTGCAAATGGTACCTCATCTTGCTTAGAGATGCTGCAGCATTCTGTACTATCTAGAATTTCCTAGGAGGCTGATGTCTTCACACCCAAATATATTGCTTTGATATAATCCAGACAGGGGGTGACAAAGGCTTGTATAATCAAGGCCATGTCATTGTGTGCCAGGACAGGACAGTCTCCCAGGATCAGATCCACAATAAAACTTGGGTGCCTAAGTCCAAAAGTTAGGCACCACTGTGATCTTCAGAACCTCTGTTCAGCTGCCACCCATCTCTGGAGGCACCTAAAAATCCCTCAGTGCCTCATTCTGTGTAGAATGCCACTTGATGCCTAAATTTTGATTCTGAACTTGTACACATTGCCTTTATGTAGCTGCCTGGGCACCTATCTCATGCCTATAACCTAGCAGAATCCTCAAATCAGGTGAAGGCAGGGGAATACCTGCCTGTCTCATCTACAGGCCTGATCTGGTAGACATGCTCAGAGTGCACAACTCCACACAAAAACAGGAGGAGGAGGCAGCAGACTACCTCAACTTTTAGCCCTGCAGTTAGGGAATTCACCCATGCTGTGAGATGCTCAGGTTAAATTTCTTCCCTCTGCCAGACCAGGGAGAATGGAGACCCTGTTCAAACCCTCTCTCTCAAGTTACAGTCTTAACTACTGGGCTATGGGATATTTTGATGTGAGGTACTCTCAGTTTCTCCTGTTGAAGCTGTTTCACTTTGGATAAATAATTACATATTCAATGAGCGAGAGAGAATGACTCTTAGTCCAGTGGCTAGGGCATTCACTTTAGAGGTGAGAAACATATGTTCAAATCCCGTCTCCTCCTCCTCCAAAGTAAGCAATTGAGTCTTACACATCCTGGATGAGTTCCCTAACCCCTGGGATAAAAGTTAAGGGAGGCCTCTTCCTTGAGTTGAAGGTGTACTGCTGCTGCTGCCACCCATGTAAGAAATTACATAGACACCAGACTTCAGGAGAGGGCTGTGGATCCCAAGCAGAGATAGGAGCTGTTACAGTGCTAGGCAACAGAAGCCAAACCAGCACTCTGGTCACTGAAACTCTAGTTACTCTAGAGCAGACCTTATTAAGAAGAGCTGTGTCTAACTGATGGGCTGAGGAACAACCAAGAGGCTGATTAGGCAAATGACTCAAAAGGCACAGGAAGGAAATGAGGAAGAGGGAAGCAGAGAGAGATTGGAGCTTGCTTGCTCACTCTTCCCTGCTTGCCTCAGAAGCTGAGGGCTCCCTAGGACTGTAGGGGTGAGGCTATGTAGTGTATAAGGGTTGTGGGAACCAATATTGTAAATAAACTGCACCAGGTGTTTTAGCAGCCAAAGGTCACGGCCTTGTTTGTGGACTTGAGCAGAGGCAGGAGCGAGCATGCCCTGCCACAGGCACCTAACTCCCTAAGAGGGGTGGGTTTTAGGACACACCCCTCTCCTCAACATCCACTATTAGTTAGCTTAGGGAGCTGTCTAGTGTGATTGTGTGGATTGCATTCCTAGGGAGGAGGAGGCTCCCTATGCAATGCACAGGTGCCTAGGGGGCCAATTCAGGTTTTAGGAATGGCATGGAGTGGGGTAAGGACCTAAAATTAGGTAATGAAACACTTAGTGTTACAGTAATGCTTTCTATGCAAGAGCTTAGTCTCAGTGACTAATTCAAAGGCACTCCTAGACTATGGAGACATGGATGCTTCTAATGGAGACATTGGTCACTTTCTGATTGGCCACACATGCAGCATGTCAGGCTAATGTGGAATGTGATATTAGTGCACGTGTATCCATTTGGCCATACTGGGCACCCATCTTAATCAAACATTAAGATGGGCAAAGAATCCCTCACCACTGACTACCTCAAAAGATTTCATCAGTCACTGCAACATGAGTCTATTTAGTATGCAGAACCTCCCAGTTCAGTGGGATCTGGACTCCTCCTGTTTGTGTGCAGTGACAATTTAATTCCTGCAGTTCAAATCTTCCACTTCAGCACTGGGTGTTCTCCATGGATCAGATTTATTTCAGATCTTGAGTCCAACAGCATTGTGGGTTTCCAGCTATTGATGTCTTAGACATGCAGTAAGAGGTATCTGGGCAACTCTTCACATGGACTATTTTAATAGTCGCTGATTGTGGCCCTGCTGCATCAGCACCTTGTGACTTTCCTCAGCTTGGGCAATTGCAGCTCCAATGCCTGCAAATGCCAGCAGGCCTGGGACCCACTTGAGAAGAGTTTCTCTTATCTGACCCACAGGATGCCTGTGAATAACTTGGAGACAGCCCAATTGCAAGCTTTTATCCACTTGGAAAGTAATCACTCTTTGAAATGCTGCATCTAGTATAAGGAAGTCACGCTGGTGATGGGAATGAACATCTGATACCTTTGAAGGAAACCCCCCTTTCTGTCCCCACATTTGTAACTGGGTATAAGCTGATCCTTAGCTTAATCCTGTAGGTTATCTTCCTTCACCAGGAAGATATGAAGTTCCCATGTTAGACAGTTTATAAACTGACTTTTCTCACAGGATTCTCTCATGGCTGGCCACTAGCTCTGTAGTCCCTTCTCTGCCTTGCCAGTTCCAGGTTTGGAGCAGCCATCTACTAGACAGAGAGGTGCAGGGAAAGCCCTATGGAACAGTCTCTGCACTGCACATAAATATACAGGAGCTCTTATTCTGCTGCCTCCTTGCTCACCATTCCTTTGCAGTATTTCAAAAGGGCCAATCTCCCCCTTATAGCAGCTGTATAAGTGTTTGTGTAACTTCTGTAAGACCCATGATCCACAGCAGGAAGCTGCTGGTAAAAGCTTTTGAATCACCAATGAAACACTGCTAGGTAGTGTTTCAGACTACTTGTTCAAAGAGAGCAACAGCCCAAAGTCTATCATCTACATGACCACTAATTTTCTTCTTAAGCAAAAGTGCTTTGGCATCTAGATGCCACTACCACCAGTTGTAATATTTGCTTATAGAAATCAGATTTTATTGGGAGACTGCAAGTAACAACTCCAGTATACACAGGTAGTATACAAATTTTCTTCTAACCTCTCTCATCCCCACCCCAAAAACCATATTATATCAAAATAAAACAGCTTAACACTAAGATAAAGATAGCACCTTCACCAATAGGTGGTGCTCTGTCTGCACTGATCACTGTAATATATAGTTTGTTTTCTTTAGTATAACAATTTCAAAGGACAAAAACTCAATGAAATTTCACAAAGTGAGGCCACCTATATCTAGAGGAAAGAGGCATTTATGCCCCCTTTAAACACATTTCAGAATGCAATCTTAATTATGGAGTTAGAGTTGGTAGCTCCATAATATGAAGAGATGAAGATCTTGATACCAATGCAACAAAGACTAGGTGTGAGGACTAACAGGAGAGATAGACTGAATAAGTCTAGCTGTAGGCAAAATTTCTACTAGCTGAATTCTGAATAAGCTACCTCTGACAATTTGCCAGGCAGGTTAGCAATTAATAATAAGCAAATCTAACTCACACCCTTAGAGCACGTACAATCCTCAGGTCAGCTTTGAAAGGAAAAAGGGTGTGCTCTGTCAGTATGCCAAAGATTATATCAGAAACATTTGACAACAGCTTAAGCATGTTCAAACATTGTTGGACCCAAGTTAAATACACAAAGCTATGAAGTGTCAAGGTGACCAAAAAAAAAAGAATTAACAGTTGCTTGGGATCAAAAAAAAGATACATTTGACTTTACATAAATATCCAACTTTGAAAGGAGTGCATTTTGAGAATACTCAAATGAGACATTCAATGAAATTTAAAATGTAGAAACTGAAATTGGTGAAAGCAAATATTTTTTCCACAGATCACATAATTAGGCTGTGGAACCCATTACCACAGGATGTCATTAGAATTTAGCAAGATTCACAGATTCCAAGGCCAAAAGGGACCATTGTGATCATCTAGTCTGACCTCCTGAACACAGGCCTTAGAACTTCTTCCAAAAGGTATGCACCAGGAATTATTCTGGGGAACATCCAGTCTTCATTTAAAAATTGAAAGTGATGGAGAATCCAGCATGACCCCTTGGTAAATTGTTCCAATAGTTGTTAACCCTCACTGTTAAAAATGTATGCCTTGTTTTCCATTTGAATTTGTCTAGCTTCAACTGCTGGATTGAAGGGCCAATTATTAAATATTGGTTATCCTTGTAGATATTTATAGTATGTAATCAAGTCAATGACCTGGAAGAAAACATTAACCTTCTCTTTGTTAGGCTCAAAGAGCTAGTCTTTTTAGTTTACCACTATAGGCATGTTTTCTAATCCTTTAATCAACTCTTATGGCTCTTCCCTGAACCTTCTCCAGTTTATCAACATCCTTTTTGAATCATGGGCACCAGAACTGGACACAATATTACAGTAGTGGTCACATCAATGCCAACTATAGAGTTAAAATAATCTCTTTACTCCTCCTCAACATTTCTCTGTTTATGCATCACATTAAGTCTTTTGGCCACAGCATCATACTGGAAGCTCACGTTCAGCTGATTGTCCACCACAATCCCCAAATCTTTTTCAGAGTCACTGCTTTCCAGGATAGAGTACCTCATCTGGTACATATGAGGTATGGTCTTTTCTTAGATGTGTACATTTACCTATATATTCCCAGGGGAATTCTGTACCAAAAAATTACGCACAATATTTTAAAATTCTGCATATTTTATTTGTTAAACCACCACAATATAATGCCAGTTTCAATTATTTTGGTAATTTATTTCAAAATAAATGTCAGCAAGTATGTCTAACAATACAGACAAAAAGATTAAGGAAATGTTTTTGGCAAATAGATTCCTTACTAGCATATTAATACTGAACTTTGAGTAATAATTCATTTAAACTACAATGCAGACATTTCCTACACCCTTCAGAAGCAATGTAAAGGCTTGGGGGAGTCAGGAATAAGAGAAGCTGAGGGACAGGGAAGGGTATGTCTACACTGCTGGGACTGTGCTGGTGCTGCACTATGTAGCTTGTGTATCTCCTGTCGATGGCTACCAGCAGTGTAGCTAAGGCCAAGTAATTGCTGGGAAGGAGCTGGAGAGTAAACCTGGAAGGTTGTTGGGTGTGGACGGGAGAAATATGGAACAGGTTTTTTGATGTGTGTGTGGGGGGGGGGGGGGGGGGGGGGGGGAGGAGACACGACATGACGACAACTGTTAGGGAGCCTCCCCTATGGAGACCCTGACTGACCCCTTGGCTCACCCATTTAGTCAGACACATCTGCCTCTGTCCCCTGTGGCCCTGCACCCTCCGCCCCCATTCTCATGTGGCCCTGCACCCTGCCTCCCTCATGTGTCCCTTCAACCCCACTCAGCCACCCTCTCCCCATGTGGCCCTGCACCCCACTCCCCTAAAGCCCCTGCCCCAGTCTGTCCCTCTCCCACTAGCCCTTCTGAACCCCAGTCTATATGCCTTATTCTGTCAGTCCTCCCATATCCTATGCCTCTTCACCTGGCCTGGCAGACAGGGCACTGTGAGGAAGGCAGCTTCTCATCCTCCTCATCCATAACAGGCTGTTCTGGCCTGTGAGCCATCTACCCTGTGTTCTGGCACTACAGCAGGCCCTGATGGGCAAAAGACATAACTGTAGCACCTCTCCAGCAAAATTGTATTTTCTGTGGGGGAAAAAAAAAAAAAAAAAAAAAAAAAAAAAGAGAAATCTGTGGGGGACATGAATTCTGTGCATGCACAGTGTGCAGAATCCCCTCAGAAGTAGCTATAGAAAATGCAGTTTGGTTGCTTGGCCCAGTTTACAAAGAGATCCAGATGGCTCTAAATCAGTGACCTGTCCTCTTCATTATTTAACATTCCCCCCAAATTTGTCATCTACAAACTTTATCAGGAATGATTTTATGTTTTTTTCCACATTATTAATAAAAATATGAAATAGCATAAGGGCCAGAATCAATCCTTGTGGGATCCCACTGGAAACACACCCACTTTCTGTCAATTCCCCATTTATGTTTTGAGACCTATCAGTTAGCCAATTTTTAATCCATTTAATGTGTGCCATGTTAGCTTTATAGTGTTCTAGTGTCATAATCAAAATGTCATGTGACACCAAGTCAAACACCTTACAGAAGTCTATTACTTCAATACAGTTACCTTTATCAACCAAATTTATAATCTCATTAAAAAGATATCAAGTAGTACGACAGGATTTATTTTCCAAAAACCCATGCCAATTTTCATTAATCACATTACTCATTAAATTCTTCATTAATTGAGTCTGTTAGCAGCAGCTGCAGTATCTTGTCCAGGATCAATGTCAAGCTGAGAGGCCTATAATTACCTGGGTCATCCTACTGACCATTTTTTATAAAGGGAACAACATTCACTTTCTTCCAGTCTTCTGGAACTTCCCCAGTGCTTCAAGAAGTATTGAAATTCAACATTAATAGTCCAGCAAGCTTCTCAGACAGCTCTTTTAAAACTCTTGAATGCAAGTTTTCTGAACCAGCTGATGTAAAAATGTCTTAGTAGCTTCTGCTTAACATCCTCCAGAGATACTAGTGGAATGGAAAGAGGTGATCACTACTTAGGGTGTTTTTAATTTTTTTGAGTACCTGTAAAGGTGTGGTCACTCATCTCAAACAAGTGCCTTCCACTGGGTGCATGCCTGCACTGTCTGCTTTTGCAGTGCTCTCTGCTGGAGGTTTCTCTTTTCAGATGGATTTTCAGTGATTCAGCCCTCTGTCTGAGGGATACACAAATGTATGTGAAACAAACCCCTTCTGGGGTTACACAGTCCAATTAATGGTTTTTCTACTCCCCCAGGTCCTGTCTCTGGGCCTGTTTGTTTAAGCACGTGCCCCATTCCTGAGCTCTAAACAAAACTTGCTGCTTCATTGGCCCTTGGCCACAGGGGAGGCCCAGGCCCACCCACTACTCCAGGTCCCAACTCAGGAACCCTACAACTAGCAGCCACCTGCTGCTTCCTTCACTAGTGTCTATTGCTGCATTCCCTGAGCTGCTTCTCACTCTATCCCATCAGTTTCTTAGGTCCTCAACCTGTTCCCTGTTTAAGCAAGGTAGACTGGGAGAGACCCTACTTAGAGAGTCTGTAATCTCTACCCTGTTCTCTCAGGGTTCTTTCTCACAAGCCCCTTCTTGTCAAGGCCTTCTCTCCCAGGTCTCTGTGCCTGGATAGCATCACAGTCCTATTCCTGCTTAGGCAGAGTTTCTCCCCACTTTCCATACCTGTGGAGTCTTACTGCCTTCCATTCCTTCTAATCCCAGCTAGCAACTGCTCTGCCAAGCTGCTGCAACTTCCTCAGCCAGCCAGGAACAGAGTTCTTCCTTCTGTGGCTCCAGCCAGTGACTGAGCAGTCCATATCCTGCAATTCCTTTTATATGAGCCTGCTAGGCTCTGATTGGCTGTCTCCCCTGCACCTCTCTAGGCCACATGAAGGACCCTGCTCTACTGCCTTTTTTCTGGGACAGGATGTGGTAGGATGACAGGGTCTTCTGGAGGGCCTCAAAGGGCCTGGTACACCCTGTCACAGTACCCAATTTCACAGTCCATGTTCTCCTACTTTAAAAATATTTATGGATGATCATTAATACCTTGAACAGCACCACGAAGCAACTAGGTAGTCAGTATGGAGCACAGAGCACTGGTGTTATGTGCTCACAATGGCTTCCATCACTCAAGAAGTGCTGCATTCTTTGCTAGTTAAAGTTTCCAGGTGTTTTTCAAAGGTGTTCCCAAAGAGTGCATGGCAGTACTCTAGTCTTGAAACTAGATCCATATAGTTATAACTACGTGCTGAGATTTAACCAGGAAAAAATATCCCCTAGGCAAACTGATAATGCAATTGGCACCACTTGCCACAGCTCTTACCTTGTAATTCAGGAGCAGTAATAGGTTGACCCAAGACTGCATACTCAACTGGGAAAGGCTAGACACAGAAAGGGCACTCACACCCTTTCTCATTCCACTCTAATTTCTTTCCTGGCCTGTCAACATCATTTCATCTTATTCAGCTTGAGACTACATTGGTTTATTTCCATCCATAGCCCTACCCTTGTCAGACACTGGGAAAGCAGAGACATAGAAGTATCTAGGTTTGGTTTAAAGAATATGTGAAGAGGAGGTGTGACGGGGTATACTGGCTGTTCAGGGTTTGGGAGACAATCCATTTGGGGCTGTAGGCACCCTGCCCCAAGTTGGTGCTTAGAAAGAAAACACATGATTTCTGTATGCACTGCAGCACATTCTCTAGGACTAACCAAGGTAAATGGGCAGGTGTGCTTGGTAGGTGTACTGAACACAATACCAAGCTGCCTTGCAGACTCTGGGACTGTGGACCTGGTTGGTGAGCAGCACTGAGAAGATCATACTAGAGACAAGAGTGCCAGCAGCAAAAAGTAGAGATGTAAACATGTTGTTTGAAGATGGCTGTCCAAAGAAGAGGGGAGGCCTAGGGATAGAATGTAGGACAAGAACCAGGTTGTTCAGACTGAATAGGGCTTGGAGGGAGGAAAGTCAAAAGTCTGTCTAGCCTGCATGTGTGTAAGTCTATGACCTTGCATTCATGGAGAGATTAACAGGGTTATTTATATCAAAATACTTCAGGAGGGGCAGTGGTGGCAACCAAAGTTTTAATTCCTGGAAACTTTGGACTTGCACTAAACCCAACACCAATTGACTGTCAGGAAGCAGTAGGAGTGAAGCATTTGTCTTCGACAAGTTTGGGTGAATTTACACATATATGTGATCATCCCAATGGATTGCTCAAGTGTTATTTTGTATTATGGGGTTTCCATATGAAAAATGACTTCTGCCTTTTTGGGATAGCCCGAAGACTGTGTTCACTGAGTATTTGCCCGAAACAGGTGATTTCTTCCAGCCCAGTTTGTTAGTTTGCTTTAATTTACTTCCTTTTCTTTGTATTAATTGTAACACTTTGCATACCCTTTCACTATGCTGTGCAATGTTATTTTCCCATATTAATAGATTGTCCATAATGGCTTTCACAACTTCCAAGATATCAAATAACTGTGCCACAACACTTGGATAGACTTGTAGTACTGAAGCAATGCAAAATGGCAGATTTAAAAAAAACTCTTGTCTTTCAAGTGAATAGAATATCTAATGTACAGAATTTAGAACTTCTGGGATCTGGCTGTATCAACTTGTAGAAAAACTTGATTTGTATGTAGGAGACAGAACTTTTTAGTATAGGCTTTTGTGGAAACAGCACCAATCACCTCAATATTTCTCATGGGTAAGCATTCATGTTGAATTTTCATTTGGGTCTTAAAGATCAAAATAGAGCAATCCAACATGAACGCTGCCTCATATTGAAGAGGATACTGTTGCTAGAATGCCCTCCCACCTGCCCCCCAAAAATTATCTTGTCTAGATACAAGCCAAATGTTTTGACAAGTGCCACAGAATCTCAGAAGTCTGTAGCTGCTAATCTCTGCAACGAGACAATTGAGACTTTAGTTCGTGACCAACAGTAAGTGAACCCTACACTGTTTGCCTATCTTTAGAGGGAGAAAAATAAGGCATTAAAAGGAAACCAACATAAAAACTGCAAAATAATTTGACACTCTCATACACAATGGGCCAAATTAAGCTCTCTATTTCATCAGTATAAACACTGAATTACTCTGGTGTAATGGAGCAGAATTTGCCTCATTGGGCACCCAAATTTAGTGATTTTTTTTTATTTTAATGTTTTTGTGCCTCAGTTCCCTGTGGGTAGAATGAATTGTGAAGTACTCAGATACTGTAGTGAGGAGTACAGCTGGTTAGAAAAGAATTCCATTTAACAAAATATTTAGAGATTACAAAATTCTGATTCTGCATCAGAACAAAACTGAGGAGAGAAACCACTCCAGAATAGCCAACAGTCAAGCCAATTAACTTAGCTGTTCAGGTAGATCAAAGACTTGAACCTGTTTTGGTTTCAACAAATTGGCAGTTTCAGATGGAAAAAATGTTTCACTGAAAAATTCCCTTCCAGCTCTGGTGATGAGCATCATAGAAAGGCCCATGAGGAAATTTAATAATTCTGTCTTTAGAGCAGAGTTTGTCCAGTGTATTGCAAATAAGGTCTGGGGCCACTCACTGAACATGAGAAAACAAAATTTTGAACAGATAATCATTAGGTAAACCCAGAATGAAGCAGGGTCCTATTAGAAAAATAATAATCTGATCATGTAATTACAGACTGTTAAATTGCATATGTGCTAGGGGACCAAATTCAGGCTGCATAGAATGGATGGTCTGGTGGTGGTTGGATGTGGGTCTATGTGAGCCATAGGGCCAGGATGCAGTAGTGAGAAGTGTTTTTATGGTGGACATGATGGCAAGACCATGGTGCTGTGCTGTGGATGGAATGGTAGTGCAAGAGGAGGTGGTGGGACCTTGGAGTGTTACATGACAGTGGCTCCATTGTACAGGGCTATGACATAATGGCACAGCTATGGAAGGGTGGCATATGGGCTGGAAAAACAATGGTGTGAATGGCCGGGCCATGAAGTAGTGGTAGAAATTTATATTGTGGCAGTTGGCAGGGTAGGGTGGTGGGATTGACTGTGGTGGATGGGGTGGTTTTTGAGGACACCATGGAGATGGGAGAAGCGGGTGCAATGGCCAGATGCAGGGTTGGATCTGGGTTGTACGGTGGGGGGGAGGGAGGCGTTTGGTGCTGTGGTAAAGATGGCAGGGCCATGGTGTGAGGGGGTCTGCAGTGAGGATGGGGTGGGAGTTTGGTCAGCAAGGCGGCTGGCTGGGCCACGAGAAGAGGCTTGGTGGCAGGTGGCACTTGGCAGGGTAGTGGTAGCTGGTAGGGCAGGGAAGGTGGCACAGGCTGAGGGCGAGGGCAGGCCCAGCCGACTGCAGCTGCCCCTCCGGGAAGGGGGGGGGGGGCGCCCCGGCGCGTCATCACGCGGACGCTCGCGGACAATCAACCACCCCTCGGCCCGCCCGCGGGCTGGCGTCGCGCTCGCGGGTGGGGCCGGCTGGCTGGCTCTGAGATTCGACCCCCGCCCCGCCCGTTCGCTCGCAGAGTGACGTCCGCAGGAGCCACTAGGAAGGTGGATACCACGTGCCGCGCGGCGGCCAATGGCGGTGGCGCTCTCTCAGCTCTTCGGGAGGCTGGCAGGCGGCCCGGCCGGCCCGGAGAGCGGCAGGGTGAGCAGGGGAGGGCGGGGCTGGCCGTAGCCGAATCTCGCCTGGCTGCTAGCGGGAGCATCCGCCGCGGGAGGACGGGGACCGCGACGACATAACGGTACGGGGCGCTGCCGCGAGCGGGCCGGGGCGGGCAGCGCCCGGCGGGGGAGGGAGCCCCTGGCCGCCGGCGGAGCATGGGCTGAGCCCCCCCTTTCCCCACCCCCGCTGCGGGGGGAGGGGACAGTTTCCGGGCAGGGCAGTTGGGTGCGGTGCCCCGGCGGACAGGAGGGGCCGGGTGCCGAGCCGAGCCGAGCCGTGCCGGCCGGAGGGTGCGGGGAGGGACGCTGCTCTCGCTGCGGGAGCCGGCTGTGAAGGAGTCTGTGGGGCTGAGGGTTGTGGGGCGGCTGGGGGCCGTGCCGGGGTTTTCTGGCTGACGGGAGGCGTCCGGGGAGCCCCCACAGATTCCTCCCCAAATGGTGCCGCTGCACTCCTGCCCGGTGCCGTGGGCCTTCTGGTCCCAGGCTAGGTGCTAATCGCCTCCCCCGAGGTGTAGGCTCTGGCGTGTGGGCTGTGCGGCGATGGGTCTCTTACTTGTGCGGCGACACGCCAGCCTTGCTGCTTTGGCGTATGTAGGGCTACATGCCCTGAGAGCGGCGGAACTCTTGCCTGCTTGTCACCTGATTTCTCCCAGCTGGTGCATTTCTTGGACTTCAGTCTCTTTTTGAAGGGGGGATTTTTCTCCCCTACCTCCCCCCAGTATTCTTGTATGTGATTGCGAAGAGCAGTACCCACTCCACCCTTAGTTCATCATCATTTACTTCCTACTTTTTCCCCCCCACTGGTGTTTTCTTATTGGTTGGGCCTCCTTGCATGGAGTAAAATATCCTCTTTCCCTATAGAGCAGCTCTCTGCTCCCTGCCTGGCAACCACTTCTCAGAGGCATTCCCTCCCCCCTTCTAGTGTGGCTTGCGCTTATCACAGCATCATTAAAACAGCTCTGAGGGAGGGGAAGCTGCTAGAAGTAGCAGCTACTGGATTGGAAGCAGAGTAGCATTACAGGAAGGGGGCACAATCTCACTTCCTGCAAGAGGAGTCTGTGGAGATTAAAACTGACCACTTCCTTATTTGGAGACTTCTCTGCCCCGTGGTTCTGTATAAGTGGGGAAAGCAGTAGACAGGGTTCTAATCCTTCTCGTGCCCCTGGGGTTTCGGTTGCCAGAGGCCAGGGATTGATTGAGGTGGAACTCTGAAGTGCCACATTGACCGTACTTGCTGAGTGGGAGCAAAGGGGGACTTTCTTGCCTGAGGTTTGGTCATAGAGTTTAAGGCCAGAAGGGACCACCAGATCATCTGGTCTGACCTGGATATCATAGACACCAGCACCCACATGCTAATTCTAGCATCTGAAATTAAATCTATGTATTATGCCCCACAAGAGACTCAATTATTATATGCCCCAGGAATAGAATAAGAGGGACTAAGATGCCCCAGTGCCTGAGGCCCCATAATGATACGATATAATTAAGTGAGATGTACCTAGATAATGCTGGCAAGTGACCAGAACTCACACCTGCAGAGGAAGGCCAAAGAAATATATAGAGTCGCTGCCAATCTGACCTGAGGAAAAATTCCTTTCAGACCATGCATATTGTGATGTTTGACCATGAGCATGTGAGTAAGAGCTAGCCAGCCAAACACCTGAAACAGAGAATGGTTGGTGCTATGTCAGAGCCCTAGCCCCCCCTGTTCAATGTCCCATCTTCAGATGTGGCCATCTCTGAGGCATCAGAGGAAGAAGATCAAGCCTCCCCTGCAGAATATTTTGGGGGGCATGAGCTTTTAAAAACACAAGACATAAACCAGATGTGACCCTCAGAGCAACTGAGCACTGCCCCCTTCCATCACAAGCAATACTGTCATACAGTTGCACTCATTAATTTGTCCACTTGTGTTTGGACAAATTAAAACTTGGGTCGACATAGCTGTTGCGCTCAGGGGTGTGAAAAATTCACACCCCCTGAGTGCTGTAGTTGTGCCAACTTAACCCTCCGCATAAGCGCAGCTAGGTTGACAGAAGAATGTTTCCATCGACCTAGCTATTGTCACTGAAGGAGGTGGAGTTCCTGCAATGACAGAAAATCCCTTTCTGCAGTTAGTGTGAATCCCTTAGTACATTAGAAGGTAATGGCGAACTCATAATCAGAAGTAAGGTAGCATGAAACTGGTGAAACAGAATCTTTCTGAAACCTGAGCAGCATGAAATACTTAGGTGAAAGGTACATGTGTATGCTTAAGCATGATGCATGTCTTATAAACTTGGGGTACCTCCATTTGGTTCTGTCTCCTGAAAGGGCAAAGGAGCTGGATTTCACTCTCCCACTACAGAGCTTCCTGACTGCCAAGAGGGCATGTCTCTCCAGTCTCTTGGCTGCTGTAAGCAGGGGGAGCTCTCTTATTTGCCCCTTTTCAGCCTCTATGTTTTAGGCTCCTCTCTGTGAATAATTCTAGTTCTTAACTCTACAGTCTTTCTGAGCCTCTGAAGTGTGAAACTGACATAAGTTTCAAAGTTTTTCCCTGGCTCTGGATAACAGCTATAAGGTTTACTAGCATTGTTTGATTCTGCAGCTGCTTGGAAAAGCTACCTGAGCAGCAGGAGAAGTACAGGACTTCTCTATGGGCACAGGAAAGCAGTACTGTATAACTTAGCCCAGTGGTTCTCAACCTTTCCAGACTACTGTACCTCTTTCAGGAGTCTATTTGTCTTGTGTACCCTAAGTTTCATCTCACTTAAAAACTACTTGCTTACAAAATCAGGCAAAAAACCCCCCAAAAGTGTCACAGTATACTATTACTGAAAAATTGCTTACTTTCTCATTTTTACCATATAATTATAAATCATCTGTGATATAAATATTATACTTACATTCCAGTATATAGTATATGGAGCAATATATTGTATGACATTTTAGTTTGTCCTGATTTTGCTAGTGCTCTTTATGTAGCCTCTTGTAAAACTAGGCAAATATCTAGCTGAGTTGATGACTTACACTGCATTCACATTTGGAAGGCTGGAAGACTTGGTTTTTAACAAAGCTGCAGAAAGATGTAGGGGGCCCACACCCAGTGAATGGTTGAGAACCACTGACTTACACTGCAATTTTTTCTCTAGAGTTGTCTCTAACACTTTAGAAGCAAGTTTTGAGGAAGTATTATCTCAAGCAAACAATATCTGAGGGTAAGGTTCCAAAAAATGAAGTGCCACTGTGTAAGTTGTAGCTCTTCAATTCTGATGTGATACCACTCTTATTAATGTGGTATTTGCATATTAGTTCTTGGGGGTGGGGCGATAATTTTCCAAATAATGGATTGAATTGTTGGAGGGGGGACTTTTGGTTGGAACTCTAACAATGTGATTGCTCTGGATTTGCATGACTGTGTGGAGTGGGAAAGCAATCTAGTATTTTTGGTAGAGTGGTGGAGCAGAGAAGGGGCTCATATATTTTATATAATTTGTTCACTTGCAACCTGAATATTTTTATGCTGTACCTTTTGTCGGAGAATTAAATGAATCATCACATTCTTACTGAAAAGGTGAATACATGCTTTAAAAGGATGTGTGGTCTTATCAGCTTCAAAACTGAAGTAAGTAAACTGAATGGAAACTGCGGAGTTGGTCTTATTTACCCATTTATGGGTAAGCAAAGATTATGTTAAATGTGATAACTGCATTGTCATAAATCTGGCTTTGGCAGAGCTCCGCTTTGGGGCTACGTAAGGAGTGCACATGCACCTTCAGGTGATGCAGAACGTGTCAGTCTAGCGGGACCATCATACTACCCTCAGTTCAAGGCTTTCTGAGTGTTTCTTCTCCCCTCAGGGTCCCAGGTGAATCAAACAAACCAGTCCAGAGTCAGCAAATGAGGCTTAATAAAAGCGTAAAGAAAAAGTGAGAGAACCTGTAGACAGCTTCAGTCAGGGTGTTGGTCTCTTTGACTTCAGAGAGCCTTGGAAGTATCATAGTCCATTCCAAAGTTCACTGGGTCTGCAGTATGTTTTTCTTTTTAGTCCAGGGGATGTGTGTTCTTTTCTTCAAGGACAGAGGCTGTGTTGGCTGACAGACCTCTCTCTGGGAGTTGGGGAGCTCAACAGCTTATTCCCTTCCCACGGTTGCCCCCTTCTCTGTGGAGTTCGCTTCTTTTAACTCCTCCAGATGTGGCATGATTTGCAGATGTGGTAACTGTAGCCCAAAGCACCTCCTTACACCCCACTCCTTCATGGTGTGGGGTTTGTATACCCCCTTACATGGATTTCATATACAAATTAATAGACCAGTAGTGGCTATTTGGAATGAATAATGAAGTTATCTGAGTGTAATGGCACAACTTTTTAAACTGTCTGTATTCCCAACAGGACTGGGGGGAGGGAACATGCTCTGTAGCTTGCTTTGAAAAATTATCTAATCGCACCCTGCTAAACATGGCTTGCTGCTTAATTGGGATGACTGCATGGTGAACTTCAACATAATTTATTTTGTTGCCTCTCTAGATGTAATCAGCAATCTAACTTTTTGGAGGGAGGCTTCTCCTCCAGAATTTTGTATAGTGGGGATTCTAAAACCTTACCCTCTCCTTCTTCCCCTTTCCCACTCTTTTCTTCCTGTAGTTCTTTTGGTTGCAATTCTTCCCCCACCAATTCATCACCAACATTTCCCTCACTCCATTTCCTTTTGTTGGTGGATGAAGACCTGTACTTGCAAGGAGCAAGTTCTCCGCTATTGCAACTGCTGCTTAAATAGTCACCCTTTCCTTCCTGGAACTGCTGTACTTGTCTCTGTCTGCAACAGAAGCAGGAGGTAGGAGCTGATGAGTGTCAGCTGCTGACCTAGGAGGTAGCGATTGGTGCTAAACTGCCTACCACCAGTTCCCCTTTGTGATGAAGTACTGGCCTTTGTAGACCAATCTGTCCCCACCCACCTAATGCTGCTGGGGATACTGGGTATCATGTTGCTCCTCCAGCTCTTCATTAATTTGGTCTGAGTTAGATCTCAGATGTGCCACTGTAGTGCTTTGTGTTGACAAGCTATTAGGCTTAACTCAACAAGCTACATTTGGATCAAGATTCATGTCTTACCAATCTTTCTTTCCCGCCATGGCTGACTTTCTCTCAGTCAGGTGCTGTTTTCCCTTGTCTTCGTAGGTGAAAGATCTGTGCCTATGCAGGTTTCTCACCTATATGCAGTTCCCAGAGACTTCCGTGCTGTTGGTTGAAGGACCCATTTTTTGCAGCTTGCAAGAACTCTGGCCTCGTGTATCTGTGATGGATGCTATGATGGCTTCTTCTCTCTTCTTATATCTTTCCTGTTTTGTACTCAAATTTAGGATGACCTCATGTTGTTCCCTTCCTGGGGACTTCTCATCCCATCATATGTAAATAGGACTTCCATTGTTTTGATTCCACCATGCTTAATTTGCATAGGAGACAGGTAGATAACTGCCTTTCCTCCTGTCTGTGAGAGAACCTTTTTCTTTCCCTTTGTTTGGTCACAGACTTTAAAGTGTAATATTGGTGAGTATCCATAATTCCTTACATAATGTTAATACATACTTTTTACTATGATATTAATCACTAATGTCACCCATTCGAATATGATACCTTTCATGACCCATTTTAGGTACAGATCAGGATAGCAGTGAGTTGGGACATATTGAACTGGTCAGGCCGGTCAAAACTCACTGCTACATACTAGGGAGTCCCTTGCCATTTGGCACTGGGGTGCTCTTAAGATCCCACCTGGCTGAAAACTATCTAGAATTAAATTCAGACAAGATAGAGACGCTGATGGACTGACTAGAGGGTTTGAGGAACAGCAGCAAGGAACATGTGAAGGCATGAACAAAATATGACTGCTCTTTTTGTTGTGAGGTATGTTTGCTGGCTGTCTCAGTAGCTTGAAATGTCAGGGCTAGTCTATACAGTCCTTGTGCCATTTTAACTAAAATCACTTAAAATATGAATTTAGTTGAACAAAGGCAAACCCCTTTGAGGACACACTTAGATCAATTTACAACTGGCCTATATTGAATTAGCAAAATTTGGTTGTAAACTGACTTTAAATGGGTCCACAAAGAGGGTTTCCCCAGTTTAACTAAATGGATTTAAAAAACCAAACTTAACGTCTTTTACCATATCCAGATGGTCCAGTGGCTGCATCATTTTCAGAGGAAGACATTGTCCTAATTATTCATATACTTTCACCTTCCGACTAGGTTCCTGGAGTTTATTTTACATAGTATTACCCTTCAAAGGCCCTTGGAAGCTTCAGTTAGTACAACATGTGGCCATGTATTTATCAAAAGGATAAGACGAGTATGAGTTTGTAGCACAGCTGGTTCAAGCTCTGCATTGGCTACCAGACTGCACTTTAACGCACATAGAAGTACCACCAGTAGGGCCACGCCTATCCAAAAGTTCTGGTGACAAAAGCAGTCACATCCAGACCAACTCAACAGTAGCCCAAGCTTATGAGGTCAGTGCTTTTTCAAGATGCAAATTTTATTATAGTATAAGTATGGGGGGAAATATATGGATAGATAAGAAGGTATGAAAGGTGAGGACAAAGTGACCTTCATGGCACAGCCATAACTTTCAATTTGACTTCATTTGCAGCAAGGGCACTTCCAGCTTTCACATGAAATTTAACATGATTGATAAAATTGAATATTGAGCAAGGAGTTAGAAATCTGAGTTCTGACCCCATCTCAGGTAATGAATTATTGTGTGGTTTTGGGCAAGTCAGTATGGGTGCCACTCTATAAAATAGGGATGATATTCATCTGCCAATCTCATAGGGATACTGGAATCATGGTGCTGTACAGCACCCTACATCTGTCATGATGAATCTTTAAGGAAGCTAAAGGATTATTTCCATGGTCTTCAGATCCAGGTCTGTGATGCTCTGATGCCAAAAGCATTACAAGTAGATATGTAGCAAGCTGTGCTGCTTCAAAATGGTAAACCTGTTGTACGCAGTTTCATTCTCACTAACACCAGCTTAATGCAACTACATTCAGATAAGCTGTGTCTAGAAAATTCATGACCTATATGTCATGGGCAAACCAGGAAGAGAATTTTCAGTATCTGATACGCTCTTAAAGTCAAGTCAAAGTAGGAGTGGGGCAGAAGAGCAAGGATTTAGGAGGAATTGAAAAAGGTCTGAGGGAAGTGACTTTGCTTATTGCCTTTTATGCTTCTTGATCATCAGAACTTCTAGCTGAGCATATCTTCTTTTTTTTTTTTTTTTAATTTGGCTTAGTCCATATCTGTAAATCAGTTAATATACAAAATGGACAGGATTTCTTTCCATTAGTAGTTGTATACTAGTTGATCATATCAGAATGTGGGAATACTTTCCTCTAGCTGGCTTGTTGTAATTCAAAGAAATGCTTGGAATATGGATAGAAGGTCTATTAGATATACTTGCCCCACCTTGCATACATTTTCACATAGTCTATTGGAAGGTATTCACCTTGCTGGTGTAACCATGTGGATGTATCCCATTCCAAACTGACTTAATGGGATTGGTTCTGACATGCATTCTTCAGGATTAGATTAATTTAGGGATTCTGGTGGAGTACAGACCAACTCATTATTGCTCTTGACAAAACTGACTGAGTTGTCTTGGGATGTCATGGACTCTTTGACAACTGTGGGACTCTCCGATGGCTTCTGACTACTTTTAGGTGGGCATATACTGAGCTTTAGGATCTCAGTGGGTAGGAGTATAGTGATAACATGGTCATGGTCTGGCAAACACCTTTATCAGCTTCACATCAAGACCTTCCTAGATCTGCTGGAGTGGTGGGTCAGTTTTGATGGATCTCCAGAGTCTAACAGATCCATTTTGGATTCCAAGGCTGGAGATATAAATACTGTCCAGCTACTGGATCCAAGCATTGATGGTTTAGGCCATCTTTCCTACAGATTACTGTGGTTTACACTTTGTCTATGAGATGACCTTGCAGGAAAGAAAGCTAGAATGCAATGGAACAGGATGCATTCCAAATGTAAAAAACTACAGGACAGATATTTTTACTTTCTATTCTATAGTTGTGGGTAGCCTAAGAAGATATGGCTAGATGCAGTTAGTGCAATCAATTGTGTGCCACTCAAATGATCCTGATGGCTTCAGCTTTGTGACAGAGTATTATTGTGAAGAGTCTCTCTTCTGCTCTCCTACCAGAAATATTTATTTCACAGATAAGGGTACATCCATTGAGTAACATTGGAGCAGAAAGGCAACATGCCACCCCTACTCCGAGGCATTCTGCTGATGGGAGTTTAGGATTTGCTGGATGGGTTTTGTCCAAATAAAGTCAATCCTTGACCCTCAGGCTTAGTGAAAGCATGTGGACCAATTACAGAGATTCATTGACTTCCCTTTCTGAGAACAAAATGTCAGCCACATCAAAACGTGTTGTGACCCAATCCATGCTCAGACTCATCTGACAATAACCTTGTCTGGCCACGTTGGACAGTTAATGAAAAAGCATTGGTTGGCCAATTTATCCCCTGAATCCCTCCAGTTTATTCTGTACTCATTAGTCTAGCAGCAAACCTCAGTCTGGCATGGATTACATGTTTCAGTGTTCTTGCAAGGTAACTTGGTTTATGGCTCAAGGGTGGTAATTTTTTGTTTTTTGTTTTGTTCCTTTTCTTCTCTGCTATGACAATTTGTCTTTACCCAGTCTGGGGTTATCTACATCTATTTTCAGGATGGATTATTCCATACTTTTCAATTTTTGATTTTATCTAAGTGCAGCAGTTAGTGTGTATTACTGGCTCTGCATTCAGATTTGTTTCACATGTTCATGGGTAGCTTTGGCCTCTGACTAGATCTACAAAGAGTTCCCTTGCCTCTTGTTTTGTCAGACCTTCCTATGTTCAGTCCCCTGTTATCACTATATTAATAAAATTTAATAGTTCCATAGGGGTAGCCGTGTTAGTCTGTTTTTAGCAAAACAGCGAGAGTCCTGTGGCACCTTAAAGACTAACAAATTTATATGGGCACAAGCTTTTGTGGGCAGAAACCTACTTCGTTGGATGCAAGTTTAATAGTTTGCTTGCATGAAGCCCAAATATCACCGACACTTCAGAGTTATTCTAATGTTATCTATATCCTGCTACTTTTGCTTTCACAGCTCAGATTTTAGATAGGCTTCTAGTATTAAATGGTCTACTTCTTAGCAGTATGTACCTTTATTTCCCGTCTTATCTTTTATACACACTCTTATCTTTTTTTTTAATTGAACTTAAACTAAAACTTAAACATCTGTTGGAACTGAATTCTTAATACATATTTTCAAGAAAGCCTCTGAGGCAATAGAGGCTTGATTCTACCAAGGCAGTCAAATCTTCTGATGTGTCTAGACAAATCTGGAAAATATCCTTCAGATTCAGCAAAACACTTGCTGTGAAATAACAATGTGGATTTCTGTAGCATCTCTTATCTATAGATTCATAGAACTTAATGTGTGTTACAATGAGTTAAATATTTGCTACACTGACTGAAGAAAAACAGATCATTCATTGTAGGCTCCACAATAGTACTTGCTCAGCCTTAGACACTAGAACTGAAGCCCAAGATGTTGGATCTCTTGTTCCCTGTTTGTCGTCTTAAAATGCCTGTGGAGCTTTAACTTCCATCAGAGATGAGATGAAGGAACCTTGATTGAACATTTTATTCAAAGCACCTCTGAATTTTCTGCATGGAATGCAGGCCCTAAATTCTTGGTTAAAACTGCACTGATATCAGTTCTTCTCCAACAGTGTTCAGTAGAAGCGTCTCATGGAGGATACAGAACTACATGGTTAAGAAAAAATTGTCTTGGTCCTTTCGATGTGAACAAAAGCAATTCTGCAAACAGTACAGAAATAAACTAGTCATCCAGCCATTTAAATTATTCTGGCTTTAGATCAAAAACCTTTAAAGAACGTTTGTATTAAATCCTCTAAATTGTCATTATCTTTTGTATTTGCCTTCCCACTCTTGCTTGTTACTAGATCTGTGAATAATGGCAACTGTCAGTCTTCCAGATTCTAAGTGACTGTTGCTACTCTATAGGAATTTTGGTGTTGCAAATGCTAGCTTTGACTGAAAGCTGAACCCATCAGGAATATTTGGATGTTTGTAAAAGAAATAGACATTTATATAAATCATTTGGGGAATCCCGAAAAAAGCACTTCTTTCTGGCTTAAACAGGCAGCTCAGCTCTATTCTATTCTTCTACATCAGATTTTTATACCCCAGACATCACTGTAGTATCTGAACACCTTTGGTTAGTGTATTAAGCAACGTGACTGCACATCTATCACACACTGGCTGTTTCGTTATCCTCTCCCCAAAGGGATAAGATGTTCACTGGAGTGTCTTGTTTTGGTAGAGTGTATTTTTTTGCTTTTCGGGTTTTGTTTTTTGGAGTGGGGGGGGGGTGTCTGCGTTAATATAAATATACCTGTTGCTATGTATTTAAGAGAAGGAAAGGTCAAAGAAATGTGCTTTGCACTTAGAGCTGAAAGTGGTGAGATTTATGATGGTCCTTATCTTCTGGGTCAGTTCATTCACAATCTTGGACCACCCCTGGAAAACGTTCTGTCTTCGACACAGATGAGCTGTCCTCTTCTTGTGGAGAGTTCCATTGTGCCAGAGGAGCTTAGTTGTCAATCATGGTCTTAGTCCCGGGGATTTAGATGGTCTTTTAAATATGCTAGGTCCAGGCCAGGGAGTGATTTGAAGATATGGACTGCGGGAAGCTGGTGAGAAGAGCGGAGGATGTTGCTGAGAAGACATGCTGCAGCATTCTGAATTAGTTGGAGTTTCTAAATGCTGAAGGCTTCGTGCCTGGGTATACTACATTGCTGTAATCCTGCTGATAAGGGCAAGTATATCTTAGGCCAGGTCTTCATCCATTAGGGTGGAGCAGAGTCTTCTAGTCAAGTGGAGATGGTAGAAAGCATGACTTGGGGATGCTGCTATGTGAGAGCTCAGTATCATCGATGGATCCAACAGTACTCCTAGACTATAGACTCAACTGACTAATTGTGGATGTGTATCTTCAATCAAAGGAGACTGCACCATGGCTGCATGCTCTTCATAGTACTTTCCTTTGCCGACTAACATCACTTCTGATTTGCTCAGTTCAGCTTCAGCCAGGTGTTCTTCATCCAAGAGCTGACCAGTCCACCTGGTGATGATGAAAAGGACCATAGATAATTGAACTTTGTGGAACTCCACCAGTAAGGGGTCAAGTGGTACCACCAGTGGTCCACCAGTGAGGGGTCTAGTAATATAGGTGCAGTTTCTGATCACTACTCATGGGGTGTATCCCTCCAGGGAGGACTCAAACCATTTTAGTGCATTACTCCTAACCCTGTCACACCTCTCAGGCAAGAATTATGATCAACCGGATCACAAACATTCAACGTATTGCACCCAAAATCGACATAAATGAATGTTGGCACTCAAAAGCTAGGAAATGACAAATTTATTTCTGCCTCCTTCTGCATCCACCTGGCGAATTGAGTGCGGCAATAATCCTGTGGGAAAAAATGTGATCAATAACTAAAGATTATCATTGCATATTCACAAGTGAGCTGAATTAAAGTTACATAGTCAACTAAATTTGACATTTCCTGACTTTCAAGTGTCTGACTTGCAACCTAAATAATCTTTAATATAACTTGTTTGTAATATACTAGCTTTTCTAAAACAAAGGGTAAAAACATTTATATTATGTGCAACTGTAACCAGCTCCCCTCTTGCACCCCAAATCTGGAATCAGCAGTGTTTGAACCCTGAATCTGCAGCTCAGACTGCTACTTGGTTTACAGGACTAACAACATTAGCTGGCAGCAGGAGAATGAGTTTCTCAGATGGGGAGAGATGGGTTTGCTAAGTTTAGGGAGTGGCTGGAGGGAAGCCCAGCCAGGCCTCACTTTCTTCCCTGCTCCTGGAGTTCATATCCCGTCTATAGCCATGGGAGAAAATATTGCTGGCTAAATACTTAGAGCCCATTCTAAATAACCACAAGCTAAGGGAGAAATTGGGATGGGGCCAGTTATCCCATGGAACTACTTGCAATGAGTATGGCAAAGGGAGAAATCTTGAGTTGTGCCAGTAGGTCGGATCCAGATCATGTAAAAGATTTAAAAGGTGTTCTGGGAATTGCTTCTAAAACCTATGGCATTTTCTTAAACTGTTAAGACCTACTTATGTAAGAAGGAAGGGGTTATTGATAAACGAAGAATGTGGTCAGTGAGCTTCGACTCTCAACCACAGGACTGAATGTTCATATCTTTGCAATATAGTAAAGGAAGTACAGTGCCATAGGCCTGCATAAAGTGATATTTTTCTAATGTATGCTTATTAAACTTTAAGGTCATAATGGTATCCATCC
Source organism: Emydura macquarii macquarii (assembly GCF_026122565.2). NCBI lineage: Eukaryota > Metazoa > Chordata > Testudines > Chelidae > Emydura > Emydura macquarii. The sequence continues at coordinate 791,327 of NW_027133377.1, forward strand.
CAGAATACTATGAAGGAAAGAATGTCCTTCTCACGGGAGCTACTGGCTTCATGGGAAAGGTACTTCTGGAAAAGCTACTGAGGTCCTGCCCTAAAGTGAAAGCAGTTTACATATTGGTGAGACATAAGGCAGGACAGACGCCTCAAGAACGAATGGAAGAAATGATCAGCTGTAAGGTATGTCTTTGAAAGATCTTTGTGATAAATGACTAAGGAAGTGATTCAAACCTTCTTTCCCCTCTGTAAAGAAACTTCTGAAACTGAGCAAGCATGAACATCTTGGAACAGGTTTTTAACTATACAAACTTCCAAATAAGTGATTGCTGTGGTACTGATAACTAAACTGACTTGTAACAGATTAAAGAAAAGTAGACTTCTCCCTCCTGCAGACGGAGAACACATATAGCAGATGAGTATAATGAAGCTTGTTTTCTGCCATTTACATGCTTGATTTTTTTAAATTCTGCTAATGACTTTTTTTGTGCTCTGTGTCTAAATGAAAAGCCCAGTGGCAGGTATTACAGTGAGGGTAAGAGGATATGCATTTCAAGTTGACACTGTCTTACCCATTTTCAGCTTTATTAAAAAAGGTCCTGTTTTTAATTCAGCTATCTGGTGGGTTAAAGTGCAAAACAGTGTTGAAATGTCAAATGCGTGAGTTGTATCTGACTTGTAGTTTATAGTCTGCTAATAAAATACGTAGTCACCTAAAGGGAGGTGGTGTGGCCTCATACATAGAACACTGAATTTGGACTCAGGAGACCTATGTTCTAGTCCCAGCTCAGCTTTGGCCTGCTGGATGCCTTTGGGCAAGTCACTTAGGGTAACTGAGGCACAGGGAGCCAATCTGTAAAATAAGGATAGTACTTCCCTCCTTTGTAAAGTGCTTTGAGATCTACTGATGGGAAAGCATTCTAAGAGCTAGGTAGTATTTATTGTTGTTAGAGCTGCCCAAGGTGAATTATCTGGAAAACAGCGTGAAAACGCTGCAGGAGATATAAAATTAAATTCTTGTGGTTTACAGTGAATTTAAATTAACCTTGTCTACTGTTTCTGTACCACTTAACTACTTTAGTTTAGAAATAAAGTCAAGTTTGTGCAACCACTCTGTGTATAAGTAGTTATACTGTATAAAGGTGCTTATCGATGTAGCTTATTTGGGTAAGTTTTAAAGAAATAAGCTGTACCAATATTTTGAAATGTTCTCAGATTTTTTTTTTTAATAAAGAGTTGTGGAGATCGAGCACCCTCCATTTCCCATGAATTTTGGTTAGTAGTAATCCACATTATAGTGTAAGCCTACTGTGAAATCTCTTCAGTTTGGAATTTCAGTGATTTCTCTTTGACAAAGTAACTGTTTAAAATATTTTGCTACCTTGGGTACTTGTTGATCTGGGCTAATGAGAGTAAATAGTGCTGGAAAGGCACTCCTCCCTTCAGAAGGTATATACTCCCCCCTTGAGAAGGGAGTGCACTATTTTTCAGTTCTTCCAACAGATTACAACAAAGTTGATGGACTGTGAAGAATCCAGGACTTTGGTGGCTGACTATCAGAGATAGGGACTTTGATAGCGATACAAAGAATTACATTCACAATGGGGAGAAAGAGGCAGAATTTAAATCTTAATTCATTAACAAACTATTGTTAAAGGGGAATTAAGTCTGCTTGTGCTTAGCTGTGTCTAGTTATCTTACAGAGTGTGGAAGCTGGCATAGAAACTTGAGATGGAGGAAATGTGCTCAAAAACAACACTAACTCTGCATTTTCTAGTTTTCTGACTTTCCAAAATTTAATTAATGGCCAGCAGAGACCCATGTGCTCTTCTCTACCCCCTGTAGGACAGGATAAAGGCAAAATTTGAACTGCTGAAGAATAAAATTGAGATTTAAGGGTGTCTTCTGTGACAAGCTACCTTAACCTTGAGCCCATGGAGAACACAATAGGCGCTGTAAGTCTGAAACAACCTTCCATATCTGTAGCCACCACAACTCCAATTTGTCACTCATTCAGGTACTGCAACCATCTCTCACGATGCCGTCTATCAGTACAGAGCTGAGGACAGTTTGCAGCTGTCTGCCAGAGTTCTCGCTTGCACCTCATTAGGCTTGCATTCCCTTGGACATAACAATAATGGGGAATATAGCAGTATCTGACCCATCCTAAAACCACCTAGCGTCTTCTCTGTACCCAGCACAGCTCCACATCTGTACTCCTGTTCATACACTCCCATGGAGCCTTCCTATCTTCTGTTACACCATTGTTCTAGGCAGTTTTAGCAGTAAGTGATACACATCGCTCTGAACAAGAAGTTACATAGTGAGAGCTAGGATAATTTACTCTGCAGAACTCATCAGAGCAAAGATCAGTGGATTTTAAGAACTTAAGTTTCTCCAGTGTTGCTTTTCTTCATCTTCCCTGCTGATATCCATATCTTGGGAATGGATGTAGTACTTCAATTAATCAGGCAATTTTTTTTGTCCGAAACCTTTTCACCAAAAAAATATGCAAATTCGGGTTAACTAAAACATTTCATGAATGTGTATCTAGTTCGCATTGTTTTGGTCAAAACAAAACTTCAGAAGTGTTGAAACACAACACAATTAAACATTAATTGAAGCAGGGACCAGAATTCAGGTGTGTCCTTCTCTCCCATCCCCCCAGGAGATTGCACCAAGCTATAGACATGCTCATCAAATAAATATCTATGTATTAATACAAAGGGAAATAGCTTCAGCGGGAGAGACTGAGACATCCATCTCAGAATACCACGTAACCTGGTGGTTAGGATGCTTACTTAGGATCAGGGAGTCTTGGGTTCAAGTCACTGGTCCAGAGTGGGGATTTGAACCTGGGTCTTCCACATTCCAGGTGAGTGCCCTAACCCCTGGGCTAGCGGTTATATCAAGATGCAATCAACCACAAGTTTGAAATGAAATGAAATGTTTCTAATCTTTTCAATTCATTGAAAAACTTTGACTTCAGTTCAGGTTGAATTGAACAACTCTTTCAGTTTTCCAGAACTACCAGCAAGCTGAAAAATCAGTTATTCACACAGTTCTAACTGTAAATCTCCCTGAGAGACTTCTTAGGAAAGCAATTGGAAGGGCCTAAGGCTCTGGTTAAGGATCTGTGGGGTATGTGGTGTATCAGGTGTTACCTTAACATGTGTTTGAGTTTCCTGTATCTCACAAGTTTGTGTTTTGTTGGTCAACTTCTGCATTCTGGAAGGCTACTAAGTACTTGCTGCTAAACAGGCTTGGCTCCTTTGTTAATTAACAAAATAGTTCAAGAATTTCCTGTCTGGAAAAATTGGTAGAAGAAGGGAGGAATGGTTGAAGGACCTTGTTAAGAGGGCTTCCTAGGCACAGCTTGCTGACTATTGACTTTCAGTCCCTCCCTGCTGCAGTACAGTTTCAGTGAGAAGGGAAGATAGATATACTCCTTACAGCGGAAGGCAGAAGCAGAGTGCCGGAAGGAGAGAAGCCTCTGAGTTTCTACCTTACATTGGGGCTCAGTTGTGGAGAGAAGGGATTATGCTCACCCTTTTTCCCCTGAAGAGTGGGTGATGGGGAAATCAGAAGGTACCTTCCCCAATGGCCCTCCTGCCTCGCAGTCCAGTACCCTATTTACTGCACCAATGACTGGGGAGTAATAAATAATGAAGAGGACGGGTCACTGATACAGAGGAATCTGGATTGCTTAGTAAATTGAGCACAAGCAAACATGCATTTTAATATGCCTAAGTGTAAAGTAGTATATTTAGGGGAAAAAAAGATTATATCCTGGTAAGCAGTATGTCTGAAAAAGAGTTGAGGGATGTAGTGGATGATCCCCTGAACATGAGCTCTCAATGTGACTCTGTGGCCAAAAAGGCCTACGTGATCCTTGGGTGCATAAACAGGGGAATCTCAAGTGGGAGTAAGAACATTATTGGTCGCTTAGTGTGACCACTGCTGGAATGCTGTCCAGTTCTGGTGTCCAAAGTGCAGGAAGGATATTGATGAATTGTAGACAATTCAAGAGCCATGAGAATGATTAAAGATTTGGAAAACATTCCTTTTAGGAAAGACTTGAGAAACTCCATCTGTTTAGCTTAAAGAGAAAGTTAAGGAGTGACTTGATCACAGTTTATAAGTACCTATATAGGGAACAAATATTTGATCATGGTCTTTTCAGTCTAGCCAACAAAAGGTATAACAAAATCGAATGGGCTGGAAGTTGAACCTAGACAAATTCAGATTGGAAACAACGTGCAGATTTATAATTGTGAGGGTAATTAACCATCAGAACAATTTACTAAGCGTTGTAGTAGGTTCTCTATCACTAGCAATTTTTAAATTAAGATAGGCTCTAGTTCAAACAGGAATTGTTTCAGGGAAGCTCTATGGGTTATATTACCCAGGAGGTAACACACTAGGTTATCACAGCGGTCCATACCTTGGAATCTGTGAAACCACACTGCCTTTACAAATACCCATTATATCAGCCATTTTAACTGGTTAAAAAAATTGATTTACTATCCGTTCATGCTATCAGTGTAACAATATTGGCATTCAGCCAACTTCTCCCTTACTCCTCTTGCAGTAACTTTGAGGAACAAAGAATTGCTCTTAAATCCAACAGTATAACTGTTGTTCTCAAATCCTTCTGGAGATACAGGAATCAAGAGTTCAGGAAGGTTTAAGTTCTAGCCTGACTCTCAGCCACTTCATTGGATTTCATTTACTGTTTCAAATGTATTGCCATTTGGTTATAGACTCCTTAGTTTCTATTTTTACTTTTACCATTCTTTTCAGATTTATGCAACTCCCCTGCACTGACTTATATAATGGTATACACAAGAATAGCAATTGTGTTGTAAGTCAGAGGGGTCTCAGCGTGACCAAATATCTTCTGATGTGTCTGTAAATGTGAAGATCTCAGCTCACAGCCATGTCTAGAGAAGTTCTCTGCTACACAGTAGCTGGCATCCCTATAATTCCTGTAGCACTTTATATGCTCAGAAGGTTGTATTTGAACAGCATAGACTTCACCACTATTTGTTTTGCAAAATTAAGTATTTTAACGAAGTTATGCCCCCTGTTCATTGACAGCACAACCTCGAAAGCTCAGTCTTTAAACAACACTTTCAGTAGTAGTAACTGGTACCTAACGAGACTTCTTGCATTTTTGTTAACGTGATGTTGGACTAAAACATTTCAATATGGTGTTATATTGAAACTGCTGATTAATCTAAAGTAAATTTCCTGTCTGACTGGGCTATTGACATGTTTAAGGGGCTGTTGTACTGATACATTTAAACATAACATATGGAACTTCCATTACTGTTAGTTCATTACCTCTGTAAATTTTTTGGGCACCTAATGGAGGAAAAAAGAGACAAGAATTTTGTATTTGCATGTAAGACACCAAATATATGGTGGTAATCCATGCGATAAAATAGAGATGTGATGAACACATTTATTGTGCCTCTCTAACAGTCTCATTTTTCGTCTACCCACTAAATTGTTTTTTCTGGGACTTACTCTGACATTCCAATCCATTGAGCAAACTTAAATCCTCCTGTCTCTTTTGAAACTAACTGCAAGAGAAGTGGGGTTTTATTTATTCTTTCCCAATTGTGAGACTTTCCCCAGAATTACACCTGGCTTATGCCCTTGGCACTGTGTTCATTCTTGGGTCAGTGACATATCTTTTAGACCTAAATGTTATGGGGTTAAAGACAGATATCCAGAGTCCTACGGGTCTAGAAATGGGAGCATTATGGGGTGAAAGATAGGGTGAAATGTTTTGCTTTTTAGCCCCGAAAAGGCCAGAGATAGACTGGAAGTTGATTACAGCTACTTGAGTTCACTTTTAAAGGCTTTCTGTGGCTCTGTTGGAGCCATGAACATCTGGACTTGTGGGAATTTAAGGAACCTATATTTAAGGAAAAATAGTTCCAATAAATTAATTAAAAAAAAACAAAACTTAATCATGCATGTTCAGCTTTGTCATTAACTTGGAGTTACCTGCATAATTCACTGGTTGTTTTGCCAGTTGAATAACTTGCCCATCCCAACTCATGCTAATAGGTGATATGAAAAATATGGTGATAAAATTTCAGATCCTTATATTCCTCAAACATAATGGAAGTACAACTCCATATTATAGGCAGAAAATATTTTTAGTTGTTAATTACCCTGTCTTCTGCTACATAAAAGAAATTAATTAGCTTACTTCTTAAATCATGGTTTGAATTTTAATTGTTAGCCCTGATTTTCTTTTGACAGCTCTTTGACAGGTTAAGAGATGAACAGCCTGAATTTAAAGAGAAAATAATAGCAGTTACTAGTGAACTTACGCAATCTCAGCTGGACCTTAGTGAGCAGGACAAAGAAAAACTCATAGACTGCATTAATATTGTATTCCATTGTGCTGCTACAGTCAGATTCAATGAAACACTGAGGTGAGTATGAAGTTTGATATGAAGAAAATTAATGTAATTGAATTATATCTCAAAGGGAAACCAGCTTGAAAATAACTTATCTGCAAAGTTTTGTAAACCAAAAAACCCTTGATTTTTTTTTCCTGAGTTCTACTTTTTGTGTTTGACATCACTGCGCATGTGGTCAATTTAATTTTTTCCTCTTTTGAAGGAAACTCCCCCAAAAAGGTTTTAACTCTTAGAATTTTGAGGATGAGTATAAAGGGCCATTGTTGGGGAAAGACCAGTATGGAGATTTTGCCTGACTCCTGGTGTGGTACAGGCACAAGATCTACAGAAAGTTATGTAATGTTGCTGCTTATACTGATCTTGGCATCTTCATTTGTCTTGTGTGTTCCTGCTGTTATGGCCCAAGTCTAGCTGTTGGGTAGTAAATGCATGGGCTACAGCAGGATGCACAGGGCTCAGCAATTGATCTGAACCACCATCCAATTTATGAAGCAGGTCATGAAGAGAGTGCATGTTCATACGGCATTTCATGGTCAGCCTTTTTGGAAGATAAGGGTGTAGTGAGAACAAAAATGCTCACCTCCTGAGAGTGTGGGGATAAAATGCTAGATCTTGCTTCTTCACATGACGGTGGGGCCAAAGAATCAAATGTATGCTGTGGGTGGGTGCAGGGGAAGAGAAGATGTGTGGTTAGGTGGAAGGAGAAAGTAATGAGAGAGGGATAGCAGTACAGATTGGAAGGAGCGTGGGGAGAAATAAGAGAAGAATAAAAAGGGGAAGAGTGAGGAGAAAACTACTAGAAAGCTTTCTAAAGAAAATAGTCCTTTTCTTCTATAGAAGTCTCTTTTTTCCTTAGCTTTCATTAGTTTTCCCTCAGTCTAACAAAAGTAAAAGAGACATAGTAAGCTTTGGTATATTCATTTTTAGCTGAAAGTTTTGAAAGTGTTGAAATGTTACAGTAAATTTTTTACTTTGGTAGGAAAAAATTGCTATATGAGAAGTTTCTTTTCAGTTGGGGAAGGAGGCAGGACGGAAACTTGGCTATAAGAGCAAAAGGCAGGGTTAGGAAACCCTAATTTCTGAGTCCCTGCAAATACTGATCATAGACCTTAGGAAATGCTACATGATAAAAATGAGCAACCCCTCATTTAATACTTCCTGCCCACAAATTTTTGTAATTAAGCAGTTCCATTATGTCGCCAACCTAGGAATTGGCTAAAGAGCTAGATTTACATAGGCCTTCAGTTGTGGAAAAAAATCCATCTGGAGTGGGGACATAATGCTTCAAGCTTCCTGTAATTTCCACTCTGCTGGCAGGTCTGGAACCTCCTGGAGCAGAACGCAGAGTGGATGGAGCTGGCTGGGAAGGGTAACTGGGAGTGTGCTGAATTGGCAATTCTCTTGGGCAGTCTTTGCTGAGAAGTCCCCTAGGAAACCCTTGATCAGAACTTAGTTACCTGCTGTTGAGTCTCTGCCTCATCTTTCTCCTGCACCTAGGGGGTTTACGCAAGTTTAAAATATTCAACTTCTGAAATAAAAAGCAGACACTGAACATATTTGGGCTCTGTTTCAGAACCTTCCCCATTTCCCCAGTTAGAAATGCAGGGAACTTTTTATGGGCCAGTTTTTCTGGTCTTTTGAAAAAGATGAAGATTGAAATCAAAGTAGTTAGGTTTAGAAAAATTTAAAACTTGTTCTTTAGATTAAAATTTTATAAAAAGATGCTAATTGTGCTTTCACTGAAATGGGGCAAGGGATTGTTTGAAAAATTGATAATGGAAATCTGTGGAAATGAGATGACTGAAAATGTCATTTATGTACTATACTTACGTTAAAGCAAAAAACAAAACAAAACAAAACACCCCTTGTCTTCGATTTTAATATAGCACTTTATCCCAAGAAAATTTTAACAAACTTATAAACCATCCACCAGTATTACTGAAATGCCACTAGCTCAGGGGAGAAAGGGAAAAATCCATAGTAAAATCATAGAACTGGAAAGAATACCTTACTTACGGAAACATTTATAGGTGGAATTTGTGTCCAGAAAGTCACAGCCCAGATACTAGCTAAATTCAAGTTGGACTCATCCCTAGCTTTTCAGAAAATCTCAGACATTTTAATTACAAGAAACAATTAAGATCTTGGTGTCTTTGGTTGCCTTCCTTCTATAAAAGACCCCCATGATTAGCATAATGCCTTCCCTCATCTCCAAAAAAACCCTCAAAACCTCACCATATCATGTTACTAGCTAAGCACTCAGAGGGAAGAGTTGTGCCTATTGAATTGCCAACATAAAGTCTTTGGAGGCCTCCCATTGAAGTATTGACCAGGGCTGACCATGCTCACCTTGATGTGGGTGGCCAATGGGGATGGCTGTGCAGGTTTATATAGGAATATCCATTCATGCTGGGTTTAGACACCTTGTGTGAGGGTCAGATGTGAGGAAAACAAGAGAGCCTGGTAAATACAGATTATCATGTAAACATTTTCACTCCCTTGTTTTTAGTGGAGAAGGATTTTAATTTTAGGAAAATAAAGAAATTTTGTAACTTGACTAGGCATATGCCATGTAAGCAGAGGAATTATTTTAGATGGCACAGAAAGATAGAACTAGAAACAGTGGGATGAAATTAGTGAAAACTAGGCTGAGTATTAGGAAACGTCCATAATCTGGGTTCTAAGGGTGTGAAACAGTCTTACAATGAAAGTGGTGCAAACCATTACTTTGGATATCTAAAATTCAAGAGGACAAGATGTTGGACTATGTTGTTAAGTCAGCATTGGTAGGAGGGTATGAATAGATGACCAAATGGGATTTTTCACGTCAATTTATGATTCTATAACACGCTTACTCTTACTCATCTCATTTATCTGTTTCCTTTAACAGAGATGCTGTTCAGTTAAATGTGATTGCCACACAACAGCTTGTCGTCTTGGCCCAACGAATGAAGAATTTGGAAGTGTTCATGCATGTTTCAACAGCATATGCATATTGCAATCGAAAGCACATTGAAGAAATCATATATCCACCCCCAGTTGACCCCAAGAAACTGATAGATTCTTTAGAGTATGTTTTGAATCTTTTTATTGTTTTTCTTCACTAATCCATACCCACTTTCTGTACTCTTCTCCAGTGCTATTAAACATTGATAAAAAGCTTTGAAAAGCATAATATAAAAATATTATACACATCCGTTTTACAGATGAGGAAACTAAGGTATAGGAAGGATGTGACTTATCTTTGGTCGCTTACTCAAGAATTGAGATAAATGGCCACTCTTTTATTTTTCCATACACAGTACTACCACCTCAGAGCCAAATGACAAATATTCAATACATCAGAATAAACATATAATTGGATTCCAAAAGCTAAAACCTCCCTCAACTACTGGCAACCCAAAAAACAAACAACAAAAAAACCAAAACAAAACCTCAAGCCTATAAAGTTAAATATCTATATTGTAGCATAAACATAAAATATAACAAACCTTAAATATCAAACCAAACAAATCTTTGTTTTCCTAAAGTATTCTAAAGTTCCTTGGCTTTAAACTTCAGTTTCCAATTCACTAAAGCATCATCTCTTTAAAAGAAATTGAAGATAAATAGGGGGTTTTTTGTATTTGAAATAAGACTATTTAAAAAAAAATCATCTTTTGACTCAACAATTGAACTTGGATTCAAAACATTGCATTACAATAAAAATAGTCTGTAGAGGCAAACCTTGTTTGCAGGCTGCTTGGCTATGAATGGTGGTGGTAATAACCAGAGGTGGCTGCAGCAAGGACTGAGATGGAGACTGGAAATGAAGGGTAACCTCTTGCTCCTTGATGTCAGAAATACCCAGAACTAAACTTATTGTTCATGGGTCCCTTGCTGTTTTTCTGACTCCTCTGAGGAGATATATCCAGAGCAGACAGACATCAGAGCCCCCTTCCAACTGTGAAAATACTAACCTGCCTAACAAACTGCAATGACTGAAACAAAACTATATGAAGGGTAAATTCCATCTGTTACTAAGATGTGTGATATAGTTGTGGCAAATTCAGTAAAATTTGAGACAGACTGAGTCTTAGCATCAAGTAGATAAAAGCAATAAACAAGCCAAAACTAGCTGACCGTCTGTAAGATGCACAAGATATCTCATTTGGCCCACTGTAACTAGTCCTAGGTTCTGGTGGGTTATACTTCTGAAGTTGCTACAGAGGATAAGTAAACATCTTCATTGAATTGGAATGCAGGTTAAAAGGTAGAGTTTAGTACACTAGATTTCAGTAGGGAAGAAAAGAGAATATGATTCTAGTAAATAGGATCATAAAAAGATACTTGTGCATAGTAATTAAAGGGACATCGGTGTGATACATTTCACAGACGTGTAATCTTTGCTGTTAACAATAATCTGAAGAGTTACTTACAAATATTGAAATTTGAGATTTTCTTGACCATTTTCACTGTTTCTTTGTACAATAAATTTAAGTTGAAAAAGTTGATATCTTTCAAGTTGATATCTTTCCACAAGTAATTTTAAGGACTGTAACTGCTTTTGAATCCCCTACCAAATTGAGACAATTTTTCTCCTCAAGGTGATTGTCCCTGAATTTATTTTTTGATTAGATTCTAATTAATTTGGTTCTCAACTTGACCTTTTAAATGTGAGGTGGTAGATGATTAGGTGTATAGAATGGGAGGATTATACAAGTAACCTGGATAGAACTACTTTTTTAAAAAGTTGTCTTTGTTATAACAAAGGTAATAGAAATAAATATTGTAGTGTAGGAAGAAACTTTTTGGCAGGAAGGCATTTGCCATTTTTCTTTATTTTGAAGGATCAAGACACACTTGTAGAAACTCTGTTTAATTTTTAAAAAAATCTGAAGGCATGGATTAACTGTGCTGTGAATACTTCATAGACAAAACAAGCTAGGGATTGGATAGTCTAACACTTGATTGATCCAATGGCCTTTCAGAGTTCAGACAGGCATGCATTTAAGTAAAGAAATAAGACCCTGCTTTCTACTGTAACTTTGCTGGACTTTGTCCAAGTAACCAAAAGCCTGGGTAATGAAAGATTGTGAATCCTTTTTGAAGAAAGTCGATTGCATGCATTGTAGGACTAATCTGAAGCTATAGATAAAAGTACTATGTATTAGCCCAATAACAGAAGGACAGAAAGGATATGGATAATTGAGTTATGAAGCTAAAACTTAGCTTTACCAACTAGAAAAAACTAAATGTATCTAAATGATCACTATGCTGTTTGTGCTAACTTACCCTGTAAAATAAGAATCTTAAAATGAGCTTAATCCTCACATCAGTTTAGACAAGTTGACTATTTGGGAGTTTTCATGAATAAGTGTAGAATTATTTTTTTAATTTTATAACTCCCTATACTGGGAAGAAGGGGTTGGGCTGATGGGAATCTAGCATATAACTAATTTAATGTGTGAAAAACTTGGCAAAACTAAAAGCTGGTTGAGATGGGGAAGACTTTTTTTGATGATTGATAAGGATCTTGTGTAAAGCAACAAACATTGTGGCATCATAATTGGCTGCATAATTTGTATTGGCAACAGTTGTCAAGATGTTGTATAGATTTTTTCCCCATTAAGCCACAACCCTATAAATGCCATTCCATTAATTGATTATGCTGCCATTTTGATTTCATGCTTCAAGTGTGCCTTAAAAAAAAAAAAAAGACTATAATTCAAGATGTAATCTGACCCTGCGTAAACTCTAGCAAACAATCCAACCACTCTTTATAACCTGTGTGTATTATGTATTGAAGTATTACATAGTCAACTCTGAATGGAAACTGGTAGTCAGTTGGCACCTGATGCTATAATGGCAAAAGAAGGGAAACTTTGGGCTACCCCCCCTTACGGGCAGAAACCTGGGCAGACTCCTACTATAAAAATCTCAGGTGTCTTTAATACCCATGTATAATAGGTAAGATCTCAGTGTTAAGTTATCATTCAAAAGCCCACTATAGAACACATTTTAATGATACTCCATTTATCTATCTCAATGAATTAAGACTTGAGTTCAATTTTACAGAATTTGAATTTGTTTCAAAAAGCCTAGATATTTCAAAGCTGGTGCTTAAATTCATGAATGAATATATACATCTAAAGTGAAAAGAAGACAGCATCAGAGCATGGGACTGAATTGAGAGATGAATTATATTTCTGGTTCTGCTGCTGACTTGTTTGACCATGACCATGTATCTTAGCCTTTCAGGGCCTCAGTTTCCCCAGCTATAGACTAGTCATGATACTGCTTCAGTGAGGTAGGTATTATGATGCTTAGCCTTTTGTAGAATGTTTTGAAATGCTCAGATGAGAGATGCTGTACAGGCAGGGTGGAAAAAAACTGGTATTAAAAATGATTTATTTACTTTTTAAAAATAAACAATTTTTATTTGAAATTATTACCACCAATTTTAAAGCCAAATTTGTTGTAATCTACTTAAAATCACAAATCAAAAAAAAAAAAAAAAAAGAAAAGAAAAATTAAGCAATGCAGTGTTTGCTGTTGAACTTGTAAAGAAAGTCATACTACTGAACTAGTGATAGTTACTCAGCACCTGAAATGACAATGTGTTGAAATGCTAACCCTGCTTTTCACAATAATATTCTCTTCTGCAGGGGCAGAGAGAATGTCTTCATTTCAGTTTATGCAACTAGTTCAATTCCATGGCCAGTTCATTCAAAATTAAGAAACTGATTGATTGATTGGGAATCGAAAAAGTAGGAAAGCTTTTTTTCCTCTCTTCCTGTCTGTGCATAAAATGGAGGTATGAAAGGATAAGATCTCCTAGTTCTGAAGTCTTTCTAGTCACCTCGAGTCAGTTCAGTTTACTAACTACACCTCATCTTTGCTCTGTTTAATAATAAATCAGTTTTAAATGCAAAATATGTTTTAATAAACTTTTTTCTTAGGTACCCAGTGCATTTGAGGTAGTTTATTTAATAAATAATTTAAAATGTTATTTGTGCATTTTAATTCATTTTCACTTTATATCCAAATAAAGCTTTACACAAGTCAAGTTTTTTAAAAAAATCGAGTAACTAGAAAATGGTGAATGATGCATTTCTTAACATAATAAAAAAATGAAAGACTGACTAAATGTATGTTAAGCTATGTAATTACTTAAAATGTATAGTTAAATATAGAGTATCCTTCTGGTCATCAAAAAGTAACATTTTGCATAAAGGCTATAGTTAATTGCAAATCTCATGTTTTAATGGTTACCAAGCATGAGAATAAATGTTTTTAGGGTAAATAACTAAAAATACAAATACAAAAAAAGATTAAAATCAATTTAAATCAAGGGTTCCTACTTCTTGATTTAAATCTTGATAAAAATTGGTGAATTAAATCACTAATTTTAAATCCTTTCACCCTGTGTATAAGTGCATATCAAAATGAATACTATGTACAGTTGAGACTTGTTCTAATAAGTAACTTCAATTTCATTTTAATGTTAGTGACCGGTAATCCTGCTACCATGTGTCATTCTGTATAAAAGGGAGTTAATCCCATGTTCCTCAGACTGGTACTCGGAAGTTTGAGATAAGTACCTCTCAGCATGATATCAGAGAGAAATATATGATTTAAATGTGGAAGTAACTCAGCATCCTGTTAGATGTTGAAAATATGTAAATAAAAATATTTTCTGTGTGAAATACAATAGAAATTACTTAGTCAAAGCATGAGATGTCTCAGCATTGTATGGCATGCAGAGCAAAGAAGGAAGGAGAATGCATGTTGTTTTTCAGATGAGGTGTCATGTCACAAGATAAATTAGGAACATACCACCACCAGAAAAAAAAATAGTTCCACACTTCATTGAAGTGTGTTACATTTTATGAGCTACCACAACTCATAGTTTTGTTGGAGCCTAATGACTTGATGACACTATATATCTCTTGATAGAATAGCCAGTATAGGTGTCACACAATCTCTGGCCTTTTTTGATGTGTGACTCTTGTGGAAAACGTCTGGAATACTCATCAAATGGATTAGCTCAGATTATGATAACCGGCTTTATAGCACACGCATATGTGCTCTTCAGATAATGTTAGAGTACAATCAACAAACTATAGATATCAAGTTAGTGAATAATTGATCCCTTTCTTTGTTTGGCACCCAGAATAAAATACTTATTTAGCAGCACACTTATAAATCTATAACTAGTTATGGGAGCTATATATTGGTTGACAATGGATCATTTTTTCACAAATGCAGATCCAAAAACCAATTTCTTCACTGTTACTCGGGTATTGTTGGTAGAGGAGGACTCAGCTTAATTTCTGCTGGTCTGCTACTGCACAAACACTGAAAACCTCGATAATTGTCTGCAGAATTCAACTGAAGGACAAACACTTGAGGATGTGGAGCAAAGAAGAAAAGCATTGGGGGCGTTGATAAAGAGAAGATACGGAATCATTTGACTGGCAGTGCAACCTCCTATGTGTACACACTGCAAATGTGCTGTCGTGTATGTTGGTAAAGGAGTTGAGTGGCTTTTTGAAGGCTGCTTGAATCTACAGCAGGCACTAATGTGGGCAAAAGACTACCGTAATTCATGTAAATGGAGCTGCAAGCTAAGGCAGCAGTCTGGGAACCTGCAGCCTTTAGTGAATCTGGAAGAACACAACATCCTCACTGAAACAGTCCTGCTTCAAACTGTGTGGCCTGTTAGTGGGAAATGGAAGTGGGGCCACAAAACAATATAGCAAAAGGTCTAAAAATTGGTTCTATTCTTTTAAACTAAATAGGTGCTAAAAAAAAAGTTTATGGATGAAAAACGGACCAAGCCTGTAGTACCATTATTGCCCTTAAAATCACAAGTAAGATTTCTCCCTCCAGGTCCCTCCCCTGAAGAAAAGGTGGTATTAAATGTTCTAAGTCCTTGTACGCTGTTAATGTGCAAGAAGCTTCAGGAAAGGGTACATAGCTGTAGTTCTAGATTAAGTTTAGAGTAAGGGGAGACTAAAGTATAGGGTTAGAAAATAAGGATAAAATTCACCCTTCTGATGTTTGTGCAGCTCTCATTAAATATTTGGGGGGAAGGGGATGTTGCATGTGTACATGCAAAGGCAGAATTTGGACCCAAGTGTGGTGGGATTGCTACCTTTTCAGTGCTCTGCAAAGAATAGAGCTGGAAAGCACTGGATATGAAAGCATGGGACGTGGTCTTTATGGACTAACCTAAGCTGAATTGTAGTTGTTCTTGTAACTTACATGACCTTTTGTCCTGCATGTTGAAAAACACTTAATACTCCAAATCAGGTTCCCTTTAAATTCTTTTTCTTTTTTAACCCTCTGTAGATCCAGGTCTACCAAATGTTAATTACCTATTCCTTTGCACATCACATCTGAATTTGGGTCACTAAATGTAAGGGGATCTAAATTATAACTAATATTCAGGAGCTAGGAGAGAAGGGTAAAGAAAGAGGAGTGAGTGTGTACAGACAAGGACTTAAACACCTTTTTTCCTAGTCTAAAAAAAGTGTTCAATGTTTTAAGTGCTGTTTAAAATGTCCTATGGCCTTTGTTTATGCAGGAGGTCAGACTATGGGCATGTCTACACTGCCAGCGGCATTGTCGGCAGTGCAGGATCAATTCTGCGGGATCGACTGAGTGGCAGTGGAGACTCGCTCAATCAATCCAGAAGTCGACGGCATTAACTAACCTCTGCAAAAAGAGTAATGCTGCGTCCACGGGAGGGCATTTCCAGTTGGCGCAGCATAGTGGGGGTGCCGCAGTAAGTAGAAGTTAGGAAGTCAACGGGAGATACACAAGCTACTCTATGTAGCTTACATATCTCCCGTTGACTGCCACCGAAATTCGCTGGCAGTGTAGACCAAGTCCAAATGACCACATTGACCCTTCTCTGGGCTCAAAATCTATGAAAGACCTGGTATAAACTGTTTTAACACCTTTAAAAACATGTTAGCTGGTTATGGTTTCCACTGGTTTTGCCAGTGCTAGCTGATTTTTAAACTTGTTTTTAATAGATACTACTATGTTCAGCAAGTCTAGACAAGATGTGAGCAGTGGTCTATATCAGTTTTCACCTTCTAGCTGTTTAGTATGCAACTTACATCATGTTAGGCTCCCTTGTAAGGTGATATAAATAGGTGTAAGCAAGCTTTCAAGCCTGGTCTACATACACAATTGCACCAGTTTAACTAAAAATGTGATTTTTTTTTTTTTTTTTTTTTTAAATTGGCTTAAGTTAAACTGGTGAAATGTCTTTGTGCAGACAAGCCTTCATTACACCACACCTTGTGTGGCTTATCACAGTTTGACCTTGGGCTTGTGTTAAACGTATTTGAGAGAGCTATTTTGGAAGAGTCAAGAAAATTGAGAAATGATCTAACATTTATAGTAGATGTGTAGTAGAAAAATGTAAGCTTTAAATTAGGAGGGGGCAGGCAGAAAAATACTGGCAATATAAAATCTTGAAGATGGCAATCTCTGCATCAGCCACAACAAATGGACCAAGTCCACTAATTATGTATTCATTGAAAATGCACTCTAATCCCATCACTTTTTAAAACTGTGGTATGAATTAATGCACTACTGAAAAACGAGAAAGAATGGATTTATGAATTGATGCCTATTTAAAAAGCTATTTGTTACTTTTATTTTAAACCAGGTTTGCAAGTAGTTCTGGGATTTTACTGAATATCACTTTTTGTCCTATTTTGTGTTGCAGTTGAATTATAAATCTTTTGAAATGTGGCGGTGAGCAGTACATTTAATTGTGGAGTGATTAGTTGCTTTTGAGAAACCTTGTTTTGATCAGAGATCAATTTGCAAACATTTTCTTGTCTTTATATTGCCATTTAATAAAAATTTCTGTAAATTTTTTCCTTAAAAAATAATCCTTTCAATTATTAACTCAATTCATGAAATAAGCTTTCATTTCTAGAGCACATTGCAAAATATGTTTCTAAACATATTGGGGTTGGTCTGTATAAGAAAACTTTAACCAGAATAACTAAACAAGCTACACCAATGCAAGGCCTTTTTTTTTTTTTTTTTTTTTTTTTTTTTTTTTTTTTTTTAGATTTACTTGCAGATTTAAATTATGCTTGTATCCATGCTGCTTTGGGATAAGTGATTTTAAAAAAATAGAAATCTGTTTTAAGTGTAGTGTATCTACATTAGGGGTTTAAGATCAATTTAGTCTCATTAGTGCAAGATTTCTAAGATAGACCGGCCCTTAGTCTCTTGAAATTGACATCAAACTCTTCTTTCAGTACAGTTCTTCCACTCTTTACTCACCTCCAGTCTGAGATGGCTGTTTATTAAATAAAGTGAACATTAAGGGCTAAATCCTGGTATTGTTGAACTCTGTTTTTGCTTCTAATGAGATCAAGCTTTGTCTTCTAAATAAAGGAAACTGTTTCTCATATGTGAAATCTCTGAGGGAATTGTTCAGGTTGCAGAACTGAGGAACTTGGTGTAAATTTTCCACAGAATGTGACTATTGTACAGCCTACATAAATGTGCTTGCATACCAGTGTCAAGTGTTCTGATTTATCTGAGGACTGATTTTTTTCTGTGGTGCTTTCGTGGGAATTGGAGCCAAGCGTCTCTGAAAATCAGACTTTTGGGTTTTTAAATTCACTGATGATCTGGTATTGGACACTAGGACTGTTACAGATCTTTGAAGTGTAGTATTAAATTACTTGCAAAGTTTTGCCTAATGGAACTTGTAAAACTTACTTACAAAGAC
This sequence comes from Emydura macquarii macquarii, assembly GCF_026122565.2. Taxonomy (NCBI): domain Eukaryota; kingdom Metazoa; phylum Chordata; order Testudines; family Chelidae; genus Emydura; species Emydura macquarii. The sequence continues at coordinate 809,518 of NW_027133377.1, forward strand.
TACAGCAGAATTCCTTGTCTTACTGTGTTTGTGTTTACATTCTTTCTGAGCTTACATTGCTTCTGGTGGAACTTTACAGCTTCAGTTTATCTTACGATTGTTGCCTTAAAAGAAATGACAGTCGTAAGTGTTTTTCTCGATAAGTTTGTTTCTAATTTCTCTGCTTTCCTTCAGATTTATGTACTCCTTTTTAAATGAATTGCACAGTAATTAAATCTTTGTCCTTTTGATTCTTTAGGTGGATGGATGATGGTCTAGTGAATGACATTACTCCAAAACTGATAGGAGACAGACCTAATACTTACACATATACAAAAGCCTTAGCAGAATATGTTGTGCAGCAGGAAGGTGCAAAATTAAACATAGCCATTATACGGCCATCAATTGTTGGTGCCAGCTGGAAGGAGCCTTTCCCAGTAAGTCTTTTTGCACCTCCCACTGAATATTCTACAAGCCATATGTTGACCTGTGTATGCATCCCCAATAGTCAATATTGGTAGGGATCTAGGTCAGAAGTCTGTAGAAATCAGAGTTGAAACTTTAATTGCTGGTGGATAGCAACCTGAATTATAAAGCTGCCTCATTTGGTTGTCAACTTTTGTGTGTAGCTTTTATGTAAGAAAACCATGGATTTAAAGGATAAATTACTCTTACCTCTGGACAGTATGGGTCTATCAATTGAATTAAGAAGTATTTATTAAAACATGAGAAGAGTATATTTAGCTAGAAATACTGGAGTGAATATGATGCTATCCTAAAGTGATATTTTCTCTCTCTCACATAAATAAATAAAATAAATAAATAAATTACATATTTAACTGTTCATCCAAAACCTTTTTCTGAGGGAGAGACTAAATTGTGTAAACTTGAGGAAAGTAGTTTTGATTTCAAGGAGCTTCTATGTACCTGTAAATGACAGAGGTTTTTCTCACCAGTTAGTTACCATGACTTCTAAGAGACTAAAATATATGCAAGACACTAAAGCCAATCTTTTGCCACATTTGTGCCTCCTGATCCTGGAGATGCCTTTATGGACCCATTTCCTCTTCAGTCTGCTCTAACTTGTGCACACAGTCAGTGGCGCCAAGGGACCACAACAGAAACTGGGGATTACCAGGGCACAGGGATGCCTTGGAGCACCCTTTTTTTATATCCAACCTAAACGACAGCCATAGGAAAGGGAGTGTTGTAGGGATTGCTATGGCAGCTGTATGCTATCTGAAGTTTCTCCCAATCAGGGATGGTCCTCTTGTGACTGACTTTAGGGCAGTTTTCCTACTTCAGGACAAAATCTGGGCCAAGATAAATTGCTTTCTCAAGCTTTTACAGATCATGAAATTCAGAGTTGGTCTTCCTTTTGGTACTATATGTAGGCATTAAAAATGAGAGAATCCTACTTGAGAAAATGTCAGGAAATCTAATAAGGAACAGCAAAATTGTTTATCTATTTCTCTGGGTATGACATGACTTTATAGCTTCTGTTAAGAAACTTCCTTCAAACTGTAATGTGTTTTACAAAATGATTTAATCTCACCATTTATTTGGTAAGACATGAATACACAGCAGCTCATTTTGAGGAGCTAGTTAAATTGTATGTGGCTCTTCTGCAAGAGTTGTAGTAGCTGTTAGGTAACATGCTCTGTCACAGGTTCACAAACAAAGACGTTTCAAATTAAAGTACCTTTATATTTGAAACAAAAGTAGGAATGGGGAAGTAAAATGTTGTCTTGTTAAACTGTAACTGTAAATGTCTGCCAAATGCCAACTGTTGAACTCAGTAAACTACTGAAATTGAAATTGCTTTTTTGTTTTGTTTTTTCCACAATAGGGATGGATTGATAACTTTAATGGGCCTAGTGGTCTTTTTATTGCGGTAAGTAAACCATTTGAATACAGCTATGTTTTTGAAAGGCAACACATTACTTGAAATGTTTTATTGGTGTCTTCTGTTTTGTTTTTTAAGGCAGGAAAAGGAATTCTTCGAACAATGAGAGCCTCCAACAGTGCAGTTGCAGATCTTGTTCCAGTAGATGTAGTTGTCAACACAACACTGGCTGCAGCTTGGTATTCTGGAGTTAATAGGTATAGCAGGTGACAGTGCAGTTCATTTTTAATTAGCCTGAAGAGTGGTTGTGTGATGTTTCTATGAACCTAAGCATCTATTTAACTGCTAATCTACAGTTTGCTTCTCCCAGAGTATTAAGGAATTTAGGATTCACCATATTTAGCCCATCAAGCCTGTATCTTTCCTGTAGCAATGGCCAGTATCTGATGGTGTGTTTAGTTGACTGTGCAATACTGTCGATGAGGGAGTGGAAATTCCTTCCTGATCCTTATGATTGTCAGTTAAAATTATAAATGTTATAGAGTTGAAGCATTTTTCTTTCCAACAGCTATAGTAATAATTCCTCTCTCTCTCATGAAACAAATATTTAAGTTTCAAGTAGAGAGATAAAAATAAGGTGGTTAGATTGGTCCCCCACTTCATCCAAACACCAAAATTCAGGGGACAGGCGTGGTTTGGATACATGGTTCTGGTTTGGGCTATTGTCTGACAAATTTTAATTTATTCTATTTGATGTTTTTTTCAGACCAAGAAACATCATGGTGTACAACTGCACAACAGGTGGCACCAATCCTTTCCACTGGGGTGAAGTTGGTATGCTGTGTTCTTTCTATACATGTTCACTGTAAACTTTAATAGAAACTATTTTATTGAATAATAAAAGGCCCAGAATGTGGCCATTGGATAATGTGTATTTTTAGAAGCCATTATAGCAACTATAGTAATTTTTCTGTAAGGATTTGAGACCACTGACTTTAAAATTTTTATAATCAGAAGTTCAGCTATCATACCTCTCAACTTTGCACTGTGTCCCATCACTTTTTAATTTCATCCTCTGTTCTCTTTTTCTCCCCCCTCCATTCACTGTTTATTTTTCTGGTAATAGCTCTTCCCAGTCCCACCTTCACCTGATTGGCCTGCAGTTTGTAGGTAGAGTGATGGGTAAAGAACTGATCAGAGGGAACAGTAGAGACCCCATGATATTTGCAAAGCATTTGCAGCTAGGTTTAGTACATTGGTCCCCAAACTTTTTAGGTCATTGCGCCACCCCCTTCCCTTGTCCGCAACCTCCCCTCTGCCCCAGCTGGGGCAGGGAGCAGGGCCACAGTCAGAGTGGGGGTCTGTGTCTGGGAGTGGGGCTGAGGCTAGGAGCGGGACCATCATGGCCGGGGACTGAGTCAGGAATATTGGCTGGGAGCTGGGGCCCAAGGCTGGGGGCTGAAGCCAGAGCCTGAGCTGGGTCAGGGGCTGTGGGTGCCAGTGGTGCTGGGGGCTGAGCGTGGCCGGGAGCTAAGGCCGGAACCACAGCTGGTGGGCGCGGAGCAAGAGCAGAGCTAGGCCTGGCCTGGGCTCTTCAATGCCCTCCCCCCATGTTCCTCTGTGCCCCTCTAGGGGGCATGGCCCACAGTTTGGGGACCTCTGGTTCAGTGGCAGCCTTGCTAAATGCATCTAGAACTTCTTGTTCTGCATTTTGTGCAATGCCTATCCCATCGGGGTCCTTTTCCATTATTAGGGCTCTTAAGCACTACGGTGATACAAGTGACAAATAATAATCGAATAATAGCCCAAAAATGAGATGGATTTTGCACAGAGCAGTACACTTGAGAGATATGATGGCAGTTTTGCTTGAGTAGAGTTATTGTTTTTACCTTTAAGTAGTTACTTGAGGTATCAAATATTAATGCAAAAGAAAAATAATTCTTAAATTGACCACCTGTTTTTAACTCTAACATATTTTGAATTAAAACCTAATCTGTTTCAAATATTAAATATTGCAGACATGCAATAAATATTGGTTTTTCTTAAAATAAAAATATAAGATTTCTGACATTTTTAATGCATATATTAGCTTATCTTTTTGAGAAGCAGTTTCACTAGGTTTGGAATATATTTATTCCAAATATTTATGTATTTCATTTCACAGACTGCCCTGTAGTTAGTTTAAAAGTAGTTCTAAGGATTTTCTCTGTACTGTTTTTCCTTATTTACTCAGTTTCTGTGCATGCATATATATATATATATATATATATATATATATATATATATATATATATATATATAAACTATATAACTACTGGTTTTTAGTTAAATCAAAATTTAGTTTGTGGTAAGGACACGTTGTGAAAAATATCAGAGATGTTTAAAAAGCTGAAGTAAATGTGCATGTAACTATTTAAGGGCAATCCTGCATGTCTTTCACAGATAAAACTCCTGTTGACCTCAGTGAGTATTAGATGTGCAAGAAATGCAGAATCAAACCGAAATTCTTTAAAAACGTGTAAGAAGTGAATCATTCGTTAAAATGTCTTTTGAATGCAGATCAAATGCTTAGAATGCCTATGACCTGCTTGAAAGGAAAGTTAAAATAATTTGTACTACCACAGAGATTAGGATAGCCTCTGCTATGAAACTTGATTATTGCTAAATATATAGCATGCAAAGCTATTTTATTTAAATTATTTATAACCAGAAGATTGAATAGTTTTTTCTTATATAGGAAAGAGGAACAGAAAGAGAGAAGCTACAGTGAAGTATAGTATTAAAAACAAACAGTTGTGAGTGTATGAAGTACCTCTTGGGACAGAGAGTGGCAGTCCAATAGCAATTCAAGTTGAACAATTTCATAATTTTGTTCTAGCTGATAGCGGTGACAGAAATGTTAAGAAAGTTTTTATTTGCGGTAACTTTAAGAGTAAATACTGTACTGTAATGTACTTTGAAAACCATTATATTTTACATGGTGATTATCAAAGCTATTACACAACTTTTCTTTCTCAGAATACCATGTAATTTCCACTTTCAAGAGGAATCCTCTCGAACAGGCCTTCAGACGGCCCAATGTAAATCTAACCTCCAATCACCTTTTATATCATTACTGGATTGCTGTAAGCCATAAGGCCCCAGCATTCCTGTATGATATCTACCTCAGGATTACTGGAAGAAGCCCAAGGTAATGGTGACTAGCTCTGTCTTACCTGTTCCTCTGATGTTTAAACAAACCCATGCTTACATGAAAATGTATATTAATGCTGAATTATTTTTCAGATTATGCTTCTTATTAAGGTTGAATCATCTCTCTAAATTAGAGGAGATACTTGAATTCAAGACTTTTTTCCCCATAGCAATAATGAGACTGCATTGTCTGGGTTTTTTATTTTGTTCTGGGGATCTGAATAATTATTGTGGTGTCAGGCTAACTTGAATTCAAGACCTAACTACAGGCTCTTTCTCTGAATAACAAATATTCAAAATATTTTGATCCTTATTTTTCCTACAGAATATTACCTAAATTTGAGTTTCAAGATGAATCCTTTAGAGCAAGCACTAAGGCGCCCCAATGTTAATATCCGTTCCAACCCCCTTTTGCATCAGTATTGGACTACGGTCAGCCATATACTACCTGCATTATTGCACGATGTTGTTCTCAGGTTGACAGGTCATAAACCGTGGTAAGAAGGACAGTGCTAAAATATTATGCTGGCAAGGTGGTGGAAGCTTGTAGAGATAATAACCGCATGAGCTTTATCTTAGGTCTACTAATATAAGCAATAACAATCAACTGCTTGGGTATTCCTAGAGGATTAATGGCTGTCTGGGAAGAATTGACTTTGAGCAGTGCCTCAGACAAGTAATGCTAGTCAGTCACTAAGCCCTAAGAAACGCCCTGCTCTGAGGTAGTTATTGCTATTATAAACTGAATATGGCTATTATAAGCTGAATAAAAAAAATTCCACAAACATGGCACACAGTTTTTATATTTTGTTGTGGATGATGCAGTTTCATTTCTTACATGTAGGACTTTTCCAGATAATTAATTGCTTGTATTGTCTCAACATTCCATTCAGTTTATAATATAACTTTTTTATCTGGCTAACTTTTTTTTTAAACTGGGAAAAGGGTGTAATTTTTAGCTAAACAATAAGTAAAACTAGATTACACACAAGTAATAGTAACACCTCACTCTGCTTTCCATTGTTACAAACTTTAAAAGCAGTACAATTCTCTAGATTCCTCTGCTGCATTTATATGGCAAGCCTGTTTTTAGAAATATTTATTTTCCAACTACATTGCCATCACTATGGAGAGTTGAAATAATGTATATAATAAATGACAGTCATTCACTATCCCAGAAACTAGATCTTATTATGAGGAAAAACAAGACTCTTAATGGGCCAGTAGAAATATTTCAGATTTATTTAACATGTCTTGTGTTCTACTGTACCAGAACTGCTTGACCTTGGAATTGTCTCAATAAAAGGTATAGGCAAAGAGTCAAGAGAGCATTCCTGTTTGCACAAATCAACATGCAAAAACGTTTCTTAGATTGTAAGCTCTTTGGGGTAAGAACCGTCTCTTTTTTTTTTTTTTTGTACACGGCCTAACACAGTGGGGCTCTAGCCTCTACATGCTATTGGAAGGCAAATAATAATTTCTTATGGTAATAATGTATGCATTTAATAACTTTCCAATGAATGTAAGGCTGATATCAGTTTAAAAAAAAAAAGACCCTCAAACTTTAAGTGCCAACTTATTTTTCATATGTTCAGAAAATAACAATGATTAAATTCTAGAAGTCACTGAAATAATGACTTTTCTCCTGTTTACTATTTGAGTAGTTCTAGTAGGAGTAATAAGGGATGTTTCTCAATTGCTGCAATTTGATTTCAATTTATGGGTCACTTGGAGATGAAAAAATGGGTTTGCCCATTTTTGCAGTTTTGATTGTATTTAAAAATATCAGAAATGTCAAATCTCGTTTTTTCTGTTTTTGTTGGAGCTGTTTGTGGGAGTAGATGATAGGAAATTTTACAAAATATTCTAACCAATCATAGGCAAGCATTCCAGCCTGGAAAATAGGTGGGATTACATATTGGAGGAACTGTGTGAAACTTAATTGAGGCAGGAACTTATAGTTGTTTATAGTTGTTTATAGTTCCTTAATTGAGGCAGGAACCTTATAGTTCAGGTTGTTTAAGACCTTTTTATCTTTAATGCGTTTAATGCCTGGACAAATGGTTGGAAGAAAACCTTTTTTTTTTTTGGTGAGACTTAACACTCTGCCTATTCAGTTAAGGACAGAACATGTCCATTCTATATGTTTAGGGTCCTCTAAGAAAAAGTCTGCAGCAGAAGAGGGAGACCAGACTTGATATTCCTTTATATTTTATATATAACATTATATTAAAATAAATAAAGCGGGAAAATATTATTTGAAAAATATTTCAGGCCTGGGACTCAGGAGATCTGGATCTGCTGCCAGAGCTACCTGCTGTGTGACCGTGGACATGTCCTTTCCTGGGTCACAGTTTCTCCATCTATAAAATGGAGATAATGATAGCTACTTTCTGTTTGGAAGTGCTCTGAGATATATGGATGAAAAGCACTAACTATGTAAGAGTTAAGAAAAACTTCCTCACTGTCAGGGTGGTTAATTGCTGGAATACATTGCCTAAGGAGGTTGTGGAGTCTCCATCACTGGAGATTTTTAAGAGCAGGTTAGACAAACACCTGTCAGGGATGGTCTAGATATTACGTAGTCCTGCCATGAGTGCAGGGGACTGGACTAGATGACCTCTTGAGGTCCCTTCCAGCCCTATGATTCTAAGAGCTAAGTATTGTGCCTATCAAGGAACAAAAAAGGGCTTTCAGACACTCCCCCCTTCACGGATCACCTTTAACTGTCACTGTACCTGTAACCCAGCCTTATTGAGCTTCAGCATTGTGGCAAATTACATGAAAGAGCACATGTGGTTATGGAACCTTTACATAAGCCCTCTCTTGTTTGGAAATTGAGCAGTTGCTGACAATAGTCTTCAGCAAACCGTGGCCCTGAACCAGTACTGAAAAATACATAAATGTTAAGTAAAGGAGACAAACACTTTTATTGCAGCTAATGTTTTAGGGGTACCCACTGCTGAAAACCCTGTCAACATCAATTCAGTTTCTCAGAATATGCAGGAGCTACAGAACATATGGAAAATAAGGGTCCTGGTAAAGCAGAATTTTCTTGGTGTTTGTCATTTAAAACAACTTTGACCTTTTTTGTATTTAAAACCCCCTCAAATATTTATGTTCAAGAGAAATAGTGCAATAACAAAGCTAATATAATTGTATGTTCTATAGGGTATTATATGTTGTCATAATAGAATTGTATATTATATGGGCCAGATCTTTGTCCCTGCTCTGGCTCCTTTGCACTCCACTGTGAGTTTAAAGCACTTGGAAATCTGGCTTAACTGGCTACCGGAAGACTGCCCCAGCATGAGGAATTTACTGTTGTAGCGTTGTTACCCTCCTCTTAGTCCCTGACCTGGGGGTTTGGCCAGGGAGCCACTCCATCTGGCTAACCTTTGGCTTCTATTACTAAATGGCACAACTTAGAGTAGCCCTGAGGCTTCCAAACAGAGGTGGCTTAAAGCCAGTTTGTGGTCCTCACACCCATGCTGTGCTGGGTGCAGAAAGGCTGTTTCCAAGGATAGGGTCCTTTATATATTAAATATTCTGAAAGTATGTTGTCTCATCGGAAACTTCTAAAATATAGGAAGCTTTTTCACCATGAATTAGCAAGAATATGTGCAATTACATAGTTACAGCAAAAGTAACATGATGGTGAAATCTGTATAGTGAAGCTGACATCAATATTGTTCTCCCTGTAACCGCTTCACAATAGTGTTTTGTTTGTCATTGTCTTTTGTGTGCTATTTCTGTGCTGAGTCTTGGAGTATTAACACTCTTAAAATGATTTTCAGAATTGCGTATTCAACTGCTGCATCTAATATGGAAATGACATACTATAAATGGGAAATCCACTATGTAATTTTTATTCCATGATGGATTGTCACATAATTGGTGTATGATACTGCCAAAGTAGAGGGGAAATCTTAACAGAAGTAGAATAACTTGTTTGATGTTACTTCTACAGTTCAGACAAGTTGTATGACATTCCCTAGTGACTGTTTATCAAAGTAACAGGAGGAATTTTGTATTTACAGAATTCTCTAAAAATTCTTTTTTACTTTTATTGCTCACGTTGTTTCTATTTTAAGGTCTTGGTTTATATGATCAAATCATATTTTCTAACCCGCTTCATTTAATCATGTCTGTAGTTTTACCTGGTATTTTTATTCTTAAGGTGGCTTTTTTGTTTATCAAAATTTCTGTATCTGGAGTAAATATTATAGAAAAATTAAAGAGAAACAAGTTAAAACCCTCAGGTTAACCTAGGCTACAGTGTCATACAGAAGCTTCAGGAAGGAGTAGAAATGGTGAAGAGATATAACACTTGTCCCAAATTATGTGCAAACAGTATGTACTGTAGGACTTGCATTTATAGGAATTGACATGAGACTGATCTGATTTTTAAAATTATACAGATGTTGTGCTCTTTGATAAATGGTGTAATAATAATCCTTAGCAGTGCTACTGGCAGCACATCCTTATCTTAGAATGTGCTTTGTATGAAGAAATCTGACCACTTGTATTAAAAAACAATGGACCCCAACCCCAAAAAAACAAACGAACAAACAATGCTTTGCACTTACCTTTGTAATATGTTTGTGCAATACACAATAAGGCCCTGTCCTCTAGGCACTACTACAAATAATTCAGTCCTTTTTATCTGAGGATTTCAAAGTATTTATTTACAAATACTAATTCATTAAAGTTTCTCAATACCTCTATGGAAAGACTAAAGATATGGCAGGTAGTCAAGTCACGAATTTAAAGATATCCAAAAGCTGTTGTTTGAAGTAGTTTGTCATAAAAAAAAATAAAGTGATAAATTGTATGGCCAGGCGTAAAAATATAATTTTTTGTGATCTTATTTAAAATCTAGATTATCTAGAATAAGGATTCTCTTAACTTCCCTGTAAAACACCCCACACATTGTTGATGTATTATAAACCATAAGTGAGTGAAGGGTACATTTACTGAAAAAATCAAAGTGTATTTTTATGTTGAGCATGAAAACTTTCCTATTCAAGCCTGATGCATCTGTGAAAACTGTAGAGCTGTTGGAAAGATACGTAGCCCTCCAGCTGATGCATAAATGTTGTACACTTATATTTGAATTTCTAGCCATGTCAAAAAATGGGCATAATTTAACAAGAAATGTAAAAGCTTACTGGATGCTGTAAGGAAACAATTTTAAAGAAACTAATGCTATGATTATTCAGGCCTGTCCTTAGTCACCTCCAGATCTGCTTTTCTTGGTGTTATCTTCCCACTGAACCCTAAAACATGCTGTCAATTGCACAACAGTTAGCATTACAGCTAATGGTGCCAGAGTCCTAGTGAAATCATTATTGTATACTAACTGGTTTAGAGGAGACAGCACAATGTCTGTGACCCAGAAGGTTGTAAGGTGTATTGCAACTCCGCCTGTGTCAGCTCTGTGACTGAGCTGGCCTGACCTTAATGCCTTGCATTTTAAACCTGTTATCACATGTCTCTGACACTTGTCTCCTTTGTGACTTTTTTTACAAGCATTTATGGTGCTCAAGCCTGAGTGTGACCAGAGTATTGAATCCCCACTCCCAAGCTTTTGACCTGAAGTGATATTTTAGCTGCCTCCATTTTGACATCCATTCCATTTGTGCGTACATACACCTTCTGTATTGTATTAAAGCCACTAAGAGGGAATTATTGTTGCTCCTAGCATCCACATCTTATATTGGCATTCCAGGGAAGTGTAGCATATTTTGCTTGTACACAGTCCCAGTTCCCTCCCCATGGAACATAACCTATTGCCCAGCTGCACCATTCCCTACTACTCAGATATTGAGCACCTATGAAGGGAATAAAAGACAGATTTATGTGGTAGTGGAATGTATCATGTATCTGGCCTTCCTTTCAGTGTGGTTTCTATGGATTCTTTTGATGTAGCTTTTCACTGTGTACTTAGGCATGAGTATATCCCCCTCTATATGACTACGTTCCACAGCACACTAAAACTTTACAGGTACATTCTGCAGTCATGATCATAACATTCCAGATGTTTGATGAACCACATAGTGGTGTTCGTGGCAAAGGACCTACTAGTAGGCTGCTTAATGGAACATATAGAAGCAATGCAGAAAAGCAGCCGGATAATGGCTTTAAAAAATTGCTCAAGGTCTTCTGTTCTTATTCTATCTGGGGGATATAAATGTTTGTTTTATTCCTAATTTAAATTTTGTACACGTTCTCCCCTACACTTTCATTCCATGCCTTATATGAAGAAACTGCAAAATTTATGCCCTATTTAAGGTGGTAGATTTCTCTCAGTAACTCGTTCTGTATGGAGAATACATACGTTAACATCCACAAAGAGTTAAGTGCAATAGCAACAAAAGATTATCCAAAGGCTTATACATCAGCAGAATTGTGATTTAATGAAGGCACCAGCCCTTATTTCTCAACAAAACTACTTATAATGTGGAGATGAGTTTTCTGGATTTTGTGCGAATCTTTTTAATATAGCCAGGGAGCTTTGAATGGAACTTGTACTTTTGATGGTATTGTACATATTTAAATAGCTTAGCTAACTGTTTTCCTTTTAAAATCCTTATTCATATTCAATATATTCTCTCTTGTACTTATTTTGTGTTTATGAAAGTATGGGATGAGTAGCACTGGCTAACTAACCTCTACATATTATTGCCACGTTCTCCCACTGTGCCTCATTGACCATAGCTGACGTTTAGTTCTTTAAGATAAAATATCGAAAACCTTTGACCATTTTATGGTTACTGGGAGAAAGTGTGATGAAGTATTGTCTGATCATATTGTTCTGTTGGCTGGCTATTTGTGTTTGTGATGTTTATTTACATATGCCTAATAACTGTCTTAGCAACATTCTAAAATATGTATTTTAAAGAGAACTTCAGGTTGTTAATGTCTGTGCACAGTTGAACTTGATGTTCTTTGAGTCTTCTCTGGATTCCCACTTGCAGATGGGGTATGGTGCCCCCTGAAGTTACAGAATCTCTACCAAAGCCTTGTCCATTGGAGCTGTACTAGAGTCTCCTAGTGACGTCAACTACTCATGTCTTAGCGTACATACGGGAGGGCATCCCCTATCTGCCTCAGTTCCTTTTCTTCTACAACGAGGAGCATTAGGAGTCTTGCTACCACTGCTTAGGAGATACTAGCTTCCTGTTTAATTTAACTTAGTCTAGCTTAGTTTTTAGTTTATCTCTTGTCAGAAGAAAGAAGAGCCTTTCCCATTTGCAGTCTCAGGATGATCAGAGCATTTCCAATGAAGGACTTTTCCTGTTTCTCCCAGCACCTCATTGTAAACTCTCTGGTGGTTTCTGCAGGCATGAAAAAAATCTGAGTGCAAAGAACTCTCACTCAGCTCTTGTGGATGAGGAAGATCATGATTCTCCCACAAGTGGGAATGCACAGAGGCCCTTGGGGAGGAAAGTTACTAGTAACTGTTGTTTGAGAGTCTCTTTGGCGCATTCATACTTCCTGCCCACCTCCTCTTCTACCTCAGAGTTCTCTTCACATTTGGGGGCTCTATGGTCCAGGAGAAAGAACTGAGGGTGGTAATGGCTGCACTCCCTTATACATTGATATTGGTCATTGACCTCACATAGTTCAATGGACTTTGCTTTGGTTGAGGTTCCCTGACTCAACGCCAAGGAGTGCCATATCCCACCTACAAGAATGGTCAGAGGCAACTCTCAAAGAACAGTTACTTGTAAGTGACCTTTATTGCTCACTGTGAATGATCATTCAGCTACATGGAGCAAATCCTTACAGTCGAAAAGCCATTTCATATAGGTGGTGGGTTTTGTTTCTAGTTCCTCTCCACATCCTTCCTTACACTGATCAGTGTATTCAGTTATAAGGATCAGACTAGAAATTATGGGTAGTTTGCAAAAGCAGGAAAGAAAAGGATCCTTTTGTGAGCCAGTAAGGTAAAGAATGTTGGATTATACAAGTGCCATTTGGAGCCATATATAACTTGACTAACCAGCCTTGGCATTACAATACCTAGCAGAACGCGCTCTCCTTGTAAGATGGAGAATTTCCTTGTTATGCACAATTCCATTCTGGGCAAAACCCATTGTTTCATGGATCCATGTTCAGATGTCCTGGTCAAAAGGGAATTTGCCCAGATTGATTCTTGTAATCGAATCCCAGTGTACTCCAAATATTATATTTTACAGAGTGGCTAATGTTGGGTAATAAAGGATAATAGAATATTTCTGCATATTTGGGGTCAGATCCTTCAGAGTGACTGCTTTGCACTGCACTGCAGGCATTGCCAGTTAAGAAGGGATTGCTTCTGTGCAAGGAGGATTCCTCCATTGCATAGAGATCCTGGAACCACTCCCCCATCCCCCCCCCGATGGTCACCAAAGTGGAGACAAGGCATGGCGGCAGGGCCAGACCATGCATTTGCTATGTCACTCCTCTGCTACTTGAGGCTGTTTCTAGCCATAGTAGGGCTGCTCGGATTGGGGGAGTGCAAATAAGATCTTTCATACCTACTTTGCGCACACATTCCTCCTTCTCCTTCCCCTCTACCTGTGCTCTGTGCAGATTAGCTACACCAAAGAATTTGGCCCTAGATGCTTTTCATCAAGTCAAATTATCGTGCATAAGAATAGATATTTTTATTATGAATAATAAGAGTCTTTTCAACTTGTTAGTGTTCAAAAATTGCAAGGAAAGCTAGTAGGAAGATGCTTCTCTGATATCATCTGTATATTGTCTTATGCTATATTTCTTTTCTAAATATTTTTAAAAAATAGAACCAGTGGACCATTACTTTAGGTTGCTGAATCAAAATTTCTGATTGCAGCAGCTGGCAAAGATTGGGTATCTGGTACATTTAAAAAAAATGCAGGAATATTCTATTTATCTGTTAAAATTAATCATGCTTGGTGTTCTGGGAGACTTGGGGGTTCCTCTGTTTGTGTTAATGCATTGTGTTATAGGGAAATGGAGATGGATGGTTTGAGCATGTTTGTTTTGGACATATTTTTTGCTATTGTAATCTGTAAATCCCTTTCGTTGGGCAATAGGATGATGAAAACAATAACGCGTCTTCACAAGGCTATGATGTTAATTGAATACTTTACAAGCAATTCTTGGATTTGGAACACTGAGAATGTCAATATGCTAATGAACCAACTAAGCCCTGAAGACAAAAAGGCAAGTAATCTTTTGTGTAACTTACACTTATGAGCCATTTATGGATTTAAAAGAAGTGAATCTATTCACTTAAGACTGGATAATGGAAATTTAATTAAAATAAATATTGCTTCTTTGTGATCCAGTTGGATCAGCTATTTAAAAAAAAAATCAAACTGGTAGCTTAACTTTAACTGTCTATGATTTTTCTTTACACCATGAATAAAGGTAGGGGAGGGGTGTGTGTGTGTGTGTTTTCTACTTTAGCTTTCATAACTTTTTCTCTGATGTGGTAAGGATGTAATTTGAATAAAGTGGTTTTTAAAATATGTTCCAAATTAGGCAATAACCTAACTTAATCAGTTTTTTAATAACTCTATGCCTTTTTCATATGAGGGGAGAGGAGCTATGCTTGCTAAAATAACTTATGAAAATGGATTTCTAGTGCAATCTGTTCCCCTGTATTTTGATAGTAAAAAATGGCTCCATTCTATGGTCTGTGAGAAATAGTAGTAGAACCATGCATTGTTCTTGTGACGCTGGCAGACCAGGTGCCAGCTCTTGCCAGGGTTTTCGGCCTCAGCTGAGCACTGAGAAATTCACTCTTGGAAACCAATCTAGTTCACCTGTGTGTTAGCATGGTTAATATGGGTACTGGACTTATAACTGTGTGTTTTGTGTTTGGATTTTATGAAATGCTTGTAGGATGCTGCAATTATTGATCTCACTTATCTCTATAGCCCATGAAATAAAGTTATATTGAGTGTTTGCATTGTAAACCTCTGTAATTGTGTAACTCACCAAACAGGAAAAGACTAATTGATTAAGGTAAATGATCGTCCTGCACACAGGATGACCCATTGAAGGCAAATGGTGTACTGTATAACATTAAAGGACTGAGACTTTGATTGCATGCCTAGCTCCCTCCAGGAAGGAGAGACCTGTGCATGAACTTGTCCCTTAACCTTCAGTTTGGGGTAAGGGGAGATAAAAATCCCTGACAAGGAGTAACTGGAACTTTTCATTCTGTCTGGACTCTGAGGGGCAAAAATTCCTAAACATAAGCAAGGGGCCTTGTCTATACTTAAAAAATAAGTTGACCTAACATAGGTTGACTTACACCCACTGCTGTAATGACAGCAATGGCTGATGTCCCCACTTCCCTCCTTGGGTCAGTGCAGTGCATCCTCACCAGGAGCACTTCCACTGACGTAAGGGGCAGTGTCTCTCAGCTCCCTGTCAGGAGTCCAGAGGGTCCTGGGCTCCCTGTGGATCCCTCCCTTCCCCCAGTCTCTGGTCCCTGCATCGTGGCTCACAGCCAGGAGCCAGGCTTGCAGCTGCTCCTGGCTTGCCCATGTCCTGGCTCGAAACCCAGCTCCGGGAACCAGCTGCCCAGGCTTGGGTTTTCTTGTCAATTTCTCCAAAGCAGTGAAATTGACAAGAAGGACAGCCCCACCACTGATGTGAGGGGATGCAGTGTCTACATTGACACTGCATCTCCCTAGCTATGCCGACAAAAGCCCTACACCTCTCGTCGAGGTGGTTTTATTTTGTTGAAAAAACTGACTTTTGTAGACAAAACTCTAGTGTGGACCAGGCCTCGCTTGGTGAAATCTAATTATAGAACATACCAGCAGTTTGGGGTGTATGCCTTGCTTTTTGACAGTATGCCCTGAGATAGGCACTCACGGTTATGAGCCACTCCAGCAGCATGACTCTTGGCATAGTCTTGGCAGGATTCACATGACACAGGTCAATTGGGCTTCTAGATCATAACGCCAGCGCTGTTAAAAGTTTAAGTGGAATATTGAGTGTTTTTAATGGTTAAAGATTAGTCACAATGAGTGAATCACAGTCATATGAGGGTCTTGACACAAAAGACCTTGGAAAGTTATGTAAATATAGGGGAATAGCCCATAAAAAGCCTCAGATCAGGAACTGAGAGCTTGGCTCCTAAATTTGACCAGGAGTCCAAAGAGCCTGCTGCCCCAGGCGCTGCAGGGGAACAGGCACAATTACAATACCTGGCAGCCTAGGAAGTATGTGAACGTGAGAAAATGATGGCAAGCCGCGGATCAGGGATACCAGAGAAGCCCAGGGGGCTGAGGCGTGAGCCTACCATAGACTCATGGAACGATGAGAGATTGAGGAGAAAGCTCACACATTGCAGCTCAAAATACTGGAGCATCTTCAGCCAATGAATAAATACCCTTCCCAGCACCAGGAAATGGGAGACAATCTGCCCGATTTACAAAGAGATGGACAATGTGAAAGAGTTCCTGTCCACCTTTGAGAGAATGTGTGGAATCCACCAGATCCCAGAGGATAAGTGGATGCCTGTCCTCTTGACCAGATTAACTGGAAAAGCCAGACAAGTTTTTAATGGTATGGAAGAGAATGATGCTCAGATGTATAAAAAATTTAAAGAAAATATATTGCAAAGGTTTAAAATTACACCTGAGTTTTATTGATTGGAATAGAGAAATCTTAAAATGTTTGACAATATCACTTGTTGAATATGTGCATAAAATGTATAATTATATCAGAAAATGGAGAATGGGAGTGGGGGCTGAAGGTGATTATGAAAAGCTATTTGATCTGATGTCCCAGAAGCAATTGTTATGGGTAGTTATGCATGAGGTGAAGGGAGCCATCTGTGACAAAAAAAAGAGTTTGCACAGTTTTGGAGGTTGCAGAAATTGCTGGTGAATATGTTGAATTAAGGGCTCCAGGGGGAGAGAGTGCAAATTCCAGGAGAAGGGAAATCTTCCTGTCCCCCAGCTTGAGGGAGTCTGGGAATTAACCTAACCTCAATTTCGATTTAAAAAATACTCAGCGGAGTCCAGGTTTTAAACCCCCTAACCCTAAGGGAAGGCAGGTAGTCTGCCATCACTATAGGGCTCCCAGACATATAAAACCAAATTGCCCAAAACTTCAGGTTATCCCACAATCCATACCCATAACCCTCACTTTGTGTGCCACTATCATTGCCACATGGCAACAATAGAGGAGGTGAATGGCCCAGTGAACTGTATTAGGACTGAGTCCTGGGAAGGTAGTGAAGAGTTCATTAGGGATGCTCAAGTAAATGACAAATTGTAAGAGCTGGAGGGACACAGCATCCCAAGTCACTTTGGTTAAGGAAAGTTTTTGGTAAGGGAGGAAGATAAACTCTGACCAGAGTATATATTGGCTTTGGCTGGGTTCTCTGTAACTGTGCCTTTGGCTAAGGTTCAGCTTGAGCAGGAAGATTTTAAGTGTGAGGTCTTTGTAGCATCAGGAATTTGCTTCCTGCTGATATTTTAATAAGTGATAACATTTTAACCATGTGTCACAGCCAGAGAGAGTGTGGTTCTAATTCACATGTTTTGTCTGTGGAGAGTGGGGGGGGGGGGGGGGAGATGCGAAGGGAAGGGAATACTTGTAGTCCTTTGTCTGCTAATAGGACCAGTTTGTTTTCAGAGGAGAAATTTGAAAAGTGGTGGAATTTATCAGAATCTTCTCTGAACTTAAGTAAGACTCAAAAGGACTTTATGGCAGTTCAACAAGCTAACCCTTCTCTGGGTCAAGAGAAGGTTGCAGTTCAGAATAATACCCCAGCTGGGAATGGAAATGGTAGATTTTGTTTGTTACAGAGATATCACACAGATACACCTATATTAGAAGCATAAGCGGTTAAAGGGACCTTGCAAAGCACCATTGCAACCTTAATCAAAGAGGTGTTTACCAGAGTATCTGTGAATATTGTAGGGCCCCTCACTAATTAAACCTTTTAGGCATAGAAAGAAATATACACTTGCGGTGGTGGATTCTGCCAACAGTTACTCTGAAGCTACAGCACTAATATTGAAGCTGACATGGTGTCTACTGTCCTATAAATTGTTTTTAGCAGAGCAGGTTTTCCCTGGGAAATCTTGTCAGACCATGGTGTAAATTTCATGTCTGTAATTTTCACAAAATTATGGGAATTGTGTGGGGTGAGCCATATAAAGGCCTCTCCCTATCATCCAGAAACTAATGATCTGGTGGAAAGATTTAATGGGACGTTGAAAGCTATATTGAAGATGTATGTTACCAGCCGAGAGAGTGACTAAGATATGTTACTTCTTTATTCGTTGTTCGCATAGAGAAGTCTACCCCAAGAATCTACTGTCTTTGCCTCGTTTTGATCTACTTTATGGGAGATGTGAGGGGCACTTTAGATTTGATTCAAGGCTCTTGGAGGGTAGTACAAAGGAGACACTTCCCTACAGGCTGTCCTATGTCACTCATTTTAAAGAGAATTTAAAGGTTATGATGGATTTATTGCAGCAGAACCGTGAAAGGAGTCCGATGACTCAAACAGTTTGGTATGACAGGCATGCTGAAGAAAGATCTTTTGACATAGGGGATTTGGTGTTAATGTTGATTCCAGTGAGGAAGAACAAAATGGGAGATTTTTGGGAAGGACTTTTTGAGGTGATAGAATGAATGAAATCACATATGATGTAAGGAAGAGAGGAGCTGTACAAACTGTATGTGTCAGTAGATTGAAAGCTTACTATGAAAGGGAGATGGTCATGAATATGCTGATGAGGGAACATTTACTGCCCCTTTGATTGATTTGGTTAGGGAGAGTAAGGAAGCAATTCCTTTGGAGAGCACTGAGATGTGTGAGGGTCTGAACACGACCCAAAAGTAGGAGATTTTAACCCTCCTGAAGCACCACAGACAGATATTTTCAAACCTGCCAGGTTTAACTGACAAGATTGTACATTCCATTGAAACTCAGGGCCACGTCCTCTCCTAGAAAAGTATAGCATGCTAAAGGAGATATGCAGAAGCAAATTTAGGACGAAGTGGAAAACATGCTGGATATGGGGATGATTACTAAATCAAAAAGCCTGTTGGCATCTCCTATTGTGATGGTACCTAAAAAGGACAAAAACCATGAGGTTGTGTGTGGACTTAGAAGGTTAAATGCTATTACCCAATCTGACCCATATCCTATACCCTGACTAGAGGACCTGAGGGATCCATTGGGGGTGCAAAATTCATAAGCACTCTGGACTTAACTCCTGGGCAGTGGCAAATTCCCTTAGATGCTGATGCCCAAGAAAAATCTGCTTTTATAGTGGAATCTGGCCTATATGAGTTTAAGGTTATGCCTTTTGGATTAATTTAATGCAGGGGCCACCTTCCAGACGCTTGTCAATGAGGGGATTGCGGACCTTTTGCAGTGCCTGTATAGATGACTTGGCTCAACACTTGCCCGGTCAGTCTAGTCCAAACAAATAAACAAAAAAATGTAAATCTGAGTCTAACTGGATTAAAATAAGTGTTGATGTGGGTGAATGCCATAGCTAAGCTTTAATATGGTTTTCATACAAAAATAAATCCACATCCACATTATTCAGTAATAATAACAATAATATTTAAAGCACAGTTTTGCTTCTAAGGACAGGGCTGGGAAATGATCAGGAGTCACTCTTCTATGACAATCCTAAACTTTTTCCAAAACAAGAAAATATTTGAGAAGTAGCTCAGAGCAATCTTTGAGACAGCAGACATATGCTTGTTTACTCATTTCTTACAGAGTTCATAAATCACAAGGAACAAAGACAGAACAAGCTCCAGGTTTTTTTTATCAGTCCTGGGTTGATTTCTTTCAAGGACAGTTTTATAAAGCAGTAATAAGGCCCTTGAACCAAAATTCAGAAAGTGTAGTTAAAACTAAATAACTTTTATTACTCTGTGTCTATTCTGACACAGTTATTTTTGTTTAGTATGTGTCTGGGCCTTCTCACTAATGTCATTACATACACTCAGACTGCAACAGAAGAGCCAAATATGGTAACTGGTTCTTTCTCTCTGAATAAAGTTTTGGAATAGCCTAACCTAGTCTTCAGCACTAATGGGGAAAAAATGTATGTAAAGTTACCAAGTGATGTTCAGACAGTGTCAAAGACATCAAAGCAGTAATAGATAGTTCTATTATCTATAGCATGTTTTCCACAGCAGGAATATATGTGGAACACATGTATCTTAAGTACTTAATGTAGCACTTTGTAAACTTAATAAGATTCATTCTGTAGAAGCGCATCTAGAGAGGGGGAAAAACCATGTAATTATAATAATTTGCACTCTTTATAGTGAGTTTAGCTGAGGATCTCCAAACACTTTATTAAATGGTAACTAAGCTTCATTTACCATGGACAGAAGTAGCATTCATCTATGCTGGTTGTGCTGAGCACCTACAACTCATCTTAGCCTGGTCTTCACTAGATGATTTCATCATGTTTGAACACTATTATGAAGAGTTGACTTAGCAGACATGATGCTGGAAACAATTTGTCCTGGTCAGTTGTGGCCAGCATTTTGAATGCTAATACAGTTCTTCACTAGAAGACAATCATATTTGAACAAGCCCATTGAAAGTCCTCAGAAGATACTGTTCTTCAGAACCTTTCAGGTTCATATCCATAGTGCCTAGGCATTAGCACAACTAATAAATGTACATAGATGGAAGCACGTTCATTGGTCAGAAATGTTTTTTATTTTGATTTGGAGTATTCAAACTGATGATTTTTTCTCCCCCTTTTCCATTAAAAATTGAGCTCTGTTCCTTTATTCTTTCCTCCTTCTTTGATGGGATGTGTGTGCATGCATGCTCATTCTGGATGAAGATGTAGTAGAGTGTGTGATTATGAAAGAATGGTCAGGTGCAAAACCCCAAAGTTAATTAAAACAATTAGTAAAGAGCAAGGTAAACATGTATTGGGGTAAAGCAATATAAAATAACAGTATTAAATTAACAGTGATGTGATGTAAAATATCATGGTGAATATTGAGAGTGACACTAAATAAAAGTAACCTAAAAAAAGCAAATGATAAAGATTCATGTTTCCAAAACCTATTTTAAAAATTAGAAATATCCCAGAACTCTGGGTAAAATGTACTGAAATAACTAGCAAAATCTAGTGCAGCTACTTTTCTTCCATTAAACTGGAGATATTGTGGTGTTTTGATTTAAGTTTGAAGGCTGTGCAGAGTTTTAATAGGAGAGTGGAGACACTGCACTTTATACTTTTTGATCAGATAGAACAACCAGTTGGTGTCTGTGTCTTTAAACTTAATCCTAGATCTTCTTTCTTAACTAAGCAATTCTGGACTGCTAGTTTCCTGTTCTGACTTTCAAGGGAAACAGTATATTTTGTACTGCTACAAAGCCTTTGCTACAGAGAGGTTTCCTAAAATTGAACAATGTGCGTAAAGTAATTTTTGAACAAGTTAAAAAGTTAAATAATGAATGGAATTTCTTCTTGGTGTGAAACTACAATATAAAATCTTAAACATTTTAAATCATAACTTTAATTTTGAGAGCTTCCAAGCATAACTCATATTGGCACTGGAAAGTTTTATTTCTTGATTGTTTGACATGTATATTTGCATTTTATATGTGTGTCTTGAAATGTATGTTAATCTTTAGCATATTTTGTATATTGAGTTGTGAACATAAATTGGGAGGGAAGGAGGAGGAGAGATGATACTGTCTCCTGAGTTGTAGAGGGTTTATTTTCCCTGATATTTTCTTGTGATCCAAGTGAGCTGTGAAGCTGTTGGTTTTCTGAATTGGCAGCATGGATGCTGAGGAGTTAGCATATGTAATATCAACTTTCTTGAATCTGAATAAGTTACTGAGGAAATTTTTCCAGCTTACAGAACTGCTTACTTCACTTTTTCCTTTGTCATGAGCTCTCTAATTCTGTTATCTGAAAACTGTAGCATTTGTAAGATTAAAACCTCTAGAAAATTGTAAATGCCATGGCTGCCATCACAGATTCCTTTGAAATAAAGGAATCCAGAAATCCATACCGAAAAATGAAGTCCATAAAACTACCACAGCAATGAAGAAATTCCTAGATGGTAACCACATAGAGTACATACAGAATGTAAAGTGCCACAAGCCAAGTGTGCTTTAAAAGAACTGCATCTTTTTCAATACTGCATAGGTGACATAGAAAATGGCTGAAGGACTAAAATAACAAAATCTTAGACGACTCAAATGCCATTAAATAATAATACTAAAGAATAATGTAAATGCTATCAGTTTGAACACTTTACAATGGAAAACCATAGAATAAATATCTAGGCCTCCAAGTGCCTTGCAGGGTATATCTATACTGCAATTAAAAAGCCATGGTGGGCCCGTGCCATCTGACTTGGATTTACGGGGCTCAGGCTAAGGGGCTGTTTAATCGTGATGTAGACATTTGGGCTTGGGCTGCAGCCCAAGCTCTGAGACCCTCCCGCCTGAGCCTGAACGTCTACACCACAGTTAAACAGCACCTTAGCCCAAGCCCCATGAGCTGGAGTCAGCTGGCATGGGCCAGCTGTGAGTTTTTTATTGCATTGTAGACATCTTCTAAGGATAGTAGACATTTTCCAGATGGGGAAAATGAGGCACTGAGTGATTAGCTGTCTTGCTGAAGGTCACACATTAAGCCTGCAGTAGAGCCAGAATATAAAATCTAGATTTTTGGACTTCTGGTTTTTTTGTGAAAGCACAGGATGGAATTATTTCCTTGCAATCGTTCCGTGATGGAAGTATCTGATATAGTGACACATATCAATTTTTGTTCTTGAGTTATGAGATGGAAGTGTAAAGTTAATGTAATAATTTTTTCTTAAAAGAACATAACGATAAAACCTTTTTATGTAGGTGTTTAATTTTGATGTTCGACAATTACACTGGGCAGAATATATGGAGAACTACTGCATGGGAACAAAGAAATATGTATTGAATGAAGAAATGTCTGGGCTCCCTGCAGCTAGGAAACACTTGAAGAAGTAAGTTTATATTTCAGTTATTTCTTAATATATTACCTTTTCTGCATATTGTTTTTCCTATCCTTGTCTACCTCAGTCCCTTCTTGACTGATAATTTTATTCATAAAGAATGATAAAGCCAATGGAGTAAACTAATCCTTCTCTGACTAAGTGATAAATCTGTAGTTATCAGAGTTTGTTGCAGTGCTTTGTAAGACTGGTTCTGTGTGGAAATGAAAGGGTCTGTCTTTTATTCCCCCACTTTGAAATAGAGGGGCCACTATCATTTGGTTTCACTGTCTGCTGAATCCTTCTGTTGTAGCTCCTCCTCTTCTCCCCTCCCACCCCAGCACAGTGTGCAATGTATTTTTTCCATCAGAACTGTTCTGTCCAGTTCAGTGTTAGGAATGTTTCAGTCAAAGGTAGACTTTTCTGTTTTAAGCTTTCTTTCTGAGCTGCAAGTGGTTTGGGCTCTGGAGTTTCCTTTTTCTCAGGTCTGGTGTTCAATCCGGGCTGGGAGCTTGTTTAGCCATTTACAGTCAACAGCTGGCTAGAGTTTGGAGGAATCTACTTCTTGAATCTAGGACGATGTGGGGGCTTGGCAGAGGATTGGCCCTTCAGATAAACTACTACAGCACAGAACCTTTTCCCTAGATGGAGGATGAATAGGCTTTGGCAGCATGGGAATAAGAGAGTGGCCAGATTTAGTCTAGCGAAGCGAGAGAGATTTGGCTATGACATCATAAAACAGTATCTGCACTGGAGCAGGTTGGCAATTACCATCTTTGGAAAAAATGGCATGTAAAGCTCTCATTTCTGTTTCCCAGGTACCTGGGCTTTAGCTGGTATCCTTCCTTCTATCTGCTTTCACCGTGCCAACGTAGTTACTGTCCAAATTTGGTAGTCAGTGAATTTTCAATATGTCTACTTTCTAGGACTTAGTGAATGAAAGAGGTAAGCCTACTTTCCGAGTGGTCTGACCAATCTGCATGCAGAGCATACCTGTCCTACACAGGTTGTCATCAGTAGAACCCTTTTTACCCTTTCTAGAAGTGTTTGTGGCCATTCCAGCAGAGAAAGGGGAAGGAGCAATGTGCTGCTGTGTCTTGTCACTAGTGAGATAAAGAAAAAACTGAGCTGCACAACAGGAAGAAGAGCCAGCTAGAGATCATCCGAGCTTTATCTATTGAGCATTTCTACTGCCCGTTACTAAGGAGGAGTGAGAAGAGATGCTAATGTCATCTAGTGTCTGCAATTACAGTAACACAGTAGCTACAGTTACGGTGCTTAGATGAATTGGACATTATGTGAAAATAAACAAAAAAGCCAATAAATATCGTGTATTAAGGCAGCTTTGACTGCCTTCAGTATCTCATCCATACAGATACTGAACAACCCTTTGTTTACCACAAACTGTTAATTAATCCCTTTCACAAAAACTTTTCTTCTATTTTACTGTAGAGGTGCCATAATAGCTCCATGTATAAAGTTGTATTGTAATCCCTATCACTTTTATATGTAAACCCTACACAGCTGATTATGAGACCATTAAAATGTGTCTAGCTGCAACTGTGATATGTGCTATTGAAATTCATAAATGTAGTCTTGATATGTAGATTTCAGTGCAACTTTTACAGTGCTTAGAAGTTGTAATAAGTCACAATATAAGGTTTTGGGTTTTTTGGGGTTTTTTTTTAAATTGTGTTCAGTGTGAAGAAGGATCTATTTGACTAACCCAGATTGATTTTAAAATTCACCAAGCAGTTATCTAGCTTTGTAAAGAGGAGAATCAGTTTAATTACATATGTCTACCATAAGAACAGATCTCTCTAGTAAGGGAGCAAGAGAATACTTTTTATCTTACACAGATATAACTATATTTAAAAAAAAAAAAAAAGAGGCTGCAAACAGGCAAAAGATTCGTCCAATATAGAGAATAAAGTAGTTCTATTGTGTCTACTTGGCTGTGTTTTTTATGTATGTCTGCAACAGTCATACTAATGAATTGTGCTTTATTTTAAATAAAAAAAGAGCAAAAACTGAATGACAACAGATTAGAGAAGCTACAAAATCCTGTTACATGGTTCAGGACCACCATCTTGGATTCACACCTCTGAAGTCTGCCTATTTTCAGAGATGCATTACAAAGAAAATTAAGGGTTTTTTTAAAAACTTTTTAAATGGTCTGTCTTTGAAAGGAGTTAAGTCTAAAGTTGTAGGTGAGTTCTATGGTTCCCATAGCTGTAAAACTTGCATTTTTTTTGTTACCTAATACTTTGGATTGTGGCTATGCTGGAGATGAATGGTGCTTGTTATGATATCCCTCTGCCAATTTTTGGTGGCTAAATGGAAACTAAGGATTAGTGTCCTTTCTAAAAATACATGGGAAAACGACCACGTGTTGGACTTGAATTTACTTGATAAATACATTTTACTGTTGGCAGGTTACATTTTTCTTTATTTAATAATACAGTTTCTAACCCAGTTATGTGACTGACTTTACTCTCCATTCCTGCCAAGCCCCTTTCTCAATGATTAAGTGTGAACCCAGCCTTCTGGGATGACTGCAGATGAGCTGCTGCCCCTTCGTTCAGTTAATTTGTGCACAGTGCAATTCGGTGTGTGAGAAATGTGACACAACTTAAATTCCGTAACAAGTTAGAGATTGCACTTCTGTAGCATCTTTTATCTGCAGAGCTTGGTGTTTTCTCAACACTTACAATGTTTACATTTCTTTAATTCTTTGCCAGGTTAAGGAACATACGTTATGGCTTCAATACAGTTCTTGTGATCCTGATCTGGCGTATCTTTATTGCAAGATCACAAATGGCAAGAAACATCTGGTACTTCGTGGTTAGTCTGTGTTACAAGTTCCTCTCCTACTTTAGAGCATCCAGTACTATGAGATACTGAAGAGAAGAATTTTAGCATTAGGACATCTATGCACATGGTGGTCTAACTGCACAAAGCCTGTAAAATGTACTTAGTCATCTCATCTTTTGTAAAAACATGAAATCATTTTTGATCTGGAGTGTGAAATATATATAGTATAGTATATGTAATGTTTAATTGTGTATTTCATGAAAACTTAGAGAATAAAACAGTTGAATACTGGATCAAATTGGCATTAGACAAATGTGTTAGCATTTAAAAACAAAAAAAAAAAAACCCGCAGCAAGTTTAACTCTTTGATCTGGGAAAAACATTTGGACCACTGACCAATACAACTGTGCAATTCTGTCATGCATTTGATTGAAATCTGCCTTAACAATTAACTTCTAATTTTAATTTTTACTGTAAATAGGACATCAATAAGAACAACAAAATATTGACTGACTTATTTATTAAGGACTCTCCTAAATTAGTGAGTTTTGTCTATTTACAGGCCCACATGAGTGATTGTGGATCTTTGTAAACTACTGATGGCTCCTTATGTTGTTGTTCTGTTCTTGATTTTTATCATCTTCCTCTCACTTCCTTTCTCAAAGATTGTAAAGATATGACGAAGGCTCCTTCACTAAAAGAAATGCATCCCTCTTAAACTGAAAGGCTACTTGTCTGATCTAGTCTTCAAAATACACACATTGATTAATTCTGTCCTTAGATACCGCCATGAAACTTTTATTAAAGTCAGTGAGAATTATTTGCATGTCTGAAAGCAGAACTGATCCTTTTTACTGAAAAAAGAAGTAAAAGGGAAGGAAACATAACACTGAAAAGAACAGAGATGCAAGTTGTTGAACTTCTTCACCCTAAATAATGGGTAGATCAGGAACATAGAGACAATGCTTTAATAGTTACACATCTGAATAAAAATTAACCTCTTCCAGAGGAATTTCCATGTCCTTTGCTACTTTTTATATTATTCATAGATTTTTTTTTTTTTTAATTTCTGGTTTGCTAAAACAAATTGTATAGTCTCCATCAAGAGATGAAAATGGTTTAGCCAAGGTATGGTATCTCCAAGAACTGTAATCGCAACACAATTTTCTTACTATTGAAGGACTGAAGTTAACATACTTGCAAAAAAAAACAAAACAAAACAAAAAAAACAAATAAAAAAGTGATCCAACACAAACCTGCATTTTACTGGGCATGTAGGGAGAAGAGGAATCCTGCTTCTAAACTTAAGTACATCTTAAACAACAAATTAAGGAATTTATTAATTGACAAAATTCAGTCGCAAACTCTTGGCTAAAATTGAAGAAATCTATTTTTCTGCATGTTAATTTTGTTTTAACAGGAGAAATACATTTATAATGGCAAACAGCTGAGTTCTATTTTAATGTAACACTTAATGAATTTCCCATTAAATCTCAATTGCCTGCAATTCTATATTAAAACATTTTTAACATTCCTTTTATTTGACATACTGACCTGTATACCTACATGGTATGTTCTCATTAAAATGATCAGTTTGTACTGTACTTAAATCCAGTATGTGTTTGTGAATATGCTTGGAAAGGTAACTTTTGAATTAATCATTCAAAAATTACATACAACACACATATATTTGTTTTCTTGTCTCATTTGAAATAAGCGTGTAATGAGCTTATTTTGCTGTTCTTGTGAAAAGCCAACTTTAAAGGAAAACACCTTATTTCATGTGGGTCTATATCTAATTTTGGAAAGAGAACAGCTTCATTTGTTGAGGCTAAATACTCTGTAGTAAGTACTTAAAACCGTACTCCTTTTTAAGATACATGTGTATATATTATTTACAATGATACAAAACTATAATAGTCTAGGACCACACCATGAAGTGTGAGAGACGTCTGACTGTGGTTGAAACTACAATAAATTGTGGCTTTTGTGATTTGAGGAGTTACATTAGGAATATTATAGTTAAATGTATTTGTCATAGGTGCCTCCCTGTGCATCTTCTGTTTTTGGACTTGAAAACATACCTAGCCTTTTGATGAAATATAGATTTTCTGCAGAAAGTGCCTACAGTCTTCATGACCCACCTTTTCTGTTCTTGGTGTGTGGGCAAGCTTGGAAAGAGGCACAAATGTATCAAGATTGTGAAATTAATAGTAGTTTGTTAAACAACTTTTTCTCACTGTAACCATAACTTGTTTTTATATAGGTACTTTTAGTGATAATTCCTTTAAACTGAGCAACTGAGAACTATGAAGCCACTGAGTTGATTTTCTTGTCTATTACACTCTTTAAAGGAATCTGTGCTATTGAATGAATAAATAACTGAAGTAACTGCATCATTTTGAACATAAAGATATCTAATCTTTCCTATGTAAACTTTACCAGTTAAAAACCCCAGGCTTTTCTTTGTAATTGAGACTATGGTTAGTATGGATTACTATTTTTGTTTCATACACAAAATCATCAGTCACTGTTTAATTCATGATAGTGACTATTATCACATTAAGTACATTTGTTCTGTCATTCCACATGAATCAGCCATTAAAATTGTATCTGAAGGCACTTTTTTCCATACTAGAATACTATATTTTTGCTGTTTTTCATATTAATGTTTGCAGTTTTCTGTTTCCAGAGCTATAAATATTAATGAGAACATACTGGATCCATATTTTGATACCATAAGGCATGTCCTGTAGCTCACTAAATAACAGTGAAATCTCACTGTTACGTAGAAGGAAGAGCAGTCTGAAACAGGAAATGGTCATTAAACAGGTATACCGGTATTTAAAATATGGGACCATGGGAAAAGTGCTTTTTCCTATAATGGGGTTTTTTGCCATAGGAACAGATACTCTAAAAGAAATGTTAGATCTGTAAGCTTTTATAAAACATAAATAGAAACATTGGGTGCCTTTATTTGTAAACCAAAAATAAACAAATCCCTTAAATATGTTGTTATATTTGTTGCATCTTTACATATACTGAATTTCTCAAGTTTTTTTGAGTTAAATTGTGTGGAATACTTAACTGAAAACAGTATAACCTTGAATTCTGTAAATCCGATCTTGATAAATTCTTTGTAGTTACATATGCATATTTGTGTTTTCTTACCCTTACCAACTAGACTTTCTGTATCTCAGATACTGTTGTTTCTATTTAAGATGACAGAGCACAGACTAAGATTTTGTGAAGTGATACAAAAATGCCAGGAGTATTTGGTCCTATTGAAGTTTGTTACCTCACTATCACCACCTCTTAATTGGTAATGTCAATTTCTGTATATCTGAGTGCATGAATACTTCCTTTTGCAGGTAAAAGAGGTGAAGGTTAGGAAGAAAATGTATCTAAAGATGAAACCTAAGGAAACACTAGTTAACAACACAAGTTTATCCTAAGCAAATGTGCAGCACGGTGTGGTTTTGCAATAAGACATAGGCTTCAAGTTTGCATGAGTGAATTGCAACTGCTGTACTACAGAGATCCAAATTCTGGAATTTTTTAGGAGAATGCAGGATGAAGTACTGCTAGCTTTGTACAAAAACAATGTTCATAACTCACTGCGCCAAAGGCATGACATTCATGCTTCTTTTCATTTGCCCTTTGAAAGACTACACTGGTAAGCATGATGGGTTGACCTTGTTTGTTAATTCTTCTCTCTCTCTGTCTCACATACATACATACATATACTTTTAATATCTAGGATTCAGATATGGGAACAAAGATGCAAAAATAGATTAAAAATATTGCTAGTGCAGGAAATGATAAATGATGTACCAAATTTTATAACATTTCTTCATAAGTTATTCCTGATCTAGTATTAAAAATAATGCACAGGGATGGTTGTGTGGGACTGAATTAAACGTTGGGTCTGAAGTAAAACATATCTTTTTATATAGGAGAGATGAGATGTAGATTCAAATATTACCTAGCATTACCTTTGCATACTTCATATGACACTAGGGAACAAACTGATATTTTAATACAGAAACAAAGCTAGGACGCTGGTATAGAAAAAGGTCAGTAAGTGCTTAAACTCCATGCTGTCCTTTTAAAAAATGCTGCTCAACATTGATAAAATTTAAGTAAGTGTTCACTGTACTTGTGATTTGCTAGAAACTGCAATAGCTCAGCAAACAGCATAAGTGTGAATCACCCACTCCTGCTTTGAATCTGCAGTGTAGTTGTCTGTGTGGGGGAGGAGGAATTCAGTTCCTAGGGCCCGGTTTCTTCCCTTTTAACGTCAAGCTTTTCTTAAATTTATTTTAGTGCCTCTTGCAATGCATCCACTTTGACTTTGTCTGTTTGAAGAAGCTTGCTCTTTCATTTGTCTGCTTCAGATGACTGGATAAATAAAAGGTTAGTTAACTTGACCACCAGTCCAATTTCTCTATTTCCTCAAGGTAAATTTGACTGTGCTTCTACTTTCAGGATTTATTTATAAGCTCAAACCACTCTTTCCTCCAACACTATCTTGTTACTTACTGTGGTATGAGGCTGGCATTCTCTTTGGCTTTCTCTACCCTGCAACAGATCTATGACTCATATTGATAGATAATTAGTAATTATACTACCATCTTGTCTTTTCATGATATGAAAGGACTGAAACAACAACAGCTTTGAGCAATTTTAACTGTGTATTACTGTGGGAAATAAAAATCATGACTAATTGCTGAGGTTAAAAGTTCTGATCAGTTTAAAAATGTACTGAAGTAAAATTTAAAGCATTAAGAATGCTGATTTGAATGCAACGTGTGAGACATTTCTCTAAATTCTGTTGCATCGTATAAATTTTTCGTATGGTGGTTGCTGACAGTGGCCTTTACTTTCACTCACTAATTGAATTGCTGTTCCTCTCAGGGCAATAATTAGATGGACACTATGATTTCCCCCCAAAATTAATATTTTTTTTGTACTATAGTAGCTGGGTTTCACTGTACTAGGCACTGTACAGATACAGATAGTAAAAACTTACACTTTTTAAAAAGTGCAGAATATGGCATTTCTCTGGCCATTATAACCAACATTCTATAGTAGTCTAGTGAGCAAAAATTAACACCTCAACATTGTTTAGGGTAATCTAGTCTCTCTCACTTTAGGAAGGTGAAACAGAAGATGACAAAAAATCAAGAGTTGTCATATTCTAGAATTGCTAGGTGAGTGTTTGATCACCATGGAAAGGGATGGCAAATATATAAAGCAGTTACTCTGCTTTCCCTCCACCCCATGCAATGTTAACCTGTTTGGACTTGACCTGTACATATCTCCCTAGCTACTAGTACTTCAGTGGCACTATATACTGCAGTGGTTCCCAACCTTTTTGAGTGAAAGCCCCACTAGTTAACACTAGGTAAAACATTCACCCTCTCCACCCCACCCCCAACCCAGCCATAAATACATAATAATAATACCACTACATGACATAAATAATAATAAATTACTCTTACCTGAGTAAGAAGCTAAATCTTCCCTGGTGGAGCCACCATCACATACCCTGAGGGTAATGGGGATGGCAGGTGCTGGCGGCCTGGCCGTGGCTGTTCCAGGCCACCACTGGTGCAGGGCTGCTCCACTCCGGCTGGGCGCCCAACCAGCGAGGGGCTGTTCCTCCGCTCCAGCCGGCTTGGGGGGGGGGGTCTGCTCCTCTTTGGCCAGGTGCCTGGCTAGGCTGGGGTGGGGGCTGCTCCTCCACTTAAGCTAGTGTGGGGCTTGAAGCTGTTGCACCCAGCCAGCATGGGGGGCTAAATAACCTCAATACTACTGAATCCTCATGGACCTCCTGTAATCTTTGGAGCCCCCTGAGGGGGTCCCGCACCCCAGGTTGGGAACCATTGGTATACTGGACTTCACATGCAAAATAAGGGACATAGCTAAAAGGTTGCAGTAAAGCTCAAAACTTGTAGAAGTTACAATGTAGTAAAGCAAGTAAAAAAAACCAAACAAACCCTGAAGTATCATTGTTTAATCTCTAAAGGACCCCTTGATCCTTGCTCTGAGCATCAGCGAAAAGAGAGAGAATACAAATAAGAAATGATGATTCATCTTGGTAAAATACAAGCAAATGCATTTGGACAAAACCTCCCCTACACACAGGTATAAACCTTGATAGTAGTAATGTCAGGAGATCTTTGGACAACAACTTACATGAATTTGTAATCAGCTAAAATCATCCCTTTTTGTATCCCTTTAGTGAGATTGCACCTGGAATACAATGTTTAGTTGTGGGCTCACAATATACTGAATGCTCTCTTCTGAATTCTACAAGTATATGAAAGATGGAAATATTTAGATTGGTACAAGGGCAGTAATGGGTGAGATTATAAAATGATGCAGTTCAGGATAAATATTAGGACCATCTTACAGGTAGGCAGAATATTACATTGAAAGCCTCTTGTGTAAAGTGGTGGAAGCTCTATTGCTTGGAAAGTGTTAAATGACTGTATGAAGCACAAGAAAATGCACAGAAGGGACCATCTTCTACTGGTAGGGGGTGGACCAGATGACTTGACAAGTCTTGTTCATTTCTAAGTTTATTTCTAGCCCGTAAAAGGGGAATTGAACAGCATTCATCTGGACTGGCTACAACTGGACAGCCCTCAATTTCAAACAGGAGTATAGCGGAATTGTTCTCCAGGTACATAAGTAAATTTAGCACCCAGAAATGTACCAGGACTAGAGAGAACTATTTTTGCACAGAACAAGTACATCATAGACGACAGCACAAACTTCCCTATACCACCTTGCCAATGTGTCTCATCCCTGACCTAGAAACAAGAGGGTTCAGTGCCTCAGTTTCTCTGCTGATCCTGACAGTGAAGATTTGTGTTGACATTTGTCCACTAGCGCTTGCGCTGAGACTACAGTTCATTTCACGAGACACTCAAAAGCAAGTAACAATTTACATATCTTCAGCCATGATCCAGATTCAAACCAGTGAAAGTCTCTAAATCCCACTCTGAGTTTGAAAGTTAAAGGGAAAAAAAAACAAAAACCCAATAGGTTGGATTGTGAGTGATCACATTCTAGGTGGGGAAAGAGGTGAGGAGGATAGCTGATACGTTATGAGGGAAAGCTTATTCATCTTGGGTGTTCCTTTTATTATTACATGTAGAAGCACCCAAAAGCCTCATTGTGCAGGCTGCATAAATACACAGGAAGATGTAGTCCCTGCCCTATATAGTTTACAATCTAAATAGAGAAAATAGTAATGATACCATAAGCAAAATTTGAAAGAGAAATTTCATGTATATCTTTAATTTTCTCCAAAAATGTTCCTGCTACACCTTACCCTCTC
The DNA here is from genome assembly GCF_026122565.2 of Emydura macquarii macquarii. Taxonomy (NCBI): domain Eukaryota; kingdom Metazoa; phylum Chordata; order Testudines; family Chelidae; genus Emydura; species Emydura macquarii. Next base: position 842,691 of record NW_027133377.1, read on the forward strand.
CAGGTGCATCAGCAAATGTGCTCCAACATTGCTAACCCAATGGGCCCTTCATCGGCTCTGCCATTCTACAGAAATACTTTCAGGCTCAGGATTGGGGATAGAAGGGGACGCAGTCAAACAGATGGTGCCTTGCCTCTATTAAAGTATTACTGATAGGGCACTACAGTGCTTGCTGGCAGCTTCAGCTGCTGCTCCGCTACCCCTCTGTGGAAAGCAGAGGAGATTCTCTTTGAAACTTGCTAGTTGGAGGCTTCCTAAAGGGAGGTTGCAGGGCTGGCTGCCTTTGGTATTTGAAAGTGATGCAAGAATGGGGAAAAAATATACACACACAGCCAACTCTTGTATGGGAGGAACTAGGACACATAGATCATATAAAGCCATCACAAATAATTTCTTGTGTATATACAGTAAGGGGCTTATTTCCTCATTCTCATTAAGTTTAGATATATTAGTAAAGGGGACTTAACAGCTATTCTGATTAGGTGGAGGGATGTGATGCTTCCTGACCCTTTTGCTATGCCTCCATCTTTTTCAAGTCCCTTCACAAAACCGAATCATTTAAGGAGGTGCTTAGACTATAATTTTATATATATTAAAAACAACCACGCTGTGTAACTTTCCTGGGGCGTAGGGGTGTGTGTACCTTTGAAACAATCCATGATCATTTAGTGTTTGCCCTTGTCCTTCAAACCTCTCTTGCCCAAACTCCCTCTATTTTGGCTCCTGCTTACTTCACATGGGTATTTAGCAATTTAACTAAGAGATTTGCTCTTTTTGTGTTGTCTGAAGCACCAGTACACATCTGTAGTGCTTTCTGGCTAATAAATAACTGAGGTACAGTGGTGCAAATCCTGTTGTTGGTTAAAACTGAGCAACTCCACTGAAGTCCATGAGTTTCACCAGAGTAATTGATGACAAGTCGGCGTACTGTGTCAAAAATTCCACCCTACCCAGGGTCTCAAGCTTTTAATGTAGTCTCTTCTGAGCTGGAAATTTGAATACCAGTCCCCCTAAATAATCTAATAGTAGAGGACCCATGGAGAGATGTCAAACTGTAATCTTCAGTCTTTATGGCAAGGGCGCCTCTGCTCTGCACTCAGCTTTAAGCTCTAAATCATTTGTGACCCAGCTATCTGAGAAATCCCCATTCTGCCCCATATCATTCTGCAGGAATTTACAATTCACTTGGTTGCTTCTACACTGTTTCTGGTTTAATCTTTTCTCAGCAATCGGTCATTCTCAGTGGAAGGTCCAGATTTCTGGAACTAGCTGTCTCTTGCTCCACCAGAATCCATGTTTGGCATTCTTTGGAGCACTTTGTTTCAGCCAGCTTTTGAAATCTTGTTGCCTCTGTTAACATTAAGAATTGAGGCTTTGTGCTGGGTTGCGGAGTCAAGCATTGGGCATTTTGTGCTGAAAAAGTAGTTGTAAATATTTTAGTGATGTGAAGTACTGAGATATATTAATGAATAAATAAAACATGGTTCAGGCTTTCTTGTTGAGCAGGAAAAGACTAAAATTATTCTTGGAATCAAATGAAAGATTTCTCCTTCCTATGTGGTTACAACAAATATTCTAAATTATATACTTACCTAAAGTGCACAAGTTTAGTAGCAAGCAGAATTAATCTAACTTCTTGTTTTTTAATACGCAGTTATGGTTTTTTTAAACTACAACTTATCTCTCAGTGACACTGACACCTGTGGTTTTCTTCTGTTAAATATTTCATTTGGAAAAAGAAGCCTGTAAGGTTATTTTCACTGTTTGTGACCCTCATTTAAAACCAAGTCCATTCATTTTTAATAGGAATGTGTTGCACTTAGCCTAATAAGTCAGTTTCCGGATGTGTTAGTTACTCTTTCATGCTGGCTTCTACATTCCAGAGCAAATGCTGGATGCTAAGCAACCTGTGCCTGGGAGTACAATGGGCTAAGTACCAGAAAATGTGACTTGGAATTGTAAAGTGAATCGGGTTGCTGAGAGTATTTTAGTTGTGGTATGTATTTTGTGCAATTGAGTTTTCTATAAAAGCTTCCCTGGTAATGATCCAAATTTGGGTTAGATACATAGTGAAAAGGAATTATAGTTTTTTTTAAGAAGCATTGTTAAGCTATCATTTTTAGAAATTGATCTCGAGTATTAGTCTGGAGAGAATGTGAAAGTAGTATTGTGCTTTAAACCACAAATAAGAAATATGACCTGCTGTCTCTGTGAATTTGTAAACTAAAATTTAATTTTTAAGTGGGCAAAACACAGAGATTTAGTATATAAAGCACCTTTCCATTGTTTTTATTTATTTATTTATCTATCTGTTTGTTTATTTTTAGGTAGTGGAAACTGTGGTCAAATAACTGCTTCTAATTATATCCTTACTTTAACCTTTACCAAAAAAGCATGAGGACTACAGGGCAAGTATTAAAACCAGTCAATGTCAGAGCAATAGGGTAATACTGGCAAATATCCACATTTAGTTTTTGTTTAAAATGACAAGATAGCACTTGATTCCTTTAACTTAATTTGTAAGGAGGAAGAAAATCCTATTTCTTGCTTGCTGGCCTTTTGTTGAAATGCAAGAAATTATTCCCCACAATGCCAGCAATGATCTGTGCTGTTGGCATGGCCATATAACTCTGAATGGGGGAATCTGAACACACATGCTCCTTTCACTCAGAGTAGCTTCACAGGTGCTTGGCATCCAGGTTTAATGAGTAACCTTTTCCTGTCAGGCATCTTTAAGGATGAGCTAGATATGCAGTGACAAGATAAGATAACTTGTCTAAAATGGGAATGTCTGCAGACATTAAAAACAATGTCCTCTGAGCTGAATGTGAGAGGCAACTGAACACTCAGATAATTAAAAAAGCAACTTCATTTCTGAAATTCTCACCACAACCACTTCAAAATTACTTTTCTTGAATTCATGTCTGCAAGTCTCTCAACCTTCAAACCTGCCAGTAAGTGACCAATGGAAACTTGCCATTGAAGAGTGTGGCAGAGGAGTGAAGGATATGACACTGGTGTTTTGTCTGACTGACAAATTATATTTAAGTATAAAACACGTTTGCTACAGTTCATCTTACTTCTCCTCTCTCCGCTTCCCCACCTGTTCCCAATTGCAAAACTTTATTTGATTTACGATGAGAAAACATCCTTAGAAAAAGGCTTTATAATTAATATATGTACTGTATAATTGTCATTTATGGTGCAACATGCACTAAAGCAGGTGTTCTACATTTCAGTCAGTTGGGCTCCATGCCCAGCCTTTTGGAGGCTTGAGGGAGGGGCTATCTTATGTGGACTTCAGATGGAGTGCTGGGAGATGGGGCTTCCCCCCCCAAGGGCTGGCTGATCTCTCCTGCTTTAAGGCTGCTGCACCTCTCCCCATTCTGCTACCCTGGGACTCCTAACTGCTGCTCGTGTTGTAGCTCATGATTCCCTGCTTCTCTGGCCCCCCTTCTCCTCCAGGGAACATTAAGAAGCCAGTGAGGAAAGGACGGAAGGAAGCTAGCCTGGAACTGATAGAACATTTCAGGTAATGGAGGGGAGAGGAAGCAGGCCTAAACTGATACCATTTTCACTAGAGAGAGGGAAGGAAGTTAACAGAGAGTGCCCAGCAGTTGCTCCCCAAATAGTCACTCATTTGAACTTGTGTTCACCAAATGCCCCTCCCTCTCTGAATTTTCACTTTCCGTCATCATATCTTCAGTATCACCTGCCTGCTCCTCCATCGAGTCTTTCAGTGAACACATTCTTTCTTTCCAGAATTCCTCCACTGGCCCCTTTCTTTCACTGCATCTAGTTGAAGATGCTTGACCTCAACTTTAAACCCCTTCATAACTTTTCCCCTCCCCATCTTTTTTGCTCTCCTCTGTTATCATGGTCCCCCATCCCTTTTGCCAAGGTTACCAGACTCATCTGCTTCTACATCCTCTTGCCGCTGACCCATGGACATGGAACTATACTTCCTGAACAACTGAGTTATCCAGAATTATTTACTGAGTGCCACCACTAACCAGGCTGTGGGGTAACATTCAGCACAGAAACAAGCTTTAGTTACTCTTTGCTTTGGCTTTCTGTAATTTCATTTCACTGGTTTGCTAAAGAGCTCCCCTGATGCATTGTTCTGTGAAATCACGGCTACTCTGGCTTGCATGGAATTTCTGATACCAGTGTGTTTTGGTGAATAAGGCAGTGCCAGATGTTTGCAGAAGGGTAAGAAAAGAAATTTTAGATGACAAATTAAAAACTTCATTCTGTGCTATTTATGAGAGCATTTTATCTCTGTATATATGTAAATAATGTGTCAGTAGATGGTGTTCAAATATGTACCATAGTTTCTGGGTTTTGGTAAGATTTATCAAGCTTCTTGCTGTGTGCACTACTGATGTCTTATTTTGTGCAGCTCTTTGCATCAGCTCTTAACACCAAGAATATGCCACAGCCTGGTTAGTTGGGGCATTTAGTGCACATTGTTGGGCTAAACTATGGTCAGCATCTTACAGATGAACTGCAAGATGAAATGACATCTGCCACATTACTGCTCTGCTCATTCTGTTGGAAGCAAAGCATATGTGTGGAAGCTGAGACAGTGGCACCAAGTGTTGAGGCTAATAATGATTTAAGTGAGAGTCTTGGAGGAGTTGAAATAGGAAATACGAGAGAAGGAGTGATTGGGTGAAATTGCTGGCATTTCCTACTCAAAGTGGGAGTCTTATATTGTGTGGTATATTGCTGTGTGCTATATCCTAGATATTTCCTTTTTTCTTTATCCACTCCCTATGAAATAACCTCTTATTTTGAACAAACATTGGGTAGAACTGGTATATACATTGAATAGTTTGAGTGTCTCTGTATTTTTGCAATACGATATTCTTCTTCAAGTGCTTGCTCATGTCCATTACACTATAGGTGTGTGCACGCCTCTGTGCTCGGTTACCCGGAACTTTTTTCCCCTTAGCGGATCCCGCAGGGCCGGTTCCGGCGCCCCCTGGAGCCCTGTGCACATGCCATGGTATATGAGGTGCTGCCGGCCCTACGCCCCCTCAGTTCCTCCTTTCCTCCCGTGATGGTTGCTGGAACTAGCCTTGCTCTCAGCAAGTACTATTCCCCTTGTTTGGACTCGTTTGATATTCTAAGTTAGTTTTAGTTAGTTAAGTAGTTGTGTTGTTAAGAGTACTTAGAGATAAGGCAAGTTCCTGCAGGGACTTCGAGCGGCTGGGCCATGCCCTGGTTGCCGGGATTCAAGCCGTGTATCTCCTGCTGGAAGGCCGTCCCCCTCAGCGACCCCCATGACCGCTGCCTTAAGTGCTTGGGGGAAGCCCACAGAAAAGAGAAGTGCAAGATCTGCAGGGCTTTCAAACCGAGGACTCAAAAGAACCGAGAAATCCAGTTGAAAGCCCTGTTGATGGAGGCAGCACTCCGCCCGGCATCCAAGCCGACCTGCTTCACCTCGGTACCGAGCACACTGTCGGCACCACCCTCGACTTGGCACCGCGCAACATCGCTGGCACCGAAGAGGAAAAAGCAGCGTGTGGAGAGTGCGGACACTCCCCTGCGCCGTCAGTACGGGCAGGGTCGAGTACAGAGAAGCACCGGACCCGGCCTGGCGAGACTTCTCCGGTGCCTGCATCTCTGGTCAGGGAGCCTCCCATGACTCCTGGGAGTGGGAGAGTGCCCCTGCCGATGCCGTTGACACCGGAGGCTTTTCAGGCGGCCTTGCTTATGCCTTGCTTGCTTGTTGGCCTTGCTTATGCCACCTCCACCCCCACCGTCCGCCAAGGGAGAAGGGGCGGTGTCATGGGGGAAACCTGCACTGGGTCCCCCTAAATGGCAGTGGAGATCTCCGGTACGGGGAGGAAGATCTCCTGCCGGATGGTCTCTGAGGGTAGAGCAGAGCCGCTCCCCTAGTAGTCACTCCAGGTCGGCGGCGTCGAGCCGACCTGCTCCAACACAGGACATGGAGTCTCCCTCTCAGCGCCGACGTCGATCCCCGGCACCGCAGGCAGCGCATGCCAGGAGGTGGCACCAGTCAAGGTCTGCCAGGCAGTGCCCGGAGAGCTCCCATTCCAGATCCCCGGCACCGAGGAATTTGCCTGTACCTAGACGGTGCAGAACCCGGTCGCCGTCAGAGGACCCGGCACTGAGGAGTTCGCCCGCATGAAGACGGCACGGATCCCCGTCGCTGGAGGAAGACCCGGCACCGTGCAGTCCATGACGCGGAACTGGTCGCTGGAGTCCGGCTCGGCACTGAGGTGTTCGGAGTGGTGCCAACCTTGGTCACTGAAGGTGTCTGCAGGGTCGCAAGGCAAGTGGCAGTGGAAATCATTGGTACCGAAACGACGCTCTGGTACCTCTAGCTCTTTGGAGCGTACCCCTATTCATTGGCACCACTCGCGGCAATGGAGGCAGTCCTCATTGTCCTCCAGGTTGGAGGTGTCGAGAGGGGGGTCCCCAGCACAGAAGGGTGCCCGGGACCTAGGACGTACACGGCACCGCCGGTCCAGGGCCTCTTACTATGAGGATGACTGGGGGTCTCAGGGGGGACAGTCATCGGGCGAGCCGACGCCCCCACAAAGCATCACAGCCTGTGGCACAGTCAGCCCCGGGTTGGCCTCAGGGACAATGGCCACAACAATGGCCTTATTGGGCCCCATGGGGTATCCAGGTGGGGCCGGGGCCCCAATCCATTATATCATCGAGGGTGCAGTCCGTGCCTCCGGCACAGGAGAAGGCCCATAGGCACCACTCCTTGGACAAGGAGTCGGACCCCATGGAGGGACCCTCAGTGGGTGCAACCTTTCACCAGGAGGGGGCGCACCCGCAGGACGCACCTCAGCAGTCTTCCTCCTCCTAACCTGACGAGGCAGTCTCCCGGTACCATTCTGGGCCACTGGAGGATTTCAGGGCGCACCAGAAGCTGCTCAGGAGGGTGGCCTCCAACTTGGGGCTGTAGGTGGAGGACCTAAAAGAGGCTGAAGATAGCCTCTTTAATGTGCTGGCGGCAGCTGCCCCAGCGAGCGTGGCCTTCCCAGTCCACGAAAGGGTCCTTAAGATTGTAAAGGTCCTGTGGCAAACCCCTTCCTCAGTCGCCCCTATGTCAAAGGTGGCTGAGAAAAAATATTACATCCCAGCTGAAGGGTTTGAGTATTTGTTCACTCACCCCGTACCAGGAACCCTGGTGGTAGACGCGGCTAACTAGTGAGACAGGCAAGGTCAGCCTGGGTCCACTCCCAAGAACAAGGACAATAAGAAGCTGGACTTGTTTGGGAGAAAGGTTTATTCCACGGCAAGCCTGCAGTTCAGGATTGCCAACCATCAGGCCCTCTTGGGCAGATATAATTTCAACCTGTGGGACTCCCTCAGGCGGTTCGCTGAGGTCCTGCCCCAGTTAACAAATCTGTTTTATGGTATTTCCTAGCTCAAGTGTGCACATGTACACTCTTTTGGATTTCCCCCTCTTGCTTTACTCCTCCATCCTTGTGGTCTGATTTCAAACCCACCATTCTTTCTGCTAATGATGACTATTCAGAACCACTTTTGGAGCCTGTTAGGGGGAACACAGTTATCCTGTTTAGTCTCCAAAATGTACCTGCCTTATAATAAGGCTTAATATTTAATGTGTCTGAATTAAGATGACGATGTTAATTTGTGCCAGCCATTAGATATTTAGATTGTCAAAGCTGCATTGCAGAAGAAGCCACGCATAGCAACAAGAAACAAATCCCTTCCAATCATAATTATTACCTCCCTTTCGATCATAATTATTAAGAATAGTGTTCTATGGGTTGAAGCTACAATACTGAATATTTAGTCTCTGTGACAGCTCTACATTTCTGCCTAATTCTGTAGACCTAGCATATTTAAATACTGGTGTGTTTTTTTTCCTAGCTGCCTCAAAGTTAATCAAATAGAAGATGAAAGAATTTCTGTTATACAAATGTCTCTGCAGGTAACACTGACATTTGCTTTAACAAAACATTAAAATGGGCACTGAGGAAAAATCCTACTTTCTGAAACTTATGTAGGGCAATGTTTTGTCTCTTTAACAGAAAGCAATCTTGCTTACATTTTCCTTCTGTCTCAGTACAAAGCATTTGTACACTTGCCAGAAAAATTCAGCAGACTCAGAAGCGCTGTTAATTCAAAGGAAGTACTTACCTGCTGCATGCCATACTGTATTACAATTAAAAGAATAAACAATACTATTCCTAGTTGTTCCTAATTAGGAGAGGAAAAATATTTATTTAAACTACATGCATTAACTACATGCATTGACTAAGTTCTGCGAAATAAAAGGATGTTTAAACTACTCCTTCAGAATGTTTAATTCTTCTTCGAGTGCTTGCTCATGTCGATTCCAAGTAGGTGTGTGCATGCCACGGGCACAGTCCCCCAGAAATTTTTCCCCTCGTGGTACCCATAGGTTCGGCTCTGGAGCACCCTGGAATCGCACCTTCATAGCGCCCTATATAGGGCTGTGCCAACCCTCCACCTCTTCAGCTCCTTCTTCCTGCTCATGAAGGTCCTTGCAACAGCAGATTCTCTTGCTTTGCAAGCTCTTCCCCTTACTTTCTTTGTCTCATTAAGTACCTGTAAATAGTTAAATGAAGTAGTAGTTAGTATAGTTGTAGGATTGAGTCTTTTTTCCCCTCTCCCTGCCCCAAGGACAGGGCATGCCTGGCTTCAAGCCTTCAGGCAGAGGAGGTCACGGAAGGCGTGGACCCGATGGTAGACATCCTAGTCCCAGAAGGTCCCTCCAGGGTTGTGTTACTGCTTATAGAAACCATCAGGGAGACCACAAAGACCTTGTGGCAAACCCTAGCCTCTCTGCCTCCTACAGCAAAAAAAAGTTGAGAGGAAATATTTTGTATCATTAGAGGACCATGAGCATTTTTACACGCACCCTCGTCCAGGGTCACTTACAATTGCTGCTGCAAACAAGCATTAGAGACAGGGACAAGAAGGCCCCACACTGAAGGCTAAGGATTCCAGGAAGTTAGAGCTCTTCGGGAGGAAAGTGTACTCCAATGGAGGACTCCAACTCTGTATAGCTAACTAGCAGGCCATCCTTAGCAGGTACACCTTCAACTCATGGCAGTTCATGTAGAAATTTGCGAAGTCAGTACCATCAGACTCCAAATCGGAGTTCTCCACCATAGTGAAGGAAGGTAAGGCAATATCAAAGACCCTGCTTTAGGAGGCCTTAGACGCAACAGATGCAGCAGTGTGGACAATGTCTTCAGGAGTAGCCATGAGACAGAGCTCCTGGTTCCAGGCCCCCCTCATGAGGTCCAGCTAACCATTTAGGACATGCCATGTGAGGGTTGGGCCCTGTTTTTGTCTCAAACAGATTCCAAGCTTTATAGCTTGAAGGACTTCAAAGCCACACTGAAGTTCCTTGGGCTGCATACTCCAGCAACCCAGAGGAAGCTGTTCAAGCCACAGCCCATGCCTTGTTTTTATCAGAGTCAGCAGAGGCAGGCCTCTAACTGTCAGAGGGGCAGAAACAACAAAAGGAGGCCATCTCAATCCTTCAGCTAAGGTCCTGGTCAAACGAGGCAACCTGTCAACCCTAAGCAAAACTTTTAAGAGTGTGCCCGAGGACAGCACACCAATCATTTTTTGATCCATTCCTCCTTTTGTTTTCAGATAGTCTATCCGTTTCTACCATGTGTGGTCCCAGATCATGTTGGATCGATGGGTTCTACGCATGGTAAAACTGGGATATTTGCTCCAATTTTCATCTCATCCACCCTCCCCATTCCTCTTCAGGGTCCCCTCTTACGAGCCACTTCTTCAACAAGAGGTGCAAGGACTTCTAAGAGTGGGAACAGTGGAAGAGGTACCTTGGGAACTAAGAGGAAGGGGATTCTGCTCCCATTATTTCCTAATCCCGAAAGCCAAGGGAGGCCTTCATCCCATCCTTGATCTATGAAACCCCAACAGATTCATGAAGAAACTGAGGTTCCACATGATATCCCTAGCCCTCATCATTCCCTCCCTGGATCTGGGAGATTGGTATGCTGCCCTCGACCTAAAGGACGCTTACTTCCACATGGATATCCTGAAAGGGTTGGACAGACTGTACTCACCGACTACTCGCTGGTCCCCCAATGGGACGTCAACCTTGTTCTCTCAAGGCTGACAGGGCCTCCATTTGAGCCTCGAGCAACCTGCACACTTTTCTACCTATCCTGGAAAGTGGCCTTTCTTGTAGCCATAACTTTTGCCAGGAAAATATCTGAGCTCAAAGCGCTTATGTCAGAACCTCCTTATACAACCTTTTTCAAAGATAAGATTCAGCTTCGCCCTCATCCAGCATTTCTACCGAAGGTGGTTTCTCACTTCCACATGAACCAGGACATTTTCCTCTTGGTTTTCTTCCCAAAACCGCACACTAGTAATAGAGAGCGTAGACTGCATTCGTTGGATGTCATGTGTGCCTTAACTTTTTACATTGAGAGAAGCAAGCCATTCAGAAGAATGACCCAGCTATTTGTAGCAGTAGCAGACAGAATGAAAGGGCTACCGGTTTCTTCCCAATTAATTTCATCGTGGATCACATTCTATATCAAGGCCTGTTATGACCTGGTGAACATACCCACCACAGCGTTAACGTCCCATTCCACAAAAGCACAAGTGTCCTCCACAGCATTCCTGGTCCAGGTGCTGATCTAGGACATTTGTAGGGCAGCAACATAGTCCTCTGTTCACACTTTTGTGGCCCACTATGCTATTACCCAGCATACCACAAATGATGCTACTTTCGGTGGAGCAGTTTTGCAATCTGCAGGATTTTGAATTCCAACCCTTCCTCTTATGGTCTAGTTTGGGGTCACGTACTTGGAATCGACATGAGCAAGCACTGGAAGAAGAAAAAACTGTTACTAACCTTCTGTAACTGTTGTTCTTTGAGATGTGTTGCTCATGTCCATTCTAAGACCCACCCGCCTACTGTTCTGTCAGAGTCTACTGGCAAGAAGGAACTGAAGAGGCAGGGGGTCGGCAGAGCCCTATATAGGGCACTATGGAGCCCCCAGAGTCGTGCCTTCAAAGCCGACCCTACGGATATCACTAGGGGAAAATTTTCTGGTGGACTGTGCATGCGGCACACACACACCTATTTAGAATGGACATGAGCAACACATCTCAAAGAACAACAGTTACAAAAGGTTAGTAACCTTTTTTTTTAAAAAGTTACCTTCAGGCTAAAATCTCAAAAAAATTGTTACTGATAAAACCTTAGCTCAGTGGTTCCCAAACTTTTTAGTAAGGTGTCCCACCGACTGCATTTTTGTGTGTGGGATACACTCAGGGTCCAAATTCATGGGATGGGAATTGCCCCAAAATCATAAGTTATCCTCTCTCTGCCGAGGGAGCACTAACCACTCTTCAGCCCTCTCCCAGCTACTCCCCGGGGCCTCCCCTCCACACCAGGTCTGCAACACACCTTTGGGAAGCACTGCCTAAGTTTGTTAATGCTGTTCTTCGTATTTTGAATACCATTCAGCTTTGCCAGTGAAAATATTACATTTTGTGAAACCTACATTTTGGGCCTTCTGCTGTCAGGTAATTTCCCTTTTAAATTATTTCAATGTTTGGAAATGGAGATTAAGCTATCTTAATATTAAATTGGGGGGGGGGGGGAAATATTAAGAGTTGTCAATACACTTCTCAATACACTTAATCAGTTAATTGCAAAAGTTAATGGGGTTAATATTAGTTTGCACATCTTGCATATTTTATGGGCATAGATTAATGACAAGGACCAATATGTTAGTTTTGAGTAAGACCCCAGTTGTGCCAACAGTTCTGTGTGAGTACCTCCAGAGATGACATAATTCAAAGGTTCTGGTGGTATGCAGCGGGGTTTAGGACAGGGCATATAAACTCTGGCAGAAATTGGGGGGGGAGTCGCACATGATCCTGCATCCCTCTCCCCCCCACGCACACTGCCTCTGGGTGCCTCCTGCCCACTCAGAACAGCTAGCAGGATTGGGGCCTCCAAGAAGGACAGAAAAATGCTACATATATGCAATGAGTTTGACTTAAAGTGAAGAGCCAAGATTTTCTTAAGTGATTGAGGCACCCAAAAACATTAATCTTCGAATGCACAGCTGGAGACACCTTGAAAGGGCCTGATTTTCAGAACTTGCTGAGGACCCATCCTATGAAAAATAGGACCATTTAAGCCATCTTGAGTTAAGCACAAAAAAAATTGAGGTATTGGTCACTAGTTGCTTTTGAAAATCTTTTGGCCAAGACTTTAATTTTCTGACGTTTCCAGACCTCTTTGCAAGATCAAGCAGTCAATATTAAGGCTAGGTAACATTAGACTTTTGCATTTAATTTCTTGTTTTTTAAAAGTAAAAATAATTGAAGGTATTTGTCATGTGCTTTGGTGGCTGATAATGTGAGCTTTTTGAAATAGCAAGCCATATACATAACTCTTGTAGCTGTGCATTTAGGCCCTGATCAGGTTATCTGTTCTGCTTGGTGTGAGACAGCAGGGCCAGAATGCAGCAGGCGAGTGATCCTATTTGTAATCGAGGAAGTGGGTGGGCGCAAGCCAATGTCACTGCTAATGCCACTGCTAATGGCCCCGCCTCCAGCCCAAGGGGAGGAGTCACAGGGACTGGGATACAACTAATGTCGGGGGACAACTAATGAAAAAACAGGGAGGGCTGTGTGGGTCAGAGGGTTAAATGAAGGGAACATGAACAGGACACCGAGCAGAGAATCCCAGACAGCGCCCACTGCTCCCGGAAGGTGTCAAGGGAGCCAGCAGACGCTACCCAAAGGAACTCTACCCGGATGCGTGAACACACAAGGGAACGGAAGTAGGCCCCACAGTCGCAGAGCACCCCCCCAGCCTACCTCCTCTCCCTGGTCTTGTAGACAGCCAGTTTGACCAGGGCTAGGAGGAGGTTGACCAGGAGGTCCTGTGACTTTGTGGGGCCACGGATAGGGTGTGCATAAACAAACAGGTGTGGGGAGAAGTGCAGCCAGAACCTCAGCAAAAGGTTCTGGAGGAGCCGGAACAGGGGCTGCAGCCTGGTGCACTCAAGATAGAGCAGGAGGGTGATTGAAGGAAGATCTATAAGCTCCAGAATGGTCAGAGCCTTATTCCTTGTGAACTGAACAGGGGTTACTACAGGTCAGTTAAGAGCACCTCAGGCCAATTAAGGCCTAGCCAGAGACTTGATAAAAACCCCTGCTACAGACAGACAGAGAAGAGAGGAAGAAGAGCTGGTGAGAGTGTTGGAGGAGTGTGATAACCCAGGAAAGACCAAAGCACCAGGTGAAGGGGAATGCTCAGAGGGAGACTTCCCTGCCAAAGCCCTGGCTCAAAGTTACAGAGGCCTGAGGAAAAAGGACCCTGCCCAGAAGGGGGGGAATTGGACTGAGAGACTTCCCCAGGCAGGAGGCTTGGAAGAAACACTGCCCAAGAAGAGGGGGGTTGGGGAACTGCAGAAGCTGAAAGGGGGAAAGTAGCCCAGGGGAAAATAGCAGCTGGAAGCAATTGCAGCAGTGCATAGCTGCTATTATTAGGGCTCCTAGGCTGAGACCTGGAGTAGAGAGTGGGCCCGGGTCACTTCTCCCTGCCCCCTTGTTCCCCAGGGCACTACCGGGGTGGCCAATGCCCCAAAATGGGGCAACAGGTGGTGCCCTGACCCTCCACTAGAAGGAAAAGCTTGGGTCCCACAGTAGCAGTGCTGGCAATTTGCCACATTGGGTGGGCATCTGCAACTATGTGAAGCCCCCTGAAGTCTGTGGAGCTCTGTGCAGAGATCTGTCCACACAGAACACCTTGCAAAGTTTCAGCTGAAAGACTGAGCATGTGCAAACAGTTCCAATTGAAACTGCTTTTCATTCTTGACTGTCTCAGGTGCTGTGATTTTAGATTAGAAGCATATTGGGGTCAGGACCATCTTTTGTTCTCTATTTGTACAACACCTAGTACTATGGGCTCCAGTTCCATGATTCTGACCCCCAGGCACTACAACAATACAAATAATAATGTTAATATACTGGGTAGCCATATCAACATTTAATGAAAACCTATAAGTGGCTGCCATAACAATAGGGGCTATAGAAATTAGTAAGTTTACTAGGGGGGAAATGCAGTGTTTTGAAGGACGGATGCATAATTACTCATCTGCCTTAGCCAATCAAACAGTAAAACTACCATCATAAACTGTCTGGCTTTCCTGTCCTGGCTTTACTGTATGTGTGACTAAAAGAAAATGTCTGTAAAGGTCAGAGCTGTTTATCTGAAACTAATAAATACAAAGCCCAAATCTGTGCCACTTGGCAATTAGCTTGTTCTATAGTAACAGAGACTTGCAGTCCTTTGGCCCCAGGAGACATACACCACTTACTATGGGGTTTGAAGGCAAACAATTAAAATAAAATAAAAATAGCTGCTGTATGTAACCATCCATTTCTTTCACATTGTAATTACCACACAATTGATGGCATTTCCTGTAGTGTGAGATAGCCAAGTAGCTTCTTTGAGGGCAAGGTACTGCTAATATAAAGGTGCATTTCTTGTCAACAGGGAAGGCTATCAGTGATACATTTTAGGAAAAGACAGGCATTGCAATGTAAAATTAGCATCTCTAATTGCAATTAATCTTCATGATTTACTGTAGTTTGCCTGTAGACCTTCAAAATGCATGTGTACTTTTTCAGTGTCACTACTTTTTCTCCATAGTGAAGTTCTAATGTTAACAGCCAAAGGTGAGCAAATGAAACATACACAATGTGAAGTATGTTTTCTATACATTTTGGAGAACTAAAGGACACTTGTTCCTACGTTAGCATTACAGATATACCAGAGATGAAATGCACAGGACTATAGACTGATTTATGGTTTCCAAGATAGCAATTCACTTTTGCTTAAGGGTTAAGCTGTTAATAACTGCACCTGCAGAAAAATTCTCTGGTGCTGACAAATTGGAGTATTTTAGCGCAGATAGGTCTTCTCCAAGCCCATCTAGCTTTCTTGAGAAAGGAATATGCCTTGAGCACCTAATCCTTCAAATGGTTACTCATAAAGTAGTTCTGTGAACCGCCCAGTTGACTTACAGTAATATGATTGCTTATGTGTATAAATAAGGGTTTTTCAGCCTCATCCTCAGCAGCAAGTCGGAATTGATAGAGCACAATGGAGGATCAGGGCCTTCGTTTGTATCACAGGGGTTTTGAATGGCTGACAAATAGTAAATGGACTTTCAGCTGGAAAGCTTTAACAAAGACAGAAAACTTTATCCATGTGTGCATGAGAGATGGAGAAGATATTAAGAACTGGGATGGTGAGGAAAGCAATAAGCTCACTTACGTCCCATGTATGGAACCTCAATCTTATTACTCAGCTGAACGCAGATGTGGGAGCTGACAAATTGTGCATGTTGGTGGATAAGCTATTTTATTTTTTTATTTGTCTCCCCCGCTGAGATTTGTTTGGATTGAGCTTCGTTCTGGAGTTAATTTTTTCAGCAGAGTTGAAAGCGCAGCAAAGTGGTGTTTCAGAGTGAAAATGCTGACACAACTTTAATGACAGCATCACAGATGCTGCTGCTGCTGCTTAATTGAACTTGTGGGCCGATGAATTCATGTCCTAAACTGAAACAAAAGGGGGACAAAAGGAAAAGGTTAAAAACAGGAACTGTGCAAAGCACTTTTGCTCTTAGAACTTTGCTGCTCTTATCTAACATGTGGGATAGTGAGGCCTGATGGTTATTGTACACTTTGCTTTTTGAAAAGCAAATACTGTTACTATGTTCTGGCAAATGCAGATGTTTTAACTTCAGAGACTGATCCATTGCTGCCAGGCAGTTCTTTCACGACTGCTAATCTCATTTCTGATAGCTGCTGTGTGTAATCTTCTGTTCTACACACCCTTATATACTTTATATACCTTAAAGTGATGCTGTGCACGCCCAACTCTTGACACTAGTTCTGCTTTTCTGCTGCCTTAGGCAGAGAAATTCTGATGCTTACTGCCAAGTAATTTGCATACTTGCAGCACTACTTGCAAGCCTGTTGGTTAAGAGATTATCAGTATCTCCATGGCAAACTCTGGAGTCTGTGGCCAGAGTTCCTTTGAGGATGGAATTTAGTAAACAGATTCTGGGCCTGACCCTGCTCCTATTGAAGTCAATGGTACAAGACCAGGGCCTACATTGGGAAGAATATTTTGGGGGGGGATATTAAGCTAATATTATTTCAATGATACTTTGCACTGCTGTAGCACATTTCATCAAAGGATCTCAAAGTGCTAACTAAAGCCACACACACACACACACACACACACACACGAGAGAAGTGGAGAAGTATAATTACAGCCATTTTATAGATGGGACAACAACCAGACAGGTGAAGGAACAAGTCCAAATGCTCCCTGGAGCCAGAGTATCCCCATTGACATCAGCAGGCATTGGGTTAGGTCTTGCAGGCCCAGTGCAGCAAAAGATTTAAGCACGTGGCTAACTGTAAGTACGTGAGTAGCTTATTGACTGAAATGCTGCTGCTCATGTGCTTAAGTGCTCTACTACATAGGGTCTTAGTGAGTTGCCCAAGGTCACAAATCGAGTTGACAGAATATTTAAAAATTTTCCTGAACATTTCCTCCCCTTTTCACTTAGGTGAAATTCACTTCACCAGTATTTCCAACCATAAGAGTTACAAAATCATCAGTCAGTCCCCCTTGAATCCCCTCACCTTCCCAAAACTGAGAATTAAAAAAATTATAAATGTTGAGGTTTTTGCCTTCTGGTTTGAGAGTACTTGTTTCATGTTTTCAAGCTTTTCTCTGCAACTGAGGGCTACAAACAGGCTTACTTTTGTTTTTAAATTAAAGCTGAGGTTCAGATGCAATCTTTTGATTCTAACAGCTGGGACTTAAACACCCGATATGAGACTGGTGATTAACATCATGAGAGTTGGCTGCACTGCACTAGCCACGCAGTATGAATAATTGGACTTGATGTAATTGTTTAGGAGCAGCAGCATGGTCCAGTAGTGGACAGGGTACTAGCCTGGAAATCAGAAGGACTGGATTCTATTCCCTGCTTTTTCATTAATTTATGGTGTGATTTTTGGGCTGGTCTCTTTGCCTCTTTCCCCTCCTGCCCTGTGTCTGTTTTGTCTATTCAGACTGTAAGCTCTTTGAAGAAGGGGCTGTCTCATTATATAGCCTTACAGTGCCTTGCTTGGATATGACCTCAAGGCCCTACTGAAATAGAAATGAGTAATAATGATCTGTAAGTGAAGTGCCCAGGGGTGAGGTGAGGAGAGGAGGGGGGGATATGCTCCTTTTGACCCAGACACAGAGTGTCTGCCTCTCCACTCCTTCCTGTGACTGTTACTTCAGCCTTGCGGGCTGGAGCCTCTTCACACCATCTGTGTGGCGGTTAGTACTACTGGATCACAGTGTGGGATCCTGTGATCCCAGCCTCGATGGCACCTGGCGCACTGGCCTAGGAGTGAGAGAGCATGCGGCTCATCCCCGCCCCCACGCATGGTGCCAGGGCTGAGCCACCACAGGCCTGTCAGGCCACTGCATGGCAAATGCCATCCCCAGAAGGAATTACAACCTTGAGTAACACCACTATGTGTCGTAAATGATGTATTTCAAGGTATTCATGTCATTATCCTAAAATAATATAGTGACAGAAGAGAAGTCTTGAGCCATACAGTGTATAGAGGGGTGGCATTGGCCTTCTCAGCAACAGATCTGAAATGCTTACCCTCTCTACAGCCACAGATTTAAATTTTGCCTGTGTTTACTCACCCTTTAACCATCTGAGTTAGATGTGCTGAATTTCCTGTAATTTATTATGGATGAAACCCCTAAAATGAAGGTCCTGCCTGCTCATGGACACTGAAGATCTCCTGACGGTTTTCATAGGAGCGTAGGGGTTTTCCTGGTGTTATGAGTATAGGTGCTATGGGACTTCTTACCACTTCAGTCTACTTGGAAACTGCCATAGCTATCAGTGAGACAAGGTGGGTGAGGTAATATCTTTTATTGGACCGACTTCTCTTGGTGAGAGAGACAAGCTTTCTCTCTCACCAACAGTTGGTCCAATAAAAGATATTACCTGACCCACTTTGTCTCTCTAATATTGTGGGACCAACACAGCTACAAGAACATTGCCTTGCTATCAGTGGAAAGTCTGCACGAAGATCAAGGGTAAATTAGACTTCTTTGTACCCTACACTCACATGTGACTGTAGTTTTGTCCTTGAAAATCTTTGTTTTGGGGAAGGTGTCTCAGGTTTGTAACTAAACCAACCCTGAACACTTTGAGAATATCAATAAAATACAAAGGGCATGAAATAGTCTTTGGTCGCTTAGTTTGCTTATGTTTATTACTGTTTGTCTTGACTACGTAGACAGTGACCATGTCTCTCTGTTTGTACAGCCCTAGGACAATAGGACTTTGACCTTACTCTGTGTGCATGTGTACCACTGTGTGTGTGTGTACACACAACAAAATAGGGGCTCCATAAGAGCACCACTGGGAGATAAGTGGAATTAGCACACACTTCCTGGGGTCTTGGCCACATTCTCTCTCTAGCTGGCATTGTCCTCCTTTGGACCTCTGCTTGATGATCTGTGGACCCAAACCATGCCTCCCCCCCCCCAACTTCTCCTACCACACAAGGCTTAATCAAGCCTGCTATACAGAAGGAAAGGTGTAACATTCCCTAAAAGGAAGACTCTGGCAACTTGGTTTTGCATCATGTTGGCCAAAAGGGGACTCTCAGTAAAGAATGGAGGCGAGGTGTGTGTCAGTCTGGAAATAAGGAAAAAGGAGCCAGGAGCCATTGGCTGACATTACTCTTTTGTCCAGTTCAAGCACTTCAGCCTATTCTGCTGATGGATTTCTATTGTCCAACTGTATTTTTTTTTTTAGGCTTTTTATGGGAGTTGGCTGCTCATGAAAGTGAGGGGCTAATAGCTCTGGGTTCAGCTAAGCCTCCTCTGGGGAAGTAATCTGCAAATATCCATATATGGTTCAGCCAATACATCTCACCCTTGATCTTGTCCCTGTCCCAGGTGTGGGTCTCTCAAGCACAACCTGCTAGTTGTGTGCGATTAGAGAAGGTCCCTTTGTGATATGGGTAACTGGGGACTAGGCTGAGCCTCCCTGAGTCCGTCACTCAATTAAAAATCCAAACTCAGCTCTCCTGAAATAAAAAGTGAATACTTTGGCCCATTGATCAATCTGACCAGTTGACCAGGACTTCCGCAAGCCCACCGGCATGTGTGATTCTTATCCTGCTTAAAATGGAAACAGAAATCCCCTGTGCTTTAAATTGTACATCACAAATGCTAAGGGATGGGGGGAGAGGGGACTTCATCCTTTCAGCAGAACAGGGACAGAGCAGGGGAGGGAAAAAATAGCTTTATATTCCCTTTGTGTCTGTCCTGTGCTGGAGCTAGTTCACACCACAACCATGTTAGAGCAGCCTAATTCCTTCTGCCTGCTTTGGGTAGCTATGGGCTGTTCCTATAAGTGGGAAGAGACAGTTTAGAAACTCCTGGCCATCACTCCTCTCATCTAGGAAGGCCCGTACTCCAGGGTGTTCTTGTGGGGGTGGCAGATGACAGCCTTTAGCAGCACCATGCTTCCAGGAAGCTTCTTATGCTGTGTAGGATCCAAGAAGCTATAGCTGGTGTAAAAGAACCATGGAGCATTCCGAGGCCTGGCGGGTACCCAGAAGTCACCTACTACAGGACAGACCCTAAAAAGAAAACAACAGAAAACCACTGGCCATCACCTACAGTCCCCAGTTAAAATCTCTCCAACACATCATTAAGGATCTACAACCTATCCTAGCAGATGATCCGTCTCTCGCTCAAGTTGTGGGAGGCAGACCTATCCTTGCTTGCAGACAGCCCCCCAATCTGAAGCAAATACTCACCAGCAACCATACACCCTACAAGAAGGCCAATCCAGGAACCTATCCCTGCAACAAACCCCATTGTCAGCTCTGCCCACACATCGACTCTAGTGACAGCATCACTAGTCCTAACCACATCAGTCACACCAAAAGGGGGCTCATTCACCTGCACATCCACTAATGTTATGTATGCCATCATGTGCCAGCAATGCCCCTCTGCCATGTACATTGGCCAGACTGGACTATCACTACACAAAAGAATAAATGGACACAAATCAGACATAAAAAATGACATCCATAAACCAGTCAGAGAACACTTCAATCTCCCAGGACACTGTCCCTGACTTGAAAGTTGCTATAGTCTTACAAAAAAACTTAAAAAACAGACTTCTAAGAGAAATTGCTGAGCTTGAAATCATCTGCAAACTTGACACAATCAAACTGGGTCTGAATCGGGACTTGGAATGGTTATCTTATTACAAGAAGTAATTGCCTCTGATCACATATTCTCACCTCCTAATCAATGGTTGTGAATAGGCCTCAAGTACTCTACTGAATGGACCTTGCTTTCATCCACCTCCCCCATTGTTGTTACTTCCCTTGGATATGTATATATGTGCCTTGTGATTTCTATTCCTTACATCTGATGAAGTGGGTTACAGCCCACGAAAGCTTATGCGTATAGAAATTAAATTTGTTAGTCTTTAAAGTGCTACAGAACTCTCGTTGTTTTTGCTGTATACAGACTAACACGGCTGCCCCTCTGGAACTAAGAATATGCTTTGGTATAGTTACATCTCTCAGGGGTGTGAAAAATACACATCTTGGAGAGACGTAGCTATACCGACCTAAGCCCCAGGGTAGACAGTTTTAGGTCAGTGCAAGAATTCTTCAGTTGACCTAGTTACAACCTGTCAAGGAGATGGATTACCTACCCTGATGGGAGAAGCCCTCTTGTCTGCATAGGGTAGTGTCTACACTGAAGTGTTACAGCGATGCAGCTCCTTCCAACACACCCGACCCTATGCTTCAGAGCCTGAGCTTTGGCCTGAGCCGTGGCTTCAAGGCCCTGTCTATGCAACTATTTTTACATAGCAAGCATGAGCCAAGTTTGCCAACATAGGCTGGCAGGCTAACTTTCATGGGCTGTGTAGGCATATCTGGAGGGGCTAAAGAACTGACAAAACAGACACAGCTGCAGCCAAGATTGAACATTCACATATTTCTTTATTGACATTGACAATGTCAAGACTTTTGCCTGTTAAGTCAGACAGAGGTTTCCAGGTTACTCCCTAGCTTCTCCCACTGCCCTTCACCTAACTTCTTGATCTCGGTGCATATATGCTGTTGCCATAGAGTATGCCTAAAACCCTTTGCCCCTCTCCCAGCCTGCTTCAGCAGGAGGGATTAATTCTGTCACTCCAGTTGGTCACAGCCTGTGGCTTCTCTACCTCTGTGACCATGGTATCTGGATGGGCCGTATTGAGAATGCCATGCTCAGGGCAGACTGCAATCCCCAAAACTGGTGGTATATTCCATAATTCGGTTTACCAAGCCAGTTACAGAAGAGCTTTGGTAACAAGAAGTCAAATGGTCTCCTTTAGGCATTCCACCCCTTGGCTCCCACCTACACAATCAAGTCTGTTATAGTGAGAGGTTATTAAAACCATATTCACCATAAATCAA
The DNA here is from genome assembly GCF_026122565.2 of Emydura macquarii macquarii. NCBI lineage: Eukaryota > Metazoa > Chordata > Testudines > Chelidae > Emydura > Emydura macquarii. Next base: position 864,294 of record NW_027133377.1, read on the forward strand.
GTTCTTCCAAATCCCAAAGGATCAAACACATTACTCAAATACATGCTTAAGCCAGTCCTTAATAACTAAATCTAAGATTTATTAATAAAAGGAAAAAGAAGAGTTATATGGTTGAGATCAATCTACTTAAAATGTGTGTAAAGTCTTAGATCAGCTTCATAGCAGAGATGGTGAGGCTGCTGATTTATAAGTCTTTCTGGAAACAATTCAAAGGGTTATATTACAATAGGCAGTTCAGGTGGAGTGTCTGTTAGAGTTTCTCCATGAGAATTCCAGGGTAATCCAGCTGATTACCTGGAGACTTCAGTTTTATGGCTTAGACCTTCCCTGTTAAAGTTTAAGCAGACCTCAGATGAAAAGGATCAGGCCCGAAGCTTCATTTATAGTTGAAGCAGGCTGGGCGCTGACCGGCAACTCCACCACGTGGGCTTTGATGAAAGTGAGCTGACAGTTTGTGACCTCTATTCAATGGGTCCTTTCTCAGACAATACCTTTAGTAATAGCCATTCAAACTATCAAGACAGATCCCAGGTGGCTTACTATGTGGAATTATGAACTTTGAGAAAAGATTAGGACAATAATATTATTACCCATCTAAATGATATTCCCTTTTGATCTCCTAGGATATAAAATACAGTAATGAAGCATTATAAGACAGGAACTGGATCACTTTGTTAGATTTCTAATAAGATGCAGGCTACTTACTCTTTGATTCTCTAACAATATAGGCAAACAGGTTAAAGATTCTAGTCTACTTAACATGGCTTTGATAACTATTTATAAGGAATGGTCCTGTTTACTACTGCAATACCCTTTTGATATATCCTTAAGGATTGCTTACATGTCACATCACTTGCTGATTGTTTAACCTTTGCTGGCCCAGCATTACACCCACACCCACACACACACCCCACTGCAGGGAGCAAAGAAGTTGGAGTAGCCATACCCACAGGAGGTTTGTGGGGAAGATCAGAGAACCTAGCAGCCATTTTTACCCAGATTCTTGAGGTGGGGATCCCTGCCTCCCTCCGTAGATTATTTGCTTATGCCTTTCTTCCCTGATGAGTATTGGTGGGATTAATGGGATTTATTGGATCCTAGACTTCTGAAATGATCTTTCAGAAAAGAAAAGTGACAAAACCAAGAGGCTTCTATAGAAATTGAATAGGGTTCCATAAAAACATACAGTATTTAATATCAAATGAGTGAAATCCTTTCTATGTTTATTGTACTATGCTATAGAATTTATAGCAGGGATATGATTTTTCTCTGAAATTCTATAGGATGGTGAGCTGGACAGTTGATGTAGGGTTCACTACAGCAGGTTTAAAAAAACTCAAACCTGTGGAAAGGTTAACAAACCTAAAATGTCTGTCCTGTTCTAATACTGATGGGCGTTGCTTGATTCACTCCCCCAGTCCTGCTCTCTATATGGGGCCTTGGTGCTGCTTTCCCTGGCTATTGAGAGTCTTGTAGTCTTTAATGTATTTATCTTCACAAGACCCCTGTGAAGTCAGGAGGTTCTATTATCCTTATTGTACACATGGGGAAGTGAGGCAGAAAGACTGTGTCAGTATGATGTCTGTGGCAAAACAGCAAATTGAAACCAGACCTGTTAAGTTGGCTCATCATTGGACATCATCAATGCCCACCACAGCATCAGCAGTTGGACATTTACTCTTTACCTGCCCCTTGCAGTTCCCCTATTGTTCCATGTATTCTAAGGTGCTTCCTTTCAAATGGCCCTCAAACAGCAGATGGTCAGGCTTATTCTTTTGTGGAGAGGTCTTCCAGAGACTCAAAAAAAAGGGGGGGTGGGGGATGTCAAATATCACACACACACAGAGTGGGCAATTTAAATGGGGGGGGGGGGCCTTTAACAGGACGTGAGATTGTGAAAAATGGTGTAATTTGAAGAACCTAATTTGCCTCTTACCCATTGATTCCATTGTTTTTACATTTCATTCCATTTGAATAATGAAAATAGAGTGGTCAGTTTTATCACCTGTAACAAACACACAAGCAACAAATCTGTTGAGGAAGATGGTGCAGTTTTTTGCACAGTTGCTTTCCTGATTGTAATCACTCTATTTAAAATACCGGATATTTCTTGAACTATTCCCTACTATGGAGCAGGGGCAGGATTTGGACTTTTAGATTAGGAGGGACCCTGACACCACAGGCGGTTCTGCTGCCTAGGAGCAGGACAAGATCCCACAGGCCAGGTCAGGGCTATGGACCATGGGGCTCCTGGCTATATGGTATGCAGCAGCTCTTGGAGGGAGCAGAGTAGGGGAGGGGGCCGCTCCTCATCCCCCTGGAGGACAGAATGCAGAGAGTGCAAAAGCTACAAAGGACAAAGGAGCACCTTTGCTTCTAAGATGTGCTCAGCTTCCATTGAAGTCAATGACTTCAGCGGTGCAGTATCAAGCTCCTAATCCACAGCTCTGAGAAGATGGCTCCTATCCCTTCTGCCCTGCACACCACATGGACTTCCCCAATGTCCAGCAATTACTTGGGCTTGGTACTGGGGAGTGGAACTGAGTTAAATGAGCCTCACTGAAAGTTACTATTCAAGGGATGCAGAGGCACTCTCTTGTCTGTCTAGTCTATTACATCACTGAAATATCTCAGCACTTCCCAAGTATTTAAAAAGAGGAATAACTTTAGCAGTCTTTTTCTTCCTTGTCTTCTTTCTAAGAGAAGTAGTTTGAGCAGTGTAGAAGTTTGCTTGATTATGTTTGTGTAAGGAGGTCTGACAATATTGCTGAGGGAAAACCAAGTGCTTTGTCTTTGATAGCTTCTCCCTAGAACAGAGGGGAGGAAATGAAAATGAAAGCTGTGATCCCTTTCAATTAGTGATGCACCAGATGCATATTCCATTAGGACAAAGAACAGTGCAGCTACTGATATGCGGTAACTGTGATTTGGTACAGAGTGGCAAACAACTCTAGGATGTTCTGCAGTAATTGTGAGCTGTAGTGTTCTGGAGGATTGCTGTGGAACTTTCCTAGATGAAAATGGATGCATTGTGTGCCCTAAATGTAAGAAATACCAGGTTCTCTGCAGGAAACTGGTATTTGTTGGTTACTATCTTGTAGAATTGGCAGCAGATATTGTGCTATCAGCATAATGTTGTATTCAGTAAAAAATGTGTCTGTTTCTTGTGCCAACAAAGTACCATAGGATGCAGCCTGGCATGGTGTATAATTTGTGAATATAAATCTTTGTCCCTCTTACTGAAAGATCTTTCACCTACACACATTCCTTTTAAACGTCTTTGCATTTTGTTTCAAACCTCATCCATACAAACATGAATAAGAGCTGTGCTAAGAAGGCACAGGCCTAGTCAGAATTTGAACAGGGGACTACCCAGTGAAATCCAGTTGTTACAAGAAGTGGTGTTGGCAATTCATTAGATGCTAATGATTCCTCTGATTCGGTACTAAACCAGTGCTAACCACAGTGCTGAGGAGCCTTTAGGTGGCTGGAGGGCTATAAGAGCATAGACCTGGCCATTTGCAGTCATGAGAGATCCCATGGCAAGTCTACTTGCAAGTTACTGTGGGAGTCCTGTCTGAATTCCAATCTGGGTAACTACTAGAGCTGGCTGAGAATTTTTTATAATGGAAAATATGATTTGTCAAAAATGAAACTTTTTGCAGAAATGTATGGGTTTTGACTTAAGCTTTTGTTGAGTCCTAGCATAGCCAATAGCTGGCTGGTTGGTCTGTCCTATCCTAGCCAAATGTCTTAAGTTCAAGTCCCTGTTCTGCCTGACTGAGAGCAAGGACTTCAACTTGGGTCTCCCATGTCCGAGGCAAATGATTTATCAACTTGGCTATTGCTGTTATGAAGTGTCTGTCTGTCTCTCTCCATGTGTTTTGGGGAAAAAAATTCAAAAGTCTTTTTGTTTTGTTCTGATGAAGAATGAAAAATAAATTTTGAAACCTCATAAGTTTTTGCAAAACAGAATTCTTGTTTTCTGGCCAGCCCCAGTAATTATATTCCATCTATTCTTAAATGCCTTTTAGTTTCAATTGAAAAGCTATTCTTCCCTTCCTGTCTTAAAACCTATCATGGAATATATACTGAGGCATAAGGCCTGCCAAGTTCCTCCCCAGCAGGGGCTGCATTTCACTGATGGGGAAAACTGTACAGAGCTTGATTCATTGCTTAGGTTCTGCTGGCAGCCAATGTGCCCCTGGACTGCGTTGCATTTGTGCAAACAGACTACACACCCGTTTCCTCCAGGAGGCTGAGAGCTGGCTGGCAAAAGCCAGGCAATGGGCAGGGTACATCTCTGTGGTAGCTTCCATGGGTCTTTGGAACACTGTGTAGAACTTCAAGCTGCCAGAAAACCCACGGGTTGGCTATCTCTCTGCTGGCCTTCCTTGAGGGTGAATCCAGCTCTGTTTTCCCATGTGAGTGAAAGGGTTTGCAAGTTGCACTCCCTTGTGCCCAGGGATCTGAATCAATCAGTCTATCAATCAGGGGTGGACAAACCATGGTTTGTGAGCCACATCTTTTACAGTTAAAGTGCGGATCACAGCGCTCCCTATGCCCCCCACCATTCTCCGCCTACCATACTGGGGTGGGGAGCTTGGAGCTTCTGCCCTGCGTCAGTGTGGTGGGGCTAAAGGATTCTGCCCAACAGGGAGGGACGTCTCGGGGGATGAGTAAATATGACCACCTCTGCTATAAATCCACATGTGGTCATACAGTAAGAAATGTCCAATGTACATTTGTACAAATGTACGGTTGCTACTGTTCATTATGAAATTTTGAAGTGCTTTATTGTTAAATTATGGTATCACAAATCCCTTGGTCTCTCCCATGGCCCTGTCTGCAGTGATAAAAGCAGTTTAAAATACACCCTAAAAATCTATTTATTAAAATGATTATGAACTAGATTTTCATCATGTGCCTGCAGTGATTTCAGAGATCTCATCTGGTTGAATGGTGTCTCCTAATTAGCCTAACCAAAGGCAGTAGAGTAAGGAAACGGGCTATTTTAAAGAATTTATTAAATATTGGGGGGATGTTCGGGGGAGGTGTTGTGCTGCAAACATTTATTTTAACTAGCTCATATCCTGGTCTTTGTCACTCTGAAGGTGTCAGATGTAGATCACATCAGTCACCATGGTATTGCACTGCCATCTCATGGCAGAACTTAAAACAGAGTAAACAAGTAGAAGGACAAAAACACTTTTGTTACCTCCTCATTCTGATGTAACAAAAATGATTAAATCTGGTTATATTAACTGGGCAGCTGGGTGAATAAGGATGTTAGGCTAAATTCTGCTCTCAAGTACACCTCAGCGTATTTGGAAGTGACCGCTTCGTTGGAGTCTCTGAATTTGTTGAACCTACAACTCCCATTGGGTCACATCCCATACAGAGTCTGATCTTCTATTCCATGAGTACCAAAAAATGTCCACTGAAGTGAGTAGGTATGTAGATGCAGAAGGAGTGCAGGAATGGGCCCTTAGTTTGTCAGTGTTGTCCTGGTGGCAGCTGAAACAATAGAATTTTCTTTCATAACTGGAGATGCAGATTCCTGTTCAAGCTTGGGTCACAAATGGATTAGAATTTGAAGATCTCATCTCAGTTAAAATTTGGCAGGGTAATCCATCTTTCCTCTATTAATGCCTAGGAACAGAATATCAAAAATGCTGTAGGTCAAGAGGCTAATTTGCATAAATATAATAATGCTCAATCGCAATCTAGAAGTGGATTTTGCAAGACAGAACAATTTTTCTCCATCTTTCTTATGACAGCCTTTCACGTATTTGATGATTATCATCATGTCTCGTCTTTTTCCAAATTCTTAATCTCGTTTTTTCCAAATTTAAACGTACCAAGTTCCTTCAGCCTTTGCTCATGTGACTTGCATTCCGTCCCTTTGATCATCTTTGTTGCTCGCTTCCGGATCCTTTCCAGTTCCTCTACATCCTTTCTATACATAGAGCCCTGCACGGATACAAAATTTATATCTGTATCTGATCCACTATCCGCAAAATGGTCTGTGGATATAGAGTGGATATTCGCATGTTTGCAGGGCTTGGTCTGCACATTGGTGACCAAAATTGGACACAGTACTGTAGCTGAGGCCTAACCAGGGGTGAGTAGAGCGGTACTATCACCTCTCTCACCAGTAACTTGCATGCTATACTTCTGTTAATGCAACCTAAAATGGCATTTGCGTTTTTTTTGTTTTTGTTTTGTTTTTTTGCAACAGCATAACATTGTTGACTCCTGCTGTGGTGAGTCACAACCGCAACTCTCAGATCATAGTACCTTAAGTTCTGGACCACCATGGCTCAGCATTTGCAGCTACAAACAGCTTGGCTGTGCCTGGGCTAGTAGGAGACAATTCTGCAGCGTGGCTCCATAGCACAGCTACTGTGCCTCTGTCTAGTAGCAGCAGGCAGCTCCGCTGTGCTTATGTTGGGAGGAGGACTCTAAAATCTGTGATCGCATGTTTTTTCTTGTGGATATCCAATCTTGAATTCTTATGAGAACCCTCCATGCTCCTGGGCTCTTAGATGTTGGATTGGTGGTGGAGTGTCTGAAAAGATTTAATCATCTTCAGCTGGCTTGGAATGTGCAACCCTTTCTTCCCAATGAAGACTTTGCCACAATTCTGCATGGCTTTGTCACTTTCATGGTAAACTATCGCAAGGCATTCTCCTTGACACAACCCTTGGATACCAGTCAGAAGGCTAAGTGAGTGAAGATCATAGCTGGCAGTGTCTAAGTGGAGCAGGGTGGCATGAACACATTGCATTGGTACTTCATGCACCGCTGCCTTTCACTTGTTTCCAGGTGCAATTCAGGATGCTGATAATTATCTACAAAGACCTAAATGACTTAGTCTAGTCGCCTTTGAAACCATCTCTCACTATGCCCCATGTTGGCAACTGCAATCAATTGAACTGCATTGGTTGACTGACAGGGACAGGCAGCAAGGCGTTCTTATGGGAGGGCCTCTTTACTTTGGAATTTGCACCCTCTAAGGGTCACCAAACCCTGCACCACCTTTTCAGTATCCAGAAAAGCCAATTATTGTGAGTGAGAGGGGAAGGTCTGATGTAGTGTCACAGTTCTATGGCCATTGCCATTGATTTTTACTTTAAAACTGGTACTAATAGTCCTCTGCAGTGTCAAGGCTCTGAATACTTTTACCCAAGTACATGCACCTAGAAGCAGTGGGGTGGCTGCAAGATAAATTCTTCAAATGCTTGATTATGTCCATTTCATGTTATGTGTGTGTGCCTGCCACATGCGCTGTTGCTGGAGATTTTTCCCTCAGTGGTATCCGTAGGGCCATCTCTAGTGCCCCCTGTAGTGGCACGCATATGCACCAGTATATAGGGCGCTGCCGGTCTGCCCCCTCCCCCCCACAGTTCCTTCTTACTGCCAATGACGGTGATGGAACGTCCTTGCCTTTGCAGGCCCTTAACCAGTAGTTTTTTCTGAGTAGTACTGTAAATAGTTGCAGTCAAGTTGTTAGTCGAGCTTTGAGTAGTTTAACTGTAAATTGTTAAGATTAAGCCCCAGTCCCCAGGCTTCAAATCATGTGCCTCTTGCACAAAGCCTATGCCTGTGAACAACCCTCACTTGAGCAGCCTAAAGTGCCTGGATGACACCCACATCTGTGAGAAGTGCAGGATCTGCAAGAACTTTAGACCTCACACAAAAAAGGACTGGGACATTAGGCTAAGAGCCTGATGGAGTCAGACCTCAGACTGGTTTCTGAGTTAGGCCGTTCCGACTCAGCGCTCAGTACATCAGCATCTAACTGAAGCACTCCCCCATCACCGAGTTCATCCCAGCACCGATCACCTTCCTCAGTGCCAAAAAAGTGGCACAAGAAGATGCATGCCAGGAGAGGGTGCTCCCCAGCACCCAAAAAAGATAAGTGAGGAGTAGGGAATGACCTGAGACCCATGCAGGGCCGCTCATTTTCCCTGGAACTTGAGTCAGCTGCAGCCTCACCCCTCAGAGTTCCCAGTCTGCCATGGACCAGACTCTAGGCAGCAGCAGGGGCACCCGGCACCTTGCAGTGCTATCCATCCCCGAGGCCTTTCAAGTGGCCAAGGACCTGCTTTCGCTCCTGGTGCTGCCTAGTCCTAGAGAGAACAGACCCTCGTATTGAGACCCCCATGCTGGGTCAGTCAGCCAGGAGCAGATCAAGGAGCAAACCCATGATGGGGGCCCTGCACAAGTTTCTGACGCCTCGGCACCGCTCAGCATCCCCGCACCATTCATTGACACTCTGACAGAGGTTGCCAGTCACTCGCCGGTCCCCGGAGCACCACAGCTGGACTCCCGGTGCCGCTTTCCAGACCCATAACACCAGTCACCGGAGCCCAGTTATAGGGAGTCAAGGTCTTGGCACTGATCCCCGATGGAGTGCTCTTACTGGTTGCCAGAGCATTGGCAGCATAAGGAGGACCGGCACCAATCGGCTGAACTCTGGCAACATTCCACGGTACTGGAGCGCCGCACCCACCAAAGCTCCACGGATTCAGAAATGAGGTCAGCACCATCATGGTCCTCTGGCTTAGGCAGAGAAAGAAGAGAGCACCTTCCCTGAAAGCCATAGGTACCCCGCTGCTGCTGTGAATTTTACCCCTGCCCTACCACCGGGCTTCTGGCCACCATCACAATGGCCTGGACCATGGCAATATTGGAACCCATGGGGGGTTCTCTGCCGTCCTGCAATCACAGCATGTCTTGGGGACATCTAACAGACGTTCAGTGACAGTGTTGGGTCCATCCCCAGACTCAGATGAGGAGCTGACCAAGTAAGGGAGACTTCAACAATCTCCCCAGAGGAGGCTATCCCAACTACGGGTTAACAATCACCTGCTCCTCCTCTACCAGCCTCCTCATTATCATTGCCCGATGAGGCAGTAGTGGGTCCACCTGCCTCAGTCCTGTCACCAATCAGGACACACCTCGTAGCTATCTCAGCTTTCCACCTGCATATCCAGGGCAGTTTGATCTTCTCTCACAACATGACAGTCAGATTCCTAAAGGGACTGAAAAAAGCTCTTCCCACAGGTCAGAGACCCAATTCCTCCATTGGGACCTCAACTTGATTCTTACCAGACTCACTGGGACCCCCGTTTGAGCCCATGACATCCTGCCCCCTTTTCCACTTATCTTAGAAAGTCACCTTCCTGGTAGCAGTCACATCGGCAAGGTGTCTCTCCAAAATCAAGGCTCTTACGTCTGAGCCTCCCTATACCATATTCTATAAAGATAAGGTCCAGCTGCTCTCTCCCAGTTTCATGTCAACCAGGACATCTTCCTGCCAGTGTTCTTTCCCAAGCCACACAACTTGAATGAAGAAAGACGCCTGTATATCTTGGATGTCAGACGAGCACTTGCTTTCTGTATAGAAAGAACTAAGCCCTTCTGAAATCCATGCAGCTCTTCATAGCAGTGGCCAAGCGAATGAAAGGTCTACCAGTCTCGTCGCAGAGGATTTCCTCTTGGATCACCTTGTGCGTCTGTACTTGCTACAAACAGGCAAAGATCACACCTCCTGCCACTCTGACAGCCCATTTGACGAGAGCACAGGTCTCCTCGGCAGCTTTCCTAGCCCAGGTTCCAATATGGGACATTTGCAGGGCTGCAACTTGTCCTTCGGTGCACACCTTCACATCTCATTACGCCATCACCCAGCAAGCCTGAGATGATGCAGGCTTTGGCAGGGCGATATTGCAGTCTGCATGTCTGAACTCCTGACGCACACCTAGCATGGAATGGACAGGTACAATAGATCTCAAAGAACAACAGTTACAGAAGGTTAAAAATGGTCTTTTATTACTCCTGTCTTTCCTTGTGGCCAGAGAAAACATGGCAACTACAGGAGCAGGGTGTAGATGTGAGTACAGGGCCTTTCCAGACTCTTCCTCTTTTTCCTGACCTGCTCCCCCAGTCCCCAAGTTGTATAGGCATCTAGACAAGCAGCAGCCACCATCACAGCCTCTGCCATTCCCATTCTCCTGGCACCAGAGGCTGCACCATTCCTCCAGCAGGCTTCCACCTCCTCCTGCCTGCAGCATGGCAGTCTGTGAAAGGTCCCAGCCCTTAATAGCCCCCACCCAGCAGCAGTGACCTCAGAGTAGGAGCATCAGTCCAAATATTTGAACATCTATGCACAACTAGTCTATAGTAAAATTCTATTTTACTATAAACTTTGGTCCACTCTCAGTGCCTGACCTTCCCACCTGTCCCCTGTGCTGCCTCTTTCTCTCCCTCCTCCCCCCATCAAATTTCTCTCCCATTTCCCTCCCACCTCTTTCTCTCCCCTATTGCTCCTCACCCCTGCCCCAAAAAAACAAGAAAAATACCATCATCATCACTTCTAGCATCAATTTTTTATTTAAAAAACAAACCTGGAGCTAACAATTACTGTCAGTACCCTCACCCTGCTCTTCCTGCCTGTATGTCTTAGCTCTCTCCCGCTTTGTCTCTTAGAGTGTGTGCTCTTTGGTGCTGGGATTGTCTATCTCTGTGTTTGGGGAACACCTAGTAGTGTGGTTCAGTAGATCAAGTGCTTGATTGGGAGTTGAGAGATCTTTCCTTGCTTTGCCACTGAGCTGCTGGGTGACCTTGGGCAAGTCACATCACTACTCTGTGCTTCAATTTCCTTGTCTGTAAAACGGGGATAGTGCTACTGACCTTCATAAAGTGAGATTTATGGTTGAAAAGTGCTATGTAAGATTTAAGTATGGCTATTTGGAGTCCTAGTGCAATATAAATAATAATAATAATTTAAAATAGTATTGTGCTGAGAGGTATGGATGACTGCATCAATCACAAACCCCTTTGAGATTGGGGAAGTACACACTCTTTAATTAACATAACTTTCAGGATCAGTTAATGAGAAGGATCCCTTCCCCCCAAAAAAACCCAAAACAAAACAAAAACCAGGGGTTTGGACTGAGTGGCTGGAAGGTTTTTGGTGGGTGTGTCTGTGTGAAAACAGCACTCTCAGGAACTGAGAACAGAAAGAGAGGCAGAGGCAAAAGACAAGAAAGCCAAGCAGTAGCCTGTGAGCACAGTGTAACCCTGAAAAAAGCTAGAATGAGCTTCTAGGTCTGTTGGCTAAAGAGCTGCAAGCTAAGATACCCTTAGTTCTCCCTTTGTTCTTGATTTCTCCTGCATTCAGAGAAGCAGAACTTTGTGCATTTCTTGTAAATGAAAAAGATTGTATCAAAGCAAATACCAGACTCCATCAATTTCCACTTCCAACTGGAACATCGTCAGGCCCCGAACGTTGACTAGCCACTTGAGCAGAAAAGAGGCAACACTATGATCATAATACTCAGCTTTTAAAATTGCAGTAAACTATTCTTTTGTATCTCCTTTTCATATGGACATTTTAACTATATTGCAGCATCTGTTCTACCCTCTACAAAACCTTATCTCAGCTGATGGCTGCAAGCCAACATTAATCCCAAAGATAATGCTAATCTCTGTCTATTGTGGCTGTTGTCTGGGTCTTCCATCTACTGATTGCCTTTTAGCAGTGGTCCTAAGTGGTAAGAGTATTTTGGCCATGGAGACCAAGCATGGCCAAGAGCAAATAGTTCCTGGTTGCATGCCAGTTTCCTGCCATAGCTAAAATGATTCAGTGTTGATTGCCTAGGAGAGAATGCACTGACTACTTAACACTTCCTCACTCTGGACTCCTGAGCCAGTTCAATAGGTCCGGTAGCTGTGATAGGGCTGGTTGGACTCTGTCCCACCTGGACCTCTGGATGAGGTTGCCAGGCAGCGGTGACACAGTTATAAATGGGTTGTGCAAAAACAAACAAAATTATTGGGTCTTTTGATACCAAGTCCTTGATGTGCACCTGGAGCACAGTCCATGTATATCACCTTGGTGCTGAGAGCCTTTGAATCCATGAGTGAACTCAGCATCTCGCAGGACTAGCCCCAGAGAGAAGACAAGAGGAAGACCTACAGAAAATGTCCAGAGCTGTGCATGATCTGAAGGAAATGTTTATAGAGAGCAGCAATATCGCTTCCTCAGAATCCTTCTCATGAGAACCATCAAAGAGGTAAGAGAAAAAAACAGATGGTCAAGAAAACAAACAACTGAGTGAAGGCTGTTCTTGGCAGGGATTGTTCACTGTCTGGTTGCATTAGAAAACTGCCCTCTTTGGTGGCATTTATGTTGGAAACGTGATTCGCATATTCAGAACTATAGTGGTACACACTGTTCATGAAGCTAGCGTGTTTTTTCTGCAAAGCTTGGCTGATAGATATCTGTTCTGCTAAACCAGTGAAATGGTAGAAGTGATTTTTTTCCCTGACAAGAATATGGTGTGAAAAAAAGTTTTAAAAAGATAGAAAAATGTTTGTTACTCAGCTTCCTTGACTTACTACTGTAATTGGCAAAGCAGTTTCAGGCTCTTCTATACAAGTAGGATAATGAGCATCGTAGAGCTCAGAGAAGGGTAAATGTGTGAGATCTGGTATAGCAATTAACTTAATGCAAAACAGCAAAGAAGCTGCCTGGAAACATGAGGCCTGATTCTTTGCTGCCTTGCACCTTCTATAGTCAATGACACCTTTGTAAAGTGGGTGTCAGGGTGGGGTGAGCAGGGCAGCTACCCAGGGTGCAAAGCTGTGGGGGTGAAAAAAATGGGGCAGCATGGGGGGGGGGCACGCTGGGTCAAGTTAAATTTCCCCCCCCCCAATTTCTGCTTTCCATTTAAGCACAGAAGTTTTCCATTTGTGGGGGTGTGCCTCCTGATTGGTAGCTGGTGGAAGTTGCTTGGCCTGCTCGGGCACCTGGCTCTCCACGCTGTGGGAGGTGGGGCGCTGGCTCGTTGTAAAGCACATTGAGATGTGATCTGTTCAAATGATATGGTAAATGCAAGCTATTACCTGTTTTATTCTTCAGTTATGCTGAAAATATTGGGACGGTTTTTAACCCAAAGTCTCAAAATGCTTGTACTGTTCATAGAGTTTGTAACTACTCTGCATTTGTTGACACCGGTCGCCTTTCTGTGATGGAAGGATGTTTTGTTTTGTTTTGTTTTGTTTGTTTGTTTGTTTACCTTAAGGGTCAAATCAGTACTGGTAAGAAAAACATTTTCAAATGGAAACTATTTCAACGTATTGATCACTCTGATATTTTGTCACAGACGAGCCCCCGTCTCTCCTAATAGAATGAGTCAGGCTAGCTCAGCAGTAACAGAAATTCATTGGAGACCAGGAAAAATAGGAGTGGTCGCAAAAAAGTGAAGTTGGGAGGGAGTGTTATTCCTGCTAGTCCTCTATTCACAGGTAGTGGAATTTTCAAAGCTGACCTCGAAAATTGCACCACCATTTGTGCAAGCAAATTGGGTAGCTCTTGTTGCAATATTGGAAGCTAGCTTTGAAAGTTGAAAGCCCAAAGGTGCAGGGACAAAGGTCCCAAGTGGTGCCCATGGAATTTCCGTGTGTGTTTATTGCAAGCGCACACCACTTTGAGCATGGAGCCAGCTGTCTTGCCACTGTACTATTTCTGTGCTCTGAAGAGTCAGCACAAGAGCTTAAAGGTACAGCGAGTTAAAGAGAAAGCACTGTTAGACACCAGCCTTTCTAATTTTATCTCTGTCTGCCTCCTTCCTTTAGTTAATTGGAAGCAATAAAGCATAACTAAATGTTGCCATGTGAGGCAAGAACATTAGCCCTTTCAGTTTACATAGACGGTGATAATAGGAGCACAATGATAGTGGGGGAGGAACTGGTGAATGAACCAAGTCTTTAGTAAGCAGTCTCAGTCCAAGGGAATTTGATTTTGGGTTAAATAAAACTTGATGTGTGGGTGTGTGTTTATAGATAGATTAGGTAGATTGGGGGGGCAGATTCTCATCTATACTATGACCACTTTATTCCTCTCTGGCATTGTAAAAAGGGACTTACAACTAACTTTTAAACTTACATTTACTCCCATTTTAAGGCTTCTTTACACTGCCAAAGGGGCCTTGCTGTAAAAGAAAATAAGACTCTTTCTGTTTTTTATCCATGGATCTCTAAGTATCATTGTAAGCATTAAGAAAGTAAACCTTGTAAATCCCGTGAAGCTGGTCAGCGTTATTGTTCCCATATTCCAGATGATTAAATTGAGGCATACAAATGTTGCAATTTGCCCAGAGCCACATAACAAATAATTGGCAGAGTGGGAATAGAACCCATTACACTTGGCTTCAGTTACTCTATTCTGATCACTAGGCAACACTCCCTCCATGAGAAACTTAATTCATCCAGTATGAGCTTCTTGAAGAAATTTGGTACAATAGACCCAGGTGAAAAGCACATTATTGTTATAAATAGGAACAGATGAATGGAAATGTTCTGTCGTTGCACCACAATGCAGTACTCTCAGATCTTGTTCTGCATTCCACTTCATGTACCCCACATTAGATAAGGTAGAGTAACTATTTCAGATCAAAGATAAAGTGTTAAACACAGATTTCAATAGCTAAATGCTCTCATGCAGTGATTCTCAAACTGAAGAGCACTTGGCAGGGGATCTACAGGGAGCAGGTAGTTCACACAGTGCTGGCTCCTGCTTCTTGCTTCCAGGTTTTTCTAGAGGCTCCAAGATCTTCATTGTGAGTAAGCAATGAATCTGGGAAAAACAAGACGGAGCCAGCCTACTGCCTATACTAGGGCCTGTTGCTATGGTAGGAAAGAGGAGTTGGTGAATAGGAATAGGGAAGTATTCCTTTAAATAGTTTGTGAGCCTGTTAGTGACACTCACCAAGTTCTATATTTTAGGAGTTTCCAGAGCTCTGCCAGAGTAGCAGTGTGTGTGTAAAGTTGAACCTCATACCTTGCGTCAACTCAGTAAACATACCCATTTGGACCCCACTGTGAGTGGTTCCTTCACAGTATTGTGTAAAAAACAAATGACACAACAAAGAGCCACTTGTGATCTAAGCTGGTGTTAGTATCAAATATTTCCAGAGTAAACATGGCCTCAGGGAGTGGAAGCACCACCAGTGCTAGTGGGAGAGGAGGAGGAGCCAGCAACTGCTTGTGACCAGACTTCTTGTGGGAGAGGAATGTCCAGTGGAGAATGAGACCAGGGTTCTGAAAGCATGTGCAGGGGAGCATGGGAGAAAGGAACCAGATAGTCAGGCTGAACATGGAGAAGAGGAGGAGAAGCAGGTGGCAGGATAATACATGCAAGGGAAAACATGCATCAGGAATGGGAAAGAAGGGGAACAGGAAGTCTGTATAGAGGAATAAGGGGGGAGAGAGGAACAAAGAAGATGGGAGGGAGAGATTAAGAAGAATCGAAGGAGACAGTATGAGTGATCAATTATTTTCAAGGAAGACAAAGTGCTTATTATATTGAAGGCAGTTTATTATATTTAAATGTCTAAACACCTTGGGTGAGATCCTGGCCTCATTGAAGTCAATGGTAAAACTGTTGATTTCAGGATTTCACTCCTTTATTTTTCTTTGTAAGCAATTGTCGTTGGCACAGGGATATTTTGCAGTCACATGTGGGATCTTGGGTGTGAGGAGAGTGGGCCAACAGGGCAAGCTGTTGAAATGTGGTCTATATGGTGTTTAATACAGGGCTTCTCAATTTTTGTTAATACACAGCAGATTGAAAATATGTGCTAGTATATGAACAATCAGGAAGAGGAAAAATGCACAATAACCTTGTGGTTCCTGAGATATTTGGTTTATGCGGGGTTTTCCATGGTTCATTGCAGAAGCACCATCATAACACATCTATGCCTATTCTTCTTTGAGTACTTGCTCATGTCAATTCCAAGCAGATGCGCGCACACCGCATGCACAGTCGTCGGAAGGTTTTTCCCCCAGCAGTACCTGTCAGTTTGGTGTAGGTGCCCCCTGGAGTGGTGCCTCCATGGCACTATACATAGGGGCCCACCGATCTGCTGCCTCTCTAGTTCCTTCTTACTGCCTGTGACGGTTGTTGGAGCTTCAGTCTTCTTGCTTCTGCAAGCATTCTCCAGGTTTGTGGGAGGATGCAATCACCATCAATTCACAGTCCTCCTGATCGGCCTATCGGCGGCTCCAAGAGCCTTCACCAAATGCATGGCTGTGGTTGCTGCCTTCCTGAGGAGGCATGGTATCCAAGTGTACCCATATCTGGACAATTGGCTCATCAAGGGCCGCTCCAGAGCAGGTGGATGCTCATCTCACCCTAACACGGTCAACTTTCCTCAACCTGGGTCTTCAATTGAATGTGAGCAAATCAATGCTAGTGCCCATGCAAAGGATAAAATTCATAGGGGCAGTCCTGGACTCAGTGCAAGCCTTTTTCAGACTAGGAAATTTCCATAATAGGAAATTTCAGCAACTTTCCCACCACAACAGTTTGGAGTTGCCTAACGCTTCTAGGCCACATGGCCTCTTGCACGTACGTGGTCCAGCATGCAAGGCTGCGACTCAGACCTCTCCAGTTGTGGCTGGTGTCGGTTTACCGGCTCCACAGGGACAGTCTGGACAAGATGGTGTCTCTCTCCCACCACAGGTTATAGAATCTCTCCAGTGGTGGGTCGACCCTTGACAGGTGTGCAAGGGGGTTCCAGTTGCCAGACCATAGCTGTCGGTGGTGCTGGTTATGGACACTTGGGCTTTGGGGTGGGGAGCGCATCTCAACAAATTGAGGACACAAGGTCTTTGGTCCCTGGAGGAGCTGTCGCTTCACATAAATGTCAGGGAACTACGAGTGGTCTGGCACATATTCTCACACAGGAAATCTGTAGGGCTGCAACATGGTTGTCCATACACACATTCACTTTACATTATGCCATTACCTAGCATGCCAGGGATGACGTGGCATTTGGTAGAGCAGTGGTCCAGTCAGCTATCTCGTGAACTTCGACCACTCCTCCGTTGGTCTGCTTGGGAGTCACCTGCTTGGAATTGACATGAGCAAGCACTCGAAGAAGAAAAAACAGTTACTTACCTTCCGTAACTGTTGTTCTTTGAGATGTGTTCCAAGACCCACCCACCTTCCCCTCTTGTCAGAGCCAATTGGCAAGAAGGAACTGGAGAGGCGGGGGGCTGGTGGGCCCCTATATACAGTGCCATGGAAGTGCCACTCCAGGGAGTACCTACAGCAACCCGATGGGTACCAATGGGGGGAAAACCTTCCGATGACTGTGCACGCAGCCCGTGCACACCTGCTTGGAATGGACGTGAGCAATGCATCTCGAAGAACAACAGTTACGGAAGGTAAGTAACTTTTTTTTGAATGCCACATGTAGTAATGGGGGGAGGACAATAGCAAATGGTATTAAAGGTTAAAGACAAAAGACACTGTTAAAAAGTCACTTACTAAGTGTGCATGAGTTACTGATAGAAGTGTCTCAACTAAGAAATTTAAGCTGTAGCATGCCACATCTGTTCCACTGGGTTCCAATTAAAGCAAATAAAGACTTTCAGCCTCCCCAGAAAGCAGTTATCAGTTCCACCACAAAGAAGAAACAAGTGGATCCCAACAAAAGAAAAGATGGTAGGGTGTCAAATAGTTAAATTGAAGCTCTGTGTGAACATACATCTCACAGGTTGTTTGAAAAGTATTTGCCTGGAGTGAGTTTTCTGTTTGTTATTCATGGCATGTTGTTTGTCATTTAAGTCATTAGTTTTTCTTCTTAATTGGGTGACCAAAATTCTTATTAACAGACAAAGGAAAATCAGAGAGATTTCAAGGTGGCAGTTGACAAACTCTTCCGATATATTTTGGTTTTGTCCAAATATGTAGTTGCCTGAGCATCAGCAAGACTCTCCAGAAATAGCCTTGCAATTTAAAAATCATGGGTATGAATGTTTGTGGAAAATGAATAAAAAGGATCATGAATACTCAGTTCATATTCCCAGTTCTCATCTGAAAAACTGTCAACAAATCCTTTCGGCAGTGTGTACACAGCTCCGTCTATGAACCTAAACTATCAAAAATCTTTAGCTTAAGGTATGTCTATTCTGACAGCGGCAAAGTCGGTGCCACCAGATCGATCTTTCTGGATCGATTAAGCGGTCAGTGTAGACCCGCTCAATCGATCAGGAAGTCGATTGAGTAAAACCACCCGCTCCAGTAGCGTAGTGCTGCATCGACGGGAACACAGTTCCCGTTGGCGCAGTGAAGACAGCACGCAGAAGGGAAGCACAGCAGTTGACGGGGAGTTACGCAAGTTACTCTGTGTAGTTTGTGTAACTCCCGTCTACTGCCGCTGAATCTCCAGGGCTTAGTCAGAAGTCACAGACTTGACACAGGAATTGCTGGGTGAAAATCTGTTGCCTGTATTATACAAGTCAGACTAGATAATCAGAAGGGCCCCTGCTGGCCTTACAATCTGCAAAACTTGAACAGTATGGATTCTGCTCTGGTGTTATGCAATTCTTGTCCCTATTTGGTAGGAGGATATTCCAGGTTATAATTATTTTCTGAAGAGTTCTCAGAGTAGGCAGGCTTGACAGTGCCTGTTCTATTTTAATCCTATATATTATGATCTTGACCCCCTGCTATAAATTACCACTATCATACATTTATGTTTATTTTCATCCACTCAGTTTCTGATGTCACCAGCCTCTCTATTTACTGTACATACTTTGGAGTTATTTCAAACTGCACATTATCTGGTGGATTATTCAACCAACTAGTAAAGGATACTTCTGTACTCCTGACATATACAATATGTGGCGCGTGGTTGCATTATGTCGTTGTTATGATTGTTTTAATTATTAGTAGCAACAATCAACACCCTTAGGACCCCAGGCCTGGTACCACACAAAGTGTGTCACGGTGTCTGCAGCTGCTACCATTTCTGTGTTTCCTGCACTCTCCTCTGTGACAGTAGAAGGGATTTAATATATAATCCAGATGTTGGACAAAATTCAGCCATGGCATAAGAGGATGCAGTTTCCACATAAGTCAATGAGAATTGCACCCACTTGCTGAGGGCTGAATTTGGCTTTTATGTATGATAAATTAAAACTAAACCTTCCCCAAAAAATAAAGAGAAACTGTAGAACACAACTATGAGTCAGATCCAAATGGAACGACTTCCACTGACTTCTGTTGACTTTGGATCAGGCTCTATATTCTTGCCTGAAACAGCATAACTAGAGCAGTGATTTATTTGTGAATTTCATAAAGGTGGGGACTAAGCCAGGTAAATGTCTCCAAGCCATGGATGGAGTTAAATTGCATGCCATAATATACTTAACAAATGATAATACAACCCACCGCTAAATATAGAAGATAGGGGAAAATATATTTCTTGGCTGGAAAGTTATTGAACATTTAGAGCCAGGGATATGAGAGTTTCAAGAAGGGAATTTCCTTGGCTCCCCCTCCTATAAATAAATCACTGAAATGTGGTAAGAAATGTTCGATTATTTAAGTGAATGAAAGGTCAACATTTCTCAGATGTTTTACGTACCCTCGAAAATAAAGGAAACTAGCCTATTGAAATTACAGGCATTGTGCTTTTGTTTTATTAAGAGCCTCTTTCATTGTGTATAATCAATGACCAGAAGCTATAAAACCAACCCTCTTTTATATTCTTTGGGAAATTGTTATGTAATAGTTGCATCCATTTCTTTTGGATAAGCTTGATTCCCCTCTAAATTATACTGGTGTAAATCAGGAGTAACTCAGTAGAAACCAATACATTGGGGTGAAACTGAGGTGAGAGGAAAATCAGACGCTAGGGAATTAAATTCCAGGGGCAGCCTTGTCTAAATCATCCTAAATCGAATTCCTTTCAAATAAGAACGGTTGGATTTACAAGGGTAATGAAATTATAACATCTATGGATGAGTGACTTAATGGAGTTCTAAGTTTTATGAACCTTTCAAGCCATGAAACCATATTTTATAGAATGTACTAAATTGCTAATTTTGTCTAACCATTAAAACTTGCAATTCTTGCCAATGATCTCTCATAAGCAATTTAACAAGCATGACTAGGTGACCTTTTAAAAGCTTTAACTCATTGTAAAAATATTTTGCTCATTTAAGTGTCTTTCCTGTGAGACACCTAGCAGCCTAAATACCCTCCAGCATTGGAACCGATGGCAAATTCACTGCTTGGGAGGGGTGGGTGGTTGTTTTGTTTTTTATCCTGTGGCAGTCAGATCAAAGGGTGAGCATACTCACCACCTAATCACTCCTGTTGGATTGGAAGTGAAGCGAACTCCATATCCAGTGTCCCTTTTTGGCAGTGGGATAAAGTGGGAGGTGAATCACAACCTGATCTCACGGCCACTTTGATGTCCGCAAATTGGGGCCCTGCATTTGCTTGGGTCCAGATATTTATGCCACTGAACCAGACAACAACTTGCTCAAGCAGTGATCAGATAGAGGCAATTGCCCATTGCCTTTTAGCTGAAAGAATCTGCAAACTCCTTGCTGCTCCAGCTTTAGCTCTATGTGATGAAAGTTTGAAGTCTTTTGTTGTTCTACAACACATCCAGAGTCGTTTTAAATTTTATAACACTAAAAAAGTAATTTAGGTTTCCACTGAATAAGCCTGGACAATAAGGCTAAGTTCTAAAGTCAAGAATTTCCCACCTTCTTTTCCTGTTCTTGCCAGTAAGTGTGTTCTTTATGTAATAAACTGAGGGGGAGAAAGGGCTGTGCAAGGCCCTGATGCATCTGAAGTACAATGGCATGCAAAGTTGTTTATAATACCTAAAAATGAAATGAAATATACAGCTGGAAAAGTGACAGGCCAGGCAGTCAGGCATTGACTAGCACTGCAATACTGGGATTAGAGATGGGCTCAAACTTAAAATATGGACCTGACCTGGATTTCAAACACCCCAAAGTTCCAGGGCTTTTGGGTTCAGGGTTTTGGTTTGACCTATTATAAAGATAGTGACCATTTGCAAAATACAGATTCAGATGTGGATTTGGATTCTGAACACCTAGAAGGGGAGGATCACATTCCGGGTTTCGGTTCTGACCCATGTCTAATCCGTATGGAATGAGACTCGTGGTGCTGATTGCCGAGGCTGTAAGGTTTGGGAGCAGCAGTGGCCAAGCAATGGAGAATGAAGATGGAATTATCAGTCCTTCTGTCTGGAGCTGCTATTACACCTTATCAAATGTACAGCAGGGGAAAGATAAATAGCCAGTGGAGGAAGAGAACAAAGAGCGGTTAGAGAAGGCAAGAGCCTATGCTTCTCTTTTGTTGTCCTAGACAAGAGACAGAGTGTATAGTACATGCTGTTCAGTGCCTTTCCCCTTGGACCTCCTAGGTCACTGCACAGTAAGTGTTTCCTCTCTGTATTCTAAATTCCAAATGAACCAATTGCTTATTCTTCTTGTAAGGGACACTGTGTGAATATTGTCTGTCACATTACCAGTGAGAGAGAGAAATGTCCGGTTCAGTGACCTATGGAAAAATAAGTAGTTGTACAGTAGCTGTTAGATTTTGTGATCCTGAATGATGTCACTATGATGGGCTAATCAGTGATCTCTTCATTATATGCAGCTGATTTTATTCTCTACTTTGCAAAGCTGGTATGAAATGTCAGAAAAAGACAGCCTTCCGGACCAGCAGGGAGACAAGGGTGTGGGGATGTCCTGAGTATTTCAGTAGAAAGCAGAAGAGCAGCTACTGAAGGGTGTTTCCAGGATAAGATCTGTATACCAATGAGTTTGATTGAAAATCAGGCATTCAGAACAGGGTGTCATCTGCTATCACCATGCAACAGATGAAAGGAAACGAATGGCAAGAATTTATAACAGAATAATGGATCGAGAGGTCAATGCTGAAGCAGTGGTGGTTTGAGTGGGCTACTGGCTGATTAGAAATGGAACATGCACTGCGCATGAGAATGTGTTCGAGAGATTTAGGGGCTAACAGGCAAAAACACACGTGCTGAGTAGGGAATTATTTTTTTCAGAGCATGAATGAATATATATGTGCCCCTTTCAAAATGGTAAGCATAATCTTAGCAATGAAATGTCCTTTTTGATTCTTGGAAAGAAAAAAATTTGCACATTATCTGTTTGCAATATGGAGTTATGTCATTTTTTAGAACCTGTGTGGATATGTGTATTTGAATTTGCTCAAGATTTTAGATCGCTAGATAAATAAAAACACACATGTATTGTTCATTCCATGTCTTGTCTCAGACTTTAATATACACCCTGTGCAGGAAAGTGTGTCATTGCCTTTGTTTTTGTGGATATGGCTACATAGGAAAAATAGTGTGTCTTTTACAACATGACAGCTGGGGGAGCCTAGGATTCACCTTGACAAGCTAAATCAAGGTAAAACTACAACTTGTCCTGACTGGAATAAGATTTTACAATGTGTTAGTTATCATTGTAAGAGTATACTATCCCTCCCCCCCCCTCCCCCCCAAGTTTAAACAAGTTTTGTAGCTTTATATATGCCTTTCAAATATCCCAGGATTATTTACCTTTCTTCAGTAATAACTCAAACAGTGATGATACCTAATTTTGGCCTTTATGTATTTCATACAAGTTCATTTTTGCTATACTGATATTTTGGTCAAATCTATTATTTTGTTCCAAATATTTCAAACCAAAATATAGTTGCCTACTAATTTAATGAGGAAAAAAAATCAATAAAAGGTGATGCATTCTCTTCTCCAGGCTTCCCAGTGTAACTTGAGCTATTCTGTCTACCTTGATATGATAGAGGTCTGTAAAATCATGACTGGTGCGGAGAAAGTAAATAAAGAAGTGTAATTTACTCCTTCTTATAACACACAAACTAAGGGTCACCAAATGAAATTAATAGGCAGCAGATTTAAAATGAACAAAAGGAAGTATTTCTTCACACAACACACAGTCAAACTGTGGAACTCCTTGCTTGCCTGAGGATGTTGTGAAGGCCAAGACTATAACGGGGTTCAAAAAAGAACTAGATAAGTTCATGGAGGATAGGTCCATCAATGGCTATTAGCCAGGATAGACAGGGATTGCTGTTTGCCAGAGGCTGGGAATGGCTGACAGGATGGATCCCTTGATGATTACCTGTTCTATTCATTCCCTCTGAAGCACCTGGCATTGGCCACTGTTAGAAGACAGGATACTGGGCTAGATGGGCCATTGGTCTGACTCAGTATGGCCATTTTTATGTTGTTTAGACTTCTTAGGATAAAATTTTCAAAAGCAGCAAAATGATTTAGAAGCCTAAGTCCCATTTTCAAGAGTGACTTAGACACTTTGACTTTCAGGTCAAAAGACACAGGTTTTTGAGGGCTTGCTCTTGTTCTTGAGTGAAGTGTTGCTTCACTCTCTATTGCAATGCCTAAGACCCATTTTCAAAATTGACCTTGGCACTAGGAGTCTCCTTGAAAGTCAGTGGCACTTAGGCTCCAAAGTGTAAAATCACTTTTGAAAATGGGACCAACATTTAGGAACATGAGTGTCATTGTGAGTCAAAGTACTTTAAGAATTCAAAGCCTAAGTCCCATTGACTTTCAAAGAGATTCTTAAATGTCAGGTTTGTTTTGCAGTGTTGTAGCCATGTTGGTTCCGGTATATTAGAGATTACCATACCCACGTTGTCTCTTTCTTAAGAGTCAGTCACTTTTGAAAATGGGACCTTGTCATCTATGTCATTTAGACCTTGCAACACTGAGTGAAACAACATTGAAATACCTTTAAAAAATCTGGCCCTTAGTTGCCTATGTCACTTTTGAAAATGGGACTTTGATTCTACACATTTTGAAAACTTTACACATAGACTCTTTTAGGCAGAGACCGTCTTTATTTTGTCTCTTGTATAGCTTGAGTACACTGTCAATGTATTTCTCAGATCTGCTGTGTTGGCAAACATGTAAAATACAATAAGTGAACTTTACATAAACCGGCAATGAGAACTGTGAAAATGGTAGCAAACTAGAATTACAACTGATTGTTTTTCACCGGTGTGATGCTATTATCTACGTTCTGTATTCGATAGATATCAGCCAGGGGAGCATGCAGTGATTTACGGTTCTGCCATTTGTCTTGACTTGGCTGTTTTTTTCTGAGAGACTTCAGAAAATATTTAGCAACAAAGACCTCAGTGACTTTAGGTTTATAGAAGATATCATGCTTGGTTAAATTTGGAAAATTTAGTTGTGCCCAGGAACCGCTTTATGGCTGGATTAATGAGTAACCTCCATTTTAATTAGTCAATTGCTGGTCTCCCACAGCGTTTTCTTCTTTTCCTCTATAAAAACTCTTGCCATCTTTACTTGGTCACTTACAGCCTCAAAATGCCAGTAGCCCTAGGCGAGCTGCTTTTATTCATGATTGGGATAGTTTGTCTTAGAGAAGGAGTGCCACTGCCTCTACGAAAAGGTAGGATCAAAATTTAAGACTCTACTTTAATCATTTTCTGAAGGCAAAAGCTCACATTTTCAGATGGTGTAAAACAGTCTAGCTCTACTGAAGTAAAGGAGTTTCTCAACTGGTATAAATTAGTGTATCTGACGCTAGGACATGTCTGACTACAGTATGAGGTTTTAATCCACTCCTTTTGTTATTTTAGTGCATGTCTGGGAGTGGATACTTAGTTGAAAGTAAAAGTGGTGGGGGTTTTTTTGTTTTCAATTTAGCTTAATTAATTCTTTAACAAGTTAAACTAAATCAAAATAAGACATTCACAGATTTGCACCAAAATAATACAAACTGTGGATTAAAACCGATGTCATTATTTCGGTGCCAGTTTATATGTTACCAACCCAAAGTCTTTCCTTCAGTTGAAATGAAATTACTTGAACTAGTTTATCTTTTAAATTGTCTTGCATTTTGAAATCCAGAGAATACTCCACTTGGATCAATTTTGAAAAAAATAATAATCGTGACTATTCCTAATTATTTCATTTATGTAGATTGTTTGTTTCACTTTTTATGTAGGTGAGAAGACACAGCCAATGTTGGAAATGTCTATTCAGCCACACCGGGTAGAAATGTATTGACTAATCTGGATTGTTTTCACAATTTGTGTCCCCACTTCATGATTTTTTAATCGCTATTTGGTTTAGGAATATGACAATCATTATTGGAAGTGTTACCAGTCATGTTGAGAATTTCCATCAGTCTCCTATCATATAATGCAAAAATATGCATGTGGTCAAGCTCTGATTTCAATTACAGTCTGGTATAAATCCAGAGAAACTCCAATGCAGTAAATCCATATGAAATCAGAATAAGGCCAATTGTATTTTTTTGTGATCTCGAATTCACTTGTGCAAAATGGTAAATTAAATTTCAGCCTTGATTTGCTGAGGTAGCAATATATGTGTTGTTCTGTAAAGTATGTGTGTGTTTGGAGTTGGGGGAAGGCTAAAGCTCGCAGCAAACCATCTAGATCTGGCAGATGCTTGCAAAGCTGAACTAGTGAAAAGGGAAATTTGGGGGTTGCATTGCCCAAGCCCAGCAAACTACCCATAATTCGACTGTTGCCTTTTATATTTGGATGTTTTCACATATTTTTAATTAAGTCAAAAGTGTCCCTGGAGCATTTTATTACAAACACTGCCAAATAGTCTTTTGGTGTCCTAAGGAAAGGTATATTTTATTGCTGTAGCATTCTGCCACACAGGTGGCTGAATTGCAGAGATTGGGGAGAGAACCCTATGTACATGGTCTGTAAAGTGCTTTGAAGACTTTTGACTTCACTGAAAGTTTTAACACGGTTTCAAATGGAAAAGAAAAAATTAGAATTATGGGTAATATGCTGGTTTTGGGAAATGCATCAAAACAATTCCCTTTTCATTAATACAGATTGCAAGTAGTTGCTGGAATTGGAAGGTTTCTTTTTAGCTTTGCAAAAACAAAACAAAACAAAACTTCCATAAACTCAGTGTTGTTGCTATAAATACTTTTCTGTACATACACATTTTAAAAATATAAATATATCTCTGCCTCAGAGCCAAGCTGGGTAGCACTTGTATTGACTTCAGTGGGAGCTGAGTGAGTTAGGCCAGTGCTGAATGCTTTTTAAAGGCCCATCTGTAAGTTGCTGTTGATTATCAAAGCCTATGTAGTGGGCTCAACCCTATTTGTCCAAAATGTTTAGAGGGAAGCAAAAAAGTTTAGCTAAATGCATGTTCCAATAATTGAGGGAGTTAGTGGACCAGTGATTCATTCCCAAAATTTGTATATAAGGGAATTTCAAATTCAAGGGGTTCAGATAAATGGGGTTTTAAGGGTTCCTATATGTATTTTTCCTTGTTTGGCTCTTAATATTCATTCATTGGCAGGCGGGGGAGTCATATTAGTAAAAATAAAACATGAAAACGTCCAAATTGAGAGCTCCTGTAGTATGTAAACAGTTGCTCTTGGCTGCTGTGAATACAGATTCTTTACAATAGTGATTGCCTTCAGATCTCAGAACATATAGCGACGGGGTGGGCCACTGGTCTGTTGCGTGAAATACATAGAGAGAGTTACAGGTTGTTTTACATAAGGGAGCAAACACCTGTCAGGAAAGGTCTATATTTACATGGTTTACATATTTACATCTACTTCAGCGGAAGGGGCTGAACTAGATGAGTTCTTGGGGTACCTTCCAGCCCTACGTTTCTGTGATTCTATGACTGACTCTGTAAGCTGTGACACCAACTGCAGGATAAACCAATTCTGTCAGGCTTTGTTTGCCAGGAGTTTTGCTCCATTGCGTCCCTCCATTAATTAGCTAATAAAGTGCACCTTTCTGGTGGTGAATTCAAGAACGTAAGACACATACTGAGACTCTAGTCCTGCAGCTTGAGCTGTGCTCTTGCACCTGGGCAGATTCCCACTGAAGTCAATAAGGCTGTGGATAGGTGAAGCAATCTACCAGTGTGGAACTGATTGCAGGATCGGGTTTGAAGATGGGTTCACTTTGTCTCACTAGGTGTAGAAATGGGTCCCCATCTTTCTTCTACCACGAATGACCACAGAAAATGCTTAGAGTGTGAAAAACAGGGAGTGCAGCCATAGTAGGAAAACATGGGAAAGCATTTTCACCTAAAAATGGCTTCATAGCGTAAGAAAAAAATGCAGATCTGCCCTCCCCTCTCGAAAGGAAGGAAGCTGATGGCACTCCTCAGAAACAGAGCAGAAAAAACAGACATCTCACAATATCAACATCCCTTGGCATATTAGAATATAGATAACAGAACTGTTTTATGAATTTGTGAGTACTTCAGAGTAGGGCTAGATAAAAGCAGCACTGTAGCAGCTGTTATCACCTTGAAAGTTGAAGTTTCTTTCTGCACTTGGTAGAGTCAGGCACAAGAAAGGGAGACCCTGAGGCCTGGTCTATACTAGAACATTAGGTTAGTATACCTATGTTGCTCGGGGTGTGAAAAATCCACACCCCTGAACAATGCAGTTAAATCGATCTAACACTTGGTGCATACAATGCTAGGTCAACAGGTGAATTCCCCCATCGATTTAGCTACCGTTTCTTGGGGAGGTTGATTACCTATACCAGCAGGAGAATTTCTCCCGTCGGCGTGGGTAGTGTCTTCACTGAAGTGCTACAGTGGCACAGCTGCAACATTTTAAGTGTAGACAAGTCCACAGATCCAGAATAAAAAGGCAATAAGCAAACAAACAATCTTCCTGATCCTATATACTCTAAGCACATTAATGACTCTTCAGTGGGAGTTGTTTGTATGAGAGGACTGCAGGATTGGGTCCTTATGGGTGTCCTACTTGATTCTACCCCTGAATATCTGCATGCTTGATGGTGTTGAAATCTTTGATGCTAGAGTCAAGTACACAATGACACACAGAAGCACTGTTCGTTTTCTTTTTCTTGTTTTGGTACCCTTTAGATTCTAGGTGTGGGCAGAAGCCACATGAAATGAAGCCATGGAATAATTTCAACCTCTTCACTCGCATTGTTGGTGGGAACCAGGTGAAACAAGGCTCGCATCCATGGCAGGTTAGCGCAAGGGAATGCGGTTTTATCCTGTGCCACTTTTGGAACAAAGGCCCAACTTTTCATAGATGTAACAAAAGCAGAAAGGCAAGGGTACTTTGTGCTCATTGGCACTTCGGGTGCTCTATTGTTGAGTCCCATGCTGCTTTGAGCAAGAGCAATGAAGCAGACAGAAGGCAGAAATGATTTCCACTCTCTCCAAGTACCTAAAAACTCTTGTTATGTTTCTTATTGTGTCTTACAGAGAGTCTGTAGCTGAGTCTATTATAAATAGGGATGGGTGAACTTGTTTGGAAAATAAAAGAACCATCACCAACCTCACGAAAGTGTAGTGATTGGGAAGGGGATGGTGCCTTGTGCTGTGTGGCAGTCTGAGATCACAAACTCATTTCACACAACAAGGCACCAAACCGCTGTGAAAGCTTCTGGCACCCTGTCTGAATTAGAATCAATAACTTATAGGCGAAAGAGTCTAAACTACCCAGTCCCCTCTCCAATGTGCTGAATATGTCAGTCTTCATGCATTTGTGAAGTATATATAATTTGTACTCATGTCACAGAATTGTTTGGAGATAAAACTAGATATCTTTAGGGGTTTAATGGGAGTTATAAGAGCTGAGGACATCTTAGGAACAAACCCCATATGAATGCCAAGGAAGTGGCGCTGAATTTTCTTAAGCAGCATTAACTTTAATGTTGGGAAGGCTTTGAGAATGCTTTCTCTCCAAGATCAGATCAATGTACAGATTTTTACATGACAGGCATTCTTTGTGATGCAGGTTTCCTTGAAACGATGGCAAAGGCATTTCTGTGGAGGCACCATTGTTTCTGCTCAATGGGTGGTCACGGCAGCTCACTGTGTTTTAGACAGGTACGGATGAGGAATTTCACTACAGGGCTGTAAGTGCAGAAAAGTGTGTTGCTAGTAAAAGTGCTTGTGGTATGGCTTTGTGTGTGTAAATTGTTTATAGACTCCAACAACCTTTCCATCTGAAAAATTCTGGTTACATATGGCATTTATAATGGCAGGGGTGGGAGCTGGAAAAGAATTCATAACAGTTCAAAAGCCTTTTAAAAGAGGAAAATAGACCTGGAGAGTAGTAAGGAGCAGCTAAGTTGTGCAGGGTCAGGAATGTACATCCAATAATACCAATGGACTATAATACTTCTGTGAAGGTTACTTAGAAGCAGCATAATGCAAGACATGAAGGACTCAGTCCTGCCTCGTTGCATGCCACAAACTTCCAGTAAAATAACTGGGAATTTTGAAGTTCAGGATCAGGCTCTTCCAAAAAAAAAAACCACCCAGACCTAACAAACTGGAATCTTATGGGATGAAAGATGTCCAATAAAACCCAGGGTGCTAATGGGAGTGGAGCTAGAAACTCAGTAGGTGGTGCTTTTCCCTCTGAGTCCAAACTGGGTTCCATTATAGCACCAGGCACTGCACTGCTGCTGGAAGTGCTCTTTGCAATTAACAGTGATTGATACCCCTGACCTAGCCTCCCATGGTATGAGAGTTCTAGGAGTACCCAGGGGTTGTGAGGCACCTCACTACCACCTGCGTTTTCTGTGAGCAAGCCTTGTCTGTTCCTCTTGTAGGTCAGTTCCCCATTTCCATGGACAACACAAGCACTCTTCTTTAAGCCTTCCAGGCCCCATTGTCACTCTACCAATTAGCAGTAGGCACACTCCAACACTCAAGTCCACCGAGCATCTCTCTGGAGTGTCCAGGCCCTGGTTCACTGCACACTTGCCGTGTTCACAGATTTGCTGCTCCCAAAGAAGCAGTGCACCCTAGATTACCAGTTCCACCTCAGACCACCACTCCACCTAACACACAGTATTTAGATATGTGTATAGTGAAATCAAGTATCAGGTTATTTAACAAAGCACAGAGATTCAAGTAGTAGCAAAGAGAAGTATTGGAAACACATGGAAAATCATAACATGCATTCTAGAGCCAAGACTTAATTAACAAGATAGTCTCATGTCTCGTAGAGCAGTGTTTCTCAACCTTTTAAGTAGAAAGTATCCCCTAACTTCTGAAAATTTTAATAAGTACCCCAACACTCAATTTTCCATGGGATTTTATATTTACAGACTAATGTGAGACATATGTTGGAAGAAGGGCTGAATATATAAGGCCGTGATATGACAGATGTCAGATCTAGTGTGGGGAGGGTTTACCACCTTTACACCAGGGGTGCGCAACTCAAGTATGTACCTGGGCTAGAGGTGAGGTTGGCCAAAGCTAGGAGGCTTTGAGTGGCATGCCAATGCTGTGGAATATAAAGTGCCTCACCAAATATTTTGCCATAGATTTGAGAGGAGGAAGGGGTGAGAGAGAGACAGGGAATGAGGACGAGAGAAAGAGAGAGAGAGAGAGAGACAGGAAAAAAGAGTAACTGGTGAAATCTGGGGCTGTCATAGTTGTCAATTTCACTGATTAGCTAGAGCAGTGAAATTGACAAGTTTTCTGGGCACTGGACTTTGAGCCAGGGAGGAGGGCTGCCACCTGGGCAAGTTCCAGGCGGCTGCTGGGGCGCTGTAGGCTGTACCTCGACTCGGAGCTGAGGCGTGGGTGGCTGCCATCCAACTGCGAGCCCAGCTTGTGAGACACAGGAGGCTGCCACCGGGCTCCCACCTGGGAACTGGGACCTGGCAGGAAGCGGGCAGCTGCCGCACACCTTCCCTGAAAGCCAGCGGCTGCCTCCTGCCTCCCAGCTGGGACCGGGCAGGAAGCAGGCGGGACTGTGGTGGCTGCCGCCTGCCTCCCAGTTGGGAGCTGTGACTGGGCAGGAAGTGCCCGCCTTCCCCGGAAGCCAGGGGCTGCCATATGCCCCCCAGCTGGGAGCTGGGACCGGGTGGGAAGCGGGCTGCTACCTCTCACCTTTCCCAGAAGTCAGCAGCTGCCGCCTGCCTCCCCTTCACTCTATTTTTCCCCGGGTACCCCCTGCCTGTGTGGATATGCGTACCACAGATTGAGAAACTATGTTGTAGAATATTGTGCACCCAAAATCCTTGCAGCACTTTACAACCTAGCTTGGCTGTGGTCCTCCCTGAGACAAGCATGCTATCAGCTTGCCTCCGAAGAGAAGGACCCAGTGGTGTTTCTTTGCACACCAAGATATCTACCAAGAACAAGCCTTTGTCTTTTATTCATAAATAGGGCATTTCCCTGCTGTTTGTTTCATCCTGTAGATTTCCTCTCTTGTTGATTTTTTCAGTCTTATTTAGCCCCTAGCTCAGTATCCAAATGGGCATACAGTGTGAGACTTACAATACACAGAACCCAAAGGGCCAGACAGGGAGATAAATGTCTGTTACCTCCTGCCTGAAAGGAACATTTCTGAGGTATGTCACCTCCTGGTGACCTGCCTCCAAGACTTTCAGAACATAATTTTCAGTATAGATACATACATATCCATACATACATATAACAACGATTATGACGACCAGTGGGCTACTGGATCTCAGTGGAGACTTTACATACCATCTTTCGGTGAACTATTATGCATCTATCCGATCCAGGGGATCCCTGGTAAAACCATACATACCCCTGTGCTCTATGCCAGTTG
This sequence comes from Emydura macquarii macquarii, assembly GCF_026122565.2. Taxonomy (NCBI): domain Eukaryota; kingdom Metazoa; phylum Chordata; order Testudines; family Chelidae; genus Emydura; species Emydura macquarii. The sequence goes on from NW_027133377.1 coordinate 895,794, forward strand.
GCATCAAGGGGTCCTTAGGTCACATATGGTAATTAAAGATCCCAGAGCAGGGAGATGAGGAGCGAGGCAGGAGCTGATGTAACCCCAATTTCTGTCCCATGGCTTAGAGCCCTGTGAAGTAGCACTTTCATTAAGAGATCAGAAGGCTAACAATGCTTATCAATAGATTAGGAATGACTTATGTCACTGAGCAGATTCATGAAAAGGATGGGTGTTCAGTTTTGAATGTTACTGGGAAAATGCCTTTTCTAGTCACTACCGGTGTTTAATATCAACAAATTAGGCTGGAATTTTCAAAGGCATTTAAGGGAGTTGGGTGCTAACTTTCCACAGAATTGGCACCTAATTCCTTTAGGCGCCTTTGAAAATCCCAACATAAGGAGATCAAAACTGAATTTCTCTATAGAAAACCAGCACTTCCTAACTACTGAAGTGTTGAATCTGGTATGCAGTAGTTTTGTGTAACTACTGTACCGTATTTATTTGTAATTCAATAGAGATCTAGGTTGGAATCAACTCCTATATGGAGAATCAGCACCAGGATGATACACCACTTATAGCCCCACAATAGGGTCCAAATGGGAATTAGGTGGTGTGTAGGCAGTGCTTCCCTCTGCACAGTGAATTTCACCCCTACTATTAGGACACAGGATTGAGAATCTTTTGACCTGGGTTCTAGTCCTGATTCTGCCACTGATTCTCTGGATGATGTTGGGGAAGTCACGGATTAATTTCTCTGTGCCTTGGTTTTCCCATCTGAAAAACATCATGATCTAATGTTGAGAGCACCGGGCTAGGAACCAGGAAGTTCCTGGGTCTGCCACTGACTTGCTGTTTTGCTTGAGCAAATCACTATGTGACTCAATTTCCCCATCTCTGCTTCCCTCATCTGAGTGTTGAGGATAATCAATTAATGTTTGAAAAGTGCTTTAAGATCTGTGGATAGGAAGTACTACATAATGGCTGTCCTTAGGTTGTCTTTAGTGTGGGCTGTACCAGTCCACTCAGGAACCTGGGTATTTACTCAGATAGCCTGCCTGTGCTGAAGTCCATGCTTTAGCTAGCTTTAGCTAGCAGTAAAGTAAAGCTGTTGTGGATGTGTCTACGCATGCTGCTCTGATTGTAATACAGACATACCCTTAGAATGCCTTTTTTATTTTTCATGGTCAAGTTTTTCTACTTTTACTCTTTAAATGTTTATTTTCTACCCTACAGACATTTACGCGATTACCTGAATATCACTGCCGGAGAACATGATTTAAGTGCCATTGAGGAAGGAGAGCAGACGCTACCGGTTAAATCCATCATTAAACATCCAAATTTCAACCCCAAAAGACCAATGAATTATGACATTGCCCTTGTGAAGCTGGATGGTGCCTTCAACTTTAGTAAGGCCCCAATTCTATGCAATAATTTTCAATTATAAATGTCCAGCCCACCAACCTCCCTGTTAAACATTGCTGTTAACACATAACACATAAGGGGAAATATTTTATGCGTCCTTTTAAATGCATTTGTTCATAGAAAAAATAATTGCACAATAATAAAATATGCAGCACAATGGAGATCCAGAAATAAGAATCCATCAGTGTGCATGGCCTTTGTGTTTTGGAACAAGAGTAATTAAAGGTCTGGAGGCAAGTCAGAAAAATAACTGAGTTGAATAGACTTTTTCACATGGAGCAGAACCTTGAAGAATAGGGTATTACTCACTGGGAGTAAAGGTATTAGAATTTGGTCCTAAGTGCTTAACTGAAATGCTTGTGTTGAAAAGAAATTAGGTTTGTTCTTCCATAGATTGGCACTCCCAGTATGTTCTGGCAGGGCCAGATTAAGGCAATCCAGGGCCCTACACATAACATAACATGACATGGGCCACTTCTGTGGACCTGCTACCATATCATCACCCCACCAAGCACTTGCAGTGGAGGTGACTGGAGTTCCCCTTCCCTTCCTATAGAGGCAGAGGAAGGACATGGAGCCCTCTTTGTAACCCCAGTAGTGACAGCATGGACCCACCTCCATTTGGGAGTAGGAAATAGAGGCAGGGACAGAAGCTGTCATTCATTCCTTCAGTACTTACTCCACCAGTCAGATATCTGCGTGGGTGGGTGACCTGGGCTGACTGCACTGTCACCATAAACAGAGGTCTCCTTGAGTAGTGTTGACAGGGCCCTCTGGAGCATGTGTCTTGGTGTTAACTTCTCATTGAGATGCATGGACCAATTCATCCCTCTCAGATCTATTGTTTAAGGTTCTCTGCAGACTTAGGCACAAATTGCTATGTTGTTTACACTTGGTTCACATTTGCATAGTTTCCTTTGCAACCATGAGGACCAGATTTATTTTAATAGGAAAATTTAGATTCTGACATAGACAAATAATTTGAGGATTTGAGGGCCTGGGCCTATAATACCTATGACTTCATCTGGTCTTCTGTTCTATCAAGCTAACAAATGATAACACAATGAACCAATGAATCATCACGTTAAAAGAATACATTCATCCAATAAAGCACCAGGTTAGAAAATAACATCCTCAGAAGTGCTTTGGAAAACAGTCATTGGTTATACTCTGAGGACATGAACCAGTTTCCAGCAGCTTGTAAAAAGTTTCTTTTTCAAATTAACCCTCTGATAGATGTCGCAATAAACTACAGTGTTATTTCATTTAAAGGATTAGTTGAGAAGTAAAACAAAGCTAAGCTTTTTCTTTCAAATGTTTAACAAGAAATTCACGTATATTCATGGTAGGTTCATCAGTTTTGCCAGCCTGCCTTCCTGATGTGGGTGAAAAGTTTAATCCAGGAGATGTTTGTACCACTTGTGGTTGGGGTCGTCTAACAGAGAGTAAGCCGCTGGAAGTAACTCTTTAATTTTCTTATTAATGTTTATATGCTCCTTTATTTTTTTTTCCTATTGAAATGTATAGCAGTGTGTGCAACATCATCAAATCTACAGACCAGACAAATGATGTAAAATCTGTGAAAGAGAGTTCTTTTAATTGGGATTCTAATGCAAAGCCTTATACATTTTTCTGATTCTTCAGTTTTGTGACATATTTTGTTGGGTCACCTTGTATCTGAAAGTCAGAACACAGACAGTTTAGGCCAGAGGTAGACCAGGAATTAAACAACAGCTATGAATCAGAATTGTAACCTCAAAACAGGGCTTAAGTGGCACAAGGATTTTATGTGGCTCCTCTGCACAGTGCACAGGAGTAAATTTCACCCTGAATATTATGGAAATCTGAAGTAGTTTGCCAAAGGAGGTTCTGGAAGTAGGTGGTATAAACTCAAATCCCCCTACATATCTAACTATTTTATTTTGAACATTTGAACTTTTCTTTTAGTTCAACAATCTAGAAGGTGGAATAGTTTGCTAACTTTTATTTAAAGGTGAACTAAAATTCTTTCTGTACGCATCTATAAGGCTTTTATAATAAACTTAAAATACATCTGTAATACATATTCTGAACATCACATGAAAATCTTGAAATCAGGAGTTGTATTCATAGTTGCAAAAATGGTCCAATTTCATAGAGCGAAAACATCTGGGGGATATTTTGCATGAAAATAGGACTTTTCAGGGGGGAGGGAGAAACAGGCTGATTTTTGTTTTAAAAGTGGTCTCTTTTTAATGAAAACCTCAGTTTTCTAAGACTCCTATCCTGCCATGGCATCTACATGGGCAGAGCCCCATGCCTGCACAAATGTCACTACAGGATGGGGGCTTACATTTTCAAATCAACCCATTTGAAATTTTATGCAGCCAAAGATCAATATTTGAATTGAAATATCTACACCCAAATAAAACTTCACATGTTCATATACTCAATGGCTGTTTCTCAAAACGCAACATTTCTGGGCACATATTAGAAGATGAAACTTCACCAAAAAACTCCAAATCCTCATTATCCACTGGACTTTCAGTTCACCTTTCAGCATGTCTAGTAAACTAGTTGTCTTATTTTTTTCTTTAATTTTCTTTTTCAGATGGAATTCTCCCTCAGGTCTTGCATGAAGTGGACTTGCCAATCATAGACAACAAGGAATGTTCTAGAGCATTGTCAACCTTAAGGAATCCAATCCGAGGCGACACTTTAATATGTGCTGGATTTCCAGATGGAGGAAAGGATGCATGCCAGGTTGGTACACCCTGCAGACCTGCCTGTATTTTACTGTAACTCACATTTGTGTGTGCATTTGTCTGAGTGAATAGATATACTCTATAATACAATGATGGGGAGTGTAATTTTAATTCTTCAAGGATGACCAGTATAATCCATTTATGACTTCATTCCATTTGATTCTCACATCCCTTGTGGTATGGGCTCCTAGCAGTTACTTAGGGTTTGGAGAACCTTTTAGGTCAGCCTTTTGGAATGTGTCCCAGTGCAATAACACTTGGAACTTCTCATATTCAGAACACTTCATAAACATTAACTAATGAAGTCTCATAATATGCCCAGGGAGATAAGTAACAAAGTAGTGCCCTGATTCTCAAAAAGGAAAAACTGAGGCATGGAGGTTAAATGACAATCTCCTGGCCACAGAGGGAGTCAGTGTCAGAACCAGAACTAGAATTCAAGAGTTCCTTGCTCCTAGTTCTGTGCTAAGACCATAACTCATCCCACTCTGGCACTACAAATGTGGATGTGCATCTTAGACAAACATGTTCCCTGCTTCCATCTGTCTTTTCCTCCCTCCCACCCTCACAACAATATTAACTACATACAGCCAGCCCAGCCATGGGCACAGTCTCATTTCCTTGGTTGTCTTAAAGGGACGTGCCCTAAAGTAGCTGGAGAATTACTCCTGTACAAAATATAGCTGGATCTGCTTTTCTGGAATCATCCAGTGGGACTTTATACTTACTTGATGACAACATGCTTTATATTAAGATGGGTTACCTTTATTATAGGGTGATTCTGGAGGCCCTCTTTTGTGTAGGCGTAAGCATGGTGCCTGGACTCTAGCTGGGGTAACCTCATGGGGTATGGGATGTGCTCGGAGCTGGAATGATAACCTGAGGAAAAAGTATGATCAGAGAGGATCGCCAGGGGTTTTCACAGATCTCCGTAAGGTGCTCTCCTGGATTCAAGAAAACGTCAATACTGGTAATAAATACACATAATACTGCATAAATACACATATCCCATTAGTAATATGTAGGAGTAATGATTTCCTGGTGTGTTCTTCATGGCTCCAAGTTGGTTTTTTGTTTTCTTTTTTAAGCTTTGCTTCATAGCAAATAACAATTATGGCTTTCATTGTGTCTAGATGGACAGCACATAGATTGATTCTTCATAGGAACAAAACAGTCATTGTTTAGAACGGTTGCAAATGCTGACTTTTTCTTTTTTCTTTTCTTTTCTTTTTTTTTCTTTTCTTTTCTTTTAATTTTGTCTTTTCCTTGGACAATCATTTAGTTTCAAGAGTTGAATTAAGTTAGTGTGTTAAAATAGAACTTTAATTCAGGTACAACCATTTCATTAATTTATAGTAGTATATTTGTGATCTCTTGGGCACAAACCTACAATCCTTGAAATCAATGGTAGTTTTTCTTGATAAGCTTTGCTGGATCAGGCCTTGTAACTGAAGTCAATACTCTCATGAGTTCTCCCCCTCGGTGTGCACAGAAGGTGAAATTCACTCTTTTTTGCAGAGAGTCAGCATGAGGATTATTCATAAATTCTACCTTAATGGGGCTGAAGACTTAAATGGTGCATAGGCTTTGTGTTGTCACTCTACACAAGGGTGAGAGCAGTTATAAGTTGAGCTAGTATTTTCTTCAAATTTGGGCTATTTTCTTTAAACGAGATCAAGGATTGAGGTAGTCTGAGTGGAAACAAATATGCATTAGCTGAATTTCATATATAGAACTGGCTGGAAAATGTTTTTTCCCCACAAAAATGGGGGAGAGGGGTTATTGAAAATGTCACTGGAAAATTTCAACTTTTAATTGAAAAACTGAAATATAAAAAACTGAAAAGTTTGTCTTTTAGCAACCAAAACCCAAAACATTTGTTTTCAGGGTTTTGGTTTTCCAATGAAAAATTGAAATGTCTTGAGGAAAGCCCCTGCATTCTATGAAAAATTCCATTTAATTGAAATTCTAATTTTCCATCAAGAAAGGTTTGAGTGGAAAACTTTTTACCAGCCCTATTCCTATACCATTCTTCTTTATGATTTATTTTGGTTATTAAGCTTAAACTATTTGAAAAAAAACCTAGCTTGAGATATAAAAGGGTGCGTTAGAAGCAACCCATAAAATATCCGCCTCAATTCTGTTACACTAAATTCCATTTGCATCCACCTTAAGGCCCCTTCACAATATCAGACCAAAACAAAGGACCTATAGTATAACTGAGATCCAGGCCTAGAATGTCATTTATATGACATTAGCAGCCAGATTCTGCCACCCTTACTCTGCTGAGTAGTATCTTACTCCACAAGTAATCACATTCAGCTCTATGAGACTACTTAGAGTAGGATGCCACTCTACTTGATTAAGGACTTGTCTGCATCTGAGTTATTCTCGAATAGCTATTTCAGAGTAACTCCGTATGTGGACATGCTTTCTTATTCCAGAATGAGTGCTTTTTTCTGAACTAATTTAGTCCACTTCCAAAATAGATTAAACTAAACTGGTAAAAAGTGCTCTTATTCTAGAATAAGAGTATCCACACATGAAGTTATTCTGGAATACCTATTCTTCTTAAAATTCATACTCTATCTTATTCCAGAATTACTTTCATGTGCAGACAAACCCTAAAAATGGCAGAGTCTGGCCGAGAGGTAGCAATTTCTGATTGAAAAAGAAGTTTGATTTACAATTGTAGTTTTTACAAACTCATTCATTCTGAGAAAGGCAAAGTCTACAGAAGATTTGTCATGACACTGAAAGTGCTCATCTAAAATTCCTTTTTGTCTCCTCCCCCAAACTAGATTTGAAAACGAAAAGTTCTACGGGTGAGTACTTTTAAACTTCTACCTGTGTTAGAGATATTATGGAAAATGTTATTTAAAAAAAAACTCTATTATTGTTACTTTGGCTATGATGAGGGAAAATACATATTTATGATCTGATCTTATAAACAGTTAAGCCCTGATTCAGCAAAGCATTTAAGCACGTGTTTAGAGTTTAAGTTCATGCTTAAGTCTGTCCTTACTCAATAAAGTACTTAAGTGTGTGCTTAAATATGGCTGACCTTCAGAGAGGTTAATAGGATTTTGCGGGGAAATATTCTCTAGAGCACCTAATATAAAAAGAAATGTTTTCATTAATTTTTATTTGCAATCCTTGTAAACAAATATTTTAAAAAATAGTTAACTATTCCTCTGCAGTGTAGGAATGAAAACTCAACTAGTACAGGAGAACCAGAAACTGAGCAGACATATTTTAAAGTGTTTTATGAGGAAAAATAGAGTTTGTGGTTTGCACTCCTCCTTTCAACTATGTAATTGTACTCAACTCTTCAATAAACAAGTAGGTTTATTTATGATAAAGATGTTGTGCTAACGCTCTTACAGTAAAAATATGAAGGGATTTAGATTGTGGGGGGAAGGGGATTTCTGGACCTCACTGTACATTAAAACTCTGCTGTCTGTTCACATACCTATGAATAAATGGGTAAGCGGGAGGGAGACACGATATAAATCTAATCTTATAACAAAAATGTATCTGAGAAATTTTAAAACTGTAATCTCGTAATCCTCCTTAGATGCCAGATCAGCTTTTGGGGGTAACAGATGACTGTATGTCAAACCTGATTTTCTGTTGTTTCATTTCAACCCCCCCACAATGCAGCCTCATGTAGCATCCATGATGGCAAACTCCCCAGCAATGAAGGTGAATTAAGTTTCCCAGAAAGTCCTGGGCATTTCTATCAAAACAACCAGTGAGTACATACAGTGAATTTTTTTTGCAGAAGCTACATGCAATGATCTTGCAGCTGTAGCTTGTTATTTGATTGCAAACAAGAACTCATCCAGTTTGTGTCATTCCAGGTTGTGTGTGTGGACTCTATTGGTCGCAGAAGGAATGCATATACTACTTAATTTCTCCCACTTTGATGTGGAGCCAGACACATTCTGTGACTATGATTCTCTGTCGGTGTATTCGAAAGATGACAGACTTGTCGGTGAGTCGCTTTTCAGTGACTCTATGAAATATTTTCAGAGAGACCTTCAATGTTGTTTAAAGTTATATTAGTAACTGGATCTACTGGTTTCAGGCCGTGTGTGTTGTCACTGATCACACTGAACTCATGCTCGCAAGCTAGCAGAAGTAGTGAGCTTGGCCACTAGATACTGGCAGTTCACTACTTCTGCTAGCTAATGGAGTTACCCTTTAAACTCAAGTGGTAGAGGCTTATGTTTTGATACTAAAGGTCCTGGATTGAAAGCCTGCTGGCAACTTATGCAGGAGTGGGTGGTGATACACAGTTATTACAATTTCTTGGGGAAAAGTGTTTGGAAGAGTAACTGGGGGTTGAGTGAAATGACAATGGGCCATGGGACCTTTTTATTTCTAGGCTGCTTGTGTGAATCCAGCCAAGATTGGTAAGGACTAAGACTGAAAGATGTTATCGTTCTGATGACTGTTCAGTGATATATGTAAAATTAGCAAGTTTTTCTCTCCGGTTTCTATTGGACAGGTATTTGCCCCATAGAAGCCACCGATATTAACTGGTGCTTTTGACTGTCTTAACAGAGAATCTAAGGGGTGTGGAGACTGACCTATCATCTCCTTATCTGAGTGGTTCCTACTGGTCAGGAATAGGGCATTGTGGGAAGACTTGCTCTACCTCTTCACATGTGTTGCTAAACAGAGGATGTCAGTTTTTAGTACTAGCCAACTATCATTACATTATTTTTTTTCCTGAATTGTTTATCAGCAAACAGTAGAAAGGAAAATGCAAGCAGCCCTCAAACCGAGGAGCAGTAAGAATTCTAGCTGCATTTGTACTTTTGATTTTTTTTTTTATGGCCAAATACTGTCACTGAGGTTTTATTATTTTGACATGTATACATTTTCTCAAACAACTTTACTAAAACTTTTATTTATGATAATTTTCTAATAATAAATGCATAATTTGCAGGGAGATTCTGTGGAGATGACTCTCCAGTACCCATTTTGGTTGGCTCCAATAGTATAAAGCTAAAATTTGTCTCTGATAACAAGGAGTATGGAACTGGATTTTCAATGGTGTATAGAGCTCTTTCACCAGATGCTGTTCCTGGTAAGTGTTAATGCAATATCATGCCCTCTCTGCCAATTCATTGTATAAAATCCAATGCATTTTTGAAGCTAGCTGTTCTGAGGCCTCTGTAGTTGCATTATCAGCCCTGATAATTATCATGGCCTGAAGAAATGGGAATGGATCTTGATTAAGTTCAGTCTGAGGCTTGGTTCAAGGCTGAAAAAGGGCTAGTATAAAGGATGAAGGTGTGCGGGTGCTCTTTCTAGGTAGGTGATGGAATGGAGAGGGCAAGAGAGCTAACTGCAAATGGGGTTTCCATGGGGCTGTCCTGAAAACCCTATTGCTATGAGAAATCAGGAGAGAGATTGTCTCAGTGAGAATCCCTCCTGTAATTCCCTCCCCAAGTGGGATCACATCCTGTCCCCTATCACAAAAGGTTCTTCTAAGGCTTATTTCATTAATTAATGTTTGTAAAGTGACAGAGATCCTCATGTAAAAGATGCTATAAAGGATCCTGAGCTCAGTCACTCCTTCCTGAGAGAGAATCCAAGGAGGAGGAAATTTTTTGGGAGTGTATGTTTTTGCCCCCCCATGGAACAGGTCCGAGGGCCAGCCTCTGTGACTCTGGCAGTTTGCTTCCTTCCTTGGCAGAGTGATTCCTTTTTAAAGACTTCTACAGCCGAGTGGCAACTGCCCTCAGCACGCCTCTTAAAGAATTGCATCTGGAGGAAACACATCCATTGGCCATGTTACCTTTCCACCCTGATTGCCAAAGGGCGGGGGAGGAGGGGCGGGGAGGCGAAGTGCAGCTCCCTGGCCTTTCCTTGTCCAACTCATTCTGCTCAGGCCTTGCACAGGTTGGGAGAAGTACATTACTGTGGTGAGCTGGCTCTCTCTTCCAATGTGGGAGGGGTCGGAGTGTGATCTGAGGGGAGAAGGTCCCCTCTGTGCCTGGGTCACAGTAATGGGCCAAATCATTCTCCCTTTCCTTTTCTGTAGTTCAGCTGTGAGAGTGCTGCATGGGAGCTTGGATTTTTTTTTCTATGTGTTTCTAGATTCTGGCTGCGGGTCCCTAGCTGTGCTCTTTGAAGGAGGAGTGATACAAAGTATGAACTATCCTGAGTCCTATAGCAATCTGGCAGTTTGTCACTGGATTATTCACGCTCCGGAGAACCATGTAATCAAGGTACAATGCAGAAAACGCTTAGACCTTTTATTCTGTGTAGATCATTTATTTTAGAAAGAAATAAGTCAATTACTAAGCATTGGCAATAAAAACTTAGTTTAGTTCGAACCTTCAATTCTTATGTGAGGTGCTGGGTCTAGTGCATAGCTGTTGTGTTGCACCCCAAAAGCAGCTGTAGTCTCATGATATTTCAGATCTGATAGAACTGTAACAAAGTTTGGGATCACTTAGCCCTGGTCTACACTTACCTGGCGATTCGGTGGCAGTCGTATCTTCATAGCTTGCGTAACTCCCGTCGACTGCTGTGCTTCCCTTCTGCAAGGCATCTTCATTGCACTGTGCCGATGGAAACCGTGTTCCCATCAATGCAGGGCTACGCCACTTGAGGGGGTGTTTTACCAGCGTCGACTTCTGGATCGATTGAGCAGGTCTTCACTGACTGCTCAATTGATACAGATAGGTCTGATCTGACAGCGGCGACTTTGCTGCTGTCAGTATAGACATACCCTTAGTCCTGGTCTACACTTACTGGGCGATTTCGGCGGCAGTTGACAGGAGTTATGCAAGCTACAGCTGTCAACCTGTCAACTGCTGTGCTTCCCTTCTGCACCGTGTCTTCACTGCACTGCGCCGACGGGAACCGCATTCCCATCGACGCAGCGCTATGCCACTTGAGGAGGTGGTTTTACTGCGTCGACTTCTGGATCAAATGAGCAGGTCTTCACTGACTGCTCAATTGATCCAGATCGGTCGATCTGACGGTGGCGACTTTGCTGCCGTCAGTATAGACACCCTTAGATTTGGGCTTTTGGCTTGACCTGCTGGCACTAGTTGCAAATTGTGGATCTGGATCCAGGTCTAAACTCAGATTTCTCCAGAATTTTGGAGATGTTTGGATTGGATGTTTTGGTTCATTACTATGAACATGAGAATGATTTAGCATTCTGTTGAAGATAAACAAAAGTATCAGTTTAATATCACACACGTCTTCTAATGGGGGACTGTATCCTGTCCTTATAGGAGCATGATCTAGGGTATTAAAGATCTGTAATAGGTCTTTCCTGTCTAGTACTACAAGTGCTATAATCTGATTCATTCCTTTTTCTTTTTAAGCTTACATATGAGTATTTTGAAATAGAGGAAAACGAAGACTGTTCCTATGACTCAGTAACAGCATATAATGATGTGACAAAAGAGGAAGAAATAGGTTTGTCTTCTGATTTTCAATACAGTTCATTGATTCAGACCTGGCTTCTATTATTCTCCTTTTGTATCTCCAAACATTATATAATGGCAAGTAAAAACTTGACAGCCAAGAAACAAATCAAAAAGAGCAATTCTCCTCTCCTACCACTAGGTGCTGAAGTGTATACTATTCTCATTACAGCACACACTGGCATTTTCACCACTGTTCCTTTTCAGAGGAATGTTATCTACTATCCATTTACTTTGATGGAGAAATATATCTACATCATTAAAATATTGGATGTTTAAATTGTTTCCTGAATGCAATGCTTAGCCCCTGTATCTCAAGGAAGGAAATACTGCCAGATACTTGTTTTGCAGCACTAGTGTTTGACACATAAATCAAACAAAACACCTCAGGTGACATGAGTTCAGTTTGCTTTTCAGGGGCTTGTTTTCCTTCATTACCCCTGTTGAACATTGGTGTAATTCCCATTGATTTGTTCCTCGTTTATGCTAGTATGCCAATAAGTTAGAGGAGAATTGGGCCTAAGGACTTGTTCTTCGGTTGTCAAGGACTTGGAACACATCATAGGCCCAATTCATCCCTGTGCTGATGCTAGTGCTGGAGCAAAGACACAGGGGGAGCTACCTTGGGTCTCCCTTTATTCAAGAACTGCTATGGACCAATTTGGCCCCTGGTGCAGTCTAAGGAAGCTCTGATGATTGCTCAAATTTGCACCTCTTGAAATGACTCCTATAGGCCTCTGCAGGAATGCAGAACTCCCATGGCTAATGCCTTGCCACTTCAGCCCATCTCAGGCATTGGGTTGAGTGGAATGTAAAGATGGCAGAGCCAGGTCTGTGGCTCCCACGGGAGATTTCTGCACTGGGGATATTTCTCAAGGGAGTCCTATTTCAGACCCTTTGCGGCAGCACAAGGCTGAATTTACCTATAGTCTTGGATTGCTCTTTACTGACAAGAACTGGCTTTGTTTGGGGGAGTCTGAAAGCAGCTGGAGAATGTTGCTGTGCTATTGGGGTACTGGGGACAGCTTTGTGTCTTTGTAAGGTAACAGTAGTTTTTTTGAGATGAGAAAGTGAGAGGAAAGGGGACATGAAACATCTCTCCTAACGGGGTGGTGCCATTTATACACTACAAACTGTATTCATTTTTGTAACAACTTTGTCAGTTAATGACAGTGGGACACTTGGATAAAGCAAGGAAAACCAACTCCTCAATGTATTCCTCCCACAGCTGTGAAACATGATGAAAAGGACACCAAATACCCCAAATGGAGCTGGCAGATATAAATCTACAAATGAATGCTCCATAAATCCTTCTCTTGACAGCTAAACTTAGACATGGACCTAAGTTTAATCATCCTGAGACATTGGAGAGATTTTAAACTTAAACCCACAATGAATTTTGCAAATGATTTCTATATTTATAGACCAAAATCCTGGATCCAAATTCCTTGGAATTTTGGGAAGTTTAGAATTTGAATCAAAATATTGTTGCTGAGTTCCACAAGAGCTCGTTCAAACATGCAAAACTCAGTTTCTTTCCAATCATATTTGTGTTTTGGAAAATGTGTGCTTCTCCTTTCCTCCTCCCCCTTTTCTCCTGTTGCCTATAAAATATATCATAAAAGAATAATAATTAATTATAAATCCTGGTTCTGTCTTTAGCTAGGTCTTGTGGGTTTGCTATCCCAGCTCCTGTTCTGAGCACTTCCAGCATGATGCTGATCATCTTTCATTCAGATGAAACCGAGACCTTTGGCGGGTTCCGAGCCACATTCTCCTTCATTCATGTAGCAGGTAAAAGAATTGAAACATACTGTATACATGGTAGCCTGCTTTTTGGGGGCAGCATGTGAGGCTCTGCAGTGAGTCTTGGTATTTCACCTGGTTTTGTTCTGGATAAGTCTCCGTTGATAAAATGTAGCAATGAGAAAAACCTATTCTGAATCCACTCGGCCACGGACTCTAAGGTCTATAGAATGGGTGTAAGTAATGCATCCAGAAATCTATAGGCGTAGGTTTTGGGTGCAAGTTTGAGTCATATCTTGACATAGATGGACTGGTACTCCTCCAATCCCAAGTGAAAAGCCTGCTGCAGCAGGGCAATTTTTGGGACCTAAATTATGGGGAGTGACGTGTGCCATTAAATAATCTTGCAGCCACTATTAAGAACCAGCTTTTCCTTCTATGGAATGATCTTTTGGGAGGTTTTAGGTCATAGGCAGGTTAATAGTCAAAAGCCCAAGTCTACTCCATCCTGTTCTCTGCTGGCTGCTGAAGTTAAAAGCTTATGTAGCTAGAACTGATCGAAACTTGGAAATTCCAACATTTTGAATTTTTTTTTGTTCCAAACTGGAACAAAAATTCGAAATTTTACAGACGGAGAAACTGAAGTAGTAAGGTGAAGCAACTTGACTAAGGCTAGCTTACCCAGGCCTGTGATTAGACAACTCCAGAGCAATCATCTTTCATTTATGGAATTTTGTTCAATTGCAGTTGCATAAATTGCTGAGAATCTGTCCGTGGGACATATGCAATAAGCAACTTCCAGTGGAGACAAGTTCAAACAGAAGGAGGCTCTACTTATGGACCACAAAGGTCGTTAAGCCTTAGCTACAGTGATATGCCAGAAATATAGAGGGTGAAATCTTGGCCTCGCTGAAGTCAATAGTAAGAACGTAACGGCCACAATGGGTCAGATCTATGGTCCAATTAGCCCAATATCCAGTGTCTGACAAAGGCCAGCACTAGATGCTTCAGAGAAAATGAACAGAAAAGGGCAATTTTGAGTGATCCATCCAGTCTTAGCTTCTGGCAGGTGGAGGTTTAGGGACACCTGGAGCATGGGGTTGCTTCCATGAAAAACTTGGCTAATAGCTATTGATGAACCTATCCTCTATGAACTTATCTAGTTCTTTTTTGAACCCTATTATACTTTTGGCCTTCACAGCATCCCATGGCAATGAGTTCCACAGCCTGACTGTGCATGGCGTGAAGAAGTAGTTCCTTATGTTTGTTTTAAACTTGCTGCCTATTCATTTCATCGAGTGACTGCTAGTTCTTGGGTGAATGAGTAAATAACACTTCCCTATTCACTTCCCCCCACCATTCATGAATTTAAAGACCTCTATTATATTCCCACTTAGGTGTCTGTTTTCTAAGTCGAACAGTCCCAATCTTTTTAATCTCTCCTCGTATGGAAGCTGTTCCATACCCTAATCATTTTCATTGCCCTTCTCTGCACCTTTTCCAATTCTAATGTATATATTTTGAGATGGGGCAACCAGAACTGCATGCTGTAATCCAGGTGTGGGCATACCATGGATTTATATGGCACAATGATACTTTCTATTTTATTATCTATCCCTTTCCTAATGGTTCCTAACATTCTGTTAGCTTTTTTTGACTGCGGCTGCACATTGAGTGGATGTTTTCAGGGAACTACCCAGAGTGACTCCAAGAAATCTCTCTTGAGTGGTAACAGCTAATTTAGATCCCATCATTTGGTATGTATATTGGGATTTGCTTTGCTTTTGACTTCAGTGGCGCCAAGATTTCACCCCTTGAGTTTAGCCACTGGATTGGGGTCTCTGTTACTTTGTTAAATCCATTCTAGTCTCTGTCCACCAATTAGAAGACACAGCAGCCAAACTAAAACATTGGTGCTTCATTTTTGTTTGCTCAGCTCATGGTTTACATAGGGCATGATCCTCCAGTCCCTACAGAGTCAGAACCCCAGTTGGAAACAACAGAAGTCTGTCCTGTGTAAGTTCTGCAGGATCAGGCTGAAAAATGAATTAGGTCCAGAGCTGGGAATGAAACCAAAGACTGTGTATGCATTACACTACAAAGCCTACACTGGCATAGTCCCTTAGTGTAGATGCAGTATACACCAACAGCAGGCATTCTGCCCTACCTGGGTGGTGGTAGGTTTGCTGACAGACATTCTCTTCTGTAGGCATGGCTGTGTCTACACTGGGGATTTTGCCACAAAAGATATGTTGCTTGGTAGTGTGATATTCTTTTTTCATACCCCAGACTGACATAAGTATGCTGGTATAAGTTTTGAGTTTAGACTAGGCGTCAGTCTAGTCATTGCCAGTCATCTGCTCTAACCATCAGACCAAACTGAGGAATATCTGTTACAGGGATCAAAGGAAAATCCTGAGAATTAAGACAAACTCTGATTTCTATGTGTATTGATGTTGATATTGTTGTGATTATTAATATTAGTAACAATAGTAGCCACCAATATGTGCTAGGCACTATCAAAAAACTCAAGAAATATGGTCCGTGCTCTGTCATGCTCACAAGCTAAGGACACTCAGTTAGACAAACAAGTACTAGATGTGGTAAAGCAGATGTACCTGAAGATTCCAGTAATCAGAGGTAGTCTCCACCCCGTAGTTAGACAAACTAATAATTTCTTGTGGTGTTAGTAACTGTTGTGATAAAACCAGGTGCAACTTCATGTGAGATATACTAACTGTCTATTTTCACTTACTAGATTTAAATATATCAGATTCAAACAATGAAGCAGCACTTCCTGAGCGTCTAAATACCACCACAGAAATTCCAGGTAAGTCAGCCTGTGTTAAGCCTCCTTCAGTGGAAATGTGGGTTACAATTTGGGATGGGAGGAAGAAGAATGCCTTATGATCGTACCTTGAGTTGCTCCAAGATGCTCCAGTTGAAAAGAAATAAAGATATAAAGGTGTAAAGAAATAAAGAGTTGGCTTTAGGATGGTAGGGCCTGATTCGCTAGTGCCTGCACCTTGTGCAGTCACTTACACCAGTAAAACATGGGTTTAAAATGCCACTATTTTGATTTGGTAGCGTTTGGAAAAAACCCACTTTGTACTGGTATAAATGATAACACAAGGCACTGGAAAATCACACCTGTAGTTTTCGAAATTGCCTTTTCACCCCCAAAGGTTTATAAAGAGTGGGAGGAGTCCTCAATATACTACAGACCTGAGACTAATTTGTTGAAACTGTAGATATGGTACTGAAGATGATCTTATTCTTACAAACAGGCTCTCTCTCTCCTCAGGGGTGCTCTGTTTCTGCGAAGAGCATCTTCACTTGGTGGTGGTGTCCCTACACGTTTTGATCCATTGCAATGGGGAGGTTTAGGGTTAGGCAAAAAAAGGTTGCTGAGGTAGGCTACCCCCACAGTAAATGCAGAGTCAAGCAAATGTAAACCCTTTCCCCAACTGAAAATTGAACTCTCCTTGAGTATATAAACCCTCTCTGTTCCATATTACCAGATGACATCTGTGGAGTGCCTTCAAATCAGCCCAGGTTTCTCTTCAGTAGGATAATGGGTGGTGAGGAAGCTGTGCCTTACTCGTGGCCTTGGCAGGTCAGCATACAGATTTCAGCCGAACACATCTGTGGAGGAGCAGCTCTTACCAAAGAGTGGGTTGTCACAGCTGCTCACTGCTTTAATTATAAGTAGGTACATGTGGGAAGAAGATACTGTAAGATTTCAGGGGAGGAGTTCTTTATCACAAGATGTCAAGTACAATGTGATGTATTTGTTTGGATTTTGTTCTATTAGGTCGTTTTAAAGCATGGACAGCTAACATCTTCCCATACAATCAATTTGGCACTTAAGAGGATACTGATAAGATTTTTAGTCCCCAGATATCTCTGTCAGCCCCAGGGGAAATTCCTCTCTGATTGTACTGTGCCCTCCATAGCATGAGCTGCAGCGCCCATCTACAAATCCAGAAGATCCCTCAAAATCTGTGTGGATCCTGAGCGACCAACTGGAGGCTGGGTCTACCTGCCTAGAGGGTGGTGACAGGCTTGTTATTATTAAGAATCTCATAAACCTGTTGGGCCAGGTTCCACAGATCTGACTTCTTGTTAATGGGGTGGGGAAGGGCACTTTT
The DNA here is from genome assembly GCF_026122565.2 of Emydura macquarii macquarii. NCBI lineage: Eukaryota > Metazoa > Chordata > Testudines > Chelidae > Emydura > Emydura macquarii. The sequence goes on from NW_027133377.1 coordinate 913,299, forward strand.
ATTGAAGGAGTTAATCATGGACCTTGGCAGCAGCAGCTCCCTCTAAAAATATGTTTTCCAAAAACTTTTTTGCATATTTTCTAGATCATTTGAAGTGAGTATTATATGACTGTTTTCATGTTCTGCTTTAATGAAAAGCACATATAAAGATCCTCCTGTTCTCACTATCAGGCTGTCTTCCCATGGGGGGAGCGGACTCGCTTTCTGCAAGAGATTCTTCTCCCAGGGGTGACCCTAGAAATTCTGGTCCATTTTCAAATGATCTTGAGATTGTCTTAAAGATCAGGGGTCAAATTTTCAGAAGTGACTTAGGCATTTAGGATCTTAAATCCCACTGATTTTTTTCAATGGAACTTAAGATCTGAAGTGCCTAAGCCACTTCTGAAAATGGGACTTAGGTGGCTTTGGAAATTTTACCCCATGTATCCTGCTGTTGCTGTATTTAAAAAAACCAAAACAACCCTGTGAGAACCAGGGCCAGAGGGAAATTCTACATTGCATGTTGTCATCACATCAGAATCTTTTTATGGCCTCTGATAGTTCTGCATTAATCCACCCGTGTATTTGTTGTATCTGAACAAAAAGAGACTATTGTAAAGGGTATGATGGTTTTTCTGTTGTATTTTTTTTGTCTGTGATTCTTTTAATCATTTTATTTTATTTTTTTATGAAAAACTGACGTGAAATTAAAAGACTGGTGTTAAACGTTGGCTTTGTCCTTAGGGTGTCTAGGCCTTGCTGCTTCTCTAGCTGCTTTGCATAAGAATCAGACCCTACAAGCTCCTTCCTTCCGGCCCAAATTATTCTTTTGCCTAATCCCACTGACAAATTACGGGATTTGATCGTGCTCCCATTGAAGTTAACGGCAAAATTCTGGTGGCTCAGGGCATTGGTATTTGTATGGGGGATCTTAGATTTTTAAGGATTTATCATGCCTGATATTGTTAGACAGACTTCCTGGTGAGAACAGCCCTGAGAATGTTCCTGCTTTCTTCTTCTTTTTGAGGGAACAGTACAGAGATATATGGATGGTGGTTGCTGGACTCCATGATATTACAGAGCAAGAGCACAGTCAGGTATTTTGAATTAAACCTGGTTTGTACGTTAAATACGTTTCACTAACTAGTAGCATGCAGGATGCAGCAGGTTACTGAACTGCTGTGCCCATGTAAATGAAAGTTACGCATGGGCACAAAGCAGTTTAAGTGCCAGCACAGAACTCTGAGGTGAGTGGTCATGACCCCCAAACTCTGGGCACTGCTCCCAACTCACACGTGTGCTGGGTGCAGGCAGCGCATGGCAGAGGAATGGCTCAGCCACAACTGCTCCAGTATCCTAGCTCTGAATTCTGTAAGACCTGGTGCTTGTTGCCAATACAAATGCTTTCCACTGTCACAGAAAAGTGGCAGTGACTGCTATGTGCATCCCTTCTACATCCCATTCTGCTGATTTAGTTCCTGAATGTCCTACATTACCTGCGAGGACAGGACAGCTGCTTTCTAGCAATTAATCATTATTCATGTCGGCTCTTCTTCATGCACCATTCCCATGGCTCCAGGCAAATATATAAAACTGGAATGCTTTAAGGCACCAAGCTTCCAGCTCATTCAATTAATTGCTGTGTCTTCCCTTTTCTAGAGAAGATCCGTGAAGCAGTACATTGTGCATCAAGATTTTAACGAGATCACTATGGATTCTGATATTGCATTACTGCAATTGACTGAGCCCCTGGAGTTTAATCACTACGTGCGTCCAGTGTGCCTGCCTGAGAAAAACAAGGAGGTTCAGCCTTCTAGAGTGTGCATTACCACGGGATGGGGTATTCATAATGAAGGTATGCAAGCTTTTCCACTTCATGGTGCTGTCCATACCACAGATGTATTTTAACAAACATTATAGGGCACATGAGAAAGTGAATCTTTGTTTGGCTCCTAGAAAATTAATGTGTTAATTGGGATCTGTTCTTAATTACATGGATTGTGTGCATATGGGGTGGGGTCAGAATTAGCTATATTAAACTATGGTACAGTTTGCAGAGGGGGAATATTGGAAACATTATCACTTGAAACATTTAAAAATAGGAAAAATCATGAGAAAAGGTATAGTAGAGAGCAATCTTGCAATATCAGGAGGATGGGCTTAGTGATCCCAGGGATATATGTCGGCCCTTGTGTCTGTGACAGTGGCAGGAGGTGGGTGTATATCAGTGTTTATCACTGATTCATGTTTTTGGTGATTTTAAGATGTTTTTCACTTCAAGACAGAGTAAAGTCCAATAAACTTCAGCAGTTGGAAGTCCCAGTCCTAGACTCTGAGATGTGTCAGAACTACTATGTAAACAATCCCGGCAAGGTGACACAGCAGATGCTCTGTGCTGGATTCCCTCTGGAGGAGGGAAAGGACTCATGCACAGTAAGTTAACACAAAAGTGCAGCTATTGGGCTTATCAGGGAACTGGAAGGATCTTTGATTCTGAAATAGGGAGTGCCGAGAGGTGAGTGGAAGGGACTGTTTCACTGTGGACAAAAATTGCTTATCTGGTACATCTGGAAACAATTTGTCATTCCAACGGTGCCATTAATTATTCATATTACGCCCCCACCCACACACCACTAAAATGGCACAAAGTTCTTGAGCCTGTGATAAAAAAGAAGGTAGAAAAAGAAATGAGTTAAGTATGAATCAAATACATAATAAGTCAAGGTTTGCCATGGCAGCACATTAAAAAGGTAATGTTAAGTTGTAACATAAGCCATTTTCTCTCACAATGTAGGGTGACTCAGGTGGACCATTAGTTTGTTCTTCAGAAGATTCAGGATTTTACACCCTCAGTGGACTAATAAGCTGGGGCTTTGGTTGTGGAATTAAAAACTATCCCGGAGTATACACAAACGTTGCTGTTTTCATTGACTGGATCAATCAGTACATTAACAATACTGGTATGTATGGGGGGAAGGGGAAGCCTCTGAGATTGCTTTAGGTGCCCAACCTAAGGCACATTAAAAGGGCTAGTCCTTTTCAGACAACAGGTCCTCAGCACTTTCTGAATGGCAGACCCCTTTAACCTGACTTTTTTGTTTCCATTTTCACCAAAAAGTTTAGTAGCATTTGGACATCTAAGTTAATGAATGCCAGTGAAAATGAGGTAGGATCAGAGACTAACCTAGGGAAAGAACAAGATAAAATGTACTTAGATAACTTAGATGTCTTCAAGTCACCACAGTCTGATGAAATACATCCTAGAATACTTAAGGAGTTGACTGAGGAGATATCTGAGCCATGAATGATTATCTTGAAAAAATCTTGGAAGACTGGAGAAATTCCAGAGGACTGGAAAAGGGCAAATATAAGAGCCCATCTATAAAAGGGGAAAAGGACAACCCGAGGAATGACAGACCAGTCAGCTTACCTTCAGTACCCAGAAAGATAATGGACCAAATAATTAAGCAATCAATTTGAAAACACCTAGATGATGATAGGGTGATAAGTAACAGTCAGCATGGGTTTGTAAAGAACAAATAAGGTCAAACCAACCTAATAGCTGAATGAATTGAGTGGGGTGGTATCTCTTTAAAAATTGTGGCAGCCTCTTTGGGCCAGATCCTCAGCTGTTGTAAATTGGAGCAGGTTTGTTGACGTTAGCAGAGGCCTGATGATTTGCACCAGCTGAGGATCTGGCTCCAGGTGCCTAAACTTGTGACAGCCTCTCAGCAAGAAAGCTGAGTTAGAATGCAGAATAATCTGCTTCTCTGCCCTACGGGGTGCCTTTTTTAGCAGCAGGTTTTAAAATTTGCAAGACATTTTGCTAGTTAAGATAATTTAACATTAATTGCCAGTCTTGGTAACACATTTAACTACAGAAATTCTTGCTGAGGGCTTGTTTACATAAAATGTAATCAGTATAGAGATGATGCAACAGCTTTTCTGTCTGTGCTGTTCACTAATATGAGTACATTGCTACCATATGCAGGCAAGGCACAAGGATTTCCAAACTTTCAAGACAACAGCTAAGTTCAGTGGAGACCTGGTACCTCACATCATCTGGTCCAGCGGTTCAGCCTTCACAATGGAATTCTCCATGGCCTCTGGTGACCTTACTTCTGTGACTTCTGGGTGACTTAACGATTTTCATGACACCAAGTAAAGATTAAAATTCCTTTGAATGGGGCTTTTGGACATTAAACTCCTCATTTTGTATTTAGAAAACTCAGTGGATCTGTAAGTTAAGGGATGCATTTCATGGGAACATATTCATTTTAATCCCTTGCATCTTTTTAATAATATCAACATCTTGTACATTTAGCAGAGTTTGTTTTTGTTTTGGTTTTTTTGGTACATTTTACTGCTCCTGATTTGCCTTTCACTTGTTTACACCAGTTAATTCCATTGATTGCAATGACTCTCGTCCGTTTAAGTGGAAGGAGAATCAGGCCCATTGTGTTTGGCTTTGAAACTAAACTTTTATGAATTGTTAATATTTCGTTAGAGGGCTTGAAATCAGTCATATTCATCTATTAGTTTCTGTTAGGATGACCTCTTTAATAGTTAGTCAACAGAGGAAATGTTGACTGGAAGGACTAAGACAGGACTGCAAGATTTGGCCCAGTATTTTTATATGTATTATCTGACCATATAATAAAAATAGTTATGCACTGAAAGTGGCTGCATGAACTTTTGTAGAGTCTAACTTCTTGGGGGACTAGGATTCCATTATGGTTCATAGATTCCATGTTCAAAAGGCACCATTGTGATCATCTTGTCTGACTTCCTGTGTAATACAGGCCATGGAACTTCCCCAACATAATCATAGAGCATGCCTTTTAGAAAAACATCTAATCATGATTTCAAAATTATCTGTGATGGAGAATCTATTGATACCATTGGTAAATTGTTCCAATGGTTAAATACTCGCACCATTAAAAAAACTATGCCTTATTTCCAGTCTGAATGTATCATGCTTCACCTTGCAGCTATTGGATCATGTTATACCTTTGTCTTCTAGACTGAAGAGTTCATTATTACATGTTTGTTCTCCAGTAGATACTTGTAGACTGTAATTAAGTCACCCTTTAATTTTCTCTGTTTAGACTAAAAGATCAATCTATTTAGTTTATTATAAAGCATATTTTCTAATCTTTTAACTAATCTCATGGTTCTTCTCTGAACCCTCTCTCCAATTTATCAACATCCTTCTTGAATTGTGGACACAGAACTGGACACACTATTTCAGAACAGTCACACCGGTGTCAAATATAAAGGTAAAATAACCTCTCTACTTGTACATGAGATTCCCATGTTTATGCATCCCAGAATTGCATTTGCTCTTTTGTCCACAGTGTCACACTGGGAGTTCATGTTCAGATGATTATCCACCATGACCCCCAAATCTTTTTCAGAGTCACTGCTTCCTAGGATAGATCCTGTAAGTATGGTCTATGTTCTTTTTCCCTAGATGCATACTTTCTACAGATAGCTGTATTAAAATGCATATTTTTTACATGCACCCAGTTTACCAAATGATTCAGATTGCTCTGAACCAGTGAATTCACCTCTTCGTTATTTACGACTTCCCAATTTTCATATCATTGGCAAACTTTATCAGTGATGATTTTATGTTTTCTTTCAGGTCATTGATAAAAATGTTAAATAGCATAGGGCCAAGAGCCAATCCTGCGGGACCTCACTGAAAACCTGCTCAATGACAAGTCCCCATTTTGAGACCTACGTCAGCCAGTTTTTAGTCCATTTAATGTGTGCCATGTTAATTTTATGTCGTTCCATCTTTTTAATCAAAATGTCATGTGGCACCAAGTCAAAGCCCATACAGAAGTTAAGTATATTACATCAACACTATTACCTTTATAAACCAAACTTGTAATCTCATCAAAAAAATCAAGTTAGTTTGACAGGAACTATTTTCCATTGACCCAAGTTGATTCTCATTAATTACATTACTCTCCTTTAACACTTTAGTAATTGAGTCCCATATCAGCCATTCCATGTTGGGAACATGGATTACAAGGTACATCAATGAAGAGTAAGAATTAAGATTGTCACTGTTGAAACTTCAGCCACTTCCAACTTCAGATCTTCCAAGACAAGAGCCTAGAAACATACACAGAACTCATACATGATGGCCTGACTAATTTGCACATGCAAATTCTGTAACAAGGTGATCCTTGCAAGTCAGATATTTTCACATGCAAACAGCAGTTGTTTATCTAATGCCTAAATGGCTACTTGAATGTACAAATACCTGATTTGCAGGTGGTATTTCAGTGACTGTCAAAGCAAATTAGCTGCACAATTGCACATGCATTTTTGTGCCTTCCTGTGTTTGAAAATCTGGATCCATAAGTCAGTTTAGAAAAGATCATAAATATAATGGCACAATATTTACTTTTAAAGAATAATCAAGTCAAAGAAGAGTTATTTTAATGACCAAGGTAAATAGTCAGAATGCAGGTAAAGAGCCCAATACTGATTATATCAATTTCACTAGCAAAATTCCCATTGTCTTCAGAGATCTGTCACAAAGTTTCTGTCAGACAGTTGTAAGCAGTCTAACCTTTGAACCTTTAAATGGTTTGGGACTTAGTCTTCTGATTTTGTTTTTCTTTTGTTATGGTGCAACTGAGTAAGTTTTAGACAACTGTGCAAAACAAAGAGAATATTGATCTCAGAACAAATGCATCAGGCCCCTTTGACAAGATTCTTGTCAAAACCTTACCAAAAACTCCAGAAGCACACGAAAATACTTCAAAACCTAAGGCTTTAAAGCTTAGGGAAAGAAAAGACATTGATCATTTACTCCGTGTAACCCCATAGTTTGACCAGACTAAATCACAGCCATTTTGCATGTATTTAGCTATTATTAACTAAAAGCAGAATACTATATAGCTAGGAATAATTGTTAGGGATTTTATAGGCAAGGCCAAATTGTTGCAATTGCAGCTTTGCTAATTAGAATGAAAGAAGGGAAAAAAGGAAAGAACAGTAGACACAAGCAATTGTATACAACAAATTCTCAGAGATTCAATATGTAATAAATTAAGGCTCTATAATATTTATTGTTCATAAGCAGTACCTGTTGCTTTTGATGGATGAATAAGATCTATGAAGAAATCTCTCCTGCTTGTGGGAATGTGGGGGAAATATTCCTTATAATTTTTCATTGTATGTGAGTCTTTATTGATGGTCAAGGGTACTGAAAGCAGTTTTATTACTTTTGCACAGCTCTAGTTATAACTCTGTTGATGTCAAAGGATATCGGATGTCATCCACCTGTGTCAGAAAGGAATTTGAGGCTTGGATGCTACCCATGAAACAGAATTATAGGTGTGATTGAAAAGGATGTGGTGAAAAACTGCTGGGGTTAAAGAATCAAATACAGAATGTTACTTTGCCAACCTTTGTTTTATTTTTAATAGAATTTTTCATACACAAAGAAGAGAGACCAAGGCCTGATTCCCATTTTCACTACGACCACTTTATTGTACTCTGGTAAATGACAGTTACATCTACTTCAATTATTTTTCCTGCCATGGTGGTGTAAAGTGGAATGAGTGTAGATGAAAATCAGGCTCCAAGAATCCAAAATCAAGATGAAATTATTTTTCATGAAATGCAAGTGAAAACAGTCCTCTCAGTAACAGTGTATGGAAGCAAATTAAAGCTTTATTTTGCATTTTTATCTGGAATAGGCATTTGTTTTCTTCCTACTGAAATAATTAGCATTAAAAACAACTACTACTATTTCTTAATGTCCAGAAAAAGTACACAGAGGTGCTGTGTTTTGCTTTCACAGAGTAATTAGTAAGTAAAGTGGAAGTTCCAGTCTTGTGTGATCAGGCTATCTGATACCCTGGTTACATGTGATGCATCTGTGACCAACCACTTAGCTAGTTAGCTCTGAAACATTAGGCCTAGCGTATGCATGAATGTTAGAATCCAACCTTGTAAACACTTATGGATGGATGCCACACCTGGTAGAAAGTATTTGAAAGAAAAATTTGCCCCTTAATTACTAGCAGAAGTTCATATCTTCTGGAAGAAAGTACTCTCTCACAAAAGCAACCAATTTCTGTAAGCAAGAGCATATGTCCATTGCACTGGAAATGTAGTCCTTGCAATGGTATGAAGCAGGAAGGTGATGTTAGCATAAATCTCTATCCAATGGGAGAAGATATCAGAAACCCTGTGGATCTCAGACTCTGCATGGGTATCTGTGTTGCCTTCACGTGGCTTTCAAGTCTTTACTGCATTATCTCCTCCCTTACCCACTGAGGATGGCACAGCTGACTCCTGTGTTATGCTGTTCCCAGTTCTCCACCTTTGCTTGTGCTCAGGTGAGCCCCACTGGAGAACACAGAACAGCAGTAACTTATGTGTCATATTCTCCTTAGATATACTTTGTCTGGGAGCATGTACAGCAGTTATTTCTGACTCCTTCACCCTCTGGATGGTCACACACCTTTTCCTTTGTGGTGGTCTGATGGCAACTGCATCATGTGTTACTCCATTTGTTTTCCACATGGTCTTCACAGGCCTATTTTCTCTTGTTTTATCCCTGTTGGCTTCCCTCTGTGCTATATAAAAGCAAGAAGTATATGGGCCATAATTTTAATTTTTTGTGGAAGAAAATTGCCTTCAAAGAAGCAAGTTTTTCCTTTCTGAAACCAGAGAGAGTGGGCCTGATTTTTCAGGCACTTATATCAGTGTAAATTAAGGAGTAATTCCAGTGGAGTCGATGGTCCAGTTTTATGCAGGTGAAACTCTAAGTGGAGTAGAATCAGGCTTAATATTTTAAGGAAGGAATCAGAATTTCACATGGCCCAGAATCCATCCTGTGGCTGGCAAGACAGGAAGACCATCACTAGAGGAAAGTGAAAAACAATATTGGCTAGAAAGAGGCCTTAGAAATGGTCTCGAATAGTCAAAAGAGCAGATAAAAATCTACTCCTGAAATTGTTCCAAGAGTTATAAGACCCCTTTCCTTGCCTTCACCTTATCATAGGGCTTGAAGTCCATGAGAGAAGACACATTCTTTTCCTACCAAAAGCAGTTCAAAATGCAACTGATAATCCCAGTCACACAGCTCTGCAATGATGAGAGTCACAGCAAAATATGCTGGAGGCCACATGTTTGAAACTAACATTTTCTGATGTTTAGGATTAATTCCTTACTGAGAAATTTGAGTGTTTTGTGTTTAGAGTTTTTTTTTTTTATTTTAGTTTTGGGAGCTGTTTTGTCAAGGCTCTGGGGTTTTTTTAACCTTCCACTGTAGCAGGCATGACTCCCTTGCTGGTGGATTCTCTGTACCTGAAAGTATTTAAACCATGATTTGAGGACTTTAATAACTCAGTCATAGGTTAGAGGTTTATTACAGGAGTGGGTGGGTGAGGTTCTGTGGCCTAAATTGTGCAGGAGGTCAGACTAAATGATCATATTGGTCCCTTCTGACCTTAGAGTCTGTGAGTCTAAGTCTCCAAACGGTAAATTGAACAACATGGAAACTTTTATATAAAAATTATTTTGCTTTCATTAGTCTTTATTTTAAATTTTCATAAGTATAAATTGTTTTTCCACATTGTACAAATTAAGCATTATTTTGCCATGGAAAATAAGTCATGTCACTTCAATCAACATTTCAGGCAACAGAATCCAACAGCTTCTGTCATGGAAATAAGTCTTATGCTGCCACTGAATTCTGTGTGTCCTGATTATGATGGTGTGTGTGCATTGCTCATTACGTTTCACTGATTTAACGGTTTCCTTAATGTAACTACTGAATTGTAAATCAGGGCCTCTTCCAGAGTCTATCTCTGTTCTCTGGCAGTCTGAATAATAGGGGGAATGAATGGTGATGGGGAGAAAACAGTGATAAGAAAGGTAAAAATTATAGGAACCAAGGAAAAAAGGAGTGTAGAGGTACTGGATTATACAGTTTTTCCTCTTTTTATAAATCATAATGACTTCATTATATGACATGACTGCATGCATTTTACTTTCAGTTTGGATAACTTCACAAGCATGACAAAATCTCCAAGTGTTACCAAAGTTAATACACCAAGAAACTGTGTCTAGGACAGGTTTAATATGGTACTGAGGTTTTATATCTTGCAAACTTTTTTTGTACCACTGTCCATAACTTGACAGTGGAAAATTATTGCTGGCATCTTTCCTTCCTCACTCTTTTTAGTAGGATTTTTTGTGTGTGTGTGCTATTTTAGGACATGTCTAAACTGTGGGGACTATACTGGCATCACTCCGGTACCATAACTATGCCAGCATAACCCCATCGTGGCAACGCAGCCTACATTGGTGGAAAGGATTTTCCATCCGTGTAGCAATATCACTTCCCCGAGTGACAGTAGCTATTCAATGGAAGCATTCTCTCGCTGATTTAGCAGTGTCTACACTGGAGGTTATATCAACATAGTTATGTTACTCAGAAGTGTGAAAAATCCACACTTCTGAGCAACATAGCTATGTCAGTGTGATGGGATGTTCACACTACACAAGGCAGAGCAGGGTAAATTAGATTAATTACCTGATAAACTGCACCTGGGGGAGAGCCAGGGATTGAAAGTTTGGTTGATGAAGGACTCAAGCAGAGAAGGAACAGTCGGGATTAGCATACAGCTAGAAAGCTGGTGGCAGAGAGGGAGCCTGTAGCCACTCTCTGGATATTAGAGAGGGAAAGAGGGAAACTTAGGGGAACGGGTATGTGAAAAAGCACAGAGAAATGGCAGCAAGATTTAAGATGGTGCAGACGTTGGCTGCTGATTAGAGGGGTCTCTAAACTGGAATCTGGAGTAGAGGGTGGGCCCAGATTCCCTTACCAGCCAATGGGGGAGCGATACACTCAGGGTCGTGAAATGAAGACTGCTATTTTGTGAAAGACTTTGATACCTCAAAAGGGGAGGACTATAGTGACCTGGCCGGGGGGGAGGGGCAAACCATGAAGAGAGAGCACTTTGAGTCACATAGAGAAAGAGAAGTGGCAGGGTGCACAAGCGAGTGACAGAAGGGGGTGTCAGACCTGGCAAACTAATCCACAGGTGGGCTACTTAGGAGGCGCCAGAGCGGTGAGTGAAACATGTTACAGTCAACCTAAATTTTAAGTATAGACCAGGCTTTAGCCTGGTGAAATCCAGTGGTTAGGGCACAGGACTCAAACTCAGGAAACTTTGATTACGTTGATGGTCTGTTACTTCCTATGTGATCTTGGGTCAGTCACTTTAACTGTGCACCTCAGTTTCGTCAATTGTAAAATGGAGATGATAATACCCTCTTTTGGGAAGCAATTTGAGATCTATAGATAAAAAGAATTATATTAGTGCTTATTATAGAAAGGCTTGCATAACAGCTGGAGCAAAAGGTAGAAAATATTGTAATTTCCATCTTTTCACTGACACATTGATTAAAAAGTTTACAGTCTGTCTGCTCTATTCTATTGTCTGTTTTCTTTTATGTTAGTTGGTTTGTGAAAGATTGTCAGTATTTTGCACCATAATAAGGCAATCTGCAGAGTACAATTTCTGTGCGGGAAATCTATAGCAGTGTTTGTTAAGCTGCTGTAGAGGAGAATTTAATTAATCTAAAAACTACATTAAAAGAACATGAAGGTTGTTTAAGCAAGCACTCAACCTTAATTCTGGCAATTCCTAACTTTTTTCTGTGCAACCTTGATTCTGCCCCACTGGACATGCAAATTATGATAGTTTTTAATTACATGTTCCCATGCTACTTTATCCACCGGACCCCTGCCTCATGTGGGGATCAACTGGGAATGAATTAGTGTTGTGTAGTGAAAAAGCTTGTTGCCTGTAGGACCCCTGCATCATTTCTCTTTTGTTGAAGAACACTGCCAGTGTTCCTACTTGATGCTGGGCTCGGCACTTAAATCAGACTTTTCAGTTGACCACTATGTTCCTCATTCTCTGGGTACATAACTTGAAACACTTGGGATCAGTGGGGTACCGTGGGTCTCTGGCACCCTGCCCTGGGGCCTTGCTTACATTGGTGCCCCCCCACTGCAGCGCCCTGCAGGGGAGGGTGTCTGCGAGCCCATGTTCCACTCTTCCCCGTTGGCGTCAACAGTGTCGGTAGTGCCCCAAGGGGGTGTGTGTGTGTCTGTGGGCCCGTTTCCCGCTGTCTCCCTGCTGTGGGGCCTGCCTGGTGGGGGGGGCATAGGGTGACAGGCTCCGGTCCCCATGGCTTCCTCATTGCACCCAGTGCAGGGGTGGAGGGACTGGAAGGAAGCCCTGGCAGCCTGTGAGAGGCGGAGCCCTGGCCTGGCCCTCCCTCCCCGCTTGGGATTTGTCTTTCATTTGTGCTGAGCACTCACAAGTGCAACAGAGATCAATGACAGCTGTACTCTGAACAGATAAAACACTATAAAATACTAAGGCCTCTGAAAAATCTGGTTTTAGGCTTTTCAGATAGAGCACCCAAAGTAAGCTGACGCTTTTGATCATTTTGGGTTTGATCTATTATGTGCCTCAGTTCCCTATGTGTGAAAAGGGGCTAATATCAGCTCACCTCAGAAATATTGTGAAGGTAAATTCATTCATGTTTGCAAAGAATTAAGCTTTTACTGACAATAGAAAAGCCCCTGAGGAAACTGATAATTCTGTAGGCAGTGCAGGGCTTGAATAGTATGCAGTAAATTAGGCTTAGGGCCACATATTGAATGAGAGGGTTTGGATAAAAAGAAATATTAAATAACCGCTTATTCAGTGGGCCCTGTCAATCCATGACTACTGAAAGAGGTTGAGGGGGGAAAAGAAACCCCAGGATCATGTAATTAAAGACTCTGTCATACTGCATGTGCACAAAGGGGCTTTCTGGTATTTTCTAATTTTTATTTGACTTTGCAACCCTCATATTCCTTTCACTTAGTTGTGTGGGCTGTATTTAAGGGTTAGCAGCACAGTGGTGACAGCAATAGGCATTATTTGTTTTTTATTGGGGCTGTGAGTGCTATAGCTGTGGGGGCCTGTGTGTTGCTTGGCACTGGGAACATGGTATGTGCAGTAGAAATGACTATAGCCTAGCGCTGAAGCAGGGAGCCAGGGAAAGGATTGCAGGGACCAACGTGGGTCTGAAAACGTTTGCGGGGAGGGGAGGGAGGAGTGGGCGGTGTTTGCAGTGGAGTGAGGGATCAGTGGGAGTGTGAAGAGAGGCGTAAATTGCCTGGGGCACGTGGTAGGAGCGTGCAGGTAGGAGAGTTTTCCACCGGCTGGACAGAATGTGCAGGAGAGGGGGAGGGGGAGCTTGTAGAGGGGAGGTTTGCACGGGCTAGGCCGCGTGTGCAGGGGGGAGCGTGCAGGGAAGGGTTTGGGTGGGCTGGACAGTGTCTGCAGGGGGTTGGACGGGGCAGAGGGGGAGCGTGGGGGAAGGGTTTGCCCGGGCTGGACCCCTTGTGTGCAGGGGGAGGAGGTTGCACTGGGGCGGAGGGGGCAGCGTACAGGGGCGAAGGGTTTGCCCGGGAACTCGGACGGTGTGTGCGTGCAGGGGGAGCGTGTAGGGGCGAAGGGTTTGCACTGGCTGGACAGTGCGTGTGCAGGGGGAGGGCGAAGGTTTGCACGGGCACGTGGACAGTGTGTGTGCAGGGTGGGGACTCGGGAGGGGACCGGGGGGTTGCACTGGGGCGGGGGGAGTTGACTCGTCGGGCGCGGTACGAGGGGCCTTGGCCGGGGGCTGCTGTGGCGGGCGTGCAGCGAAGGCTGCTCCAGGGCTGGGCTCTGTGGCATCCGGGCCCGCTGCCCCCCGCCAGGCCTCGAGCGGCGCGGGGCGGGGGCCGCCGGGCGGGAGGTGGTTTGAGGCGCTGCCGGGAGCTCGGGGCTGCGGGGAAACAAGTGAGGCGGGGGCGGGGGCTGCGACAGAAACACGCCGTGCGGGGCGGTGCCTTGTCCAGCCCCCCGCAGGTTTTCAGTCACGCCGCAGCGTTTCGGGAGCCCCATGGCCTCGTCGCTGCCCGGCGCCCCGTCCCGCCGAAAGATGGGGCCGCTTCGCGTCTCTTCTGGGCTGGTGCGTGTGAACGCCCGGCCGAAAACAATGACTGAGCCGAGGCTCCGTCCCAGGTCATTTAAACTCCGGGTTTTTTTCGGACCTGCCCTGGCTGATGGCTGTGGTTGTCATTGTGGCATCAGCCCGGCTGTTAGCTTTCAAGGCTCGGAGATCCCGGGGGAGGAGTGATCCCATTGCATTACAGGAGCCGAGCCCTCAGTAGCCATCCGGCTTGGGTAATAAAGAGCTGTCGGGTTTGGTTAGACTCCTGTCAGACTGCTCTGTGGAGATCTCTTACACTAGGCAGGGAGGAAGCATGGTCTAATGGTCAGTACAGGACTGGGAGTTAGACCTGTGCTTTCCCCCTGGCTCTGACATTGGTTCACTGTGTCATCCTGAGCAGTTCAGTTAGTCTTTTTGGTCTCTGCATTTCTGTCAGTAAAATGAAGGCCATAAGTCTTAGTTATCTCACAGGAGTGTTGTGAGGCTTGCGCAGTTAGAGCGAGACCCAAACGCGGATCCACTGGGCTCTCAATTTGGGAATGGTGGTTTTAAAATTTGAACTTGGAACCAAATCGTTCCTTAGGTCATAGGCTGTCTCAGAACTGACGTGATCATCCTTGAACTTTGGGATTTCCAGTTGTGAGTGTTGTGGTTTGAAGGCAAACCTATAATTAATGTTTGTAAAGTGTTTTGAGGTCCTTAGATAGAAGGTAAAAAAGATTAATATTATTTTTTAGTATTAAAGAACCCCTTTAAAGTATCTACATGAACGTTCCAATACAATTTTGTCATCACCTTTGGTAATAAACTTTCTATATGACCTCCAGATCTTTTATCCTCGACTGGATTTACTTAACATAGGATTCTCTGTCAGTAAATATTTATAGTATTTGTGGAACATCTGATATTCATCACTGCTACTGGAAATTACTTGGATTACTTTTTTCTAGACATTGTCACAAATTTGGTAAATAATGCACAAATTAATGTTTAAAACTAGTTACACCTCCAAAAGAATAAATTATTGGATTAGTTTCCTTGGATGCAAAATTCCTAATCCAGTGGCACATCTTCCTCTTTAATATACTTTGAATTTGTATTGGTAGGAAGTATGAGATACACATTTACATTAAGGAGGCTATGCCTCTACATGAGTCATGCCAGCTCTGTCATAAATGAGGAAACGTCAGAGATACAATGAGCAATGCATATTGATTAGAGAACCTAAAGATTTTTGCTGTAAGGCTGCAGTCTTTACAATGTCCTTAATCAGGAAAAATTGCATTCCTGTTGACGTCAGGGGATGGTGGTGGAGGGGGAGGACTTTCGGATTTGACCCTTTATAACCAGGCTTAGAAAAAGATGAAGTGTTAGACTTCACTGTCAAAACTGTTTCTGTTTTGCTGCTTGGATTTTGGCTTGCATTTTAATGAACAGTAATTTCACCAAAGCATATTGTGTTGTTTTCCAAAGTCAGGGATACTGTACTGTCTTGTTAACACCACACATTATTCTCCATTTCTTTGCTTTTTGTTAGGAGATTAGCCACAATAGCAAGAGATTCTTGTTTGGGCTTCCGTCACTGGATCATATATGAGGGTTACCTATAGGTAAATACTGAAACTTTCCTGTGATTATTTTTATTTGTAAATTTAGGATTTTGCCCTGATTTTTTTTTTTTTTTTTTTTTAAAAGAGTTGTGAATTTGGTGTTCAGGAAGGTGGGGTATTAAAAACTCCACCTAGAGGCAGCCATGGTACTGCATTGTTGGACTAGCTTCCTCCCAGGTCTGACCTGCAGCACCTCTTGTATTCTGTTTCTGTTCATTGTGCAGTATGGCCTAGGATGAGACCACTGGTTTGAAGCTGATTAAAAATACACCGCTATGGGGACAACCTGACACAAGAAGGATGAGGGTATTTGGCTGAGCTTTCAGCACTTTTTTTCCCCTTCATAGCAGGTAGTTATTTTGCACCTTAAATAAAAAATGGATTGTAGCTCCGCTGCCCTTAGATGCTGGATGGAGGGAACAGAAAAGGAAAATGTGAATGTTTGACTTTGAGGATCTTGTGGTATTCTGCCATTCAGAGCCTTTCCCATGTGTGAATAAGTCTTGTTGATACATGCAGAGAGACCTTATAACTCTGGCTCACTTTCTGTAGGCACAAGGCTAGGAAATCTGGGTTTGCAGAATCTACTTTCCTGAGCTCTGTAAAGGGTGGTGCCACCAAACTTTGAACCCTTGAATTAAGGCCAGCCTGATTAGGGGCCGGCGACATTCTCATCAGCCCTCTTTCCAATCTGACTGCCCTCCCAATTACATAGCCATGCATTTTTCATGATGTATTCTTGCTGTTGTACAAATTACCTGCGTTCTCCCTCTCCCAGGCTATGAGTGTCACCTTGTATGCTGCTAAGCAATGGCAGAAATCTTCCTTCAGTTCTGAGCAATTTCTCCTCTTGCCTTGGAATGGCTAGTGTGGAAAATATCTGTAGACTGTCATGTAACTAAACAAAGAATGAGCGAATACAAGAACCACGCTCCAATTCTGTTATGTATCTCCTGTTTGTTCTTGTTTAATCTTACCTCTGTCAGCCCTCCTAATTCCTGGAGTTTATTCTGCTTTTATTTAAGTTTCCCTTTTTTCATGTTCCATTTGGCAGTATTTTGTGCCTAGTCAAAAGTGCTTTTTTACAGGGTCACTCATTCAAGAAAGAGGGGGTTTCCCCTAGCTGCACTCCTGCTTTTTATTGGACTGTAACAGTGATTTTTCCCTCCTTGGTTTGTGATAACTGCAACATCCCTATGTATGTAAAGGTGCCTGAGAGCTTCAGTAGAACCCCTTTTACAGATAGCTTATGTGACTAGTTAACCATCTCCTTTGTTAGCCTTTGACCCTAAATGTCCTACTTTCCATGTGTTCTAATCCCAGTATCCCATGGCTACTTGACCGTAATTCTGTAATTTAATATTTGTATTGTCTCTTGTGTAATACCATGCTACCAGAACCATACGTTAGCATTGACAAACAGGAAAAGGAAGGGAGGCTGTGTGGATACCTATTAGGCTGGAGCAGCAGCAACAAGCCAAATTACATGTGCTTTCATTTTTTGATAAGTACCATATACTTGTGAATAGGTTGAGTTGTGTATAAACTGAGCCCCTTCCCACATATACATGTATAGTAGAAAGTTGTATGTGAACACACATGGATAGAGCCTGTAGCATCTTGTTCCAACAATGGAGCCCAGCCACTAAACCAGAGAAAAGGAGATGTGACAGTCTGGCCGTAGAAATAGTTTGGTGGTAAAATTGTATCCCCTCTCCTGACTGGCTGTCTAAACTGCAACAAAGCAAAAACCTTCTGTTCCGTAGAAATTGTAGCTACTATCTATATTAATTTTTCAATATAAGGGATCTGGAATTATAGATTTATACACGGTATTGCTTTATTTGCATGAATTGGGAGGAGCCTCAGTACTCACAATGGGCAATGTTTTTTTCCAATAGCTGAAGAGGCCCTGGAAGATACGGGTTAGGGATCAGTGTACAGGTAATGTCTAAGGCATGCAACATATATAGGAACAAAAAAAAACCCCCATATTACATATTTCAGCAATTTATTTCATGGTGTAGAATGGAATTTATACTGTTGTTGTCATCATATATGGTGTGTGTGTGTGTGTGTGTGTGTGTGTGTGTGTGTTGCATACTCCGGATGATGTCATGATAACTGTGGATTATGTAAATATACATCTTAAAGGATATAGATCAGTGTTTCTCAATTGTTGTTCCGCGGAACCCTGTTGGGGTTCCGCAAGAAAGTGACATTGCGCCACCGAGAGCAGCTGTTCTCCGTACCAAGGAAAAAGGGAAGATGTCCCGGATTTTTCGGCGGAGGGTATCGAGTATGAGTGTAATTTCCCCATGGAGCCTAAAGGGTTCCACGGGGAAATGTAATTGAGAAACGCTGACCTAGTTGTTTGTATATAATTTGCTTATTTCGGCATTTTCTTTTGGCCCTGTATGTAAAATACTGTTAAGAGTTTGGGGGGGGTTCCGCAATTATTTATCGAGTTCAAAAGGGTTCCGTGGCCAAATTTAATTGAGAAACACTGATATAGACTATGTTCTCAACAGTAATATTTATTTGATTAGACTTAGACTTAAATGTGATGAGGAATAGTTGTAGGGTTGTATGACTAGATGATGACATAATTTCTGTATCCCAACAGGATTTGCCTATCGTGGTTTGCTTGTAATGCTTTTATTGGAGTTATTGTATATGTTTAGTTTCCTTATCTCCCACTCCACCCTCTGTTTTTTCTCTCCTCCCCCTCCACCCCCCCAGGTCATAAAAGAAATAATTACATTGTAACTGTTTCTCCCCATGCCAACATGTTTACCTCTCTTCTAAAATCAATGGTAATCTTTTCATCTGGGTCTACATCCAGGTTTCCAGTGATGAAGGAAAAGGTCATGTTGACTTAATTACAAAGGTAAATATTAGCAGCCTTCATGTAGACAGATAATTTAATCTAACTGGACATGTTTACTATACAGGTGTAGAAGGCAATGCTTGCCTTAGGAAGGAGACGATTAGATTTCAGTGACATTTAAAGTGATGCTGTCACTTGTAGTTTATGCCCAACATTTGACCTTCCTTGAAATAGGGTGATTTGATGGCAAAAGTCCTCCAGATTATTATTTATTTTACAGTGTATTTAGTGAAGATGCTGGATATTAGACATAGAGAGTGAAACCTATTTATCAGTTAACTAGGTACAACAGGGATCAGTGCAAATGTCTCCTTACAGCTCCCTATCAATGCCTGTCATTTGGGAGGGATGTCTTTTTGGTGCCTCAGCCTTTAGGGATGAGAGGGTGATTGAGACTGCAAACAAAGCTGCAGTTGAATTGTGATAGCAGTTTTTATGATGGCTGTTTGGAATTTGAGACTCTATCTTATTTCACAGTGTCCTTTAAATGATATAAATCTCTCTAGTAAATCTGCCATCAGGACTCTGAGAGGGGAGAAGAAAACAATAGTCACCATTCTGGCAGAATATCCAATAAAATAGTGTCAGAAGCTCTTCCCTGCTACTTCCTCAGCAATGATTAACTAGGGACCACTCTTTCCAAACTATGCTGCTGCCATTGATAGGGTTTACGTATAAGTAGAACATAATTGACAAGAGGTGCTAACTTCAGCTTTGCTAGAGAAATTCTATTGTGCCTTTCTAAGCTTTGGAAGTTGTTCTAATGAGTTTGTTATTTGGAGAATGCTGTAAGTGCACAGTGCTTTACAAAACACACACAAAGGCAAGGGGCCTGGCTGAGATCTCATACTGGGATAAATTAAAGTCAAGAGTTACACTAGTGTGAAATCAGAATCAGGTCAAGGTTGCGGTTTCCGAGAGCTCAGATGGATAACAAATATGGGGCAACAGTACAGATCCTTTAAGGATGAGGACCTAATTGGTGAGGAGTTAGAATTGGTCAAGAATTTTTCAACAAAACGTTTTTCATGAGAAATGCTGATTCATTGAAATCAAAACTTTTGGTGGGAAAAGGTGAGGTTCAACAAAACTTGAGGAAAAGTTTTCTCAGGGCCAGGATGGAATTTTGGGTGGGTTCTCTCTCTGAGTTTTCATCAAAAATTTTTGAAAGGTCTCAGGTTCATTCTGGTGGAGAACAGGAAAACTTTGGTATTTGAAAAATTTTCATGGGACGGGAAAACTGTTTTCAGTCTACCTCCACTGATCAAGGGAGGCTTCAGAAAAGAGGTGAGTTTAAAGGAGACACTTGAAGGAGGAGAAGGAGCATTTGGTTGCTGAAACAGTGGGATGTTCACAGTTCCAGGCGTAGAATAAAATAAGGTATGAAGGTAGAATGGGGAGAAGGAGACAAAGGGATCATCTAGGAGTGAGGTGCAGAGGAATGAGGAAGGATTATGAAATGAAATGAGAGCAGAGAAGGAGGCAGGGAAGAGATGTGCAGGGCCATGAGAATGAATGAGGAGCCTGAACTTAATGAAGGAGAGAGGAAGTCTCCGAGAGGATTCTAGGTGCAGTGGAAGAAGAAAGGCAACCAGCATCTGCCTCTGGCATGAGCAAAGGTCCTTATTTTCCAGTATGAGAAGACTCTTGTACAGAGTTCAGCTTTAAAAATGTGCTGGAGTTGACTGTTTTTAGACAGGACGGGTAGAGAAGTAGATGATGTTGCCTGGCCCTTATCTTGTGAAGAAGTATGTTACAGCCTGCACATCTATAACCCACTCTTTGGGAATCTGCCTTGCACATTCCCTGAGCCATCTCTGTATACTAATGCAGCAACCTCAGATTGTTTTCCCCTTCATTTCCGTTCAGATGCTTGCATAATTGAACAATAGCTTTGCATTTCTTTGCATATATGGTGCAGTGTCACGAAAGAATGTTGCATCTTATGATTTGATGTCAGAATCCAGGAAGATTTTGAGTAGGGGGGTGTTCATAGAGCTTCCTTTGTGGAAACCTTTCAAGTTAGTGTGGATTGCATAGTACACTATGGTTTGGTCCCTGGACTCTTGAGTTCTTCTAAACCCAGTTCTAATGCGGATTCTCTGTCTGCCTTTTGGGCAAGCCACTTTCTTCTTTAGTTTCTTCCTTTATATATAGGTTTTCCTCTTTTTCCGTATTCCTCATGTTCCACATATTATGAGAATGTTAGCTATTTAACATTTTGTAAAGTGTTTTGAAGGTGAAGGGCAGTATTTAAGGCAGTATTCAGCATTGCACTTTATGGTGGAGCCCTTCTGAATGATGTAAAGTTAAAAAGGGGCTTCTGCCATTATCTGGAAAGAGAGTAGAGATTTGAGGTTGGTGTTGCAGAGATTTAGGGAGATGGATGCAGTGCACAGAGTTCACATGGACATTCCCTAGCCATGCTGCCTGTGGTGAGTGGAACAGCAGCACCTGCATGAAGCAGCATTTTGCTTATTGCACTGTGGTGGTTTCCAATTACAGTGCACAAACAAATACTTGAGCGCGAGGGATTTGCTGGGTCTCTTTTCAGGTGTTACGTGTATGATGCAAGATGTTGTTTTTGAGGACACAATATTGCCATCTGATAACTAAATGGTCAAAACTCTAACAACTGCTGTGTTTTTTCAAGTCTACTACAAAAATGTCAACCCCAAGTTCCCTGGGAATTGGGAAGATGTCCCACTATTTAGATAACGTGACCGTTGGGCATACCATTGACTTCAGAGAACCAAATGGTGTACCAGGGGACAGATAATGTGATGTTAAAATGGAGGGAAGAAGAACTCCAGTTATTTTCAAGGGTGATTTAAATCATTAGGGTTTTCCAGATTGGGGGATGGCTTTCTTCTGAAATGAAATGGCAAGAAGAGGCCCAAAGTTCTCCTGTGGGAGTTTTCTCCCACTGTTTTTGACTAGTGCCTGTCATAAAGCGACCATGTGTGGGTGAGAGAGCATTGTATTTGTCTGAGTATGGAGTGTCTGTAACTGTTCAAACACTCGCCCTTGTATGAAGGGGAATTAAATCTACTCTTCTCTATTGATACATTGGTATTTTGTATCACTGAAAAAAATGTATTGGAAGTAACAGAGTTTTCAACTCTTTGTGTCAGGTGCTCCTGTCCTCAGGCTGCAAATCTTCATATCTTAAAGTGCCCCCCCCTGGGAAGCACATCACTGCTGCTCTGTAACTCGCTGGCTGTGAGCCAGCTCCCCCTCAGTTTTAAAACAGGCTTGTCTTGGATAAAGGATCATTCTGAGTGGGAGGGACTGATGTGTGGAGAAAAGTAACTCTCACATAAGATGGTTATAAAAGAGTATAAAGGATTTTGCCTTGATCGTGATTGACAGGACCTATACACCTAAAACTCCCATATACTTCAGTGGGAGTTCCAAGTACTTGGCACTTCTCAGGATCAGGCCCTTATTAGGAATAAAGTATAAATGAGTCTGTTATCTTTTGGATGGAATCAATGAGACCCATAAGTTACAAATACACACTTCTACAGTGCTTTGGTTGCTATAGACAACAGCAGCTATGTGGCACTGGTTACAGATCTTTTAAATGATCATCAGAGCATGCACTTGTAAAGTGCTTGTCATGGGGCTTTCTGTTTGGCTTTTGTAGATATGCGGCATGTTAATTTGAGTTACAAGCCATGTCTTATTTTTCTGACTATCTCAAAAGCAATGAAATTTTCTGGGTGTACAACAGAAGTTGGGTAGCTCTTTTGGTCCCTGCATGCCAGGGGTCAGGGTCACTTGGCCTTTGCTGTCAGTACAAGGGTTTAACTGGATTTTTGTTAGCTCTCTGGGTATCTAGAGATGAATGAATTAATATAGTAAAAAGGGCCTGATCTAAGTCTGCAGGACACTAGTATATAGACAAGTCCTGTTCTGGCTCTTAAACTGATTTAGTATGTGATCACTTACAAGTCACTTAATCTCTCTGAGTCTGTCTTAGCCTTTGTACAATGATGTTATAATACTTACCTATCCTACCAGAGTGTTTAATTATTTAATGTTAGTATAGTACTAGGTAAAATGTTACTTTGTAGCTTCTTGGTAAAAAAAGAAACTTTACAGATGACATGGATCAGAAATTGGGATGTTATGGGCCTGATCTTGTGGCTTCGTGCAGACAGAATTTCTACTGAAGTCAGCTTGCCACACCACCTGATAATGCTGCCTTCACATGGGGTAAAAAAGGAAACGCTCATCTATAATGGTCTTTTGTTTTGAATAGGAATAACTGTGATGTTGCAGCTGATCCGTCGGATCCCAAGGATGATACAAAGCGTTACCTCCTTTTTGCTAACAAAGTGAATATGCCTTCATTTGTTTGCCCTTTTTTCCCCCCACACCCCAGGGCCACCATTACAAGGACTTTGAGCTGGTGATACCGTTATGATATTTAACTCTGAAAAATTACTTTCCTGAATAATAAGATTTTCTCTTGATCTGTATTATGCATATTTACTGTACAGTTACATAAAAGCATGTGGTCCCAGTCCATATATTTCACATGCAGAACTCCCTTTGATGATCAAGGCTGCTGGGCGATTTGAAGTGGGTTATTTAAACACGATTTACATATAGGAAGTTACAGGAGATATGGTTTATTGCATCTGTTCTCATACGCTTGCCTGAGTTTGGTTTCTCTTGTTCTTAAACCAACAAAAAGGAAAATATTATCCCCAAGAAATCATACAATGTACAAAACATTTGTGCATATAAAACTGCTAGAAGCCCCAGAACTCTTGAACTGCAGGTAGTGGGTGAAATCCTGGCTCCAATGATTTCACCTTCTGTTCTTCACTCACACTGTTTGTTATACCTAGGCACTGCCACTTTTGTAATACACCAACCCCCCTCCCAAAAAATCCACTGGTGGAGACCAAGACAAATCTATGCAAATAGGTTAGAGTTATAACCTTGAGTCTGAATTTTATGGTATTTATCTGATTAAATTAGCTTTTTAACACTAGTTTTAAGGCATCATCTTAGGTTGCTGTTAAATCTGATTTTGTTTTTACTATTAATCTGGATTTACTGTGAAGAAAAATTATAAACTACCATATACTTAAGAAAAATTCACTTTCACAGTTTGTCTACTGAATGTTGATAAATGAGGAAAACTCTGGTCCCTTCCTGCTGAAAAAGATGTAAGTGCCATGTTAGCGTTACTCTGTGTACTGAAATAGTCTGGTGACTTAAACAACTCTCACTTTTTTTTTTTTTTTAAAAACAGACTGAAAAAAACATATTACTTAGAGCAGAGCTAGAAAAGGTAGCCAAGAATCACCCTGATCGATTTAAATCATGGTATACATTGGAGAGACTTTCTCAAGGTAAGTTACTGATGCTCAGAGAAAGATTTTCTTCTGCTCTCTGTTCTGTATACAAGCCACAAGTTTCATCCTTTCCACTAGGGGGTAGTGCTACAATATCCAGCCATCCATTCCGATAGAACTGAGTACTCCTATCAAACTTATTAGTATCTTCCCAAACCTTCCCAAAGCATGGAGCTGTTCTGTAAAACTTAGAAAATGGGAACTGATGATTAACTTTCATTGTATGGTGCAGCTGTGAAGTGACTAGATCTTTGGATAGTGAAATGTTTGTCATCTTACACTTCTCAGCAAAATATACAGCTCTGCTGCTTTGTCTTGTCTCCCTTCCTCCCTCATTTCATCAGCAGAATCATGTTACCTTGGCATTGTGTCTGCTTAGTACTTGCTATGGACACCACAGGAAAATGTACGAGTGCCACTTACAGTAGATCAAGTTTAGATAGGTGCAGTTGCAAGGTACAAAGGTTTAATGCACCAGTTGTGGATTTCTGTGTAGTACTATATTGTGAGGGAAAACAAAGGCTAGAGCTTGAATTCTGCTGTATCTCTCTCTCAAAACACTGAGCCTAATTAATGGCTGGTGTAAGTGATCACAACTTTGTTGATTTTAAATATTTGACTTCAATGCAGTCACACCTAGGCTATGTTTACACTTAAAGTGGTGTGTAGAGTATATACACTGTGCTTCTCCCCGCTCTTCCCCTCCAGCATGGGTAAAGAAATCAGTGTAGATGGTGAAACACTACTTAGGCGAGCAAAGACATGCCAAAATCTTAGAGTATATACCCTACATGGCTTTCTACATGCACAAGCAATGCTTCCACAGTCAGTGTCCTCCTGGGAAAAGCTCTGGCAGGGGGGAGTCAGCAGAGAGACTGCAGCAGCTCCCTGCTGTTGGAACCTTTCCTTGCTGCCACCCCTCTGCCTGAGCCTTTCACTGCCGTGCGTAGGTACGTGCCGCAGTATGAATGCAGCTTACTTTTCATTGCGATGTGTTGCTATGCGTACCTTGCCCCCGCTGCCAGACAAGGCTATATACACCAGTGGTGGATGTGGTCGAGAGTTTTGATCCTACTCTTGTCAAGTGCCTTCTTACAGTGATGGGGTATAAATGCTGATTCTAAAGGGATACTTGTCCATGTGTATTGCCTGTGTTATGTTGAGGGGCAGGATGGGGCCTTTTAGTGTGAATGTATATTTGAATTGTAACGTACTAGTGGTATCCCTCAGTGTTTGTTTCAGTTTGGAAGCATAGCTCTGATTTCATTACTGCAGATATGATTAAACCACACCTCCCTCCCCGTGGCAGAGATGTTCTTACTCTGATATGTGGGCCTCCACCTGTGATTCAGTTTGCATATCAGCCAAATCCTGACAAACTGGCTTAACCCCAAGATAACACATTCACTTATTGACACTGATGCCATGTAGTACCTTTTACAAAGTGTACTACGTCTCATTCACATGCAGAAATAATCTATTGTGCTACAGCACTTTTAGAACAGTGTAGGTAGACCGCAGTTTTCAAAGTTCGGGTTAAGGATTTTATTGAATAGTTGAGTAATTTTGTTCTGTCTCTTTGTTGCCTTGAATATTTTTAATATGGAGAGCTTGAGTAATAGTCTTTAGATGTTTGATATTAAGCAATAAAACAGAGATGCATATCTGGCTAACTATAATATGGAGAGGGTGTTTAATATACAAAGTTAAAGGTCACGTGACTCCAGATACCCAACATTCAATTATCCTAAAATATTCTGTCTTTATTGCTTTAATTAGATAAAATTTGTAACCAACAACTTAGGAGGAAAAGCTCAATTATTTTGTTAATTATATACTTAGGTATAGCATCGACTTTCAGCTGCCTGTGATTGGTGTTCTGAACCTATTTCCCAACTTATGTGAGGTTTGTGTGACAAGACTCTACACATAGTCCATTCATTACAATGTGAAGAAATTAATTTATTTCCTGAATGAAAGAAGAGATTAGGAATATTTCTTAGGAGGGTACTGCCATAAAACAGTGCAGTAGAGTAAGGAAGGGGGTCATGGGACGAAACTGCAGTAACTCAGACAGTGAAAGTGCCTGAAGAGAATTCTCATGACTTCTCAAACTGTTTTGTTGTTAAAATTTCACTCTAAAATTTAATGTCGGGGATTAAATATTAACCTTCATGCTGAGTCACTGAATGTTACTCTAGGTATATTTGTTTGCCAGTAGCACGACTACTGCTGTACAAAGAGGATGTGATTGACAGTCACTGAAAACTGCATTGCTGCCTTACATTGCACTGAACTTCAGTACAAGTATCTCCTGTTGTTATATGGACTTATAATAAATACTGTTCTCTACAGGTAGTACCTGTGCTGTAGGCAGTTTCAGAAGTGTGTCTCACTCAAAAGAAAATGTTGCTTCCAAACATAAGGTACATGACTCATTCTAAGGCACTCTTATAACGTCATTGTTTTTACTATGCTATGCATCTCTTCAGAAACACCTTTCCAATGCCAGTGCCTGTGCACTGCTGTGTTCACTCTCTCAGGGCTGGTTTGTACGGTACTGTCCTGTTGTATCTTAAGCTTGTAAAGTGGGGGGGGGCAGGGATCTTGTTTCTTATCTGACAGATTGTGAAATTACATGTACCCAGTAGCACTTACTTAATGTTTTTAATTAGAGGTAAATACCAGTAACATTTGCACTTTATTTTATTTTTTTGGTATCTCACCGATGAAGTCTACTCAGTGCATTCTCACACGAACAGTTACAGTGGACAGAGATTAAAAGGCTTCAGGCTTGTAGGCCAGCCATTTTAAAAGTTTTGATAATCCCAATGCCACTGTGGACTGAGTCCTTTAATGCCAGTGTATTTTGGAGAGTCATAAGCAGGGCTCTCTGCTGTGGAGCTTGTGTTCCCTTATGTTGCAAAATACAATGTTAATTTACTCTATCACCATGAATTTTTCAGTCCCATCCTTTCTTTCATTCCCTCCCTTGCAAAACACAGCTATGGCTCAGAGTTGTAAATACTCAGATGTAAAATTTTCTTTGCTTATGTTTTTACCAAATTTTTTTCGATAATGTGTGTTTTGTTATGCACTCTAGGCAACCTGGGCCTCACATCTTTGCTGTTTTCTAGGCAGTGCAGTTCTTACCAGGGAAGTAGTAAACACATAGCTAGCTTCAGCTGGTACATTATTCACCAGCCTGCACTGTGGTTTCCTTCAATCTCAGGCTGCGAGCTGAACAGCAGAGGTGAAATTCTGGACCCACTGAAGTCCATAGCAAAACTTCAATAGACTTTCCTGAGGCTAGAATTTTGTCTTGGAGGATATTTACTTGCAAAGAGAAACTTTGTGTGTCTTCTGTTAAGTCCCTTTGAACCTGTCTATTCATTTTCCCCTTTTGTTCATTCTACATCTGTATATTCTTAGAAAAAACACTTATTTCTTCTTAAACACTGCATAATTACTGATTGTGGTACAGTAATTTAAAAATGTTAAGTCATTTCTAAGTATTATCATTTAGCATTATAACCCCTTTTAAAGGATTATCATTCATTTTAAGGGTGAAGGTTATAAGCTTTATGAAATGCAAAAAATATGCCTAGACATGATTTTACATTTATTATAGGTATGGCACTTAGAGCATTTTTTCATGCACAGACTTCACAATGCTTTATAAAAGTGAGTCTGCTCATTTAATAGCTAGAGAAACAAACCCTTGCAGGTTAATGGAATTGCCCAAGCATACATCAAGTCACTGACAGAAATAAGAATAGAACCCAGGTCTGCTGACTTCATCAGTACTCTAGCCCCATTTCCTGTCTGTGTGCACATGTATTTTATATAAGATGCCTATTCAGTACTCTGGGCATTGTATAGAAATCTCCTAAGGCCTAAATGTACTTCAAGACAAAGTACTCTCATATAAACTGTTAAAGAGCAGATGGGGGTAAATGAATAAACTTCCCAAAAGACCAGCCGCCAATGCCTATTTAAAACGTA
Source organism: Emydura macquarii macquarii (assembly GCF_026122565.2). Taxonomy (NCBI): domain Eukaryota; kingdom Metazoa; phylum Chordata; order Testudines; family Chelidae; genus Emydura; species Emydura macquarii. The sequence continues at coordinate 941,198 of NW_027133377.1, forward strand.
CTTTACAGAGTCAAGATGGAATAGACAAATGTACAGAATTTATTCATTACAGTATGAATGCCCAAAGGTCGGTATTTGTATTTCCCTGAACTTTTCACTTTTATTTTGTATATCAAATAAGAAACTCAAGTATTCTGTTAACTTATATTTGAATACTAAAGTCTACAAAACAACACACACGAACTGTAAAATATTAATTTTAAAAATCCAGTATGGCCTAACATCTTAGGGTGCAACATTCATACAAATTTAAAACTAATTTCATTAGGTTCATCTAAGGTGCATCGAGTACACTAAAGTGATAACTGTGTGTTCATACAGACAACGGAGAATTCTCAAAAGTGTTAATTAGAAACCTAACTCTGATCCCTGTTATGTGAATGGGACTTTTGAAAATCCCAACTTTTATATCAAACAATTCTGCTGTCTCCATACAGTAAAACTCATTTTGCAAAATGGAATGCAAAAAATTAGCTTTTAACAAGTTCACCTATAAATCTTAATTGTAGAAATTGACAAGTCTTTATGAGAAATCAGTTCTATGACCATCGTTCAAGTCTCACTTTCCCACTTAGATCACACTTTGAAGTTTGTGCATTAAGGGTTAGATTGGGCCATCTGTACCCACAGTGAGTAATACCTTACTCTTGAAATAGTCCTATGAGTAAGGGCTAACTCTGACTCAGCCTGAATAGTACTTAAGTGAAAACAGCCTCACACTTTAAGCTCTTTTGGAAGAGGCATGTCTTCCATTGAGAAATATTTCCAAACGTGGTCTAGCATCATAGCACATAAAATGAAACCTCACTGCAACCAAAAGTGATGAGTTCTAAGCAGTAAGTAACCCACCCTCAGACAGTATAAAATAGGCTTGAATTAAACATATTCCAAAATAAAAAATACCATTTATTTCACAACCCAGTCAAGTTTTGTTTTTGGAATTGCCCTGTGTGCAAAATATCCCACTCATACCTTGGTAGTGACTGTAGGGGCATCAGACTTTTTCTCCCCCCCCAGTCTCCACTCTTGTGGTGATCCATGTTGAGGACCATACAGCCCCATCAGTGTACAGCTGAAGCGAAACCTCAAGTAGTCATGGAACCTGCATGGCCACCTTCCAAGTAATGCTGCCTAATATCTAGCTTTTACGTGCAGAAAGCAAGAACTGCCAGTTGCCTTCATCTCCCTGGACAGCCCTCACCATTTGGGTGTGTCTGCACTGGAGCTGGTAGGTGTAATGACCAGCTCAGTAGTGCTGATCAGGAAGTGTATCTGTAATAACACAAAGGGTGGGTGAGGCTAGCTGTTCTGCATATCATCTCATTTTTGGTAAGTACCTGGATGGCTAGCCACACTTCTGTTTTTAGGGCACTACCCTGATCCCAGCTGGACATGACACCTTCCAGCTACAGTGTAGACATATCCTTTGTGTATGTAGCTTTTCTTCCCCACTGCAACTAGAGACTGTTGTCTTACCTGAGGCAGCAGTGTGGAAGACACCCTTGCCCAGCTGCGCCACAGGGAGTGAGTGCAACAGTGGTTGCAGGGGGAAGAGAAAGAACCCGGGGTAATCCAGCAAGGTGTTGGGGAGTTGGACAGAGAAAAATTCAGTGGGAGACAGAGGAGTGAACTCGATAGGAAATATAGAGGAAGGGTGAGGTAGCAGCTCAGCCCCCAGAGAGAGAATGCACAAGCATGAGCAGTATACCACTTGGATCTTGAAGCAGCTGGGCTAAGGGTCAGAAGATGATTAGGCCTCCCTCCTAAGTTGCAGAGCCTAGCTGGGCCATGTCATGAGGGCAGGCAGGGCCAGGATTTGAGGCTCTGTTTTTCTCCCTGACCGTTTTATGGAGCTGAAAAGTATTATAAAGAAATGAACTGTTATAGAATTTAACATTTTCAATCAGAAAAATGATTCATTTTATAAACTGGGAGGTTTGCACAGTATAAATACAGAACTTGTGGCTATGCATCATCTGTGATAACACAAAGGGCCAAGGCCTGTTCTCAGATAGATACATGAGGACAATGGAAATTGTGTGCTCACAACTGAGGGCACCATGGTCCAAACTCTTTCTCTCTTCACCCGCTATCCTTTCCCAGGATAATTTCTCCTTATACTACTGCTGTCAGGTTACAAACTCAAAAGTTTCAGCTATAATGCAGACTCTTTCTTCACAGCACAGTTAGCTCAAGTTATAATTCAAGTGTTACCCCCAGTTCAACTCCTGCATACACAAAAAAAAACTCTAGTGTGAGGTGAGTGGTACTTTAAGTTCAGACTCTGGCCCGTCAGATGGTGGGCGAAACTTAAGTGTTTCTGATGCTTGAGCTAGTAACAGAGGAGTTACAACTCATTAGCTAATTTAATCACTGTGTAACTCCCATGGTTGTTTTGAAATGTGGTCAAATGTACTAAATCAAACTACCGTTGATGAGCCCTCATCACCGTTTAAGATAGGGTAACAAGCCTTGTGGATTGGGGGAAGCAATAGATGTCAAACTTTAGTCAGGCTTTTGGTACTGTCTCACATGACCTTCCCATAACAAACAAAAAATATAGCCCTGACAAACTTATTATCAGATTGGTGCAAAACTGGCTAGAAAACTGTACTCAGAGCTTAGTTATCAATTGAGCTAGAAGGGCATCTCGAGTGGGTTCCTGCAGGTATCTGTCCTGGGTCTGGTTCTATTCAGTGTCTTCATAAATGATTTGGATACAAGCAGTTTGGAGGACAGGAAGAGAATTCAGAATGATTTTGACAAACTGGAGAAATGGCCTGAAATAGGGTAAAATTCAATAAGGACAAATGCAAAGTACTACTTTTAGGAAGGAATAATCAGTTGTAGAAATACAAAATGGGAAATGATTGCCTAGGAAGGAGTACTTCAGAAAAGGATCTGGGGATTATAGTGGATCAGAAACTAAATGAGAGTCAACAATGGAATATTGTTGCAAAAAAAGCAAACATCATTGTGGGATGTATTAACTGGAGTGTCATAAGCAAGACAAGAAAAATAATTCCTTCTAATCTACTCAGCACTGATAAGGCCTCAACTGGAGTATTGTGTCCCGTTCTGGGCACCATACTCCAGGAAAGATACGGACGAATTGGAGAAAGTCCAGAGGAGAGCAACAAAAGTGATTTAAAGTCTAGGAAACATGACCTAAGAGGAAAGAGTGAAAGACTGGGAGAAGAGAAGACTGATGAGGGACATAAGTCTTCAAATACCTGAAAGGTTGTTAAACGGTCCTTAACCACAGAGGACAGGACAAGAAGTAATGGTCTTAAATTGCAGCAAGGGAGATTCAGGTTAGATGTTAGGAGAAACTTCCTAACTGCCAGAGTAGTTAAGCACTGGAACAAATCACCTAGGGAGGTTGTGGATTAGATAACCTATCAAGTTTCCTTCCAGTCCTACATTTGTGATTCTATATCTGCCTGATAATCAATCAGATCTCCAGAAAAGAACTGCACCACTACCTTTATGTCCTATTGGATTCTAGCAGTTTAAGAATCTGAGATGATAAACATTCATCATTTGCCTTTCCTTAGACATATATACAAGGGAGAGTCACATTAGTCTCTTGCTATATTTCATCATTTAATATCTTTAATTTTCTTTGCAGTAGAACACTTCTGGATTAATTGCATCACATCTTGAACCATCTGGGTCAAGTTCCCCTTTCAGCTACACTAGCATGATGCCACTAAAGTCTGTGGAGCTGCAGAGCTGATTGGCCATTATAATACACTATAAGCTATACTAACACCAGCTCATAGCAGCAGCTGTGCAGCACTAACAAACATTTCCTAACTAGTGACCCTTTGCATGTCACACTGGCAATAGTTGTTGGTTGTTACTGTGACATTAGGGTAGTGCTCTGTATAAGCATATATAGAAGACTGGAATGAAGAGAGAACAGTTAAAGGGGAAATATAACCACAGCTACTGTTTACAAAACAAACAAGTTTCTCATGCAAACATTACAAGGTGTTTCTAACCACATCTCAGTCATGCCATTATGCAGAGTCCATATACATTGACATTGCTTACAGTATGCTGAATGCAATTCAGGGAGCAAGAAGTCTTATGGTAAAGGCTTGAGAGTCTATCACTTCCTCCTGGTTTTCCAACCGTCCATGCTGAGTTTCACACCAGCTGTTAACTTTGCTTGCAGATCCTCTATCTATATACTCATTTTGACTGAAAATTCAGTGACAATTCATTTGTATGCACGCTTGTGGATTGGGCAGTCTGGTATTTATAAGAGAAGGCTGTATGCAGCAGAGCTTACTGAAATGTTACAATAGTACAAGGAACTTTCATCAGTCATAAGGCAAACAATGTATTGGGCTAAAAGTTCTATTGCACTCACCTTGAGGTATCTGTAGAGAGGGTGGTATATACCAATCTGGTATTTTAAATATGCATTTTAAGTTAGATGAATTTTTCTGCCTGTTCCTTGAACACACATACACATACTGCTTGTTTGAAATCATGTAAGAAAGAGTCATTCTCTAAGAGAAGCCAACTTTTGGGTCCCTCAATTTCCTTTGCAGTCTCAAACTGAAGATTGAATTGTGGGATTTCCTGCTGAGAGCAAATTTTTCATTGTCCTTCCAGGGATGCCTTAGGCAGAGAGAGTAGAGGGGGGCCTATCTAGGAACATACTCATCTGCTAGGTCTTCAAGAGGGGTGAAAAGTGATCTGTCTTTCCTCTTCAGCCCAATGGTATAGTCAGGGTAAGGCAAAGAGAAATGCAGAAGCAGGGGAGGACTTCCCCTTTATGGTAGTCTCAAAATCCTGAAGCCCGTCCGATCTCTAAATCAGACTGCAGCTTTTCAGCAATGGTTCAACAAACAGCTATCTGCACCACCGTCTGTCAGATCCCAAAATGATATCTGTTGCACCATGAACCATATAGTATAATTGGAATTGTCAAAGTAACATCCTCACCTCTTTAATTTAGTATCAGGAAGACCCTTATTCTGTGACAGAGGCATATTCTACTTTGCAAGTTACTTATAAAAGTACAAAATTATAAAACAGATAATTGGCAGGTAACAGTGCATAAATCCACTGTATAAAATAAGTCACCGTAAATCTGTAAAGATATCTTTTACCTAGTCTTAATCATTTTCCAATTTTCCCATCTTTAGATGATAACTAATTTTGCATAACTCTTCTTAATCTCCATTTAAAAATACCTAACAGAGTGGGTTTTTTTTTTTTTTTACCTGTAAGGTGTTTCTGCATGAATAACACATACATTTTACACTTCTCGTTGGCAGAAAAGCCTAAGATATTTTCTGCATATAGCACCCAGCTTTCATCAGCTAGTTCTCTGGATACGTGTGAGGTATAACAGTGTTCTTGGTCTTGTTCATCATCTCCAGTCTTCAAAGGTGGGTGTTAAAAATCTGCTGTCATTCAGCATTTCATCTTGACTTAGCAAATTCTGAAAGTAAATAAACAGTATGTATACCAATCAGAAATATGTTCAGTTAGATGTGTATAGCAATCCAACTATAATTAGATCTGATTAATGACAGCAGGAATTTACCACTTATTTGATGTAGCTCTATCATAATATTATAAATATTTAAGGAATTACAAGTCACCTGATTATACTATAACGTAGCGGGATGAGTGGGATGATCAGCAACAATACGTCTCGCATTTGGGTGACATAATGGATAAAAAAGTTCATATTACATGGCCCTCCATTTTGCTTTCCAGTGAATGAGTTTATCTACTAAAATCAGCAGCACCAATGCAGCAGTTAATTTTATACACTATGTGGTCCCATGTATTGGATACAGAATCAAATCCAGACTGCTTTGGTGAAGTGAACTCTATCTGAGGGAGCAGGGGCAGTAATTGCTTGCAAAATGTTGGAGTTACTTATTTTCAATTTGTTTTTATCAGATGTAGGCACTAATTTACAGTGGGCGACAGTCACCCCTGTTCAGAGGGTGTGGAGAATCAGTGGAGGCTATGCACCACTTAAGTTCAACTTAGGCCATACACTATGAATAAAGGACTGACAACTTATTTAAAAATAAATAAAGATTTTTAAATTATGGAAATGTAAGCAGGCTGTAAATAAGAAGTCTGTAACAGGAACACTGAGACACTTACTCTAGAGAACTGCCAGTAATGATTAACTTTCACGGTATTCTAGCACAATAAGTTTGGGACTTTACAGCAAGTGTAAATTGGTACATACCGTGAGGTTGCTTATGCCTTGAGAGAGAACCCCTATTTGCATTACTGTTCCTTCTGAATGTTCCATCTGTAAAATCATTCAGTAACTAGATCAAATCAATCAGCAACTACAATTTTATCCAGACTCTACATGCATCTTTCAGAGGGGATTCTGTCTTTGAGAAAAATGAAATCTCAACATAATGAATTACTACTCCTTAGGCACATTTCAAAGTTATACAGAAACAAATATACATATTGTACATAACACCTCACACATCAAAAGAAAAAAATACTATTACTGTATAATACAGTAAAAATGCAGTTATGATAGGAAGATCAATTTCTGATAAGGAGAAAAGGCATTCCTTAATCCTTTAGTATGAATATTACACCCATTAACTAAGTTAAGAATATATCAGTTTGCTCTCTATGTGCTACAATAATATTTCCCAAAAGACAAAAGCATTCAACAACACATGATGCATTCCTACTAGACAGGCAATACAAGGTACTCAGCATGCTCTCTTATTAATTCTAAAGAGGGATATTAATCTTTTGAGCATGTCAGGTGACCTGAAATGTAAAGTGAGTTGAGTACTAATAGTGCTAATTATTTACTGTACAAATGTGTGTCTGTACTCTGTTCACTTCCAGGTCATTTGTTCAGCTGGAAGTTAGAATTTCATTACCTTTTTTTAAATTATTCAAAATATTTTTGCAACAGTTGCACAGTTGTATTTAGTAATTTAAAATGGGGTCAGGCATGGTGGAATATTAAAGTTAAAATGTGTGGATGCTGCATTAACCTTGTAACTGGACACTTCCTTTCGGTAAACATGTTAAGCATCAAAATACAGGTACATTCACTACAGATACTGACAGTGTTCAACCCTGTTGGGATTTGGTCCTCTCATATTTTCTTAACACAAATAAGATTAACACTAATATTTTACTTTGTAAAAACTAACACAGGAGCCACTATATGTGAAATGCATGCTAAAACAGTTTTGTTAACTGGGTCCTCTAAATAACAAAGTGCAAACTTACAGCAAAAAAGACAGTAGTTAGGTAATGAGTTAATTTACAGATGAGCACAAATGATGTGTTGGGACAGTAAACCATGCAAATGAAAAATGAGTTGTCCTAATTGTGTGATCATTCTCTTATCTGGTTTCTCACTTAGAAGCCAGATTAAATAGTTCTCCTCCCTGGGACAGAGTCTCAGCTAGTGTAAATTGACATAGCTCTACTGAAGTCACTGGAGCTGTGATAATTTACATTAGCAGAGGATCTTCCCCAGGTCTGGCTCTTGTGCTCTACCAAAGCTCTCACGAGCCCCAACAGCTCCGTTTTTCAGGGTTTGCATTACTTTACACAGACTTTGGCAGGAAGGAGGCTGGATAGAATTTTTATGGATACATACTGTTTGTGTGTGTGTGATGTGTAAACTAAAGTCCATTACAGAGAAAGTGATTGCTACATGTATAACAAAATGGAATTATTCAAAGTATTTCTTTATTGTCTAACTGGTAATGTTCATGAGTGATCCATTGTGTTATATATATTATTTCATACAGTATGTAATACTTTACATGGTGCAAATGCTGCACTCTTCAAGTAGCATGTCTTAAAATATACAATCCAGTTGTACTTTTATGAGAACAAAATATAAATTGATACCTCTGTACAAATTAATCTGAATAAGATTTTATTACATTAAAAACCACTTATAAAGATAAAATTTCTTTGTGCAGTACTCCTAGATTATGAAAATTAAACGTTCAAAAATATTTGGTGTTTTTACTAAACCCCCAAATTTAACAATCCAAATACATTAACTTTTATAGTGTAAAGGTTTTATATACCTGAAAAAGGGCTTGAAGATGGAAGGGTTTACACTTACAAAGATAAAAGTATATTTCACCTGACATTCTCAGTATAAAACTCTTCAAAAGTGTCCATAGCTCATACGTTCTCAATGAGTTCATGCAGATGTAGCAAAGATTTTGTTATATGGTAACAAAAGGTTATTTGCAAGCTTTGGAATGCATATAGAGGATGAGAGATGAGAATGATATCAGTCTATGTGTCCCACCTGATCCAGTTTGTCCAATTCCCTATCAGTGAGTGGACTAAGTCCTTTGTATCCACCATAGCTCTTCTGAGTACCATTAGTTGCTCCTGGATTTGTGTCCATAGGACAAATGTAATCTGTAGATTCATCAAATTTCTTTTTTCTTAGGTTTCCAAAATGTGAAAATCCAAGTTTCTTTGGCTAAAATAATGAAATATAAAGTTTTACACAAGAGAAACAATTTGTCTAACATGTAAAATCTACCTTGAAGTTATATTTGGTGGATGCCAATAATGCAGGGCTCGACAAATTTGTTTTGGAGCTAGGAGCCAGCCCAAAAATTAAGGAGCCAGACAACGTGGGCTCAGCGTCAGGGTGCTCTGGCCAGAGCGCAGCAGCTGCTGTCTCCTCCCGGCTCCACCCCTTCCCCCCCACCCCTCTCCCACAACGTGGGCCCAGCGGCAGGGCGCTCTGGCTGGAGCGTGGCAGCCACAACGCTCCCCCCTCCCAGCCCTGCCACATGGGCGCAGTGGCGCCCTGGCTGGAGCACGGCGGCCACTCCCCCCTGAAAAATACGAGGTGCCAGACTTAAATTTCTAGGCGCCATGGTGACTGGGTTTGTCGAGCCCTGCAATAATGCACAAATCCTGACTTAAGTCTATAAACACAGAAAAACACAGCTTTACTCATCCCTGGTATATTTCTTACTAATGATACACTAGCAGAACACTGTTCTGATATTGTTAATGCCTGATTATTGTTGCTGGCTATACTACCATACATTTACTACGATAATGAGGAATTGTTACAACTAAAATTAAACTTATCAAAGTAAATGAACAAGTGTGTTTTGTGATATGATTTTAAACAAAAAAAACTACTTGTCTGTTTACTTGCTAATTCACAAAAAGGTCTCCCTCATCATTGATGTGATTAGGTAGGATCTTACCATAGCTCAGATTGATATATCATGATATTTTCATTTGGCAACTGTGTTAATAAAGAATTCAAGATGCAATGAGGGCAATTCTACCAGCTGGTTGAGATTTAAATACTCAGTTACAGTGTGCAATTTTTAAACTTTATTCACTCTCTTTCCAGCTAGAAAAATAGGCTTCAATTCTGAAAGGTACTTAAGCAAATGCTTAACTTTAAGCACACGAATAGTCCCAATGAAGTCAGTTGTGCTAGTTGCATAAGTTTAAGCACCTGTGTCGTTCTACTGACTTCAGTGGGACAACTTGTGCCTAAAGTTACGCAGGTGCTTCAGTACTTTGTTGAATCAAGGCCACTGAAGATGTGGACTTCATTCAGTACTTTTCTGAACAATGATGGTCTTAAGCATGTGCTTAAGTGCTTTCCTGAATTGGGGAGATAGGTACCAAGCATTTAGCTGTCTGTGAGTGGTCCCATTGAAATCCACAGACTATTGACATGAGTAAAGTCACTCATGCGTAAGTGTTTGAAAGATCAGTTTTATAAACAGCCCTCCCTATAGTGGGCTACACTAAGAGCAGATGCATGCATATGTTCTGCAAATCCTGACACTATTAGGCATTGAGAAGAGCTCACATTTAACACATCTGTTCGATATAAAAGATAACATTTGTATACTTGACATCACATGGACTGCAGGAGCTCAGAAGAGGATTTTTAATTTTCAAGGTTATTCAGTTCAGAATCACATTTTTCTGGAACTTGGTTAACTCTTTGTTAAATTGGGAACAGTTAATGCTAAAAATGAACAATGCTTTGGATAGAGTTTCCTTTGAAGAAAAGGTTATGACATTGCACATTTTATTTCTTTAGTATATTATGATGGACTTGTGCTGAGTTTCCGGGTATTAAGAATACTAAAATTAAGAATAACTAAAACGTAACTTTACTGGGAGCTGCTCTCCCCCACTTCCCAGGGTTGGGCGCTTATTGTATTAAAAAAGCAAACAACTGCACAGAGATGCAAGAATTCACAGAGTAACATACCCGAACTTTAGCAGTGGTGGTCAGAGGTGTGTAAGCTGTAGATTCCATTATTTCTCTTTTTTCTTGTTGTGATTCTGGCCCAATTAACACATTAAAGTTAGTGGTTAGGTGGCGTCTCAGCAGGGTCTTTTGAGGTGGAATGTTTAAAAGCATTGCCAGTGTGTCACCATTAAAGCGAGGTTCCAGAATCTATTAAAAATACAAATTATGTTTTATGTAGTCAAACCTGTACTTCAACCACAATCATTCTATAATGCTGTTTAAAATTATCTGTATGTTCCTAATAATTGTTTTCTGTCATAGACACTATCAGACAAATAAATAAAAGCTTCTCTCGCCCTCAAGTGATTAATGGAAGTCACAGGTGTCACCTGAAATACTTTCCAATTGCCTTTAACTAAACAATGTTACCTCAGTATTTGCAACGTTCTTTAGATATTCCCTATATTAAAAATAGAGAGGTTAGGAAATACTGTGGTAATTTTATGTCGCAAAGAAAGCAAAAACAAACAAAAAAGCCCTGAAACATTGTTAAAGGCAAACCTCTGCACTCCCTGTCCTTATTTTACTTAAGGGTATATCTGCACTGTTTTAAAACCCGCAGCAGAGGTGTAGATGTTCAGGCTGAGGCTGGAGCTTGGGCTCCAGGGCCTGGGGAGTGGGTTAGGTTTACAAGCCTGAGCTACACTGCTGTTTTTAGCACCGTAGCACTAAATCTGTAGGCCCAGGCTCTGAGATTTGCTGCTGTGGGTTTTAAAACACAGTTTTAAATGGGTTTTTAAACAAACCTGAGTTGTTTGTAATCTTTTATCTCCCAAGTCTAAGCAATTCCTGATAGTTGGCAAAGCTGCCACAGCTCAGCGACTCAGGGCAATTCTTTATCTGTGACAGGCTCTTGTTTCAAGTTCATTTTATTTCTTTGAACAACTCTGGTGATACTTAGAAGTTATTAGAAAGTAATTTCCACTATATAATTTCTTTTCTACAGCCCAATGCCTCCCACAGTTCTGGGCATCTGGGCTCCTCTCTGCAGCTCATACAGGTGGATAAAAGTCTTGGCACCGCACGTGCTAGCCATGCCTTGCTCTGTGGCAATGTGAATGGCAGTTCTGTTGCTGCCACCTATTTTCTTCTTTTCAGGGGTTATTGTGTGTGGCTATTTTGAGAGCAACGGTGAGCAGTGTTTTCCCTCTAGCCTTTTCCTCACACTTGGGTTAGTTTACAGATGGGAGAGGCTCTAAAGATGAGGACGACGCCAGTCAGCCAAGTCCCAAGGGGGGGACTTATGGGGCCACAATCCCCCCCACCTCTCAAGTCTTAAACTGTGTCCTGAATGCCCTGGGAAAAGAAGCAGGGCTCATAAACATCACCCTCCTTCCCAATTTGACCAAGTGGTCTCTAGTGTCTAATACCCTCCACCCCCTTGAGGAATGGACCCAGCAGGGGAAGGCTCTGCGGTACGTCTACGCAGCACAAAAAACCCCGCAGCAGCAAGTCGTCTTAGAGTCTGCATCAACTGACTCAGGCTCGCAGAGTTCATGCTGTGGGGCTAAAAATAGCTGTGTACTCACGCTGGCTTGGGCTGGAGCCCAGGCTTTGAAACCTAGCATGGAGGGAGGGTCTCAGAGCCTGGAATCCAGATCAAGCCTGAATATCTACACGGCTGTTTACAATCCCACAGTGTGAGTCCCACGAGACCCAGTCAGTTGACAGGGGTTCTGAGACTCGCTGCCACAAGGTTTTATTTTTTTTGTTGTGTAGATGTATCCAGAGAGATTTCTCTTGAAGGGGCTTCCAGCCCTAAGGACAGATAGCTGCAAAAGGCCTCATCAAAGCCACAACAGAGCTCATATGCTCTCAAAGCATGCAAATATATAAATAAAAGGGATGGGGGGCGTGAAGAAAAAGCACACGAGCTCCATCTGGTACAAGTCTTCTGACTTTTCTCCCTACTCCACGGAGGATGATGAATTGTTGGACTGAGTCTGAACAGGACCGGTGAAAAACGCACAGATTTTTTTTCCCCTGTGAGAAATTTCACACTACGTGCAGCAAGGTTGTCTCCAATATTCAGATTCAACATGAACAGACTTCTGAGAGTAAGCCTCAAAGTAAATTTCTCCCCACAAAATCCTCTCGGGACTGCGAATCCCCTACGCTCTTCCCTTAAGGAAGTGTTCAGGGACAAATGGATAAGCATGATAAGGGCAAGCACATTAACAAAAATGACCTCAGGTTCTATAAGATTCAGGAACCAAAGATACCAAAGGTTGACCCTGCTGTAGCATTCCAAGAAGGCTCGACGGTTATCCATGCGGAAGGGGAGTTCTACGCTAAGGACCTCATAGATAGAAAGATGGCTGTCATTCTCAAAAATTACTGTGAGGCCTTCTCAGCAACTCTCAGGCCAGGGCATGCCTAACAGCTACCTGCCTTACAAGGACATCTCTCTCTCCTGAGATCCTGGCTGGAAGATCTCAGGGACCTATAGGGTAGAAGAGATCACTCTGACTTTGGCTCTATTTTAAAGAGAGTTTCCTTGGCAACAGCATTTATAGTTGACACCTCAATCAATGCCATAAGTTTCTCAGCCAGAGTCAGTCTCTAGCTCAATAATCGGGTGCCACCTATGACTCCAACCCTGGAAGGTAGTTACCTACGCAAAGCAGTTTCTGTGCTCCACCAAGTTTACAGGCTCCCTTCTTTTTGGGGGAAAGCTGGACAAGGTGACAAAATCCAAATAGTCTCTCCCAGCGCCAGACAGTACCTTCAGGAGAGAGTACAGACCATCCTTTAGACAGAGGCACGCCTTCATCCTCACAGAGATAGTGACAGGACAGCAGGTTTTCCAAAGGAAAGATGTGGAACTGAGGATGCCCAGCCCGCTGAAAACCTCTCCATGACAAAGACTGCATAACTGAAGCTAAGGTGCAGAATTTCGCATTTACTGGAGGAATGGGTTGCATCAATCATGGACAAGTGGGTCAAGGAGATAGTAAATCAGGGATACTCCCTTGAGCTAGGGGCTCCACCCCACCCATTCTTCACCCAGTCCCCCATCTCCAACAGTCCTGTAACGCACAATCTGCTCCAGAATGAGATCTCTCATTGTTTAGATATGGGAGTAAGAGAACAGCTCCTCAGAAGAAAGGTTCTCAGGGTTCTACTTCATCATCTTTGTTCAAAAATGCAAGGGAGAATAGAATCTGAGTCATTTTGACCTCAAAAGGCTCAACAAGCAGATGGAGACCTTTGCCTCTACTGTGTCATCCCTGTCCCAGGGGGAATATTCTTACTTCATTGGTTCTGGCAGATGCATACCTCCATATTCCTATCAGACCTTACCACCACAGATCTTTAAGGTTTGCTTATAGCAGGAAGCATTATCAGTACCGGATGCTTCCATTTGGCCTATTCTTGGTCCCCAGGTTTTTACAAAGATGTTGGTGGTAATCATAGCCAGGCTCAGGTCGAAGAGTATCGACCTGTATTCCCTTCCTGGGCATCTTGATCAGAGCTCCATCCATGGCAACAGACAGAGCCATGTCCTTGATGCTGGATCTCCTGAAGGCGCATGGGGTTTATCATCAATGTCAAGAAAAACTCCTTGACTCAGTCTACTAAAATAACTCCTCTAGAAGTGGACACTGACACCTCTATAGCAAAGATCTACCCACCTCTAGAAAGGTTCCAAAGACTCAGGACCTTCTCACATTGTTCCGGAGCTGCAAGAGGCCTACCATAGCACTGGACCTTCAACTGCTAGGCCTCCTAGGGCCATGCACAATCGCACATCAGGCATCTTCAAAGCTTCATCTTATAGGTGTGGAACCACTCCCCAGAACACACGAAGGATCAGGTAAAGGTCCTGCTGCAGATGCTGAGCTCCTTAAAATGGTGGTTTGCCTAGGGCAATATCCACAAAAGTAGGCCCATATGTCTTCCTGATCCTCTGGTTCTCATAACTGATGCCAGCCTGGAGGGCTGCGGAGCACACTTGGGGTCTGAAACCGCTCAAGGCAGCTGGAGCCCAGAGGAAAGGGCTCACAGCATAAGCCTCCTAGAGCTAAGAGCAGCTAAGCTGTTGCTGCGATGGTTCCACTCCAGTGTAGAGGAGAAATATGTCCTGATTCAGTCAGACAACACAACCATGGTCACGTATATGAACAACCAAAGGGGAAACGCGGAGCCTAGACTTTGACTTGTTCCTTGACTGATGTCAATACCAGCTTTCTGTTTGTCCATCAAAACTTGCTTTCTGATAGCCCTCACTTCTGTCAGGCAAGCATCAGAGCTGGCAGCCTGATCTACGCAGGAGCCTTACTGCATGTTCCAGAAGGACAAGGCACTCTTCAGGACTCCTGAATTTTTTATTCCTAAATTGAATTCTTCCTTCCACACTTCCCAAGAGCTGATCCTTCCTTCACTATGTCCACTGAGAGAAGAGGTGGCACATCTGAGATGTCATAAAAGCTCTGAAAAATGACCTCAAACCTACAGAATCTATGAGAAGATGAGGAACCCAATTTGGTATTTTGTGTGGGGGGTGGTTTTGGTAGAAAAAGGACTCAGAGCTTCCAAGGCATTCACAATTCTGTTCCTGAACGGGGGTCAGGACACACAGTATGAGATCCCTGGCAAGGTCACGGGCAGAAATGCATCCACATTGGCAATCTGTAGGAAGGCCAGCTCAAGCACTATAACATGGTCTTCCTGTCATCTGCAAAGGCTTCCTTTGGCAGGAAGGTGCTGCAGCGAGTGGCCCAGAAATAATATTGCTCTGTGAGCAAATCTTAGATTTATTTCTGACCTTTTCTATAACCCTCCCTACATCTGTTCACTGCTCATTACTTTCCAGATGTCCAGAATTGTGGGAGATGCGGGACTGCAGAACCGGAAAACACTTCTTGTTGATAATTTCCTTTCTGTACTAGCAGTATCTTCCATAGTTCTACCCACCCTGAATAGCTTATCAGCCAAAAGGTCAGATGTTGATAGGATCTTTACTATGTCACTGTTTTTTGGTCCACCGTACAGTTGGTCTGGTTACCCTGGTATATTTGTTACTCATATTGTTATTCGAGTTTTTACAGCTTTGGAATAACTCCTTTGGTGGCAAGTGGGAACAGGGGGCATGGCCAGAGCATGAAGCAACAAGATATTAATTCACCTCTGTGAGCTGCAGAGAGGAGGGGAGTAGCCCAGGCTTTCAGCTTGTGTGAGATGCTGCTAGCAGAAAGGAAATTATAAGTAAAACATTTTTCGCAATTTTTCCATATTAGTCTGGAAGACACTGTGGCATCTTGCTTTTTAGCTTTCTAACAATTCTTTTTACTTTATATTTCCTATGTTGTAACAATTAATTTACATGAAACAGACTCAGAAGCTTTTAAGAAGGTTGATAAATGAGTATACTACGTCATATTACTAAAATTAAGGTATATTCCTCTTTCTGTTTCATACTTGGAAATTAAACAGATACCATAGTTTTTTTTGGTAAGGTACTCTGGTTATACTTTTAACTTAAAAAATGCAATAAAACTATGAACCAGTTCTCACAATAAGGCCACCATGAACTCCACTTCCTCGAAGGTTTGGTGCATATTCTGCCAAATCTACTGATCTGAGCCATTCCATCACTCTGTGATTGGACCACTGAACTACTTCAGAAGGTGAAATATAATTCTGTAAAAGTAACCACAAAAAAATTCAATATACTGTTTTTTTCCCCACACAGCTCGTTTTAGTTTACATACATGCATGCAGACACAACTCGAATAAGAAAATACAGTTCAGTACTTGAAAAAGGTTGAACCTCAGCTAATGAATTTACCTTTCATAGCTGTCTAGTTATCAGTTACTATTAAATAATTCCTCCTCCTCAACAATCAGTAGTCCCCAAATTCTGAGGTACCCTGTTTTGCTTTGAACATCTTGTGCAGCTCTCAGAAGACTAGGAGAATCGTGACTGGCTGGTGAAGTGATAAGTACATTCTATTACAGATGGAATCCTAAGAACTACTATATGAAAAAAAAAACAATATGAAGAGAATATTTATTCTGCAAAAAATATTGAAATAATCTATTATTTTGAAGGTTCCCAGATAGACACTATGCTGGCTCAAGAAAGGATACATTTGTTTATGTGCTGTTGGGAGTACTGCTTAAGAAATTGATAAAGTTGGAGAAATTAGTAGAGGTGAGTAAATTAATAAAAAAGAATTCCAAATACTTCTCTCAAAAATGTTATTAAATTCTTAAATATGAACAATTTGCCAAGCTTTACAGACTGGGAGAATGATGGGGAAAAAAGTGGCTGAATAATATATTTTTAAAAGTAATGCAAGATTCACTGAATAATTTATTCAACCAGCTCTGGAACTTACAGATGGTACATACCTATTCACATCGTAGTCCATCTCACTGACAGTGCAGGGTTGGTTACAATTGGTGACCAAACCATGAGCCTTCCAGCTTGCCCTTTGGGAAACTGTTCCACAGTGTTGAGAAATCTCTCTCACTCAGAAGCTTTTCTGAATATTCAGCCAAAATTGTCCCTCTCTCAATACATCTCATTTCTTCCCGTTACACCACTTGTGCCAACCTACATAAGGCCACCAGGTTCCCTTCCTCATGGGAACAATGGGGAAGCGGCTTCCTGGGGTGTGGGCTGGTGACATGGAAAAGGATAAGCAGTAATTTTACACTACTTTCCTCCTCTGGGATGTGGAAATTCCCTGAGGACACTCGAGAGAGAGAGCTCCTGGCTGCAGTGGCTGGTATATTGTACAGTTCATTTTCTTTCACATTCACCCTTGACTGTTATGGGATAAACAAGCACCGGCTCAATGACAACAGACTCAAAACACACAAATTTCTTCTTTACCTCATCAACCGGCCTCCTACGTAGACAGTGAGGGTTAAACTGGTTGACATGCAGCACGTGAATAGCACATTTAATACTGAGATGATGCAGCTGGCTGGTGACTTTCAGAAAGAGAAGGTCATTCTGAAAAAGGAAAAGCCTGGGTAAGTGGCACCACTAAACAATGTGAATTTTTTCCTGGAAAATAAGAGTCAAGTTCCAAACTTGCTGTGACATTTGTATGTATCAAAGAAATCCAGGTTAGATTAATGGTATGCATTCCTGTTACAAAAACAGTTGCATCTTAAAAAAATTAATCTCGAAGACTTTTGGTCTTATTAAGTAGAAACTATTTAAAAAGGACTTTGTAGATGACTACATCTGGAATGTTTCTCAGCTGAGTAAGGTCATGTTCACACTGGGATCCTACTTGCTATAGCCACATTTAAATAAAGGGGTAGCTATCCGAGTTCTAGCATGATCTTCTTAATCAGCATGGACAGGAATTTTCTTCTGAGAACTGTGCTAACTAAAGTTATGGTCTGGATTAACACTCACTAGAACTATACAATGGTTTTATAGCAGTTACAAGGCAAAAAGAAAAATTCTTATCCACACTGGACAGGGAAGTGATGCTAGAGCCTTACCAGCAACAAATATTTAAACATAACTATAGCTTGGATGGTTCTGATACCAGTTTGGTCAAGGCCTTACAAGGTACTGGGCTCACTGCTGGTCTCTACTTCTAAGTATCATGGTTACCTGGTGAACAGACCAAATATCCCGAGCTGCATGTACTGTAGGTTATTAAACATACTGTGTTGATATGGTACTGGTTGTCAGATGTCTTACAGAAACCAGCTATAATTGTATCTCCTCTATCCTATTCCTAAGGCAGATATAGTGACTATTGGTTAATCGTTGGGGAGGGGGGCTGTCCCTCTACCATTCATTAGACAAGGTGACCCACTAGTCCCTCAATTTTTGCCCTGCATAGACCCTTTTGACTGCTCATCTTCAAAAGAAAATTCCAAGACTAAAAGGAATATTGCTGGAAAGCTAGAATCAAAGTAGTAGCTATTTCCCCTCTCTCTCCTGAATCTGCTTATTAGCAACCCTTCGGTTGCCAGCAAAAAGTTGCTATTATCTGGCAGTTGCTAATAAGTGGAAGGCAGGTTTATCAGGCAGTAGCCAGGGAAGAAAGCACGAGACAGGCCTTCCCTGGATGAAGCCCTGCAAACCTGCCAGCAGGGAAGGAAGCTGCAGCCCAGAAGCCAGGGCCTAGAGAGCTGCTTGGTATCTCTCCCTGTACTGTTTTGGGGTCACGGTTCAGCATGTCCAGAACCTCCTTCCCTGCGTGCAGTCCCCTGGCAGGACACAGCTTGAAGAGCACAGGGAGAGGCACTGTGCAAATCCCAACATCTGGCTTGCAGCTCCCTGCTACTGCTCTGCCCACAGCCTCCCCTCCCAGGCCACAGCCCCTTACTTCCTGTGTGGTCCTTGTCCACAGGCAGATTTGCCAGGCCGCAACCCCAGAAGGAAGTGTTGGGATGTGCTAAGCATGGCTGCAGACAAGTTCATGGGGCTGCAACCAGAGATGAAATGTCCCAGCACTTCCTTCCCTGGCCACAGCTTCGCAAACCTGTGTGCAGGTGGCGCCTCTCTTCCAAAAAAAGGTGCTAATAAGCAGCATGCTGTTGCTAATATCTGAATTCCATTAACACTTATGTTAATGGGATGGGATCAGTTCCTAGCAATGTTGCCATTAATCAGAAGTTGCTAATATCAGGATTCTTTTAAGCAGAATCTACTGTATTTACAAGATGGAAGGTTCAGAGTCAGTTTGAATGGAAGGGAAAAGGTTTTATAGTAAGCCATCTTACCACAGTTAAATACTGCAGCATTCTCCCATCAACTCTCGATTCATGAAACTGATCTTTATATTGAGGTAAGCCAATATCATCAAGCCATCCTGAAAATATAAAAATAGTGGAGAAAACAAATCCAGATTTAGGAAGTCTTTTCAGCTCAAGAAATAATCCTTGAGGATGAAATTTCACACCTCCACATCTTCACCTATATCAAGGGTCCTCTGACCCCCTTCAGAAATTCATGTCCCACCTATTCTCTTTTTCATTTCCCTTTCAAGGCCTTCTCTCCAAAATGGCTCTCCCTTTGACTGAGAACTGTAGGCAGCTTCCACCAGAACCCATGAATGATATTCCTGAAATGCTTTAGAGGACAGAGTATGTGACTGAGCATGTGACTTCTACAGGACTGTTTAGCCCCTTCCTTACTAGGAATGAAAAATCTAGTTACTTGCACTCGGTGGTTAAATTGGAGGAGCTGCTTGATTCCTGGCCTGAGGCATTTTTAAGCTGAATTCCAATTGCCTTCTTTTTCAGAGAATGCTAAATTCAGCTATGGTCCAACCTTCCAGAAATCAAACAGCAAGTAAGCTTTGAAAAACATAAGGCATATTCATTATGCTTGGCAATCAAGAAAGCCAAACTTTTAAAATATAAATCTCTAAAATATTCTACCAATGAAATCTTCCAATTGTCACTCTGGTACGGTACGTTTAGACAATCAATCAATCCTATAATCAGCTGGCTTTAACATACATTTCTATCAGAAACACTCATTCACTGTATATGAGAAATACTTGAAACATTTTCATTAGTTCTCAGTTGAGGTAAACAACCTCGAGTCCCACAGTTTTACAAGCACTTACGTGTCACCCAGATATGATCTAGTTGTGCAGACTTATCATCCTGTTTTGTATTTATTGATTTAACGGCCAAAACTAATTTCTTCCTGTGCAGAGGATGTTTTATTCCTAGTTCCTGTAACAAAAAGCAATAATAATAACAGTTTGTCCTTATGTGGTGCCTTTTATCTGATAACCCATACATGTGAGAGAGACTGATTTTAGTTTTTGCTACATAAAGACGACTATGCACCTTCTTGAATTAGCTGCTATGTTTTGATGCTTGGATCTAAAGGTGGCCAGTGGACTGATACACTGAAATACAATAAAGGATCAACCACATACACCTGCCTAATAGACAGCAATAATTCCAGATTTCTTACCTTTTCCATGTCCTGGGGTGTTGCTGTTAATAGCGTGTGGCCAGAACTCACCCACTGCCGTGCAAAAATGACATACTGACCAAGACCAAAGTCCTCAAGCCAGTTACATACTCTTTCAGTGCTCCACTGAGCAAAGGGGGCATTGCAGTCACTGAAAAGCACAAGTACAGTATGAAGATCACACAAAAGAGAATTAACTGACACGTCAGAAAAGCCTTCCGTCCTGGCACTGGGAGTTTAGTGATGTTTTAACACTAGCACTAGTTTTCTTTAACTAAAGTCACTTTTGAATATATTTTTTCCAACTTTCTGTTAACCTCCCCCCCACACACTACTAGGTAGTAGTTGGGGCCTGATCCTGCAAGGTCATTAACTTCAGTTGATAACACTGAGAAATGCTGAAAAATTATAAACAAATTGCTATAACTTCAATTCACAGACCAATTGCTTATACATGGTTTAGATTTTGTTTAAAGAACAGCCAAAAGGTGGTCTCTGCCATGTGGGTAATTACTAACACTTACTGATGTACTCTCTGTTCTCTGGCTGGCTGTAAAAAGAGTTGATACCTAGTCTTGCAGTACCAAATTGGTAAATATACTTTGCAATATATAGTATGTTAGTTTGAACTTTCTTAAATAGATTCAGCTCCACATACTCTTGAAAAATTCAATGGAGAGAGGAGAGAAGTTTCCATCATCCATGTGGGGAGAGTTAAGATGGAAACCTTGACTCCCAGTCATCCTGCAGCTATTCCCAAAGCAGGGAATGAAGAGGATGATGTCATGCTACACTTGCTCTTTGTTACAAGTGAAATTATGGCTTCTCAGATTTTCCAACCAGCAGCTGTCATTACTCCCTGCAACTGCAAAGGTGTAAATAGGTTCTCCTAGAGAAACCCTTTCTAGTTATAGTGAAATTGATCTGTTGTGAAGCATGCCGGGCAATATTTCACCACAGGAGAAGCACTCTGTTCAACAATACTACCTCATATGAATGGAAAGTAAAAGAGCAATTACCTCTTCTGCCCCTTTGATCTAGATAATCGAGGTCCAGCTGTTGCACGGAAACCACCTCTTCGAAACTCAGCCAAACCTAGATCATCTGCATGGAAGTTACCCGATTGAGTTCTTCTTATTCTTTACAGAAAGCAGAACACCAAGTATTAGAGCATGACATACAGTATTTCCATTTCATACATAAAATGTAAATAACACTAGAAACCACATTAGCCCTCCAGTAATCCCAAAACATTTATATTAAAGCTAGAGAGAAAATATGGAACTCACTGAAAATTTCAGCACTTTTTGTAAGTTCCAAGGAAACTAAGATCTGATTAGTTCCAGAGGGGTAGCCATGTTAGTCTCTTTTTAGCATCCAATGAAGTGGGTTTCTGCCCACGAAAGCTTATGCCCAAATATATTTGTTAGTCGTTAAGCTGCCACAGGACTCTCGCTGTTTTGCTAAGATCTGATTATTATGTTTACTATCTGGGACCATTTAATAATTTTTTGAGCAAACTTGTAAAGATGATTAGAAATAAGGCAACTAGATCAAATCCTGTGGAAAGCAAGTTGCTCTGCAAGAAACGCTGCTCAGGCCTGACACTGCATCCCAAATAGTCTAACATTGGGACTCTGACTGTCAAACAAGTGATGACTTGAAATAACGCAAGTGTTTAGGACAGGACACGGTAAGACTAAACCTGTGTTTGCAACTTATGCCTTCAGAAATGGAAGGCTAGTGAAAAATATGGTAATTAATTTTTTTGCCTCCCAACTAAAAAATTAAATTAAGAAATCAGAGGACTTCTTTTTACTGAATTTCTTCTATAGCATGTCTGCTTCTTTATTAGTAATGGAATCAATTTTCTCTCGATCTGATATGTACACATGTATGCGCCCACATGGACACAAAGTTGCTGGTTTTGCTTATTGCTTTTGACATTTTGTTTTACTACAGATACAGATTCTCTAGCTTGTCTAGAACATGCTGTAAACTGAAAATGTTTCTCATCTGAAACAGTTTGACAGGATATGAATAAAGAATGAACAAGATCTTACTTTCCCCAGATTTTCTTGATGCCTTTTGGGCTCCTTTTATTTTCTGGAGACACTGGAGACTGTGGACCTGATTCCATTCCAGAAGAGATGGGTGAAAGTTCATCTGAAGTTGTTGTACCATCAATATTCTCTGTGTCTCCTGAGATTAAAAACAGTAGGCAGATTATTTTTTAAACTACCTGTCCACAAAGTACAAGATATTTAGTCAGAAACTATCTGGAAAGCAGTGCTTCACAGAAATGAAGCCACAATGGCTTTAAATACAGATTCATTTACTGAACAAATGCCACTGTCTAGAAAGTGAGAATACACACCAGTCATACAATTTAGACTAATTGTGAAGCCTGTGAAACACTGAGCGTGTAACTCCAGTCAGTTTCACCTCTGAAAATCATTTGGATTGATACAATTTATTACAACTAATTCAAGGAATCTTACTTCCCAAAAGGCCAATTTCTGTTCTCAAGTACACCAGTGCACTCCCATTAACTTCAGTGGAATACAGTTTAGCCCTGGTCTGTGGGAAGAACTGAACTTGTGTCACAATGGTATCACTGATTTGCAAAGTTCCTTAAAATAGTAATGACATCAGTCATACAGTAAGTAGCATTTAGTGTAATGCATGGTGGCCACGATATGGGGGATGTCTGGGTCAGCTGCCTAGGGATTAGGGAAGGGAGTGAGGGGCCCAACAGAACTGTCACAGTGGCTCTGTGTTGCTTTAGCACAGTCACTCTCATTAACAAACAGCAGCAGCTGGTCTAGTCAATGCCCTTTAAATCCTGTCTCTTGCTAATGACATTGTTTGTCCGCACTGGTATCACTGCCCTCTGGTGGATGGCAAGTTATCAGATCTGGTCAAGTGTGTGTTATAACAACCTCTAATTCCCTCTGTTTATAATCATGAAGTTTTAGGTAATCCCAGTGAGTGGATTCAGGGCCAAATAATAAGAGTTTTGCCAACCAAAAATCTGGCCCAGTATGACAGCTGTGAAATCCTAATTGGTCAAGAAGTGCCATAAGAAAACTAAACAAAAGTATTATGCAGCTTTTCTGTAGTGGGGTAGAAACGAGTCCTCATAAATTTGTGACATCACCGGGAACAGTGATATATGGAAACTCAGCTTCTAGGACACTTGTGTCATTCTAAAGTTATTTTAATTTTCCTGGCCATCTTAGAAATGCCATAAGAAAGAAAAATGGAAACAGAGCTAAGTTTTGTCCCTTTTAGTCTTCCCTTCAACCTTCCTAGATATCAGGGTGACTGAGCAACTTGGTTAAATATTGATTTCAATCCCTACTGTGGGGAAGGGGCGGGTTCCATGGAAAAATGTCCCACTTAGACTCAGGGACGTCTCAAATCACTTAGGCAAGACATTCAACTTGCACTGCAATCCTTCTGAACTAAGATCTCAATTCTCTCAGATTTACACAGTAGATCTTGAGTGCTAGATTCCAATTTCCCTACAGTATGCAAGGAGAAACTATATTGGCTTCAATGGGAGTTTCAGCACAGGAAAACAATCTTAGATTGCAAGCCGCCTGGGGCAAAGACTGGCCTTTTGTACTGTGTTGTACAGTGCCCAGCACAATGTGGTCATGCTCCAAGAGTAGTTATCCATGGTTTGCTGTCAAACTGGGAGGGTGTATCTAGTGGCATCCTTCAGGGGTTAGTCCTGGGTCTGGAACTATTCAATATTTTCATTAATGACCAGAATGGATAATGGAGTGTATGTTTATAAAATTTGCAGATGATGCCACACTTGGAGGGGTTACAAACACTTTGAAGGACACGATCAGAATTCAAAATTATATTTGACGAATTGGTCTGAATTCAGCAAGATGAAATTCACTCAAGACAAGTGGAAAGTACTTCACTTAAGAAAGAAAAATCAAATGCACAACAACAAAATGGGGAATAACTAGGTTGGTGGTAATATTGGTGGAAGTTATAGTTGATCACAAATTGAATATGAGGCAGCAACATGATGGAATTGCAGAAAAAGGATAATATCATTCTGATGTGTATTAACAGGAGTGTCATATGTAAGACATAGAAGGCCACTGTCCCATTCTACATGGCACTGGTGAGGTCTCAGATGGAGTACTGTGTTCAGTTCTGGGCATCAATCACACTTTAGGAATGATGTGGACATATTGGAGAGAGTCCCTGGGAGAGCAACAAAAAGGATAAAAGGTTTAGAAAACCTGAGGAAAGATAGAAAAGTCGACATGTTTAGTCTCGGGAAAATGAGATGGGGGGACCTGACAATAGTCTTCAAATGTGTTAAGCGTTGTTATAAAGAAGATGGTGATCAGTTATTCTCCATGTCCACTGAAGGTAGGACAAGAAATAATGGTCTTAATCTGCAGCAATGGAGATTTAAGCTTTCTTACTGTAATGGTAGTTAAGCTCTGAAACAGGCTTCTAACAAACTGTGGAATCCCCATCATTGGATGTTTTTAAAAACAGGTTGGACAAACACTTGACAGGGATGATTTAAGTTTACTTGGTTCTGCCACAGCACAGGAGGCTGGACTTGATGACTTCTCGGTGGCCCTTCCAGCCCTACATTTCTGATTCTATAAAACTGGGACCTATAGGCACAACCTCAACACAAATAATAAATAATCAGAGTTGATTATGTTTTTTGCATAAAGGACAAGTTTACATAAAAGCATTTGTATTGGTGATGTTTATCAGTTTATAATTAATATTTAGTAGCTTAACACTAATTTCTTAAGAGATTTTGCTTTAATAAGAACAGGATTTTTCTAAAGCGCTCATCATTGGCCTCTCTCCTCCCCTCCAAGTTAATGGGAGTTTTACCAGACTTCTGTGGAAGCAAAGTGAGTCCATTGTTGAGTGCTTTTGAAAAGGTTATGGCTTTTAGCCACACTAAGGCTATGTCTACACTGAAAACATGGGGCACAGCTGTGGTGCTGTAATACTTCACTGCTGACACTGCCTACCCCAATAGGAAGAGTTCTCCTGTTGCTGTAGTTAATCCACCTACCCAAGAAACAACTGATGGAAGAATTCTTCCATTGAATTGGAATAGCACTGTCTACACTGGGGTTAAATCAGCATAGCTATGACTCTCAGGGGTGGATTTTTCACACCCCTGAGAGATGTAGCTATGCCAAAGTAAGTTCCCAGTGTAGACCAGACCTAATACTTTTAAAAGAAAGGCTGTTGGGTTTTTTTGTTTCAGGATTATACCTAGTTTAAT
This sequence comes from Emydura macquarii macquarii, assembly GCF_026122565.2. NCBI lineage: Eukaryota > Metazoa > Chordata > Testudines > Chelidae > Emydura > Emydura macquarii. The sequence goes on from NW_027133377.1 coordinate 966,725, forward strand.
TAGGACTCCCCACACACATCTGCAAATAGTATTTTAAAGGAGAAAAATGGAAAAAAGAGCAAGCAGGAAAATTCATAGCTAGATTACAGTTGCATCTTGATTGGATACAGTACCTAATATTGGTGCACTAACACTCCTGATGCGATCTTCAGTCATTCCAAGAAGCAGAAAGCCAGATGAGGAAACAAAGGTGATGGAAAATCCAACAAATTGAAGTTATAGAAAAGCAAAGAAATAAATAACCAAGCATCAAAGGCAGGGGAAAAAATGACAGAAAGCAAAGTTACACTGTAAATGAAGGTGGATATGCAATGGCATGTATGAAACCTAAAAAAGTTCTGCACAAGTTATCAATTAAAACAGATGGGGATGACATTTTTTTTATTACTAATTATACTTTTTTTAACCCCTTCCCAGTCAATAGTAATGTGTTGCAAATGTACTGTAGAACTCAAAAATCAATAAACATCTCAAAAGGAGCAATCTCCAAAGCTACATGGAATTCATTACAAATGGGGAAATGGAGGATGCAATAAATTTAAACAAAACAAAACAGCAATAACAAATACATATTTACTGCAAGGGAAATAAATCTAGACTCCTGGATATGTTACTGTTTTGCTAACCAGGAGATTGGTATGATAGTTGGAAAAGAAAGTGATTCATAACTATTCTAATATTTTTGGAGAAATCTTAGTCATTTAAAACATATTTTAACACTAACATTTACCCTTTTAAATTCAGTATAGTTGCAAGTTCATCACTGGTTTCTACAAAAGCAACAACTGCCTTCATAAAAGCCCCAATCCTTGAATGACCTTTTAGCTAAGGGCATAACCAACATGGTCCATGTGCTACTCACACCTGTGTATGAACTCTCCATAAAATACAGAGAATCAGTAAAACACAAAAATCTGGCGATCACGTGAAAGATTTTTTTCCTTTATAAATAGGAATTTTCTATCTAAAATATTTTCTCTTAACTGTGATAGTTTAGTGCAGTATACTACTATACTGCTTTGCTTTGGTGTTAATCGGTGCTGCTGAAAATGTAATAACTATATTACAATATAATACTTTTCACAGAGGAATTATTAAATGCACTTTGCAATATTGTGGAGGGAAATGTATTTTTTTAAACAAATTAATTTAAAACTGAGGTCCATACTGAGTCTTAGGTTTCTTTTCAAAGCTCCAAACTGCTTTATTCTGAATCACCAGAAATTCTGACAGCTATAGCCAAGAGGTGAAATAATAGTGAACGAAGAGTGTAGGGCAACATTTTCAAATTTGGGTGTCTTACGTCAGTACCCAAGTTAATAAGTGGCTTTATTTTCAGAGCTGCTGAACATCCACAACTGCAACTGAGATCAACAGGAGGAGTAGGGACTCAGCACGTTCGATAATCAGACTCCGAATTAGGGCCTTATGTAATAAAGCACTTAATATATGTAGCTTAAGCACATGCTTAAGTGATTTGATTGATTAGATGCTTAAATATGGATTTAGCACATAGGCACAAAAGGCATTTAGGCACCTAACCCTCCTTATATGCTTTTGAAAATTCCATTTTAGGTATGTAACTTTAGGCCTTAATACACAAAATACATGCTTAAGACAAGGAACATCTTGAAAAGAAGTTAAACGTCTTCCTCCAAGTTCTAAATCTGATGGGTCTCTTCTCCCCCTAGTAAATGAGTGTCATTAGTATCAATGAGTTATATGCAACATACTGATAATAACAGACTGCCAGGACTTTCACCTGAAGAAAGTGTTTGCATTCATGATGGTTAGACTGTAAACAAAGAATAAAATACAGATTTTTTGTTTTAGTCAGACGGCTAATATCTTGGGGGAAAGTAATTCTTTTAAATAACTTTCTTAGGGTATGTCTATACTGACGGCGGCAAAGTCACTGCCACCTGATCTATCTTTCTGGATCGATTGAGCAGTCAATGTAGACCCGCTCAATCGATCAGGAAGTCGATGCAGTAAATCCACCCCCTCAAGTGGCGTAGCGTTGCATCGATGGGAATGCGGTTTTGTTGGCGCAGTGCAGTGAAGACACCGTGCAGAAGGGAAGCCCAGCAGTCGACGGGAGTTACACAAACTACTCTGCGTAGCTTGCATACTCCCGTCGACTGCTGCCGAATTTCCAGATAAATGTAGACCAGGGCTTAAAAACAAATGATAAAGCAGTTGGTTATCTTGGTTATCAAAAGAGGTCAATCAGAGAGCTCTGGAGTTCCCAGGAAAGCTATGAATTGAACAATTAGTACTTATTATTCATAGAGTCACGTGTGCTAGGGACTTGATTAAAGTCCTGATATTAAACAACAGAGGTTTGTTATCCACTACAATCCCCTTTAAATTTCCAGTCTTTTTCATTGCGTAACAAAATGATTTAGCTAACAGCACATGTCACTGATGCCAGCACAGTTTTATCATTCAATGTAACAGAAATCAGTACACTGACCTTAGAGTCATCCTTTACTTTGCAATCAGGTAAGTTAATGCATCATTTTGATTTTTAGTACCCTCTTAAAAAGGAACAGAAATTTTCTTCTTAAACCCTCTGAATGTAACAACTCACTATTTTAGCTTAAAGGAGTATAAAACGTTTGCTATCTCAGCTGGATCTCATAAAGGAGCTTGTTTATATTTATACACAATTATTCAAACACTTGCAGGGAAGTATGCATACGTACTCAGGCTCAGTACACCGTTGTCCTCATTGTCATTCATTCCAAGTACATTCAAAGAAGTGGGTGTATTGTATGTTCCGTGATCTCCATTGTGTGTGGGTCGAAGAAGTTTCCCTGGCAAGGTCTGATATTTACTACTCTTCACATAAAGTTTATTCTGTTTTTTAAAAAACCACAGATTATTTGTATAATATTTATAAAACAAAGGCATTGTATTCATTCAAGGCAGAGGCAAAGCTATGTGGAGGTCACAAATACATTTTAAAACCATGGTTTTCCTCTAAGGATAATTCAATTTAAACACAGCAACATGTTTTTCTAGCTAAAGGGAAGCTTATGGCTTTTTACAAAGGATAGAATATTTCCCTGCCCACCCTCCAACCTAAAGCAGCACAGTGGGTACCGATATACGATGTTAAAGTAGGAAGTATTGTTAAATACTTATTTATTTATTTTGTCATTAGAATTTCTCTCTTTGCCCTTCTTTTCCTGCTTTCCCACCCATAGTTTCATTGTATATGCTCTGTCCACATTTCACCTTCCCCTCCAACCCTCCCCAGTTCTCTATATGCTCCCTTCCCCCCACACACAGACTTGCACCTTACTGAAATATCAACCCTGAAACACTTGAGTTTGAATCAAACTTAGGCCAAATGTAATCATCCATCTCTAGTAGCAATGTATAAATACAGATGCAAAGCAAAGAATATTAAATAGAAGACACATTTTTACAAAAACCAAAGGGGCATTTTTATAAGAAAAGTGGTATCTTGGTATGGATGCTATTATAAAACATTTATTTTATAAAAGTATATTAAATAACTACACAAAGTTAAAATAATTTTCATATATTTAATGTACCTTGCACTAACCTATGTGCTTTAAAAAAAAATTATCGATAGTTTTAACACAATTCTTCAAGGGGAAAGCATGGACTAACTTATATTTTAGGGTAATTTCTGTTTAAAATGGCTATATGAACTCCACTAACTATTCCATACAATTTTTTCCTCTCTCATACTAAAGTAGGGCCCAATCTACATTCACTCCCAGCCATAGCACTTAGTCCTGTGTATAATGCCACTGAAGTCAATGGTACTATGCCAGTGTTCACAGCATGAGACCCTCAAAACATCAACATTCAATATATTGTATTGAAAGTGAGCGGTACAAAAGGATCATTTACCTTTCTATTATATAGGCTAAGATAAGAATGGGAAAACACTTGAGTTTTGTTGTAATAAACCTCTCTAAGGTCACCTAATTTGGTGGGCCAAGTTCTCTAAATAGGTATGATGGATGTATTAAAAAAAACTGCATGCGTGCCTGCAAAAACCTGTATTTGTGCATGCAAATCTCGTGACACATCTAGAGAGACTATTTTTAAGCTGAAGTGTGGATTTCACAGGGGTACTTGCTGTCCCCAGCTTTGAAAACTTGGCCAGGTAAGTGTTATTTCTCAGTAGAATGTTGATATCATTATTTGATCAGGGTTTCTTCCAAATGAAAGGAGAGGCCATTGCTGAGGACTCGTTGCACATTGCAGAAGTGGGACAAATTTAGAAATACCGAGTCCTCTCTGGAGAAGTGCTGAGCACCCTCTGACTTTTACTAAAGACAATGGGAGCTGTGAGTGTTCTTTGGATCAGAACCATATTGCTAAATGTTTATTTTGGCATTATCCGAGAGCATATGAAAGGAAAGGAATGCATGAGGAGAGAGAATGCAAAACATATTTAGTCCACAGAAATAAACCAGGTACCCTCATGTATTAGCTTTACCTATACTATGCATGCTGCAGGAGAAAATAGATACAATAGAAACCCTGGCTACTAAAAATATATGGGAAATGTATAATGAAAAGAGTAATGTGTAATTTATTTTACACGGCTATTACATTTCATATGTAACTTTGTACATAAATATTATTTTCAGTGTTTTGTTGCTAAGTTTTTTTTAAATCCTTCCCATTCCCTCAAACTAGTGAGGATAAAAGGATAAAAGTGAAGATACAAACTACTGCTATGTGTCTTATTTTTCACACAGTGTCTTATTCAGCTGATGTTGAAGTCAATGCAATTTTTACCACAGATTTCAATGAGAGTTGCATCAGGCTCTCATAGAAAGAGGATTATGCATACACTATATTGTGAAATATTAATTTGTTTGTCTAATTTCATAGACTAAGACCAGAAGGGAACATTGTCATCATCTAATCCAGTGGTTCTCAAACTTTTTATATTGGTAACACCTTTCACACTGCAAGCCTCTGAGTGTGACTTCTTGGCCCACATGGGCTCCCGATTCCCCCTTCACTCCTCGCTCCCTTGGGTTCCTCACTCCCTCTTTGCCCCTAACTCCTGCGGGCTCCCCTCTACTGCTTTGCCCCTAACCCTTGCACTGTGTCCACTTTGCCCCTAACCTCTGCACCCCTCACCCCAGAAAACTGACCTGCATGCATGGATCAGCTGATATTGCTGTTTGCTCCCCCCTCGAACGTTGCTCCTCCGCACACACCTAGGGGGCTGTGAGAAGGGCAGTGAGGAGCAACGGCGGGGCTCCTGGCATGCAGGTCTTTTTCCCCACAGGTGGCAGCACTCGGGGCTCACAGCTTGTGACCCCCACCACATAACCACATTGCAACCTCCTGAGGGGTCGCGACCTCCAGTTTGAGAACCCATGATGTAATCTGACCTCTGCCATAACACAGGCCAAAGAACTTCATTCAAAGATTTCTGGAGCAAAATGAAAACTCCAGTTTGAGCTGGCCATAGCATCTCTTTTAGACAGACATCCAGTCTTGACTTAAAGACAGCAAGCAATGGAGAATCCATCACATGCCTAGGTAAGTTGTTTCAATGATAAATTACTCCCAATGTTATAAAGTTGCACTGCAATTCTTTTCTGAATTTGTCTAGCTTCAGCTTCCAAACGCTAAATCTCGTTATGCCTTTTCTGCTGGACTGAAGAGTGATTAAAGAACTGTTTTTATTTTCCTTATTAGACTACAGAGCTTTTCCTCCCAAGTCCTCCCCCTACTTTTTTTTTTTAAACATATCAATACTTTAACAATACAAGAACAATTCAAGAGAGACTGAATGAGAAGTGAAAAAGTAACCACTCCATCAATGCACAATCACAGTAGGTAAATGTTAAAGGAGTTAAGATACAATCAATATACCTCTTGTTCTACAACAGGTTCTACTGGTTTCCCGTCTACATACTACGGAGTTGCAGGGAGGGTAATTTCAAAGTTTGATGGAAAAAAGTAACAGACAAGTGTTAGTATAAACATACACACAACACAAAACAATTTTAGTCTGATTTCTAAGTAGCGATTCTATTTGAAGATATTAAGAGGTCTATTCTCTCCTCATTAAATAATATATCCCTCACGTGTCTTTCCCCAACAACTTTACAAAGATGACCCACATCTAGATTCTGTTGAGGTCAATGGGATTTTTGCCTTCAACTTCAACAGGAGCAGGATTAGTCCTAAAGATTAAGAATGACTTCATCCAGCAATAATTTATTGCCTGCTGTGGGGTTGAATATGTCAGCCGTTTAACAGACCACAATATAATATTACAGAATGATATAGGATAGGAAGTGAAGAATATCTTATCTAATTGAAGCTGTATGAAGAATTTAGCTAGGAATGTAATTACGCAAACAGCACTTTGGCTGGGTCAATAAGGCTAACTTCAATTTTAAAAAAGAAATGCTTTGGGATCTTTAATTGTTTAAAGTAAAAAGGATCTAAGTCTTAGATCCCATGTAAAACATTCCTCCAGCAACACACTGCCCCAAGTGTTAGTCTATTACGGCCTCAATGGAAGAGAATACCTACTATTAAGGCTTTGACTCAGCAAAGCAAGTAAGCATGTACTGAATTTTAAACATATGAATAATCCCAACCATAGTCAGTAAAGCACTTAAGCACATAGGTCACACTGATTTCATCTCAACTAGTCACGTGCTTAAATTTAAGTATATGCTTAAGTGCTTTATTGATCTGGGACCTAAATTCAGTAATGCTATTTTCTGTGCCATCTTGTTGGTTTCTCCTCCAAGTATCGACAAAGCCCTAGAGTGCTTAGCTTGTGAGATCTGAGTAGCACAGAGCCCAAATTGGAATATCTGCACACCTACCTTTGCATATGCATCCTGTATAGCCTTTTAAAATTAACAGTATATACAGGAGCACATAAAGGAGAAAATAGATCTTTAAATTTTGCAAGGAACTAAAAATGTTAGTCCTTGATTCATTTAATGTATGCATCACTACATAAAATAAGTGCAAAATAAGTTTTAAACACATTTTATTAGATTACAGTTATATTAACAAATCAAAATACCACAGAAAAGATTTTAGGAAAATCTAGAAGAAATTTTGGAATTAACCATATTTTTACTGAATATGGTTACTCTGATACATCATTTTAAAATGGCATTAATGTGCATGGATATTACACAAACCTAGTAATTATGGCTGGCATACAAAAAAAATCGGAAAAACTCTGGCAAAATGTAAGTAGTATTGGAGAAAAACCTAAATTTAGGTAGTAAAAAAATGATCCATTTGATCATGTTGAAATAAGACTTAAGCAAAGTGAAAAGGAAGCCAACCTGAAATGCATTTGGCCTTGTCATTAACAACATTGCTGCCCTTGTTTAAATACCAGCTTCAATAATGCCATTTATATCAGAAGTCTAGCGTGGAAAGTAACAAATATATTACAAGCAAACAATCAAACCACAATCCTGGGCAGAAATAGTAATGTAGCCTCAATATTTAACAATTTAATTTCTTTTTAAATTGTGATTTAATTTATAGTTTAAAAAGTTTGTTACCATTAAAGTCCTTGCAACTCATAGGACTTAAAGTTATTTTAAAGCATATAAAACAATTGTATTAATTGTGTTCATGGTTATCTCCATCTTAGTCTGAGCAAAAGCATTATAATTTGCTGATAAGGTGAAATTATATGGTGAAGAAATACTGTATAATGTTATAAAACAGAATTGGCTAATAGTGGTCAATCAGGGCCCACTAAAAGTTTCCTAATACGCATTTTATAGGAAGTAAGAGTCAATATGCTCATGGTGTCAGATGCTAAATCTGAAGAATATATTATGAAAATAGAATATTTTTATGAATTCAGTGTAAGATTGAGGCCTGAAAAGGTCTGACTCTGAATAAAAACATCTACTTTTCAAGAGAAAAATATGTAAAAAAATTACACTATTTATTTGTAGGGTAGCCCAGTTCACAACTCTCATGATCATGTGTCCTGAAACTAAAGGCATATTGGGTGTGCAATTCAAAAGGATATTAATTCCCATGACTATTTTATACATTGGATATATTTCATGGCAATGCATTTTCCCTTTTCTCCTTATTTAGCTGAAAAGCTGAATATTCGGATGTGTTTGTGTGGACAACACAAATACTTTGTTCATTCTAAGCTCAGACGTGGATGGGGGAGAAATAGGATCTAAACTACAGTATCATAAGCCTTTCTTACATATAGTATTGGTTGAATATAGTATTGATTACATTTAGCATATGTAAACAGACATATGTATAAAATTGACATTTATTTCTTAGAATTCAAATTAAATGCTAAAAGTTATAAATACTTATGAACCAACCTTTTCCAGGGATTCACTTTGCAAGTCCTCTAGACTACTTGACATTGTTTTCTGTGGAACCCTTAAAGTACAAAATAATGAAATTGGAAAATTAAAAAGAAACCAACAAGAATTAATGCAAAATGTCATCTGTGAAATCATATACATTATCCAAATGATAGAGAAATAGTGTGATACCACTCTGGGAATAGTCTGCAATTGATAGGAATCTTTAAGACCATCAACACCGCAAAAACTGGCAGAGTTACCAGTAGATTACTGACTAATTGTTCTACAGCTTTCAGTTAATCCTGGTGATAATTGTTTCAAGTAATATTGTTCTTACCTACTTCTGGTTTCCAAGGATTCCTCATGTGGAGAAATAAGATTATTTGAAGAAACTGGAATGCTTCCACTGTTAATCAGAATAATATAGCTTGTTGTAAATGTTATGTGCTATGTATACCTCTTAACGACATTGCTAAGTCAGCACTGTAAGCATACACAATAAGCAACGTGTCCTCATCTCACCAAATATTGTTAGCTTTGTAGGAACAGACAAGATTAAATGTTAATATCTGAATAGGTTATTTAGACCTAGGACAATTTACAAGGACAACATCGAACAAGGGTCTTACCTGATTTCCAGAGTTTTTTGTGGCAGTAGAGACACCGTAGTTGGTGACAATTCTCCCGGAGGTACCTGTGTAAAATATGAATCCCAGTTTTGATTCTAGTCCATACGTATTTGAATCTGAAAACTAACCCACTGAACGCACACATATGCACAAATAAATTCATCGAGGGCCAAATTTTGCTCTGAGTTATTCCCTTGCAACCATACTGAGATCAGTGATGTAGACAATCTGTTATGGCAGGGCTGAAGGAAGAATCTGCTTCTCAACAATATATTTGTTAAATACCTCTGGTTTAAGTAATTCTGCTTGGGGCTTATTCATGAGATTCCACTTCCTCAAACTTGTCTCAAGTTCCTCTTCACTGCTGCCAGACAGAATTCTCTCTGAAGAGCCTGGAAGAATTCAAGGATAGAAGTGATTAAATAAGGTAACAGATTAAATGAACATTTGATGCGTTCCTATATATTCTTTTTTCTCAGAAAAGCAACTACCCTATACAGTACATTAAAGTGAGATTTTAAAATGGAACAATATATCTATATATAAATAAAACAAATTGATATTATATAGATATCATGTTTGGTTTTTTTGTCACTGCACATGCTGCATTTCTGGTGCTAAAAGGCACATGTGCTAGAGCAAGCATTCTCTGTCATAGTCCAGTTTCTCATACTTCATTCCAAAGTGAAGTAATATACCGGCATTTATTTAAATACAGAAATATAACCTAAAGTTCTGGTAGTCACAATCCAGTGTCATTTTATCCTGATACAGAATATCTATAATGACGATCAGTAATGATTCACATGTCAATAGAACACCTTTCATTAGATTCTCTATTTTCCAGCTCATCAATCTACAGAGTATTTTTTTTTAAAACCACAGCAGTTGCCAGCCAGATCACTGAATCCCCTGGGGACAGTTCCTCCATCCTGATCTAAAGATGCTGCATAGAACTAACAAATATTTCCAGCTTTCTTCTGATTTTAGTGACAGAGTACTTAAGCTAATTCACAATGAAATAAATCCATGTCATATGTCAATGCAGCCTTTAATTCTGACACAGAAGCCTGCAGGTAGATGTGTGCAAGTGGAAAGTAAATCTGAAGCAGAAGCTGAAGTGGAAGAAGAGACACTGTTCTCAGTGTTAGAGGGGTGGACAAATCACGTTTCTTTCTGAATTATGTTCTCTCCTAGGCATCTGAGTAGAGCAAGGTTTCCTTTGAGATTTAACCTGTTACAACAGCTAATTTCAATAACTACTGCTGTAGAAACATAGAAGATATCAAATTACAGCCAAGTCTTGACTTGGAACCTGTTCAAAGTGTCTGAACAGATCTTGTGCATGTGTGCGCCTCCACAGACAGATAAATGGAGTAATATTGAAGCCTAATGTGCAGTACTTTAAAAGTTCCCCACAATGAAGCTGTTCTCTCAAAGCCATTCTGTGAAAGAAATGAAGTACTCAGAAGGCATTGTTATTGTTGATAGCAGTATAATATCAGACGTAGACTCAGTAGCTTACAGCATGTAAGTACACATAGTACATTTTTAGGTTTCTAGGCCATAAGAATGTGAGTCTGAGGATAATGTTAAGTGATGTGAATTGCACCCAGCTTATGTGAACTGTAAAGCAGTTGCTTCTTCATTTCACTGTCCTTTACTAACTGATCCATACGGCGTATGATCACTAACAGATACAAAAGAAACCTGTCTTCAATGATGCTGTTTAAAGAAAAGCATTTGTATTTATTCGTGGATGTAAGGCATGCATAGGGGAGAAAGTAGAAGTAACACAGCCATGTGTAACTCTTTGTAATGTTTTTTCTTTTGCCTTTTCTTTTACCATGAGCTACTTATGTATTTTGCAAGAAGATCTATCTCTGCATGCTGCTTTGAAGCTCTTCCCCATATAAACAACCCACATTTTTCTGGGAAAAAACCCAACCAACAAACTCCTCCCTACATAACAAATACCAACGCTAAAAACCAACACAAACTCGTAGGACAGTTCCAATCTTAACATTTTCCTCTGAAATATCTTTTCAGTTCTTTGGTGGTATCTCTTCAGCTAATAAAGGTTTCTCTGGAGTGAACAACCAAATGTAGTACAACATAATGTATCAAACTTTTTTTTGAAAATAAATAGGAGCTATGAAAACTTAGTTTTGTTGTTCACCTGAGACACAGTTCTGAATTCTAGAGAAAACAGGGATATCTGGCCAATTTATTTTTCACACTATTCTATACATTAATGATTTTAAAGACTTTCTCCAAATGTTCTGTATTTAATAATAGAAAATTGGATCACTGCAGCATTCTATTTCAAAAGGACTCATAAGAGTTTCATTATGTCTCTGGAAAGTGTTATAATTACATAAAAGAAAATACTGCCTAACAAAAGCAGACCTTATTCAGCTAATGAAAATGCATGACAGGTCAGAAAACATGACAATTGCTTTCAGCTTTTCTTTTGTCTTTCAAGTCTGCTGGAAAAGAAGACTACTCTGGCTGCTATGTTTGCCTGCTCTGATTCACAATATTGTGTAACAAGAAGAAAAGGAATAATAGTATAGGCAAACTCATTGGCAATCATACTACAGATCGTATGGGACTCTCCAAACCCAATCTAATGCAGTGAAAACACCAAGCTTGGCCTTTAGTAAGATTTCTAATGGTGGTAATGGTATTAAATTAGGGTCTGAGCCACAGCTCACGGAAGTCAACTGAAGACTCCCATTAATTTCAATGGGCTTTGGATCAGGTCCTTAAAATGTGCATTTTATAATGCCTTTTTTTTCTTTTAAAGAGAAACTGCTTTGCTTATGCTTGGTCTTTTAAAGAGAAACTGCTTTGCTTATGCTTGGTCTTACCTTCATGGCTCTGCTATTCTAAATGCAGACAGGAGGGATGATATTTCCTTGGCATATCTAATAAGATGGGCAGATATTTCATGATGGATAAAGTAAAAACCTGATTATTAAAATATCAATTATCCCTCATTTACCTGACTCAGGTGGTATGGTCATAATCACCTATGGAAAACTATTGCCAGCTATATTAAGCCTTGCTGCGGTCTCAAGGATAGACTATTTCCCGATTCATTTGGACTAGGATGCATTATTATTTTGTTATCTTCAGAAGACAGCCAACAAACCTGCTGTTGTTGACTGAGTCCTTGTGATGTGAAGTGGGAGGTTATTCGATGCTGCTATGTAATTTAAAGAATTAAAGCATCTAGTCATGCACATTGCAAAGCTATGTTAACACAAGTGCTTATTGCTTTTGCTTCCTCTTCTTCCCACTTTCGTTATAACCATTGCTGGTCTTGCCTTTAGATTCTGAGCTTTATGAGGGCAGAGTTTTTGTACTCTGTATTTATACAAAATGGGGCCCTAATTCTGAGACTCCTAAGTGCTACTAGAAAAGCAAACAATAAATACTTTGATTGATTGAGAAACTCTCTGAGTATTAAGGAATCTTAATGACATCATTTGGAGTAAATCAGAATTACATTCCAACCTGCTATTAAATGATGTAAACCAAACATTTAGGTTAAGACTTTCAAAGCTGACTAAGGAATTTAGCCACACAAATGTATATGAATTGGAGTGGTGTGGCTAAATCTCAATCAGTTTTGACTCTAGTTTTCTGAAATGTAGTACAGCATGTTAACCAAAATTAAATGCCTAAAATGTTAAAGATGAAAATTGTAATTTAGTTTTAACAGATTCCTTTTTTATGCCTAATCAAGTGGCTTACTTTTTATGCCTTATTAAATAATATTCATTACAGAACTTACAGTATTCAGGAAGACCAGACATTCAAACATTATCCCAACACTTATTTTACCATGAGCTGCTATCATGATCTCCTTCACTCTTCTGTACTGGCTTAGCAACACTGTCAACTCCTCAATTCGACGGTCCTGCAAAAAAACATTTAAGGAAAATTATATTTTAATTACATTTGTAGATGGAGTAAGTTATACACATTATCACTAGCTATATGTTCACGGTGGTGCCTGGGGATTTGTGCCTATTCTGAATAGGAGCTGCATCCAGAAGCTCATGTGCCTAGTACAGAATGTCTATTCCTCCACTTACCATTGCACACACAATTGGCTGAAATGTATACATTTATTAGTATATTTAAAAACCCAGATTAATTTGATACCGATCACAAATCACTTATTTACAGGGGCACAGCGATAAAGAAATTTGGTTTAATTTCCATGAGTCGAGGAGCTGAACCCTTCCAAGTTCCATTCCTAAGGTCATAACTTAGAGTAGCTCCACAGCTGTGTTAAGTTGCACTGGCTTGATTGATGGCTTGATGATCACTGAAGTACAGTGTGATCTGGCCATATCCCCTTCCTACGTTGAACATGCTCCTACACGGTGAACCAGGAGGGGAAGGTATAGAGCCAGATATGAGAGCTTTACTCTGGCTGAGGATTTCCCCACACTGAGAATCCCCAGTTTACCCTCTGAAGGTCAGAATTTCAAAATGGCTCAGCACCCAGCAGCTCTCCTTTAGAAGTTTTTTCAAATCTATTGCACTGAGATGTCTGAGTGGGTGCACTGAGCTCAATTTCACAATCTGGCTTCAACTGTGGGTGCCAAGTTCTTTTGAAAATCTGGTCCTTAGGGTAGTTTTAGCTCCCATTTACGCTGCTGTACTAGCACAAAGCCAATTTAGTGGGGCTGAGCATCTGGCTCAACATCTCCTTTTCCTCTTCCTCTTTCTTCTTCCATTAGAGTGGAAGAGCAGAGGAACAAACAGCATTTCGGAACAGAGATCTGACTTCTTGGTCCATCCTTTTAGTAAGTTTCTCCCTCAAGTTGTAAGATGTATTGGGGATTTAACAGTGAATGATGAAAGATACCACTAACTGATTTACTCTAACAAAGTTCCCTCCCTTCCCCCAAAAGATGAACTAACAAGCAGTGTAAAGAGTTTGATCTGACGAGATAGGCAGACTCCACATCTTCTGTCTAAGCCCTCCCCCCACTGCCCTTACACACACACACAGCACCTAGGATAAAAGTAATGACTTTCCACCATACAATACACAGGCCTCTATCACTAGAGTTAAAGAAAAGCCTGCATACACACCAGTTGTAGGGCTTAACTTCTCTGTAGCCAAGGAAGCCTCATTCAGTGCAGCAGAGAACAAACATGTACATGCCGCCAACTAGCACATTACCCAGCATGAGACCAAGGTTTGCTAACAAACTAAAACGATTCAGAAAATTTGCTGGAAACGTCCTCTTGTCTCTAAGTAAGGACAGACTTCATTGCTCTCTGCTGGAATTTGCACAGACTCTCACAGTAGTAAAGACTGGCAACAACATTAATTTCTCTCCCCCACAAGGCAAAACAGTACATTTGCAGACACGGAATGTAGGAGTTTGCCAGGTAGGAAAAGAGTAGGGGCTGCAGCTACATGCCCTAGGAAGTCTACACAGATTTGGGCTTATAATAGGAATCCAGTTTCTGCTCTAACTATAGAGACAGCAGGGTGGTCTCTCTGTAATGCAGAGCAGACACTGGAATATCCCCTCAGAAAAAAATGGGCATACATCTTGAACCCAAACCGAGACACCCAGCAACTTCCAAATACATAGAAAATCTGACTACTTTATTTGTGGTTCTAAATGGCACATACAGCCACATTATTCAAGATGGCTGCTCTACACACAACACCCATGTACCCCGATACTGGCCACTACTCAGCTACTTAAATACTCCATAGGTGCTAATGGAATGGGTCCCCCGTCCCTATGACTACAGTCCCTGAGACTAGAAAGTGAACAAAGATATTTGATATCCCTCTTAGAATGTAAAATGTTACACAGACTTGCAACAGCTCTGCCAAAAGATAATGCCACGTCTTTCATTGTCCAGACGTCAATCTTGGCTTTTTGACCATTTAAGCAGCACAGCCTGTTATGAGTCACATTTCATTTATGAGATGCTTAATTCTCCAGAATTATCATTTACCCTTTCAGTGTTCTCTGCCTACATGTGAGAGTGTGCATTAGGAGGCTACTTGCCCACACCTCACATCTATTGAATGTACTAACAACTTATTAATGCACATCTTCACCTGCCTTTTTGCTATTATGGTGCCCAGACTGTAATTTTCTTACAAACTCAGCTGAAAAACCCAAACTTTAATTTTTATTTATTTTTTGCAAGAATGAAAAACAATTTAAACAACAAATAAATGGGATTTGAAGCTGCTCACCATCTTGCAGGATTGTGCCTTAAAACCTTCCACTCTCAAAGAGAGTTCAGAGGAACTAGCATATTGTAGCAGAG
Source organism: Emydura macquarii macquarii (assembly GCF_026122565.2). Lineage (NCBI taxonomy): Eukaryota > Metazoa > Chordata > Testudines > Chelidae > Emydura > Emydura macquarii. The sequence goes on from NW_027133377.1 coordinate 982,029, forward strand.
GAATAAAAGGGTAGAAACATTGTTCTGTTCAAAGCTGCTTATTATAAAATTATCTTTTCTAACTTTTCTCTTGGCTTTTCCTAGACTCTTCTGGCTCTCTCCACCCATGAGTTCAGTTTCAGACTCAAAGGTCACTCTCTCTGTTGCAGAATCTAAACTCACAGTGTCAAAGCACTCCATTACAGAATCTGAATCAGGACAGCCATGTAAGATAGTGGCTGGAGGGCCACAAAGTGCTGCTGAAAGGTCAGTGAACCTTGTAGGGCAGAGAAGGGGCGATGCCTGTAACCCTGGATCTCTGTTCCCAAGGCAAAACAGCTCCCAGCTGAGAATCCCAGGCATTTTAAAGGTGCTGCAACTGGACTGGTGGGGAAAGGCAGCATCATCCTTTCTAGGTTAATCCCATAGGTCCCATAACCCCATGCGGCAACTCAAGGTGATGTTGGCTTTATGAAAGCAGCATTTTAGATCACTGCAGAGGTGCAAATAATTATATACTTCCATTATGACTACACAAGGGCAAGTTAATCCTAACCATTTCCTCACCTTTTCTTCATTTGCAGCTAGCAACGATTCCATTCCTATCTTCAGTCGCTGAACTTCTTGATCTAAAATAGTTTTAAAATATTAAAAGTAAAAATGTATATTATATTTAATCTAGATCGTCATTTCTGTTCTATTCTACTGAGGTTCTTATACAGGGCCCATCCCTGAGGCATCTGATTGCCCAGTACATGGTATAAATAAACTGTGACGATTGCACTTTTTGGAAGTCTCTTCAATTACAACTAGCTGAGCCTGGCCAATTGCTGTGATATTAAAGGTGCTATGTATAATGAATACAATATAATGGTTTTTGTTTTAAACGTCTTATTTTCCTAAAAATTCAAGTGGAAAAGATTTGATACCTGTTTCCCTAGAGATTTGAGAGGCTCCTCTCTTTCACATTTATGGAAATAATTTTAAAATAAATTACCTTCCAGCTGGGGAGAATGATCTATAGTTTACATGAAAAGTGGTTAAAGAATATTTGTGAAGCCTGAAGATCAACAAACAATAAATCAGAAAGCCTGACATTGTGCAGTAATTCTTAATGTCTTCTTGTAGTTTTGACTGTAGATGGCAAAGGTTTCCATGGACTCCAGAATCTATTAAAAAGCTTTCTAAATTTGAATAATTGAGCACAGTCTCTGGCAAAAATGCCAGAGTACAGAGCTGTACTATGCATATCACAATCTTTACAATGCAAGATTTGTAGGTTCTTTATGAAAGTGCATAGGCAAAAATTGTGTGTCTTCACAAATCTGTATTGCTGGAATATATAAAACTTTTAAAATGGATTTTCTTAAATAGTCAGAGGCCCGAATCTACCATCAATTCTCCATGTGCTACTTCTACAGACTCTCTCACATCCCCATTTGTACTAACCAAATGTAGATGACCAAGCAGGGCCTAAAAATATTTTGTCTATTGTAGCTCCCATGCAAGGAACACATTCCTGGACATTTTTAATTGATGTATTGGGTTCACAAAGAACTGTGCTACCAGTTATCAAAGATAGTGACGCAATGGATAAGGAAATGGGAAAGAATTAGTGTTGCAAAAAGTGTTATTAGTAAATCTTTTTACAACAAATAGTTTAAGGTTGAACATTCAGCTTCACATTCAAATTGTTTATAAATACTTAAATTATTAATTTCAGTTAGTTATCGCCAGTTCCATATATTTTGCAGTGGTTGGCTATGATTAATATATTACCAGACATTTAAATTAGTGTATTGCAAACATGTTTCTCTTGCAGAAAACAGCATTTAGTCAACATGTGACATGCACTAACACAAGCAAATCAAAACAAATACAATAACCAGCAGTGAGCAAGCAATCAGACAGATTTAAAAAGAAAGCTGCTATTTTTTGGGGGGGGAAAAAAACTTAAAAAAATCAACCTGGAACTAATTTTCATTCATCACTATTAGACTTTAAAAAGAACAGCGTCAAGGTATTTTAATCCCTTTTAAAATAAACTTCATTCTCGCTGTTTGTAATAACCCCAAACAAGTCTGAATGAAAATCTATTTCCTTACCAAAACGTTTTCCTTATTTACCTCAATGGTGAAAAGAAGCATCATGCTTTCAAACAAATTCATCTCCAAAACCCACAAAGAGAAAAATAAAAAGGAACATACATGCACAAAACAGCTGTCACATGAGCTTTACATGCAAATAAAAAAATGAAGGTTAAATCTAGGGCCTATTAACCTTGACAATGTCCTTTTAAAGTCCAGCTATTGAGATTTCATTCATATTTATTTGAAGTGATAAATCAGACTCAAGCTTTAAGCAGGGCTAATAGCTGTCTGCTTGCTGCAAACAATGAAAATTTGTCTCATTTACATTATGATAAAGCAGCTGAACATAAGCAGACATTAAATTATTGCTGCCAAAGTGCATTTTAGCTATAATTTGTGTGAAAACGAACATTAAGATATTGCCAAAAGTGAATCTCAAGGCTTACATTTTTCTTTTAGCCTCCTCCTATATACTTCCTCTACGATGGTAAATGGTGAAAGTCAAATAAAGTATGTAGAAAAAACACAGATTAGATACTGTATGGCAACTTAGTCAGAATATGGATTCAAGCATAATAGGTACATCTTGACATTATTGTTCTTGTGTGTCTCAGAAGAAAACCAGAAAGTCTGACCAGAAAAATTGGCATTTTTTTAAAGAGGAGATATTGCTATTACCACATATCTTTCCATTCAAATATATACCAATACAGTAGCTTCATTAGGGTACTCACAAATTTAGGCTCAGCTCCTACCCCTATTGGAATCACAGGGAGTTTTACCATTGACATCTATGGGAGCAGGAAAGGCCCCCATTGGAAAACTGAAAGGTGCGGTGCTCTTGACTTATTGGTAATTTATAGTAATTTTTTACAATTCTTTGAACATCCTGTAGAAAATGCCAAACTATTTTCCTAATGGAAAAATTCCTTTTCAATTAATTGTTAAAGTTTCAAAACACTGTTATAGGGAGACTGTATCTTCTAGTGCCACTTGCAAATCTTGCAACACTCCACATGCACAAGCTCTACAGCTGACTAGCACCAAATACACGTACAATGGTGTTAGACCGCTGCCTGCATAGGCATTCACCCCTTATGGAAGATACAACAGTAAAGGACTAGATTGTCTCCTTCGCTTCTGGAAGAGGAGACTTAGACTCAGCAATTCTCCTTGGGAGGGGTGAAGGAGGGCGTCCTGGGCCTATAGCATCATCTGCCCCCCGTATCCCGGTATCCGATGGAAGTTGAGTGAGGTCAACACTCCAGGGAATGTTGGTGAGGTTTGCTGAAAATGGAAGGGGAGTGAAGGAGGGGCCCAGTTCTTCTGTGTAGCATTGTTCCCTATTGACAGTGCAGACTTACACAAAGGAATCTGATGGGTATTCAGTTCCAACCAGGGGATGATGTGGTCCTAACAAGTTATGTTTTGGAATGTTTGAATACACAGGGGCTGCACATGGCTATGACTGGGAAGTGATGAAGAACAGTTTGGTTATTTTAAAAAAGGTAACTGGAAATATCCTTTCATGTAACTTTGAGATCAATAATCTACAAATATATGGCTAAAAAGAACATTAAATGGTCTTTCAAATTAGAACAAAGGTCTCTGCATTCGAAGTTTTCTGTGGATACCAAATTCTCTGATTTGGATGTCAGTAGAGCAACATTAACCCTCCCACACCAAAAAAAGAAAAAAACTTAGAAGGCAGTATTATCATGTCTTACATTGCTTTAAATGCTGAGTAGTTGCTGCTTCACAGAACTGAAGACAAATGTTTTCATTTTTTCCCCATCCATTCTTACCTCTTTCTGTAATTTCATTGTGTGCTGAGGTCCTGGAGAGCTGACTCTGTAAACGTTCAATTTCTGCATCTTTGAGAGCTAACTGCTCCTGAAGCTGGGCTATTTCAGCCTGAAAGAACAGAACAGAAATTCAGAATGTCACCATCACTAGATTCCCACTCATTCTCAACTCCCAAACAAAAAGTCACTTCACTTGATTCCAGGCCCTGATTTGTAACTCCTTTTAACATTATGACACTCTTAGATACTTAAAAATGGCGCCAGTCCTTCAGGAAGGATGTGCCTTTTACAGGAACTCATTGTTTTTCAATGGTATTAGCCTGCAGAACAGGAAATGCCTTGCAGGGATGGTGGGATTTTTTAAGGATTCAGGACTGTACATTCTGATCAAATAATCAGGCTGTTTCCTTGGTAAGTAATCTAGGAATAGACAGAAAGCATTAAGGGTAGTTGTTTTCCCAACGGTGTGCATAAAAGGCTTTGCTTGGGCCAGCAGTATAGTGTAAAAAGGGAACTCTGAGGATCATTTACAACAGCTACTCCAAGAGAACAAAGTATTTTCCCAAACTTTCCTCACATCTTGGAAGAGAACCCTGCATTTTCCACCATAGTCATGGATCACTATTTTGATGTTAATTATAGTTCAGATTAGAGGTAGCTTCTACTACTGTGACATAATATTTCTGTCTATCCTATTAAAGAAGATAAATCATAAAACACAAGAAAACTGTTGACTTCTACGAAGCTTGATCACTGCTCTCAGACATTTGGTAAAACTTTGCTCTCTCTTAACTGCATCAGATATTTTAGATGGCATTTATGGCAAAAGCAATGCATGATCTGAAACCAACCACACATACGGATCAAAACACAATAGTTCATTTACACCTATTAGAATTTAGGCTGCCCTTATGACTGGGTAAAATCTTAGATGCTAAAATTTCTCAAAAATAAAACAGGGACAGAAATATGGACTTGTCCAGCTAGCAATATAATTACACTATTATGTCATGTTAGTCCGTCTGAGAGCAGCTGGCTGTAGCACACTAGACTATTTGAGAAAGCAGCACCATTTTCAGATTTTTGTGCATCTTTAGAAGCATTGAAAGCTATCTATGTGCATTTGCCCCTGTAAAAATATACTGTGGTCCATCCATGACATGTCTAATAGCAATATCACTTTAGTATCTAGCATCTTGGGTGTAAGGTGTGACCAGACTTTTCTGAACTATAATGTCTTGAGAACCTATGACTTGACACGGAAGAAGAGGAGAGATTTAGTTAGGTAGATGAAAACACATTTTGACATGAAGGAACAGGCAGCTGGGTGGCAGCAAAGGCTCATCATTTCTGCCTGCAAATCTTCATGGAACATAAGAATTCAGCTTATTGTGCCTCTGAATGTTTACCATGCTTCTCGATGACTAATATGATTTATATATCACAGCCAGCGAGTCATTTCAGATTTTTATTTCAGTACTTGGAGCAATAGGAAGACAGAAGTGCAGACTTCCTAATACCAGATTTGGACTTGTCTCCTTCACCCCATTCTTCAGTCTTGTTTTTTCCTAAAAACGCTCATTTTTCTTCTTTTACTCAATTGCATGTCATCTTCACAGTTAATTTTCCTATTCCTTTTCTTTCCCCTGCACTTATATTACTTTCCAGTTCCATACCCCATTTCTATCCAGAAGTCTATTTCCCTCTTTTCTTCCTTTTCCCCTCCTCCCTCTGCCTCCACACTCCCCCATTTTCCCCTTTCATTGTCATTATTTCTAAAGATAAAAGACCACACATTGTTTTGACAAAACATTTACCATAGATCTACAAAGTTCATTGTCACTGTTGCAGAAAATGGGTTTATTATTGTGACAGAATACACCACTGTATCCACACCCTACACTCTATTGTAATAATCTTTGTACAAAGTATGTCTTGAAAACTCATAATTCGCTGATCATTATTGTCCTGGTAAAATGTGTGTGGCAACATTGTATGTAAAGTTATAAGATTCTAGTATATGATGTTATTAAGGCATATTCCAAATCTGGGTAAGCAGCCCAAACCAGTCCTCAGAGGCAAAAAGGACGCCTCAGCCAGGTGTCAACAAACTGAATTGGACAATCACCTGGGTAAGCATCCATTCTTTGGCAGGAAGAGGGGTGTGAGTGAGAAATTTACATCTTGGCAAACAGACTTATTGTCACATGAAACCCAGCTGGAGATGATTCTCAAAGAATAGATATGGCCTAAGAAGGGAGAACAGAGGACACAAAATCATCTCTCTCCTCCCTTAGTAACAGCATATAATAGACTCATATAGCTTTACACAATGTTTCCACATATATTTTACCAGGACAATAATGATCAATGAATTATGAGTTTTCAAGTGATACCTCGTAAGGCATACTTTATATAAGATTTATCATAGTTTTGTAAGGGTACAATCTGTCACAGAATGATATTAGCCTTTTTAATAACTGCATCTCATTGTTGGTTCACATTCAGTTTGTGATCCACTATAATCCCCAGATCCTTTTCAGTAGTACTACTGCCTAGCCAGTTACTCCCCATTTTGTAGTTATACATTTGATTTTTCCTTCCTACGTGTACTACTTGGCACTTGTCTTTACTGAATTTCATTTTGTTAATTCTTCAATATATCAAGGTCATTCTGAATTCTAATCCTGTCCTCCAAATTGCTTGCAACCCCTCCAAGCCTTATGTCAACTGCAATGTTATCAGCATACTTTCCATTCCATTACTCAAGCCAATAATGAAAATGGTGAATAACATCGGACCCAGGATAGACCCCTGCGGAATTGCAATAGATATCTCCTTCCAGTTTGACAGCAAATCATTGATAACTATTCTTTGAGCATGGTCTTTCAACCACTTATGCATCTCCCTTACAGTAATTTTATCTAGACCACAATTTCTTAGGTTGCTTATGAGAATGTCATGCTGTACTGTGCCAAAAGCTTCACTAAAAATCAAGATATATCACATCTACTGTTTCCCTCCTCACCATCCATTGGACCAGTAACTCTGTCAAAGAAAGAAATTCAATTGGTCTGGCATGATTTGTTCTTGACAAATCCATGTCAGCTAGTACTTATTGACATATTATCCTCTAGGTGCTTACAAACTGATTGTTTAATAATTTGTTCCAGTATCTTTCCAAGTATCAAAGTTAGGTTGACTAGTCTATAACTGCCTGGATCCTCTTTGAATCTGCCTGATTGCATTGTGAGCTCCCTTGAAGGAACACTGCCCATAGCAAGGAATGATCAGTTCCTATTGTCCAGCCTAAACAAAACAACTCTGGTATACTCCCTTGAGTCATTGTTTACCCATAAACAAACCTAGTGTTCTCCCTTGAACCACTATTTATTCCCTACAAAAACCCCTACCATAGTTCAAAACTCTGCCTGGATCTAAAAGCTACATCAAGTCCACTAGGACTTCACCTTTTCCTGACTGAGCGTGTTGGGGGCTCTGCCTGTCTCAAGCACTCCAGACCCTAAGCTGAATAGCCTGTCTCCTGGGAACTTTTGACTGGTTCATGCTGTGCTGAGTGGTGAGACCCCAACTCTCTCTCTCGCTTCTCTAGTTAAGGCCACTTTTTCCCTCAGACCTAATTTAATCTCTCTTTCTTTCTCTCTCTCACTCCAGGTATAACTTTCTAAACCTGACTTGTAATCAGACTTGGTCTAGATTTCCTCAATACCCCAACTGAAACTGTGTAATATTGTAACTGTTTTGCTTACTGATCTCTCCTTGTATAGCTATTACTCTATATACCTGGCGATAAAATAACTTTTATAATCAAGCTAGTTGCCAGACTCTCTCCAAACTTCATTTACTCCTTCATGTTCTCGGTTTCCCTATCTTGCTCTGCAGCAATGCGTCTTTTACCTAAGCCAAAGATCCCTGTAACGCCCAAAAATCCTGTGGGGTTTGCTGGTTAAGTGGGTTACTACCAGAATAATTGTAGAGTGAAAGTGAGGATAGCGACATGCTGAACCTGTGGCATATGAGGGGGTCAGCTGGAAAGTGCTGCTCTGCCCAGCCTGTTGAGTCCAGAGGCATGTAAGGGTGTCATCTTAAAAGTGCTGTTTTCACCCAGTCCGCTCAGATGCACTCTGTTAATCTGTGAATGTGTGTGTGTGAATGTGGGTGTTTATTTGAGTCTGGGGATGGAGGAAACTTAGGTCCTGCAGGGTAGCTCCACTGGGAGGGGACTTACTGAAGGGAGAAATAAAGCTCCATATGAAAACACAAGTGACACAAGCAGTACATTAATAGAATTAACCCCCCCCTCCCCCCCCCAAGAAAAGTAACCCTAGTAAATGAGCGTACCTCAAGGTGATGGGCAAATCTGGTAACACCTGGAGGACACGCTTTAGTCAAACACAACTTTTTGGGCTCAATACTTGAATAACTGGGTAAAATTCAAGATGATCCAATGATCCATTCTGGCCTTAAAAACTCTATGAAAGTTACTCATGGGGTATACCAAAACAAGTTTGCATTTTTCCTCCCACTGCTGTGTCTCTGTTTGCATCTGTGAAACTGAGACTTTCAGACTAGAGAACTTGCTCCAGAGAATAGTAACTGACATAGAGAGAGTAAAAATAGCCTGAAAGGAAGGCTTACTCCTGAACAAATCCTTTGTTAGCCAATACACTAGTTTTTAGGAAAAGAAAAGGAGAGAACAGGGTGGCTGGAAGGGCGAAATATCCTACGTAAAAGCATAGCACAACCGTAAAGGCAAAATCTTCATTCAACAGATTGTTTAAACAAAACCTTATTTTATAGTTATCAATGCAATGTATTAAATGTTTTTTAAAAAAAAGTAAATATGATGAGAAATAATGAGTATCTGCTTCCAAGTTATAATAAATCTGTCTTTCGTAAGTGCCAAATTTACTGCTTACTTTGGTTGCTTTTAATTTCCATTCATATTGGCTTCTTTCATTTTCCAGCTCTTCCACTTTAATTTTGAGATGTTTGAGTTCCTGAAGCAAGCCCTAGAAAGAAAAAAGATAATAGAACAACTAAGTGACTCAACCAGGTGTTTGTTTTCTAGGGACACAAATTAAGGCTCATGCACGACACATTGCAGTAAATGTGAAACCATCCATGCAAAACAAACTTTTCCTTGTTATTTAAGCAGGTGAAAGCTATTTTGCTTTGCTATATTATTAAGTAGAATGCTTTCTGAAACTCTCTAGCCAAAATTATGACCAACTTTGCTTGGTTGTGTAAGGAAGACAGCTGACTGTTGTGTTCAGGTGCATGGCAATGAAAATGCTCAGGTCCACGAATATCCATGTTATATTGTACTAATTTCAGAGATTCTTAAAAAAATCTAGAAGACTGAAATGCTGCCCAGTCTCCCCTAAAGTTCACAGAAAGAAAAAAGCCGCCTGCTGGAAAGTATTTAAGACACCTAAAAACACCAACAAATGAGGCAGACAGGCATCATGCACAAACAACACTTTACAGACAAGTAAGACTATGTCCCTACCATAAGGAGCTGATGATAGACAGACCCGTCAGTGAACGGAAGAGTCCATATTAATTGGTGCTGTCCAGAGATGCATTTACAACAACAAAAAGATTCTTAGCAGCTATATTAGGATATATCTACATGGGTGGTCTTGATGTAAAGCTTTTTGCTGGGCAACTGGTAACACGCTGTATACTAACTGCACCAATAGCATTCACATTGTTTGAAGCTCCTCCAGGAACTGGTCCACTAGAACTGGGTACTCAACTAGAATTGTCCTCCTCTGCTTCCTCACCCTTGTCCTGCCTCCACCGTTGCTGAATTTCCTCCTGTTGCTGGAGGAGCTGCTGCCACCACATCCTACACTCAGTGGTGTGACATATGGTCTCCAAAACTGAGTTTGTCTAGTACTGAGCGCTGAAATACACCCCAAGCAATCTTTGCGTATTTGTGGCTACCACCAACTTGAGCAGAGCATTGCTGGGTCCACGCTGCCATTTCTAGCCTTGGAAACCAGTGTGGTTTGGTAGGAACGGATTATTCTTGTTGCCTGATTTTGGGTGTTTAGTAATTTGAGTGGGGTTATAAACTTGCCAATTGATCTGATCAAAAGATAATGAAGTTCTAATCCCAGAATCAGGCTACAAAGAGTTTACAAGGACCCCCAGGGTGCACGACCGGAGTGTTCACACTGATAACCGAATATGTATAGTTTTACAGACTTTTATTAAGATAGCATAGAATGATAGTCAAATGAATAATCAATTGGATAATGATTGGAATTACTGTCTTGTTCTAAAGACACGTGATATATATATATATATATATATAGTACACTTTGGATTAATATACTCACACCCTTCCCTGATGACCTGGTTGAGAGAGATGTTCAGTTCCTCAACTCTTGAGTGGAGGGGTGGAGAGCTAGGCAGTGCTGGCGAGCTAAGAGCTATAAGACTAAGACTACGAATAGTACTAAGCATAAATTAAGAACAAAGATCCTAACCAACGCCAACACAAAAGAAGCCCAAAAGAAGAAGGAGCTGATGATCACACCCAATTAAGATGGTTTGCCCTTTTTATACCCTGAACAATATGGGTCCTCCTTCTAAGTCCAAACTTAGCTTCTTCACTCCCAAATTATTCTATAGGCTGGCAGATTTGTGCATATTAATGACATAACCATATCCTTTCCTTATCTCACTTTTGTTATTTCTGGCCTTTTCTGTGGGTTTTGTGACGTACCTGTGAAGTTTACTTGGGGCATAAACTGAGGCAGCTCCCTCTGTCTTGATGCCTCCTGACTTATGTAGGGTAAAGGTTATAACCATATATGTCTTATCCTTTAACTCATCATTACTTATCTGGGCCAAAGGTCCCGAACACAGGTATGCTAACGGCGTCTTGTGTTACAGCTATAATACCCTGACATGAATCTATGACTCTATTATAATACAACAAATACTCAAATTTATAGGTAAAAGTATATATGTGCAAGCAAGCAGGCTGGTCCTATAGGCCACATTCTGCAGAACTGGGATGACCAGCAGTGGCAAGAAAATTTCAGCATGGGAAGAGCTACATTTCTTTGACAAGTGCTGAACTGACCCTGGCACTGCATCAACAGAGTACCAACATGCTGTGCCCCATGCCCAGGGAGATGCAGCACCCTTAATACGGAAGTTGACAACCCCAGAATGCTACCGGTCGGTGGCAAACCAATTCAACTTGGGGAGATCAACTGTTGGGCACATTCTCATACAGGTGTGTCATGCCATGGAAAAGTTACTGTTGCATTGGGTTACAATGATGGGTAACGCTCAGGAGATTGTTGATGGCTTTGCATGCACGTGGTTCCCAAACCACATGGGGCAACTGATGGAACCCATCTGCCTAACATTTGCCCTCTCCCAGCCTGTCACCCCTTTGTCCCCCAACTAGGGCACAGAATTTATAAACAGGAGGGGTAGCTCTCCAGGGTGCTCCAAGGGCTGGTTGACAACCATGGCAGGTTTACAGACATAAATGTAGCGTAGTCTGGAAGGGTCCATGATCAGATCTCAGATCTATTCAAATTAATAGAAAAAGGACTATTTGGCCCTAGGAACACTATGGACACTAACGCTGTGGAAGTTTCTCTGATTATTCTGGAAACCTGTCTTAGCCCTGCTTCCTTGGTTAATGAAGCCATTCACAGGTCATCTGAACAGAACTTTTTAACTATCTACTCAGCAGTTTCAGAATTGTAATCGAGTGTACATTTGGCCATCTGAAAGGGTGATGGTGATGTGTGTGGAGTAAATTGGAAGCAGCAGAAAAAAATGTGCTGACCATGATACACCAGCATGTTGTATTCTACACAATATTTGTGAGGATAAGGGGGATGAAGTCTAGATATTGCTCGGCGGTTCGAGCAGCCAGCCAGGTATAGAAAATGGAAACACACAGAGAAATATTGTTAGGGATGCCCACTGTCTCATCCCTGAAAATGTGTGGCCATATAATCATCTGATAATCCATGGAGGGGGGATTTGGGTTTACTGTATGCTACACGGTACTGTCTTCGGGTAGTACAAGTGAGGCCTTGTTCAAGCATTTTGTGAAACTCCCTGCATTATTGTACCTTTGTTTAAAGGGATTTCTAACTTTCATGCAGTGATGAACCATAATGTATGAATTTTAAATAGTTTTGATTGTGAAACAAGAAATAGTAATGTAACAAACCAAAAGCATTATGTATATATATATATGCCTTGCTTCTGTCTCTTCTTGTTTGTGGGATTTCTGGGGTTGAATGGCATAGATCAAAGTTTTCAGGGGCACTGGAAGACTCAAAAGAGCTTGGTTCTCAGGTGCATTTTTAATCTGTGCCCAGAGGTTGGCTCTGCGAGGGGAATGGCCTCTGGGAGCACTGCTCCAGGGGGTGGAGTTGCGGGGCCGCCCAGAAATTAGTATTGTCCTGGGGCTAAAAACATAGGTGGGTCCCAGCGCTCATTGCTGCAGCGCCTGCTGTCCAAGCACCAGCATACGATGAAGCAGCGTATTTTGGCTTAATATAGCCTCTCTGAGCTGCCTCTGCATCTCCCTGTTCTTTTCCATGTGCTCATTGATTATGACAATGCTTCCTCTGGGCATTGTCCCAGTGATGCTGTCCTTGGCCACTGCCAATGTCTTGTTTGACAGTTCAATTTTTTTCTCCCTTTGGGTCCTCAGTTTCTGCCGCCTCCCCCTCTCACCCATCCAGAATTTTTCTGGGGGACTCTGCTATGAGCTGGGCAAATGTCTTATCTTGAGTCTTCCTTTTACACCCCTTCTGGTTGGCCAGGCACTCTGCTATTGACAGAGGCCCTCTCCTGGATGGTATGGCCATTGCAGGTGCCATGGCTGTGGGAGCATGAAAATAAACCAAAACAGTGGGTTATTGTTTGTTTTTCAGACAGGCCATGATAGCATTTTTTTAATATGAATTAGTAACTTTACCTCCTTGAGATTCTTCTCAGTCTTGGGGGAAATTCAGGGATGAAAAATGGTCTGCATGTGGGAAAGGCAGTGGTTGTGCTGGAGTTTGTGTGTGTATAGTGTATGCTGTCTTGCCTTGCCACTGTGCCTTGGATTGCGGGTGGGGGGGGTGTTCCCAGTCAGGCTTTGCAGTTGTGTCTGTGCATTGGAAGGGGGGCTCTATGCTGTCAGAGGGGTGAGGTGAGCACCAGGGTGTAAGCTGCATAGTAATCCCCTCTACATTCCCTTTAGGCTGTCCTGAGTCTCAATGATGTTCCACTGAAGCATGTTATTAGGAGGGGCCTTATTCAAAAAGGCAAAGGGCAGACCAGAGAGATACACTGTGAAGAGATTCACCAAAACCGTCCCCTCAGAAGTGCTGCTGGAGTAGAAGGGAGTTGTGAGCTGTGTCGGGAGGAATGAGCATGTGGCAATCCCTATAACACGAAAACCAAAATCAAGCAATTTCTCAATCTTAAATTCGCTTTCTCTCTCCTGCAGACATTAATAAAATCCAGAGAAAAGTAGATAGGGTCCTGCAATAATCATCAGCTACAATGCATGTTACAGGGCACTTACCCCTCAGAGAGGAGCATTATCCTTTGTACCTGCCCTGGGCAGTGCATGTGCATTTATACCTCATGTAAACTATGGATACTAACCAAATTTCTTTTCCTGTATCCAATGTTTCAATGAACTGTTGTGGTTTTAGCCAGATGAATGCTTTAATTATTTGAATCTGCCACGGGAGGGGGCTGGTGTAGAGGTTGCGGCTGTGCCATGCTGCCATTCTGAGAGGGCAAATGGGTGGTGGTGGAAAGGGGTTTCCTGGACAGGACAGATGAGGGAAGGTGAAAGGAAAATGGGCAGATAGGAATGTAACCTCTGTGGAGTGGGCCTGAAGACCGTTGATGGTCAGGGCTCTAGGATGTAAAAGAGGCCGAGTACTCAAGTGGAGCAGATGCCATCTTGGGAACGTGGATGAGGAAGGAGGGGGTCTGAGTGAGAAAGGTAAGGGGGAGAGGGGTTGGAAATTCAAAAAGGCTCCTAATTTACATCTGTCTAAAATGGCTGTGACCATGGGCCACCCAGAACAGAAATCAGCACAGCAGCACAACACAATAATAACGATAAACTGTAAAGATGTGCCTCTTTGATCTCAGTCTGGGTTTCTGGCTGGGACCAGGGCTCAGTTGATGCAGGGCAAGAATCAGGCTCTACCGCTGCAGGACTGGAATTGGGCTGGCTTTCACCTTGTCACAGTCTCGAGTCCCAAAGAGATCCTGGCTCTCAGGGGACAGCTCTTCTCCTCCCTCATCCCACTCATCCTCCAACAAGTCTTGGTTGTCCTTGGGCAGGGGGAAAAGAGCTGGCAGCAAGATCCAAAAAATGTCTGTGTTTGGTGGTCTGTCCAGTTCTTTGTAAAATGGACAGGTCGCGTGTGTCTCCTGGGGGATGACTTCCTTGAATCCCTCATTTTAATGTAGGCCTGCCTTCCTGAGCTGCTCTTTATTCAGCACTGCTTGGTGTCCCAGCCATGACCCTTCATGGACATCTGCTTCACAGTGTCTGCAAACAGTTCTTTATCCTGATGTCTGATCACAAGACATCCTGAACTGACTCTTCTCCCAGATATCAATGAGATGCTGGGTTTCAACGTGGCTCCAAGCAGTAGCACAAGGCAAGTTGTGGGGACTGTGCAGTGGAATTGCTGTGGCACTGCAAGAATGCTGATATATTTCAAGGTGAGGAGCAAATGGGCAAAAGTTGGTCCCACACCAGGTTTTAAATGGGGGGAGGAGTCTGTCCTGAGAATTTGACACCAGGGCAGGGGGGTGCACACAGGTACACAGTCAAGCCAGTAATGGTTGACTTTAAAGCACTGTGGGATAGCTGTTGGAACAGTGCAAAAAGTGATGCACAGCTGTTGCATGCCCACAAACAACAGATCTAACTAAATCAATTCGCAGCAAACTTAGTCCACTTTGCTAGCGGGCTACAGAGTTTGTGGTAAAGTGTGGAGTTAATGCATCGTGGTGCATTGCGTCATATGTATGCAAGCATTTTAGAACCGGATTAACTCAACTTGATCTAGTTTAAAACCCCCATGTAGATGAGCTGTGTCTGTTTAATTCAGCAGCAGATGGACAGTTCAATCTGCTGCTGCTCAGAGTTTTCCCTGTTCTTCCGTCTCAGAAGAGCACTGCGAGGATAAATACATTAAATTTGATTAAGATTGTAAGGGACTCAGATACTACAGTATGGGTCCCTTAAAAAGTCCCTAAAATATGTAGATAAGACAGAAAGAGGGAACACCAAGAATAGTCCTCCATTCTAACAGCCGGGGTGATTTGGTTGGGACTAGGAGGCATTGCTACAAATTTATTGGACAACTACTATCTGAAGGCTGACATAAAAGATGACATCTTTGAACAGGGTACCAGAAGAGCACCAAAATAGGAATCTCAGCACCTTCCCATTTCCCAGCAGCTTAACAGGGACAGAGGGTTGAGAAGGAGGGACATCTCACCTGGGCATTGCCCCGGCTATCATCTCTGGCTGGTATGTTTAGCCATTTGGCTGTTAGGAGTCTGGTAAAATTTCCACGTCCTTTTTGTGAGTGGATGTGTGAGAGTGGCAAGATTCTGAAAGATTAAGGGGGAAGATGAGCACGATACTTCGGGATGAGAGATCTGGGAGGCAGAAATGCATGAGGAGACAGAAATTACAGAGGAGGAAGTAGAGAACACAACGTAGAGAAAAGAGTTATAAGGGAGCCCAAGGAGAAAGAGGAAACAAATACTGAAGGCAATGAAGGAAATATACACTATGATCTATAATAGAAAAGATGAGGAAAGTTTAAAACCAATAGACACAATAAATCTCATTTGAAAAAACAGAAAATTGACCATACTTTACCACAGCACACAACAAACAATACATAACCATCTTATTACTTTAAATTACAGAAGGTGTGATTCTGGAATATGTGTAAAGCATCACCGGTATATTTTACCCTGACCAGTGGGATTGGTCCACACTAGGTACATTTTTCAAGCCCTGATTTTAATGAATAGTAATGTTTTGTAATTCAGCATATTGAAATACAACTTTTGTTTCCTTTTATGGTGGTGCCCAATTTACCTTCACCAGGCATCCAAACACAGTAGTTATTCTTGTCACTGGGCCTACCAAAAGCTGTCCAGACAGGATCCTAGCAATCTCCATCCATCTGACCATTTCTTGCCTCTCGAATCCCTTCGTTCCTTTAACCCTCAGTGTTCTTTCTCTGAGACCAACATTACTGATGAATCTTGGCACTGGCTTTGAGGGGACGCTATTTCCCTGAACTGACGTTTGTAATGTGACAGACCAAAAGCCTAATCCAAACCTCATGGATCTTGCATACTCTTGTACATTAAGGAACCATACTAATGTATCAGGGAACACAAAAACAATATTTCTTTAAATGTTCTTCAATTTCTTCTTCATTTTAGACATGAAGCTATTCAGACCTTCATTTAACTTTCAACCTTTTTCTCCAATGTGCATTTCATATGATACGCTAATGATTGACTAATCAGTTCCAGACAGTGGCAAACTATTAAGCAAGAAATAGCTGCAGTATGTTTCATAGGAACCAGATCAACAGAGAATATTTATATTTAAAAAATCCTAAGAAAAAAGTGACAGAAAAATTATCTGAAAACAAACAAACAAACAAACAAAACAACAAAAAGCAAAATACCAAAACCCTCTATCAACATGAGCAGATTACAGTTTGGCTTTCTGGAAACGATCCCACAAATAATTAAGGAGACACTGCAAATACAGCAAACTGGCACTAAAAAGTAATCTTAAAATAGGCTTAAGATGCTTGACCTAAAAGCAAAGTACCTTTTACCATGACACACAAGTGATTTTGATCAAATAAAGTTAAGGTTATACTGTAAACACCAAAAGAGGATTTTTTTCAGAAGTGCTCATTTCAGAGAATAACCAAAAAAATTTGCTTCAAAATGTTCAATTTTTAAAAAGTATAAAATGGATTATTTTACTGCGGTTCTTCTCATTAATTTCATCCTATCAGAATACATAAAATGAACAGAATGAAAGAAAAAGCAAATTATTTCTGCAAGTGTGTTAAGCACTTCTTAAGTGGCTCAGAAACTAATAACCCACTGTACTCAGTGTGTCAATGCATGGTTATGTTGACATATATGGTTGCAGATTACCTCAAAAGCTTTGCTGCTATACAAACAAACGTGGCTCTATTGTTGGCATTCTAAAACAGGACAACTATGACAAAATGCTTTTCAGTGTTAAAAGCAAAATGGAAACTATGTACAAAAAAACCCGAAGGCCATATTTTGCTCTCATTGACATCTGTGCATTGGTAAGCAGGCATCAATAAGAACATAATTTGGCACTAGGTTTATTATTAACATAGCGCTCTCTCTAACAAAAAAGTCACACAGATTAATGCCTATTGTTCACAACATAATTCTGGTTAGTGAATTCAGTTTTTGTGAGAAAGGGGGCAATAAACAGAATCATGCTAACATGTACTTCTCATACATCACACCAAGAGCAATTCTTCTGGGTGAGGCTCTCTACCACTGATCTTGTGCTCGCCTGAGGACCATTAGCTGTCAGTTCAGGTTTCCTATCTTGAGACTTTCTTTCCTGGATTTTACTATTAATTTCCAGCTGTAGTCTACACATCTGCTCCTGTAGCTCACTGATCAGGTTCACTACTGACTGCAAGAAGGAAAGAGACACAGGTGAGAAAGAAAATGTGGGGGATTAAGGAAGAAATGAGGGCAGGAATCACAGAATATTATTTCATAGTCAGAGGACTACAGAATACATGGAGCTGGGAAGAGTAATTACAAAGAAACAAAGCAGATTTTTCCCTAAACGAGAAGTGTAAATTGGTGTAAATCTGGAGTAGCTCCATTTAAGTTACTGCCTATATACCAAGGGGATGGATGTTTTAGAATACCTAAGACAGAGAGAGAGGTTAGTGAATTTACTTGTGATTTACACCAGTGTGAAGAAGATCAGAATTTGGCCCCAAGTCTTTACCAATCTGTCCATCAGGATTCAGTCAGATATAATGACAGCTGGAATCCATATTGTAACGTTGGCCAGTCCTGAAAGCTGTTTTGGAGCAGTTTTGAAAGCTGTTTGTTGAATATGGGACCACAGGCAGATTTTTTTTCTGAAATGGGATGAGTTATATATAAGTTACTAGTAGAAACTTGCCATGTGATCATTCTGGACCATAATCTAGTCTGTCATATAATTTATAATTACAGACATCCATGTCAAAAGAAATCCAATTCCAGAAAATAAATTAGTTGACCTCCATTCTACTAGCAGGTCAATTTGCACCCAGTACTAGCCAAGATGAGAACAATAGGCCCCTAAACCAGCCATTCTGCCATTTAGCCCCACCAACCTGGGCAGGTTCCTGACACAAATGGGTAGCCAAAATGATAACACAATTTTAAAATAACCCTAGGCAAATACATTCATGTGGGGAACAGCTTCCCTGTAACAGTCAATAAAACAGTACACATCTAGTTATGGGAAAGAAGCCAATTGCAAGTCTGTAGTAAAAGCCATGTAATGTCGTATTTCCCCTCCTTAATTCAATGGCTCATAATCTTCAATGCTTCCTCAGAGATTACAAAAATTTGGAATTGCTTCTTAATATTTATGTATTTTAATATCATGTACTTTACAGCTTTTCGTTTTTCCCAGCTAAAGTGAACCTGTTGACATTAATCCACCCCTAAGTGAGTGTGAAAGTTAACAGGCAGCAGAACCTCTGGAGAGACTGGGGGCCTGGAAAGGGGGCAGAAGGGAGATTTCCATTTTTTCTATTACAAAACATGGAAATCCTCTTAAAATTTACACTTACCTGAAATTCCCCTGCACTGCAGTAAATACAAAGCTAGACAAAACTAGTAGGGAAGATGGACAACTTCTTTGTGCAGGGGAGCATCTTAGAGGGTTTGGGCACATACTTTTCCAAACAAGCAAAAACTCTACAGAACCAACAGAGTCCCACTAACTGCACAGATTCTGGAAGCAAGATCAAAGGCTTTAAATATCTCCCCCTCCCTTTTAATCTCCAAAGGCATGCACATCAGCAAATTAGAGAAGTTATATGGTAGATGGGTATTTTCATGCTAAGGCCTTGATTCAGTAAAGCACAGGCTAACTTTTAAGCACATACTGAAGTCTTTTGCTGAACCAGGGCCTAAATATGTGCTGTTTTCAGAACTCTTCCTCCACCCAGCAGTGGTTTTATATTGTAGATAAAATGATGAAAAGCCTCTTTAACATATAGGAGAAGTTGCATAGCATGCAGTCTGGGTATTAGTTCCTTTACAGATTGCCACACTGTAGGTAACAAAACCAGTCTGCTTGAGCACCAGCTAATGCAGGTGGAACTGTATCCTTCATACACTGGATGACTGAGCGACCACATCCATTAGCAACTTTGCAATAACATAGCAGGGCAGTGGGGAGGGAAGTGTTTCTTTAGTCAAGCCCATCATCCTATCACAGTACTGCAAGTTAAACCCCTGGAAAGCACAGGCTCAGGCTTTGTGTAAAATCAGGATACTCTCCAGAGACCTTGATTTTCCATGTCTGGATTTTGTTTCATTCTCACAGTCATTGCCACAACAAGGCTTTTTTTTTTTTTTTTTTTTTTAATTAAAATGGTAAATTCCTATTGAGTGCTACTACCACAGGCTGGGATTTTCAAAGGAGACTAAGGGAGTTAGGGACCCACCTTCCACTGAATTTCAATGGGAGTTGGGGGCCTGCCTAACTCCCTTAGTCCCCTTTGAAAATCCCAGATTTAGTCTGTATTTGTCTTTGGCAGGAAACGGAGAACACTATTAACCTTTATGAGGCAGAACCAAGCCTAGGTTTTGCAAAACCCTTGGCTAAATTAGATGTGTGGAGCCCAGGCAGACTTTTGCAGGTATGGCTTGGCACAGGTAAAGGGTTGGCAGCTACTCTAGTTGTAAATTCCCGTCATGGCAATGCAGGAGTTTGGCAGCAACTTAAAATGGCTCTGGGATAAAATAGTGGTGCTGGGGTGGAGCACTACTCCCTCTGGGCAGAACCAACACAGTGTCCCATCAATCAATGTCACACCCAGCCCCAACCTAGAGCACAGTGAACGGCTGGCGTGTGGTATGGGGCTGCTTCAAAAAGGCAGTGGCTGATGAAGGCAGCCTCTTATTGCTGTGCCTCTTGCAGCTTCACCCACACTCCCATGCACCTACCTTATTCCAAATGTTTATTGCAGCTTCAATTTCATTTGACAGATGCAGCTACTACTGGGTGCATTATGTGCATTATGATTATTTTGCTCAGTCCGCATTGGTTTGCACACACTAGGTGGGCCACAGCGTGACTCTTCAAACATAAGCACAGATCACAGCCTCAGCTTTTCTTACTTTGGATACACAGAATCACAACTTTGGGTGTGGTCTCTTAGCAGCGGAATCAAACTGACCCTCACATTGGAGGTCAGGTCTCCCAACCCTAGAGCAGTTAATAGTTTGGCACATACTTTAAACCAATGTTTCTCAACTGTTGTCATCCAACTAGAACCTTCCCTCTCACTTAACAATATAGATGACAAAGGGGTTGCTGTTACCTTCTTGGCCTTCAGCCACTGCCAGAATGTATCCTTCTTAAGACTATTAAAGTTTCAGAAACCTTGGGAAGCTAAAATAAACCAAATCCCAAACGTGGAAGTGAACAGTAAATTACAGCTCCTCATAGCTAACCTAGATTGTAGGGTCAGTATGTGTCAAACCTGAATTTCAAATCTCTCCTAAGTAAACAGGGAACCAAACATTTTTCTGCTGCAATAAAGTGCAAACCTTGGTCCCAGAACACAGACCTAGTAATCTTCCCCCGGCAGGCTACGGTGCTCCATTGTGTTAGGGGCATAGCTCCTGCTCCCCGCTGAGGTGCAGGAAAGTTCTGTGGAGCTGTGCTCTGTGATGTGCATGGGTAGTGGATTTCCTGTATCTCCTGCAGGGCGCTCAGTGTCCTCACTCATTTGGCAGAAACGAAGGTTCTGCTCTGTCCACAGCCTCCCACACCTATCATGGAGTTTAGTATTTGCCCCAATGTAGATACCATTTCTTTTCACCAAGATTTCTCTTCATTTGACATTTATTGTGTAGCTGAAATTCTGCTCTCCCACCTCAGGTCTGGTGTTCATGACTGCATCAGAACCAGTACAGATCTACAGTGCAGAGACGGCATGGGACAGGGCCAGTGGATTGTGCTGAGTCACCGGCCATTCTTCTCCTCCCCCCCCCCCCCCCCCCCCACACACACACACACACACACACACACACACAAATGGAGAGCATATCAGCTGCATCAGCTGTGGTAGATCTGAAACTGCAATAGCAGCTGCAGAACTGGGGGAGGATTCCTATTCTGTGGAAGAGGAAGGATTAAGTGACTAACAATTTTAATGCATGCTTTTAGAATGGACTCTGGGTCTGACTAAAGAGGCACAGTAACATTTGAAGTTAGTAAGTATAAAAAGGAACACACACACACACACACACACACACACACACAAATACAGAGCCATATTCCACACTGAATCATAGTAACATCTAGGGCAGATTACCAAAGGTACAGACAGTGCTCTGTAAGCGGGAGGCTGCGGTTGCACACTTGTTCCAGCTCAAGTGCTTCTCAGAACTACTGTATAATGTATATGCAAGAGACTGAGCACCAGAAAGTAAACAATGAGCTAAGTAAGACTCACCTCAGCTTTGTTCTGCTTCTCTTCATATTCACTCTGTTCCTTTTCCATGCCAACCAACTTAATCTTCAGGTCTGAAACTTCTGTCATTAGATCTAGTTTCTGAGTTTCTAGTGACGTTCGACTTAGTAGCTCCTGAAACAACAGGAGAGTTTCCCCCCTAATTATTATTATTTGCATAAAACTCTAGCAGCGAACTAATGTATTACTAACACTTATGTGAACAAAAGTCCTTCCCCAATACAAATGCAAGATGATTCTATATCTTATTTAAGAGCCACATGCACTCAAAGGCATACAATAATTTAAAATTTTTAAAATTAAATGGTAATAAGGTTTTATTTTCAAGATTTTTTAAAATTAAACAATAATTAAACATTAATAAGTCACTAGAACCCAAGAGTTCTGAAGAAACTTGAATATAAAAATGCAGAAGTAACAACTGTAGTATGTAACCTATCACTTAAATCAGTCTCTGTACCAGATGACTAGTGAGTAGCTAATGTAACACTGATTAAAAAAAAAAAAAAAAAAAAAAAAAAAAAAGACTCCAGAGGGGATCCTGGCAATTAGAAGCCAGTAAGCCTAACTTCAGTACAAGACAAATAGGTTGAAACTATTGTAAACAACAGAACTATCAGACATATAAATAAACGCAATATGTTGGAGAAGAGTCAACACGGCTTTTGTAAAGGAAAATCATGCCTCACCAAACTATTAGAATTCTTTGAGGGGGGTCAACATGCATGAAGGCAAGAGTTATCCAGTCGATATAATGTACTTGGACTTTCAGAAAATGTTTGATAAGGTCCCTCACTAAAGCTCTTAAACAAAGTAAGCAGTCATGGGATAATAAGAAAGGTCCTCCAGTAACTGGTTAAAAGATGGGAAACAAAGGGACAGTTCTCACAGCTGGAGAGAGGTAAATAGCAGGGTCTCCAGAGGAGCTGTACTGGGTCCAGTCCTCTACAACATATTCATAAATGATCTGGAAAACAGGATGAACATTGAGGTTGCAAAGTCTGCAGAAGATACTAAATTATTCAAGATAGTTAAGTCCAGAGCTGAACATGAAGGGTTACACTGGGATCTCATAAAACTGAGTGATTGGGCAACAAAATGGCAGATGAAGTTCAATATTGATAAGTACAAAGTAATGCACATTGAAAAACATAAGCTTAACTATACATACAAAATGACGGGATCTAAATTAGCTGTTACCACTCAAGAGATCTGGAGTCATCATGAAAAGTTTTCTGAAAACATCTGCTCAATGTGCAGCAACAATCAAAAAAGCTAACAGAATGTTAGGAATCATTAGGAAAGCTCCATCCTCCCTGGAACCCGCTTTCAGGTAGTTAAAGGCTGCTATCAAATCCCCCCTCGTTCTTCTCTTCTGCAGACTAAACAAGCCTAGTTCCCTCAGCCTCTCCTCATAAGTCATGTGCTCCAGCCCCCTAGTCATTTTTGTTGCCCTCCTCTGGATTGCTCCTCCTCCTCTCCAATTTGTCTACATCTTTTCTGTAGTGGGGTGCCCCAAAACTGGACACAATACTCCAAATGTGGCCTCATCAGTGCTGAATAGAGGGGAATAATCACTTCCCTCGATCTGCTGGCAATGCTCCTACTAATGCAGTCCAATATGCCGTTAGCCTTCTTAGCAATAAAGGCACATTGTTGATTCACATCCGGTCTTTTGTCCACTGTAACTCCCAGATCCTTTTCTGAAGAACTGCTGCCTAGTCTGCCCCCAGTCTGTAGCTGTGCATGGGATTCTTCCGTCCAAAATGCAGGACTCGGCACTTGTCCTTGTTGAATCTCATCAGCTTTTTTTTTTGGCCCAATCCTCCAATTTGTCTAGGTCACTCTGTATCCTATCCCTATCCTCCAGGGTATCTATCACCCCCCCCCCCCATCTTAGCATCATCTGCAAACTTCCTGAGTGTGCAATCCACCCCATCCTCCAGATCATTAATGAAGATGTTGAACCAAACTGGCCCAGCACCGACCCCTGGGGCACTCCACTTGTTATTGGCTGCCAACTAGACACTGAGCCATTGATCACTATCCATTGAGCCCAATGATCTAGCCAGCTTTCTATTCACTTTATAGTCCATTCATTCAACCCATACTTCTTTAACTTGCTGATAGGAATGCTGTGGGAAACGGTATCAAAAGCTTTGCTAAAGTAAATGTATATTATGTCTACCACTTTACCCCACGTCCACACAGCCAGTCATCTCCTCATAGAAGGCTATCTGGTTGGTTAGGCATAACTTGCTCTCGGTGAATCCATGCTAACTATTCCTAATCAACTTCCTCCTCTCTTCCAAGTGCCTCAAAATGGATTTCTTGAGGATCTGCTCCATGATTTTTCCAGGGACCGAGGTGAGGCTGACTGGTCTGTAATTCCCCAGTTCCTCCTCCTTCCCTTTTTTGAAGATGGGCACTATATTTGCCTTTTTCCAATTATCCAGGACTCCCCCAATTGCCACGAGTTTTCAAAGATAATGGCCAATAGCTCTTCAATCACATCAGCCAATTCCCTCAGCAGCCTCGGATGCATTGCATCCGGCCCCAAGAACTTGTGTATGTCCAGCCTTTCTAAATAGTCCTGAACCTGTTCTTTCAGCACTAAGGGCTGCTCACCTCCTCCCCATTCTATGCTGCCCAGTGCAGTAGTCTGGGAGCTGACCTTGTCTGTGAAGACGGAGGCAAAAAAAGCATTGATTAAAAGAGTGGTGTCACGCTGGTGAGATTGGGCGGGAGGAGGGGGGCATTTATTATATTATTTAACATCAATATGTCAAAATCATAATAATTCATGTGAGATATGCCATGTCAGGTACTGTTAGAAAGGCTATAATGTGCTAAGTAAGATGATGATGTTTATGTTCACGTGTTATATATGTAATGGAAGTTATGGATATGTTTGATATATCTGTATTTCAAATTGTCCTGTGCCTGGGCGACACCCCAGACAGGATGGCTGCAGCACTAGCCTGCTTAATGGCCCATTAAGGAAATTCACAGGTACAATGGGCCCAGAAGGAGAAGCCAGGATAAACCTGATGAGTCACCAGGACTTACTCATGTGATTCTAGACTCCATCTTGTTCCTGTAAAATTCCACGAGCAGCATGGCAAAGACCAAAGGACATAAAAGGCAGCAGCCTGAGATCCATTTTGTCTTTCAGTCTCTGTCTTCAGTCTTCACCTACCTCTGGATCAACTCATCTACAGTGGAACTGAACTGAAGCTGTGAAACAAAGGACTGAGACCCATCCAAGTACTGGCTGTACACCAGAGGGACTATACAAGCCTGCAAACTCCACAATTCTTCTAGAAACATGATATATATGGACTTTCCAATCATTTGTATGTATCTGATTGCTTTAATCGTTTAACATTTCTCTTATAGCCTGTTTCTTTCTTTTTATAATAAACCTTTAGTTTTAGTTACTAAAGGATTGGCTGGCAGTGTGGTATTTTGGGTCAGATCCAAACTTATATTGATCTGGTACTGTGGCTGACCATTTGGGGTCAGGAGAAACCTTTTTGGTAAAGAGCATGGAGTTTAAATAACTGGTCTCTTTACTGGACCTAGTGGCTGATTGGGAGCCAGAGACTGAAATGCAGTAAAGGGGGCTGTGTATATTTTATTTTGGCTTCTTGATAACCAGTGTGGGGAATCAGAAGCACTGTTTGTGGCTGATTGGGAAGTCTGACTTCAGTGCCATCACCAGTGTTGGGAGAATCTGCTCTCTTTTTACAGCTTGCCCTGACCTTGGCATTTTCAGGTGGCTATCCTAGGCACGGATGGGTTACAAGTGGGACTGCTCAATTTAGAAGAGAGACAATTAAGGGGGGATATGAGAAAGTTCTACAAAATCATGAATGATGTGGAGAAACGGAATAGGGAAATGTTATTAATCCCTTCACATAACACAAGAACTAAGGGTCACCTGATTAAATTAATAGGTAGCAAGTTTAAAACAAACTTAAGGACAACTTCTTCCCCCAATGCATAGTCAACTTGTAGAACTTGTTGTCATGACATGTGCAGAAGGCTGACAGTATAACTGGGTTAAAAAAAGAATTAGATAAGTTCATGGAAGATAAGTGCATCAGTTGCTATTAGCTGAGATGGTCAGGAATGCAACCCCATACTCTGGGTGTCCCTAAACCTCCGACTGCCAGAAGATGGGACTGGATGATGGAGATGGATCACTCAATAATTGCCCTAGACTGTTCATTCTCCCTGAAGCTTCTGGCATTTGCCACTGTAAGAAACAGGATTCTGGGCTAGATGGACCACTGGTCTGACTGAGTATGGCCATTTTTATGCACTCACTGATTATAATTTAAAACACATGATGCATTGCATACAAGTTTGAAATAAACATTTATTACTGTTGGAAAAAGTAACTATTATATATATTTTTACTGGAATAGTGGCAGATTTATAAAATATTAGAGGGAAAACATTTTCAAATTCACCAGAATGCTCTATGCAGAAGAAAACAACTGAAAAGGGATTGTTTTGCTACGGCAGAAAAATCAAGGAACTTGACTGCAACTGAAAGAGGAAGGAAAGCAATCTTTTCTAACCTCTCCACTGTATGTATCCTTCCAAGGATGTCAATGAATTTTGCAGCCATTTTTCCTAACTGTTCTTCCATGTAAGCTACTAAAGAACATTTTTTTCAGGAGAATTTGTATGTCTGAACTATTTCATGGCCTAGACATCAAGCTGGAGGAGTACGTGGAAGTTGAATAAGCACAAACACATAATCCTACACAAATCTTCAGATGACACAGTAGAAAGCAGTGCATCAGATAAAATCTTTTCATAGAATTTTCTGCAGTCCTGTGGCTGAGAGTCTGAATTCCAGACCACTCACCCAGACAGAAACTGCTTTTAATATTACAATGCAATGATTTAGGCCTGGTCAACACTTACCTAAATTCTGATCTCAGTTACGTGGACTAAATCCAGAGGAATTTCACTGAAGTCAGCATAGCTCTTCTGGATTTACACTGATGTTACTGAGATCAGAATCTGGTCCAAAAATATTATGTATGTACAATATGGTTTAGAAACAAGGAAGGACTTTGAAAAAGCAAAGCAAACAAAAATTTTGAAGTTATACTGTTTATTTAAGACCCAAATTTGATCCACCGCAAATACCGTTTTAATCTGGTGGAGAATATTGTCTGGATTAAAAACAGTAATTGACTGTCCTCTGTGCTGCAGCAGCAATCATCTAAACCACTCACTATTCCCATAAATTGTGCCCATTCCTGCCTGCATTGCCAATGGCATTTGGGCACAGGAAAATAAACAGAGCAGGAACTGTGTGTTTTATGCTTCTGCCTATGCAGCCCTTATAGTGTTGCATCTGTCTGCTGCTGAATTATTTCACTGAGTTACATCTGATTATTTCTTTTGTTTGTTTCAATATTTATAGTTTAATATTTTATTGATCTAATGTTGTGCAGAAACTTTGTTCCAAGAATCATCCAATATCATTTCAGTAGTGAATGTTTTTTTCACCACAAATTCAGTTTTCAAAGCTGTGAGCCAAAAACTTTATAATATATAAAACATTAAAGCTATCCTTAGCTTTTTCAGTCTTCCTGGAAAGCAAGGATAAAGGACCACAAATACAGCATTTTGTAAAGGATCAATGACCAGAGGTATATGCTACCCCAAAATGGAGCAGGCTTTACTACTGCAACTTTAAATGACAATTTTAACTTCAAAAAGGGAAACTATACAAAAATGAGGAAACGTGTTAAACAGAAATTAAAAGGAAAAGTCTCAAAAATGAAATGCCAGCAAGCTGCATGGAAACTATTTAAAACACCATAATAGAGGCTCAAACTAAATGTATACCGCAAATTAAAAAAAAGTGAGAGGACCAAAAGCATGCCAACATGGCTAAACAGCAGAGTAAAAAAGAAGTTAGAGGCAAAAAGTCATCCTTTAAAAACTGGAAGTTAAATCCTACTGAGGCAAATAGAAAGGAGCATAACTCTGGCAAGTCAAGTGTAAAAGCATAATTAGGAAGACCAACAAAAAAATCTGAAGAGCAACTAGCAAAAGACACACACAAAAGTTTTGCTATTAACTTTTAAGTACACCAGAAGCAGGCAGACTGTCAAACAATCAGTGGGGCCACTGGACAACTGAGGTGCTAACTTAGCGCTTAAGGAAGAGAAAGTCATTGCAGGGAATCTAAATGAACTCTGCATCAATCTGCAATGCACAGGATATGAGGGAAATTCCTCATCAAAGCCATATTTTTAAGTGATTAATCTGAGGAACTGCCCCAGATTGTCCAAAACCTCCTTTATTGACACCTCAAACTGATAAATTAAGCAGTAATAAGTCACCATGACCAGATGGTATTAACCCAAGAGTTCTGAAGGAACTCAAATATGAAACTATAGAACTATAAACTGTGTTATGTCACTTATCACTTAAATTGGCTTCTGTACCAGAAAACTCAAGGGCATCTAATGTAATGGAGATTTTTTAAAAAGGCTTCAGAGGCAGTCCTGGCAATTACAGGCTGGTAAGCCTAACTTCAGTAGCAGGTAAATTGGTTGAAACTATAGTAAAGAATAGAATTATCCGACACATAAGTGAACATGATATGAGTCCACATGACTTTTGTAAAGAAAAATCATGCCTTACCAATCTATTAGAATTCTTTGAGGGTGTCAACAAGCATGTGGAGATGGGTGGTCCAGCTGATACAGTGTAGCTGGGCTTTCAGAAAGCCTTTGATAAGGACTCACATGAAAGGCTCTTAAGCAAACTAAGTAGTCATGGGGTAAGAGTGAAGGTTCTCTTATGATCAGTAACTGATTTAAAGACAAGAAACAAAGGTAGGAATAAAAAGCCATTTTAAACAATGGAATGAAGGAAGTAGCAGGGTCTCCCAAGGATCTGTATGGGGACTTGTGCTGTTCAACATATTTATAAATAGTCAGGAAAAGTGGGTAAGCAGTGAAGTCGCAAAGATTGCAGATTACATTGAATTACTCAAGATAGTTAAATTCAAAGGGATCTCACAAGACTGGGTGACAAAATGGCAGATAAAATTCAATGTTGATAAGTGCAAAGGAATGCATATTGGAAAACATAATCCAAACTTCATACAACTTGATGAGATCTAAATTAGCTGTTACAACTCAAGAAAGAGATATTAGAATCATCATGGCTAGTTCTTTAAAACCATCTGCTCAATGTGCAGCAGCAGTCAAAAAAGCTACAGAATATTAGGAGCTATTAGGAAAGGAAGAGACAATAAGACAGAAAACATCATAATGCCTCTAAATAAATCTATGGTATGCTCACACCTTGAATGCTGTACACAGTGCTGGTCACCCCATATCAAAAAAGGTATACTAGAATTAGAAGTAGTACAGAGAGGGGCAATAAAATGATTAGGGACATGGAACAGCTTCTATAAAAGGAAAGATTAAAAAGACGGGCTTTCCACATCCCTGAACGATGCAGTTATACCGACTTATCTCCCGAAATACCTTCTCCTATAGAATAGCTACCGCCTCTTGGAGAGGTGGAGTACCTATGCCACCAGGAGAAGCTCTCCCGTTGGTTTAGGTAGCATCTTCACTAAGCACTACAGCAGTGCTGCTGCCTCAGTGCAGCTGCGCCACTATGCTCTACATGTAGACAAGCCCTGGGACAGTTCAGTTTAGAAAAGAGATGACTGAGGGGGGATATGAGAGAGGTCAACAAAATCATGAAGGGTGTGGAGAAACTGAATAGGGTAGTGTTATTTACCCCTTTACATAACACAAGAACAAGGGGTTACCCAATGAAATTAATACGCAGCAGTTTAAAAACAAACATAAGGAAGTACTTCTTATGCACAGTCAACCTGTGGAACTTGTTGGCATAGCATGCAGTGAAGGCCAAAAATATAACTGGGTTCAAAAAAAGATTAGGTAAGTTCATGGAGGATAGTCCATCAACGGCTATTAGCAAAGATTGTCAGAGATGCAATTCCATGCTCTGCGTGTCCCTAAACCTCTGTCTGCCAGAAGCTGGGACTAGACAATGGAATGAATCTTTCGATAATTGCCCTGTTCTGTTCATTCCCTCTGAAGTATCTGGCAGTAGCCAGTGTCTGAAGACAGGATATTGGGCTAGATGGACCATTGGTCTGACCTGTATGGCCGTTCTTATGCAACTCTGTTATCTTACTGTGAACTTGGTATGAAGTAATGAACTACATTTTAAAGAGTCTAGAACACTAGGTCTGCTGCAACTGTTGCACTTTCGCTTTCGAATATAAACCTTTGTTTGACAGACTTCACTTACTGTTTAACTGAAATGTTTAGAATATTTTTTGAGTTTGACATCAGTTTGACATTCTTTTATTGCTGTTAAGAACCATTTTACAGTGGAAACACAACTTAAAAAATTTCTGCATAAAAAAACCTGTGTAATGATGCAATACAAGATCTCTCCTTAGAATACACTGTATAGTATTTCCCTTATGAAGGATTTTGTCACAGTTACTCATGTAAAACAGTATGCCTTATCCAATCAGTGGTCCCATGTTGATTTTAATGGTTCTGCTTGAGCAAGAAGGTGCTACTCAATGTGATAAGTGACTATTTTACACCAGCTGAGGCTGTCCTGGAGCTAAAAAGTCTATAACTTTTAGTTTGAGAGGAAGCAAAGTTTAAAGTAAATGTCACTTCTTGAAATGGGTAACATCTGGAAGCAATTACTTTCATCTTCTAACAGATGATTTCAGTGACCAGTGCAACAGCAGAATATAACCCATTTTATTACAGAGAAATTAGAGAGTATTTCAGTGGTATAAATGCAATTTGAAACCAGTTTGAATAAATATACAGTTATAAGAAAAGAACATACAAATTTGTGTTGTTGGTTTTCAAGTAAAAAGATACTACATGAGATGTAGAAGGATAATTTGGGCTGCAGAGGTTTTAGGAGGATCTTTGAAGAGCCAAAGGGTGGTGTAAAAATAGAACATAGTCTACAAGGATGTCTTGTTTTTAAAATTTAATTTTTAAAACAACTAACCAACATCTTCACTTCTCTTTTAAAAAAACACCACTAGTATTTCTTTTAACTGATCAACAAAGCAATTTGTTTCAAAAGTGACTTTTGCTCCTTAAAAACGAAAGAAAATGTTATTTCAGAGAAGAATGACTATAAAGACAAACCACGCACAAGCTGTGACATTACGTACAACATACCGATCAATGCATAGCCAAACTCAAACACGCATCCTATTCTAAATACAGATTTATTTCTGAAATGCTCAGAGTACATTGTATAAATTAGTATTTTTGATTTTTACATTAAAACATGCCTTTTAATAATTCCAGTGAAATCTGGGCATGTGCTATTGCCCTATTTCAAATTCACACAGCAGATTTAGCTGGCTTGCAAAGGCACAGATCTTGTAAAGTTGTTATAAGAAGGTTTCAAATGAAATAGGATAAATTAGAAGAGAGGCCTCTGCAGACTGTCCATATAGCCCAAAATAATATAAGTATAGGAAGTTCCAGAATATTCAGTAGCTGTACCCTATAAGGACAGGAGGAAAGTCATGCTATACATTAATAAAGAAATCTTATAGAAGAGTCTCAGTTAGATAAGGAAAACTATTCTGCGCTATTCTACACTGTATGTAATACTCTGTTGAAGAGACACAGTTTGTACTTTTCATTCTTAATTAAAGCAGTTTTGAAACAAAATGGTTAGAAGAGACACAGTTTATACTTTTCATCCTAAAGTAAAGCAGTTTTGAAACAAAATTGTTAAAGACCTACCTGGTTAGTAAAATTCAGCAAGAACCACCACTAATGAGGACCGCACTTTTCAAGTGCTGTGTGTCAGCTGTGGTAGAAATAAGATATTTGCTTAACTCAAACACAGCTGAGAGCAACGTACATGTGTAATCTCCATGAAATAGTGCAAGACAGTAGCAGACAGCGAATTACAGCTCTCCAATTCGCCATTTGCACATTATCTAGCCAAGCGAATGGAAAGTATTTAACTTGCCAATACTCCAACTGTTTGAATAGTCTTTGCATATATGTGTGAAGAACAGAACAGTACCTATATTAAATGTAAACTAGGAAAAGGTTGTAATGTTCACCTATGAAGATAGCCACATAATTAGCTAGTATGCTACTATAAACTCACCAACAACCAAAAAGGAACAGAATATACCACAATTTAAAACTCTCGCACCAAGACAGCTGCTAACGAGTACCGGCTGCAAACTGTAAACAAGAGTTGAAACTTGTCTGCATTCAGGTATCTTGGATAATTGAAAGTTGATAGTACGACTTTTTCTGGGCAGCAAAACTCCCATTTAGTGAATAGTTATTTCAGGTTTACAACATCATAAATGAGATAGGAATCTGGCCCACTTTGATACAGGAAAGATAATAGCGAGGATGGAACAATTACGGGTAACGGTGCATCACACACACAAGTTGCTGCCCTCATACCATTTCTCCTTGCATTTTTGAGTCCCTAGTTCCTGTGGGAGGCACTATGCTCTCCAACGGAATTCTGGCCAGCCCTTCCAAAGTTACAGGACAGAGTTCTATACATCCGCCCCATGCCTCTTAAACCTATGCAGTGACTGGCTGGAATCTCGCCCCAAGAGGAGAAAGGACATAAATTCAGACCCATTTGTGTTCAAGACTTTATTTTCTATTTATATTCTCAAGTGACAGTGTCATGAAGACAGTATGATTCATCCATGACTCTCTGGCAATAGACTTCATGGGAAACACCTCTTGTCAGAACGTTATGGGGACTACCTGGACAAACTACACAGAATCCTCTGGATGGATAATTGCTGATCATATGCCAAATGCAGGATGGCTGTGAATGGCAGTGGAATCATATGGTCCAAGCATGGGCAGGAGTTGGGACTGAGGTCAGGAAGGAGAACAACATGCTGAAACTGATACACTCCCACTGACTTAAATTAAACCAAAAAAATTATCTACAACTTCAGGCACCGTTCTGCAACATGCAGGGCATGAGTGGAGACTAGCATCTACTCAAACAAGACAGGTGGTAAAGGAGCAACTATTCAGTAAATAGTTTTAGAATGCTTTTACCAGCAATGGTTACCTTAGAAATGCACATATAAACAGAAGAGTTCCAGAGGGGTAGCTGTGTTAGTCTGTATACAGCAAAAACACTACCTACTGAAATTAAAATTGTAAGTCTTTAAAGTGCTACAGAACTCAAGTTGTTTTGACATATAAAGAGAGAGCTTCAAAGGTCAATTTCCTTATCAATGAACAAACAAACTGTTTTCTTTTTCCAAACTGATCCAAGTAGATCTGAAGATTTACAGAACTTATTCATAAAGTTCAAACTTTTTGAGTGTTCAGTACTACTAAGTGAGCAATGAGAATTTAAGCTATATGGGTGATATTTTGCTTCTGTTTTCAAACCCTCACCCATCTATTGTACATTTACATAATGTAGATAGCAAGTGCTCCCAGAGTTAACATAGTGAAGGTCATCTCTCCTTCTCAAAAGACATCATTTCCTTTGCACACTTTCCTGGAACAAAGCATCCTAGAATGCCACAGATCCATGAACTAGTATGGCACAGATACACACCACTCATCTCTAAAATATGCAGTGACTTAGAAAATCAAACAGACACAATTTAATATTTCTCTGGAGCAAACCAGATATGCTAAAAATGAACAATCACCGAGAACCAGCTATCGTCTTACTATTATTCCAGTTCTTATCCCTGAAACAAACAGATTCCATTTTAAATAAAACCATTTTATAGCGTTTATATGGGAATGGAAAAAACCCCAAACTAGCCCTGAGGAATCAAGCCCTTTTTCCTCTTGGAAGATTAAGTCTACCACAGTCCTGTTTGTATTCATTTTCTTGGTCAACCTTGGATAATCACCTCCAAGGCTAATTAGGACAGTAGACAATCTTCAACAGTGAGTTGGAGCAGAGACTTTGTACCCTGCCTCACCCTTCATAATTTATCTGCAGATGGACAATATAACTACCACATTTTAATTTTGTTCAATCTATCTATGTATTAAAGCCTCATCTAAAACAAAGACCTGCACTGGCACTGCCAAAACACACATTCACACACACACTCTCTCGCCCCCCCCCCCCTTTTTTTTTTTTTTTGGTGACGAAGAGGATAGACACCGGAATCTCTTGTACTGAATTTGCATCAAAACTAATTTTAAGAAACATGCAGCATTTCAGTACAAATTTCTTCTCAGGCAGAATGGAACGTATATTTAGGGCCTATCCGAAGTACTAAAGTCAACAGAAGTTTTTCCACTGATTTCAATGGATTTTTGAAAAGCTCTATCTGTTAAGTGCCGTAAAAGAAAAAATAAGATAAACAAAGAAAATTACCCCAATCACTCTCATGATTCTCTTCTTCATTCCTCACAACACAAAATAATGTTTTCGAAATTTAAGGCCAAATCTAAAATGCACTGAAATCAGTTCAAAGACTCCAGTTGTTTTCAGAGGACTTTGAAACAGCTGATACAGCTCTTAGGCTATGAATCAAGTTCTAGTAAAAGCACAGCCACCATTACAAGTTTCCTAAAGAAAACATGAGAAGTTGATTTTGACAGAGTCGCATGCCAGACTATTCTTCAGAACCCAAGCTGTTCCACTAGACTCTGTACTGTCATCCTTTACAAGAAAAGGAAGGAAATTTTGACTAATTCTAATACACAAAGAGCAGCTTATTTTTAAACCGCTGTTTGTAGTGTTTGCACTGTAGCTTTAAAGCAGAGTTCAAAATAATCACTCAAGGACCCTAGCCAATGGCCCCGCCCTTACATCGTGGGCGAGTCTCTGCTAGTCTGGGTCCAGATGGCATGCATTTTGCAAGGTAGTATTACATACTGGTGCTGCAGTGATATAATCAGATATTTTACTAAAGAAACTTCATAAACCCATACTTAAGCAAGCTCAATACAAAAATAGACAACATCTAAGTGTAGTACTTTTGGAGCACAAGAAACTTTGGGAGAAAACTCATATTGTATTATCTTTTGGAAAATAAAATTAAAAAGCCAGAATGCATTCTGGACCAACATATATTATTGTTATTTTCACAACTGAAAACATGCCAGTCTACAGTGCATTTTGGCAGATTGATTCTGTTAATACATGCTAAGTTTTTCCAAGCATGGAAAATACCTTTTCATTTACTATTTAACACTACAAAGAAAGAGAAAGTGAACTGATATTCACTAAGATAGAGTCAATGCAATTCAACATACTATAAGCTGAGCAATCCAAATATAAATTAAGGCTGGTATTTTCAAATAAACCTGAGATGACAACACAAGTATTGCTGAAAGGCAAGGGGAGTTGTACTATTAACTCCCTTAGATGTTTTTGAAAACCTAAAACTTGAGTTCAGTGGGACTACTTGCATAGTTAAAGTTTAGCGCATGTATAAATCTTTGCACAGTTAGGACCTAGATTAAAAACCAGTGTCTGGAAAATTAAACTGAAGGTAAAATTTCCTAATGTCTAATACATTAAGAGACTCCCATCCTCCAGGCTGTTTAAAAAAATAATATAAAATAAATAAATCCCCAGTTTATGCCTATTCTCACTGTACACTCCAACCCAGAAACAATAGTAGTCGTAACAAAAATGCAGACCCTGTATAGAAAGCACAGGTTTAATTTAAACAAAGCAAACCCTGCCTGCAATAGTTTAATAATAGACTTGGAGACAGATCTCCTGTGATCTCTTCTGGTTTCTGTCACTGCCTTGTGGTGTATGATCTTGGGCAAATCTCTTAGGGCCTGATCCTGCAATGAGCATCATGAAGACATTAAGGTCCACTGACATGTAACTCATTGCAGAAAGCAGGGTTTAAAAGTCTCTGTGCTTCAGTTTACCCAAGAGTTAAATAGTTGTAATGTTAAACATCTCACATGGGTGCTTTGAAGATCAGTCAAAAATGCTTATAAAAGACTGAGATCATCAGAAAAAAGCTCATGCCTGTTCAAATTATTCTTACAAAATGTAAGCACTTGTAATGCTGCCAAGGATTAAATTTTAGGTACTTTGTACTTTATTTTAAGATAGACCTTGCTTTTGGCATTTTCTAACTTTTGTTGGTTTACTTTAGATCTTTTCCAGTCACATCCTATACAGCAAACCACAAAACCACCTGCTTAATCGTGTGCTTAAATCCATCTTGTTCAGTGAAGCACATGCTTTATCTTAAGCACGTATTTAGGTACCACTGATTTCCAGTGGATTTAAACACTTGCTTCAGAGTTTTCCTGATTCAGGTCCTTAATCCACAACTTCTCCTGGGAACACTGCGAGCAGATAATTTTCCAGTAAAGAGGAATGGTCAGCAATTTTAATGCAAATCTTGGATTTTGAAATCTATCTTTGGACAGATTGGATTCACTGATCTTGGATCTATATTTGCTTTGAAACTGAAAAAAAAATCCTCTCCAATCTGGTTAGAAATGCTTTTATGCTATTTCTGATGTTTCACATTCTAAATAGCTACCGTTCTTTTCTAGAGGTTTGCCTCCTGAATAGAAAGAAAACCATAGGTGTTAAAAGTTGGTATTTTTCAAAACCTAGCACAGTTTATATGGGTGAATCCAACTTCCCCCAGCTTGAAATGTTTGGGACCACTAACACTACCAAGAAATCCTGTTGGCTAAAAGGTGCATATGAAAATTGTGATTTTAAACAGACACATGATACAACTACACTGGATGTAGACTGCCACCGTTTGCTGTTTATATTTGTGTACCAGAAACACTATCATTAAGGATACGATTTAGTTACGGGGTTCACAGCGATCATGGATTCCATGACTACTGGACCTCCGTGACATCTTTGGCTTCAACTGTGGCCGGGGTTGAAGCCAGTGCTATGCATTCCGCCGCCTCCCCCATGGCTGTGACCAAGGCTAGAGACATGTTGTGTGCACCCTCTCCCCCCTTGAGGCTGCACTTAGGGCTGTGCGCACCCTCCCCACCTCGTGGCTGTGACTGGGGCTAGAGCCGGGCTATGTGCGGTACCCCACCCTCCCCCGCCGCAGCTACGGCTGTGCAACCCCCCTGCGGCTGCAGCCAAGACTGTGCGGTCCGCCGGTGGGGCTCCCCCAAGAGCTGCGGCTGGGGTTGCAGTTGGGACTGTGTGTCCCTCCCCCGCAGCTGCGGGCCAGAGCCATGGCTCTGTGCCCCCCTCTGTGGCAGTGGGGCTTCGCCCCAGGGGGCTCCAGCTGTCCTTCCTCCCCCCCAGCTTTGCTCCCTGGTTATTTTTAGTAAAGTCACAGACAGCTCCCTGAATTTTTGTTTATGGCCTTGACCTGTCTTGACCTGTCTGGGACTTTTACTAAAAATAACTGTGACAAAATCTTAACCTTAACTATCAAAAACATGAAGAAAGTCTATATACATGAAGACAATGTAATTATGTAAAGTCAGTCATATTTTGTATTATCTAAAATGTTAAGTGTATATAGCACTTTGAGATCAAAACAGATAAGCTCACCAATAATTAATTTTGCCCTACAAATCTACAACCTTAATTTCAAGAACTATCTGATCTTTTTCTAAATATCTATCATCTAAATTACCTGTAGACACTCAGCATTTTCAGAATCTCTTGCTGGTAGGCATGGAAAATTGCAGAGAGCAACTTCTTCAGAGTCTTTGTCACTTCGAAACTGTCACTGCTGTCTGAAATGCTTAACCATATTTACTTTATGGTGTATTCTACTCTCTCATCCCCTGTTGTGAAATGGCATGGGTGGGTTAAATCAAACAGCAAACTGAGAACTGTGGTTTTGTAAGCAAATGTTAGAAGTAAGGAAAAAACAGCTTTATATAGTAGCTGAGAGAAAAAAAAGAAAGCTCATACAGATGAAGAGAGAGAATGTTAGCCTAATTCATTTCAACCTCAAATGAGTTTAAAATTCAACTTCAAACCAAACCACATGAAAGCAGGAGACAGTTTTAAAGCAGTACACATTATAGAATTAACCCTACAGAAACTAGTATTTTGTTACTTAGCCTGTCTAACCAGTTATTCAACCATCTCCAGCCCTCCTCCAGCTTTAGTTTGCTGAAGCATTATGAATAATATACAATGGTTTCATTTTACATGCTTACTGCTTACAGCGTTATACAACAGACCGGTAAAATCCATGTACGCAAGGAAAGCAAACAAACATTTATTATGAAAATATTGTTCCAGGCAACGGAGAAGATAAAAGGAGATAAAACTCTTCTATGTCCATTTACTCAGGGCATTACAGAGTCAGAAGCATGCATTCATGTTCCTCTGTCTTGAAAAAGATTGCATAAGAAACCTCCCACACTAGATTTTACCTGTTGAAGCATTTCTTCAGTAGCATTAAGTTTCAGCTGATGCCCCTCGAGACAGACTTCTAGGTCCCGGATTTTCTCTCCTTGTGCCTCCACCTGATCAGTGAGGACACTCACCTGTAATTTGAGAACAAGGCAAGGAGAACACTTTTGAACTGGCTGCAAATAAATGTCAGCTAAACCTTATTAATCAAATAGTCCAGCACACAATGTATTTTTATATCCAGTCTGTCACTGAAAGTCTTTAAAAGTTTCACATTCCTGAATATCATATCATCTTCTTCTAGCAAGATAAATATAAGTTTTGATTCTTACCTCAAATCCTGTCTTACAATATCGTTGTTTTGAAAACATCAGTCACCTTTTGTACTTTTTTAAAAATAAAAAATATAAAAACATAACATCTCTGTATAAGCGGCATGAGTAAATCATACACCAATGTGTACAGTAAACACTCTCTTTAAAAAAAATAGTAGCATAGAATACTCTTAATATTTTCAGTGGTATCAGAAGATGCACTATTTTCAGCTATTCAGATGCACTATTTCAATAATTTCAGCTTTGGTTAGCATTTCCCTCTTTAAAGTGGATAGACAATAAAACTGTTCTTCAGGAAACTGACCAATTATAGTACTTCTTACAAGAACCTGAGAACAACTTACCTATCAATAAAGCTTTCTGAAGCCATAAAATAATGTAATACGTAAAAGGCATGTTTTAGCCTTGACAAAGCTCTACTCCACAAAAATGTCCAAGCTTTACAAGCCAAAACATGAATGCAAAAGAACTGAAATAAAAGGGATGAATTGCTGTGAAGAAAACAATTAGTAGTCCTTTTAAGGAACTGTAAGAATGGTGGTACAAACTGCTATACAAAAAAGTAAACTGTAATAAGAAAAGCCCAGTAGCTTAACCCAGAAACTTATTAAAACTCAAAAAAAGAATGAATTCAACATGTTACAGAGATTTGAAAATCCACCTTTTAGAACAAGGTGATGCAGCCCATGGAGGATGTTCTTATGTATTAGTTCATTATTATTATTTATTTGTATTTTGGTAACCCAAGGAGTCCCAGTCATGGACCAGGACCCCATTGTGCTAGGTTCTGTACAACATGTAACAAAAGAGACAGTTCCTAAAGAGTTTACACTATATGCACAACAATCCCTCCAAAAACAAATAGCTAGGATGAAACTGCAAACTCCACTTCTAATTTTTTTTTTTGCATTACTTTAATTAAAATCAGACTGAAATGTTATTTTTGTGAAGAATTCATTTTTGTTGTTTTTTCTTTCTTACTAAAAGTGGCGATAAAGGAATGACTGAAATGTCATAGAAGAATGCACTGTGAAAGAGATGCATTGCGTCTTTGAAAGTTAAATTTAAATTTCAGGCTCTCTCACATCCTTAACGACGCTGATATTTAAACACTTTAGAAATGAAGTGCATAGTGGCCAAGTTTTGTGCCGTTTGAAGCATGGTGTTTAAAGCAAATAATTTTATAAGTGAATATCCACATTTTCAAATAATTTGCATATCACCACTTATGGTAAAGATACTCTGCCCCAAGCAGTGACAGAGACAGGACAAAGAGCTACGGAAAACGTGGCGTAGCTGGGGGGCCAGTATTGGAAACCCCACCCCTCCACCCCCACCCCCGTCCCTCCCCCTGCATTCAGATCCAGCATGGGGAGAGGCTGCTTGGCTGCTGCACAACAGGCACCACAGTGGCCCCTGGCAAACAAGAGGAGCATCTGCAGCCAAACTTGCTGAATGACGTCTGTGCTGGGTTGCAGGAATGTGTTGCAAAGCTACCAAATGCTTGAGTGGCATGCCAGAAACATGGCTAAAAATCTTCTGAAATTCTTTAATGCTAAAACATATTCTTACATTAGGATTTCTGAATTTGTATCCCTATTTATGTAGCCTTGCCTCATTTTAGTCCATGTCTTGAACTGATTTCGTGCCACAGAGTCAAGTGGTTCAATATGTACCAGCTACCATAAGTAAGAGTTTGCCTCTCTTTCCCTATCCTGGGCTAATAAACCCTTTAGCCTTGGAGTTTTAGTTTGCTACAAACACCTTGGCCTTCATTCTCAGAGTTTATTCAGCCCTCATTACTACTTTAAACAGGATGTAACCTCAGGCTTCTAAACGCCTGTTAAACACAACCTTACCTGTGCTGTCTCACCCAGCTCCAGCATAACAGAAACTACATAACCAGCTATCCTCAAGGAGGAGCTCCAAAACCTTCAAATGGGCCAGCAGGACCCACCTACTTCAAAAAGGATCTGCTTCGGAGAGAGCCTTTAAGAAGATGCACTAGATATTTAGTGTGCTCCCTGCAGCTGTCACTATAAGAGAAAATGCAAGCTCTGTTTAAAGGGTTACAGTCTAACTGGTAACTGGGTACACACTGTAATTCCCGAGGAACAGGTGACCTGCACAGGCATTTAATAAATTCCCAGCAGCTTTAGAAGTATGTGCTGAATGTTCTAACAGCCCAGCTAAGAGGCATATTGGTAGCCTAAAACTCCATTGTTTCTTCTCTCTTAGGTCTCACATCTGCCAGCCCCTCTGGGGATCACTGGGTCGTACGCAGAGCAATGTTCCCACATACACTACATGCCTCAGTCATCACAACTCACTAAAGCCTATAAAGAAAGTCATTTTCTTTTAAATAACTTGCTTTGCACATGTTTATTGTTTGAGATCCCAAAGGCTATAACTTAGAAAAACTAGGCAACACAGAGGAAAAGAGGCACTTGCATTAACTCCCATAAACTGTCGCAGGCTACAGCAAGACTTCACAGCTGATGTGGCATCTGTAACCTGCACTGCACGCTGGGCAACACTGAGTTGGGAAGCACTGTTCAACAGTGAGTGTTGATGGGACAGAATTTAACTCTGAAAGGTTTAAAGCAGAGGTGTCTGAGTGACCCCACTCGCTACTGGGTACAGGTAAGAGGCACTGCCTTTCCCACTGCCCCACCACTGCTTCACCTCCAGCAGTTCTGCATGGACTAGGAAAGCTCTGCGCAGCCTAGGGGCTGTTCTACCTTGTGCCAATGGACTGTGGTCCCTAAGAGATCATGGAACATCTGGGGATAGCAGGAGAATAGTGTGCACCAGTCACTCCTTGATGTTACTTTGACATGCCCTCTGCATTGCAGAGGCATAGGAGTTGGTTCTATGTCCACTGAGGACTTTCAATGGAATCCCCTGCAGGGGATTTGCAGGTGGTTTCCACTTCCTTTGAGCAGCCTGAATGGCATATGGAGAGTAGGTTTTGACTGTGGCCTTGACTTTTAAAAAAAATAACGTTTGACCCTTAGGCTAAGAAAAGTTTGGACACTACTGATTTAGACTGTGAGCTCTTTGGGGCAGCAATGGTCTTTTACAGTGGGGCACTAGTCTTGGGTGTGGCCTTGTGAGTGCAACTAACACAAATAGGTAATAATGGGGGGGGAGGGCCGGAGGAAAGGGTAGAAAGGTGAATGACATTAACATGTTGAATAACCAACCTGGACCTGGCTTTTGGGAGCATTTAGCACAAATTTCTGAAGCAATTTCATTAAATTTCTTTGTAGGCAGATCCAGGTAAGTGTCTCAGCCATGCTTAGAACTAAACATTTATGCTTTCAAACAGAATTTCAAACAGAAGTTTTATTGCTAAGGCTTTTGCCAATGGCAGTTCTAATTAGACAGGAATTAACAATTCAAGCCAAGCCATAAGAGTATATCTCATGAGAAGTTTACTGCTTATTTTATATTGGTAATGAGAATATTATTCACCACTCAGTTAATTAAAGCAAGTGTGAACAAAAACATATTCAACAGAAGACACGTTCACAGAAGCTCATTACTGAGATAACACAGAATATTGTTACACTGGTATTATGGGTATGTGGACTAGGAGCCACTTTCAGAGGGAAAAGGATAGATAAAGATTGGGTATCTAGAGAGACTTCTGCTTTGGGCTTTAAGAATAGCTACTGTGCAGGCTAGTAAAGGAAAGGGGATAATATTGAGAAAGACTCAAGGAACTTTATTTTATCTTGTGCATAGTTTTATTTTCCCAGTAAAATTTTGTCACAGGGACAGAGGCCCTGCTTTTGAAAGAGACTTGTAAATTGGGAAGCAGGAAACCTGGAAGAAACTGAACCTGTTTCAGACTTATTTTCTCCTGGATTTATTGCCAAATTCTCCCACCCTATCAGATTTTTTAAGGAAGTGAAACATCTCAGATACAATCCAAAGGCAAGATGTGATCACAGAACATACTGTTCTCTCTACTTCTTGACACAGAAACAAGATTTGGGAAAGCCAGATGTTAAACATTTTTCTGGGAGGACAAAATTGGATGTTGAAGAGGGACTGGGGAATGGACATACAATGATATTGATGTCTGAGTGTGGCTCAAGTCATGGGATGGAGAATAATTTGACAGCTGAAAGAGGCTCATGTCACCTGGAAAGTGTTAGCACCAATGTGCGTTGAAGAACTATGCCACTGTGGACGGAGTCAGTTCCTGCCCTCTGTAACTTTCCCTTGATGCCAACTTTCCAGCTGTCTCATTTCTCCTGTTCCAAGTTCCCCACATTCTTCCTATAACAATAATGACCAGGATCCATCATATCTCCTCTGAATCCAGAGTATGCTGCTAAGCAATGACTTCTCAGATCAAATCTTATATTCTCATGCACGGAACAACAATTATAATACAAACAGAGAGTGGGTCAACTAGACCCTCATATTCAGTGATAAATCCTGAGGGTCAACTCTTCAATTGGCATATGTCAGCATAAGTCCACTGACTTCAGTGGATTTACACCAGTTGAGGGTCTGGCATGGAGGAGAAAGAGAGTGAGTGTTTGTGAGAGGTAGAATCACCACAGAGGAAGTGGAAGCACAGGAAGATGGGAGAGAATTGGGTACAAGAGCCAAGAGCCAGACATCAAGTTACTCAGCCAACTATAGAAATTGGCACAAAACCATGTTCTCCCATAGAACTGACTAGGACAATCTCACAAACTTGGAGCAATCACTTTGACCTGCCACATCTGGTTACTCTACACTTCTACAGTGTACTTTTCATGGATTTTACAGAACAAATAAAGTCAATTACATGTCCACGATTTTGAATTTATTTTTTCCTCTTGCTTAGTTGTTCTCTTCTCTCCTATCTTTGTGCTATATACAAATATCAACCATTTTGGTGGCCAGCCTGGTTAGCTGCAAGCCTTCCTCACATCCAATGGCAATTTTATGTTGGCAATTTTATCTATCAGTGGCCAGTAAATGTTCTTCACAGAACATATTCTATTGTTCCAACAAAACCAAGGTGTTTGGCTTCCTGTCTCCCCCATGCCTCCATCTAACTTTTATCCACTGAATATGAAATATGCTGATAGTACCACTACCATACATACCTGCAGTATGAGGGACTCTTTATCACCTTCTAATCGTGCCAGTCGTTCTTGATAGGTTTCATTGTTAGCAGAAGAAAGATGATTCACCTGAGACTGAAGATAACAATATGTTAAGAATTTAAACAAATAATTGAAATGAAAATGTCAAGCAATAGCAAACATAATGAAAAGAAAGAAAGAACCAGGGGTTGCAATAATGCAAAATAAATATACATATTATACAGCGTTTATCCTGCAAACATCAATCCAGTATGCCATAAGCAGTTTGGAAATTCCTCTTAAATGCAGCTGAATTTTAGATAACTTCTGATTTCTAGGGATCAAAATCTCTGAATACCCAAAGATCAAGAATGACATCCAGTAGAACTTCATGTCACTCCTGACCTTTGTGTATACAAACACTTTTCCAGATTCAATGAAATACAGATTGTGAACTGGAATCAGTGTGCCATCAGCCATTAGTGAGCCTGTAAGTTGTTAAAGGCAAACATTTCTTTCTGTTGTCCATATTTTCATTTGTCATGCAAAATTCCACTGAAAGTATCACAAATAGGTTGAGAATTCATAAATGCAAATATATATGCTGACATGCAAATTTGTGCATTTGCAAAACACATCCAGGTAGTACAACCTCTGAAAATTAAATGTTTATTATTTGACCAAAAATATGAAAGAATCCAGCTCCCAAGGTGATCAGGAACTTTCTGAAGAAAAGC
This sequence comes from Emydura macquarii macquarii, assembly GCF_026122565.2. NCBI lineage: Eukaryota > Metazoa > Chordata > Testudines > Chelidae > Emydura > Emydura macquarii. The sequence goes on from NW_027133377.1 coordinate 1,026,327, forward strand.
AGCAAATCCAGTAGGAAATGAACAGAGGTGAGTCTAAACTGAACCTGGACACCCACAAACTTTGGAATGTTAAAAATTTACTTCAAGAACCAAACTTTGTATCTTGGGCCCATCTGTGGAAATGATACAAACTAAGACCCATGAAGACTATTCACAGCAGCATATTAAATTGTGCTACTCCAACATTCTCCCTCAATAAGACTTCATATTAATCATAGTTCATGCAGGAAAGCCATTTAAGGAGCTACTTTGCATTTTTAAGTAATTCAAGGGTATAGCTTACTTTGCAACTAAGTCCCCATGTAAACGATACAAGAAAATATGTAATTTTATCTTTTATTATTATGAATTTATTAAAAATACCTTATGATGTTTATAATAGCAAATGCAAGTTTAACAATACATCCAGGGTTGCTTCATTAGTAACTAGAATTCTATGCTTTAAAAAAACCCTGCCTAAAAATAAATCCTTACATAATATTCTTTCAACATATAAAGATTCCACAGAATCTACTTCAAGTCCTTTGCTTTGTTTTTTCTGTCAAACTCCAGCAAACTACCTTGGATTTTACCAGATATAGCTCAGTAGATGTATTTTTAAGCAACATAATTACTATAAAGCTGACTTAAGGAAAAAAATGAATTCCTTGTTAATGGGCTTTTATTACCTTGTTCAGCTGGCAACTTTTTATCAGAAACTACTGTAGCGGTTTAATTAGATTTCTAAAGTAAACTCAATGTGCAGAGCAGATAGGAAAAAGCAAATGTCAAAGTAGAACATAGTATTATTAAATGTCATTGTCAGTGACCATGCAATTATGTGCCTTAACAACAATCAATAGTGCAACAGTGTCTGCAGTTGTTGAAAGGAAGACAGTGGAAAGCTGTGAAATTTATGCAAAGGAGCAATCTATATACACAATCTGTAACACAATCTATTTAAATAGTGCCTGATTTTGCTTTCACTGAAAGTCAACTGCAGAACTCCCTTTGCCTTCAATGCTGCAGGAGCTACCCCACATATTAGTAATTTTTGAAGACCGTGCAGCAAATTGCTATGATAGCAGATACTGCACTATGCAACGGCATGGAAGGATGGTCCTGTGGACAAGTCATTAGGGCCAGATCTTCAGTTGGTGCAAATAAGTGACACGCAACTGATTTTGACATAGTTCTGCCAATTTGCACTGTCAGAGGATCTCTCCCTTAGTCTCATCCTCTGCATCAGCTCCCAGATTAAAAATATTTCCAGTCTTCCACCTTTTGTCTTTTCTATTTTAGTTGTAAACTCTCGTGGGGAGGGGTGGTCTCTTAATACATATATGTATGGCCCCCTTGTTCAATGGGCCCCTGATCTCAGTTGGCGCTGCTAGGCACTACTGTAATACAAATAACAAAGGTAAACCTGACAGTGATAATTTAAGCTAGATCCAAATCATACTGGGCTACATTTTAAAAATATGGCTACTTAGAGATGGAGTTGTACGGAGCTCTGCATCCTTCACTTCCATGGCTTCTGAGGTTGTTCCAGATCTCTCAGAGCTGTGTTAGCATAAGATTTTTGGGGAGGCGGAGTTCTAAGAGGAGGAGAATTTAATATCTGCTCCCTCTTTTCTCAGTTTTTCAATATATCTTTGAAAACATCTCTGTGAACATCATCTTCCCTGCACATCTCCATCAATGGTCTATTTTCAACCCTTCCATTTAAAAAAAACCCACCACCACAACAGTTGTCAAATCAACACAGGTCCAGCTTAAATTCATTCCTTTCATGTGGTACATGCATCTATCCAGCTGTTTTTAGAGAAAATGTTTTATTTATGATTTTTATAGCGCTATAATGGAAATAAAAAATGTCCAAGAAATGTCTCTATATGTCCTGCAGGGACATTCCCTTGGCCAGCGAGTTTGCATGACCTCAGACATACTGCTAGCTACTCTGCTTTTGATCTTACAGAATCACTTAGAGTCTGGGACCTTTGAACTGACTGCCCATAAATTAGAAATATTCCCTTCTCCCCACCATCATGGGTGCTCCTCCCAATGGACAACCTTCCCCAACAGGTCCTCATGACCATACCAACAGCAGCATGGTGGGGAAAGCCCCCTTCTATGTGTGTACAGCATGTGCAGTACTCTGGGAGCGCCACCACAGGTCCACTGCTCTACACAGAGCAGGATAAGCCATAGCCAGGTGAGGAGGGAAGGAGGAGGAACTTAGCATTCTTCCAGCTTCTTGTACATCCTGTAACAATTCATATCCTGAAACAATTAATTTCAGGCCCAGCTAGCTGTCTCAATTAGTTAACATCTAATTTTGAAAAATTCATTTTGTTGTCACTATGTGCCTCATTCTGAGCATGTCACTGCAAATTCACTTTGAGTCACAGAAAGCCAGCACAAGGCACATGGACCACTAAAGTCCTACCTCAGGGGTTCTCAAACTGGGGGTCACTGGGGGTTGTGAGGTTATCATGGAGGGATCACAAGCTGTCAGTCCCCATGCATGCCAGTAAGGGTGGCATGGCATGGGTGGGGGTTCATCACTTTTTGGGGGGGTTGTCACAGCCTGAAATATTTTCAAAGGGGGTCCCCCATAAAAAAAGTTTGAGAACCCCTGTCATACCTAAACCCTGTTTTGAGGATCCAAAAGCATTACACAGTCTTTTTGATGGCCACTTCTGCATGGGGGTGAATTTCTCTCTTTGAATTTATAGTTTAATTTTAGATTAGCTTTTAGAGTGGTGAATAATATTCTGGTTAGATCTGAGAAGATTTGACATTTGATCATGATGTGGATTTCTGCTAGAAGTATTGTGGCTCACTCAGCTTCCCAGAATATATAATTCCTCTATAAAATGTCTGACTCTTCATTTTGCAAGATGATCCACATCAATGCTTTCAACATTATAAGCCTCCGTGGGAACTAATCTTCTTTGGCTGTGTAGGTGGGCTCAAACCTGGGAAAATAAAATATGATGCAATTTTGTTGTTGATGTTAGAAAATCTGCTTAGCTAGCAGTTGCTGATAACATTCTGTCTTTGACCATCATCAGGTCAGTGACAATAAAGATAATGGTTCTTTCAAGAGTTTGTAAAGGATTCTTGAGAAGTAGCTTTTCTTGTAATTTTTCAAACCTCTATTTTGTTTAATGTCAAAAGGACAGACGAGATTTAATGGAGGAAGGAGAGCTATTAAGGGGGAGAGAAACTGAAAAGTGGTTCTAGATTTCAAGACCTGTGCAGGAGAAGTTTCTATTTAAAAAAAAAAAAAAAAAAAAAAAAAAAAAGCAAGGTTGTGTTCATGATCAAAAAGAAGATGGATTTTGTATGATACTCTTTTTACTGCTGGCTTTGCCCTTTTGCTACATTGATTTTAGGAAACAGGACTGTGACCACTTATGTTTAGGGAAAAGATTTTCCAGGCACTATGAATTAAATTAATGTCATCATACTTTTGCCATAACAAACTTCTCATGAAACATAAACAGGGTTCCAAGTTGTATATGAAGAGTCATCTGTCTAAAAGACTTAGATCAGTATCAAATCACAGATACCTGAGGTTCTTCACTGCACCCACTTTTATCAAATGTGCAGCTGCCAAATGTTGTCTGCCTTGTTGCATGCTTCTGAAACACCCCCAATTACAAGTGCATTATTTAATAATAAAATAAAGCTAGTGAATCACTGTGATGTGAGCAAGAAAATATCAGCTTTGCTAATAGGTCAGCTAGTGAGTGAGCTATTATCTGTACTTGTCAGATAAGTGCAGACAAGATGACCTGTTAAATAAAAGTGGTAGATTGACATGTAGCAGTTGTTTAAGACTCGGGCAATCTCTGTGGTAAACAAAGACAAGATAAAACAATGTAATATATCCCAAGGCCATTTGTGGATGGTCGGGTACTTTCTGCAGTTGTAAAAGTAAAGTGCTTAGTTTCCTCTAAGCCAATGCAGGCAGACATCAGCAGGGACTGAATGTGGGACCTTTGACTCTAAAATCACAAGACCTTAAAGTACTTGATTAAAAGACATAGCTCCATTAGTGATCAGCGAATAGCAGGCCCTGATAATCACATGCCTAAAAGCCAGTACTATCAAGACTTATTACAGAGATAACAAAAATATTAAATCTGAGGGGACAGCCTGAAAGCAAAAAATAAGCTTACTGCATATGCGGTGGGTAGACTTTTGGTGAATTAGGTTTGCAGTTTATGAACTACATGTGTTAATTATAGAGCTGGTCAGGAATTTTCTGTTGCAATTATTTTCTGATGGCAAATGCCTTTTCTGCACCATCAAATTTTTCTGAGAAAATTTCAGTTTTGCCCAAAATTTTCAATTTTCCATGGGGAAAATAGAAATGACGACTTTCCCCACTGCCTTCCCCCTGCCAGAGCCTTTCCCTGTGGCAGGGACAGGCTCCAGCAGCTTTCTGTGGTAAGGAAATAGATGCATCCCCCATCACAGCCTTTTCTGCTGGGTTGGGAGCTGCTGGAGCCGCTCCCTGGTGCCTCCCCACTGCCAGAGCCTTTCCCAGTGAAAGGCTCTAGCAGTGGAACACTACACTGCTAAAAATAGCAGCACAGACAGGGAAGGCATTGCTTGGGCATGTAGAGAGCTGCACAGAGTACAAACCCTAAGGGTCTGGTGTGTCTTCCCATTGCTCATCTAAGCAGTGCCTCACCATCTACACAGCTGTTTATGCTAGTGCTAGGGGGTCGTGCAGTGTATACATTCTACATGCCGCCATAAGTGTAGACATAGCCTGAAACCAATTTTCAGAATTGTGGCAGCACGTCAGTGCCTGTCTATTTTAAGAATGCGTTATGTATAAATTTATACATTTTCCTTAACCCAATATGCTCTGTGTAATATTTACTGTTGTTTTCCCAGTTAAAGTAAAAGCTTTCACATAGGGGTTCATCCCAGGACCTGTTTCAACTTCTTAAAAATCTTCAGTTTCTTAGATTCTCTCTGTCACATTATGCTCTCTTCTAACTTGGACAAAATGCTGTTATGTATTGGAAACACTTGCTGTGGGTATGTCTTTACTTACGGTGACAAATTCAGTGCCGTCAGATCGATTCTCAAGGAGAAATAAATCAGACACCTCCCCCCTCCCCACACACACTAGTTACTTTAATTTTACCAATGTCTCAGACTGGAGATGGGAGAAACTAGTTACTTTAATTTTACCAATGTCTCAGACTGGAGATGGGAGAAACTCTTAGTCTGGTATGCATAGATTTTTAAAGTTTCTGCCAAGTCTCATTTTATCTTCACAGGAGATTGGATTCAGAACACTATTTATTGTCCTACACAGAAGGAAAGCCAGAGTTCAGGTTTTCTAGACAAACTCTCACAGCTGAAAGCTCCACAGCCTGCAAAAGTAAGGCCTTTTAAGCAAGGACATATGCAAACCAATAAAATTCAATATGAGCCAATCTATGGTTTCCTTGTGTGTGCTAAATTTCAGCTTTAGGAGTCTCCGTCAACCTTATTCTAAATAGCTTGGTAAGCTGGTCAGTACACTGAAGCACAGTAATTCAGCACTAATTCTAAGGAAGCCATATTGAAAGAATAATAAAGCTGACAGGCATTTAGATCAGCGGTTCTCAAACCTCTTTTGACAAGGCACCCACACCTTAATAGAGAGCTTGTGTCAAAGCTCCCCTCCCATTCACAATCACATGAACCGCCTCCAGTCCCACAGGGAATTGAATAAGTTTTCTGTGGCAACTATGGCAATTGCAGGCATGGAAAAAGTAACATTAGGGACATGCTTAATGTATTCCATCTTTTATTGCAATTTGGCAGCTGAAAATAAGGAAGCGGAACCAGCAGTGTGTGACCAAACAGATTTCCACTGACTACCAGTGGTACATGGACTACAGTCTGAGAACCTGTCATTTGTCATATGCAATCAGACTGAAGAAAGAAAACACCTCACCCTCCTTTTTCCCCCCAGGATCAGTCTAGTGTGGGGTCAATGCTATTGAGAAAAATATATAATTCCCACGTCTGGGACTCATCAGGGTCACTACTTCCATTCCACAACAACCGTGTAGCAACGGGCACGTAGCGTATCACTTGGGAGATATTTGTTTTGGGGGCTATTACTTAAATCTCCAAATACGATTGGATTCAGATTACAATCTATTGATATTTTAGAGCTATCTGACTGTATAGGGATTTTTGAGGAGTTGCTAGATATGTGACTCTCCTCTCCGTTCACCTGGACGCAATGAGAAAAGCAGAAACGGGTTTCTCCTATAGTTCCCACCCCTCATGTTTGATTAGATGTTTGGATAGGGGAGAATGGTAGTCAGCTAAATAGAGCTAAAATCACATGATCTGAAACAAAGCAAGGCAGAGCTTATGTTCCTAGACAGCACGAACGTTTGCTTAAATTCTTTGCTCTGAACTGGAAAGCTGGATCTGGCAGATTTGCTGGTATTTGGAAAAGCTAATATTTGATTTTCCCATTCCCTAGTCTTTCCGGCCAACCATAAAGCTTTAAAATCAAATCAAATCAAATCAAAACGTCATTTATAGAAGCCACAAGATTTGTCATGGGCAGCAAGATGTTAATTCTGTGGAACTAGGTGAGAACAATTTACCCCACCTCATCCCAATGAGGACTATCAACAGTTTAATGTTCAGAGAAACAAATGAGATACATGGGAGCCCTGGTGTGTACCTGTTTCAACTGAACATTCATTACAGTTCAACATTCACATGCAGACACCTACTCAACAGATACAAAGCAACAGCAGTAGATTCACCATGGTATTGGATGCTCTACAAATGGGAGAGGGTTGTCCATGCTGCTCCCTCTGATATCCTTCACTAAATTAGACCAGTGAAGGTCTAATGGTCTCAGAGAGCTCTCACCATACACAGCCAGTGGAAAACCTCAACATTTATTTTCAATATCATTAGCTGACCACTTGTCGATGCACACACACATACCTATGTGCAACAATGGGGATCACACTTTTATTTCAGAAATGTGTATTCTAGTTAAGGTCAGAGGAGGGGATACTAGAGAGCTAAAGGGAAACAGAGAAGAGTGGTGATTTTGGAAGCAAGCATAAAATTCTGAGGGAGAACTTCCTCCCGCACCTCATGGGAACTGAACAGAGTTCATACTAGAGATAAGTATCCTTTGACCTTATCCTAGATGGGAGCTTCTTTTCGTCTTCAGTCCTAGCTTCCTCAGTTCAGCCTGGAAGGTTTAATTAGGGAGACTGTGGTGTCCTCCCTATCTGATGTTGGGTTTATACACAGGGCTAGCCTTCTGTAAAATTGCTTGAAAGCGGAAGCAGTCTAAAGTGGCAGCAGTCTCCAACAAGCTAGTGCTCTGTGTGAGAAACATGCACAAGGGCATGCTTCTTGAGCTATAATGCTAGAAAAGTACTACTATGCATAAAGATTATTCTACATCCTCCCAGGATGTAGAGGCACTTTTGCATGAATATAAGCTTATGTGGCCTCCACAGTTGCATATGTTGATGGGCTCTCTTTTGTCTGTAGGTAGCAGGAGCTCTTAGAATGTCTCCACCGTTACAAGTGGCAGATTGACACAACACATACCACCTCCACCGTAGCGTAACATGCATCTGCCAGATCTTATTCAACTTCTTAGCCACTGAATGTCTGCCAGTTGTGAAATAGTTTCCTACCATTTCAACAATTTGCTGAGTGTTCAGTGGGCATAGTTAAATCACTCCTTTTCACCAGTAGGTTATATTCTACTGGTTGGGGGAGTTATTCCTTGTGCTTTTCACCAGTAGGTTATATTCTACTGGTTGGGGGAGTTATTCCTTGTGCTTATTAAAGGGAATACTGCTACAACTGGTAATATCTTTCCTATCAGTAAAGGCAAAAGAAAACATTTTAACTGTGCCTACTGTCTGACCCAGAACAGGCAGCTGTATTTTTTGGCTCCACTGACTTGCTCCTTCATTTTGCTGCCACCTAGCCAATGCCCAGGGCCTGTCTTGGCACTGCTCTCTTAACAAGTCTTTTCACAGCTAGGAAAGTACAGATGGCAGAGCTGGAGTGTGGTAACATTTGTTTCAATTTGATCTAAGGGGTTTCTCTCCTTACAGTATCACGTGACACTCGCTGCTGTACAAGTTAAATGTTAAAGGAGATCGCTGTTAAGGGACTGATTCTGATTTTTCTGAGAATCTGAAAATATCAGCTGCATTATTAGTTTAGCCTGCCTGGGTTTTGTGATTTTACATTTGCCGCTGCACTCCCATGATATAGTTCAAGCCCACAGATTGTATACTGTAATGCATATCCAGCTATGCCACCTAACCAATTGTAATATCAAAACTGATACTCCTCCCTTAACTGTTTTATACTCATGGTGAAACTAGAGCCTGCTTTGGCACATTTCACTGAGGGTCTGTGGAAGTTCATTTCAGTTGCTCTCTGTTAAGCACTGTTCCCTACCGTAGGGGAAGTAGTGCTTTTATTATCAGCCAAACAGCATCAGTTTACGATTACAGGATCTGAAATCTTTATATGCCATCACAGTTGGTGCCAGAACATGTGAACCAACACTGGGATTCTGGGGCATGAAGATTCAATAAATCACACAGATTGTGGCAACATTTTCTCTCTTATCAAAGGAATTTGGGAGTGCAGTGGCTCAAGTTCTTCTGGGAGCAATGCAAGATCGTTTGCAGTTCTCCACTTCCGTTCACCCCCACACATTTTTCTTTAACAGCCATTACTAGAAAAGGGGGCAGTATTGATGTTCTGCTTTAAAGTCATCATCATAAAAGGAATTACACACAACTACTGTAATAGCATACTTTCATTTCTGCAAAACAAGAAACAGAGTGTGCACTATATTAACAGAGCATACATTTCTGGCATACTGTGTTGGGAAATAATCCCAATATACCCACTGTTTCAAGAATTAATTCTTCCATAAAAGCATTATACGGTGTTAAGCATTCCTTACCACAGGGAACAAAAGATTAATGCTGTTTCCAAGATAAGCCTTAAAGGGTTTAAAATTCATCACTGTGGAGTCCAGCAAACTGAAAACAATTTCTTGAGCATTCCCATTTTATTAGAGAGAACAACCAATACACATTTTTGGCCTCAATTTACAGTGTATGCTGCTATCTTAATTACTGCACACAAGCCTTTATTTGGCATACTTAAGATTTGAAAGATGAAATTTTATCAAGAAGGGGAAAAATGTATTGTTTGAAAACTTATTTCAATAAAGAGATTTAAATTCTGACCTCAGAAAACAGCAATAAAAAGTTATTTATCTTTGCTTTAATTATGCAAAACACAGGTTAACCTCTGATAGTATAATATTACCAACTGCCATGTCCTGCATACCCCAACTGTAAAGATACAAAGGCCCCTGGGACTGAAGCAAATATTTTCCATAATTTTTTTTTCAAACTAACTGAACTTCAAGCTTCCCAGGCTTCAGCCTTTGTCAGAGATTGAGATAATATTGTGAAGCTTTCCATGGATCCAATAAGTCAATCAAAATTATAGATCCTGTTCACAATTCACATACAGGATAGACTTCTATCTACATATTTTTATGTATATAAAATATAGTTAGTCAATAACCAGACATTTCAAAATTAAGACACTAAAAGAATCTGAAAACCGTACAGACATGAATAATTATTTGATTCTATGAGAGAATGCATAGTATTTGCAAGAAAATGTTTACACAAAATACATAAAACTAGTTTTTACATGCTATACTATTACTGAAAAGTTAAAAAAGAAAAGTTTTTTAACACAGTAAAATCTATTTATTGCTGCCTTTGAAGACTCAAGAATAGAGTCAGGAAAGGATACAAGAAAATTATAAAAAATCCACTAGAAACAATCTTAGTTCTTAGGTGAAAAGGAAAATTCTGTTTTCTGCACTCCTACTTCTAGACAAAATAACTTAAAAAATCCAATTTAGAAGTTACTTTGTTCACCACAAAATTAAGATTTCAATTGTTTTTCATCTATTTTTAAAATACATAAACTACACTGAAAGGCAAGTGTGTAAAAAAACCAACCAACACCCCAACATTCCACATATGCAGAAAGGGTTAATTAAATGAACTACTGACGCAAATACCCTCTTTATCACAAAGTATCAACAACATTTTCTCATTGCTTACCATAAACTGTTATATAGGAAGCACGCTGTAGATTTACAATCTCAGGGACAGCCAAATTAAAATATTATTTTCCATTTGTTCAAAGCTTGATTTCAGAGTTTCATTTTAAGCACAGAGAACTGGTTTTCCCCTCTCATGGAGATATGCCTATATAATTAGCTTCTCATGAAGAACTTGGCAATTGTTTAAGTCTGAGGCACTAAATATGTTTTTCCTTACAAAGCTGAAAAGTCAAAGCCTGTTACTTACAGGTCTTTACAAAGAGACAACAGAGCACAGCAAATCACTTACCCTCTTTAGCCACGTGAAGTGCTTGTAAATATCAATCTCACCATCCATGCTTTGGGCCCATCTCAGCAATTATATTTCCTGGGTTAAAAGGAACTTTTTGGACACAAGGTAGAGCGTCGTCCCGCACAATGCAATCGCTGTTTCTCCCCCTTTCTGCCCCCACCTCTAAGAGCATGAATCCATGTTCATATTTAACTTAAATCTTCTGTCTCTGTCCCTCAGGCTTATCCCAAACTCTGCTGACGGATGTATACACAACACACAACTGCATAAACTTCAGACTCTCCCCCTCCAAGCATCTGTTTAGTGCAGATCACAATTAGTGACAAGCAGCAACATCATTCTAAAGGCTTCAAAAGATGTATCATGCCAGATAGTCTCTTGAAAAAAAGGAGCCTTCCATAGTAATCTAAACCTGCAGTAACTGTTCCCTGTTAAAATAACAAGCTAAAAATTGCTAGGCTGTCATAGAGAAACTATTTTCAAGTAATGCCTTCCCTGGCTTTCCGTTTCAAGAGTGGCTGGAACTCATTACCCAAAGACCCCCTATTTCCTGTCTCTGTTTTACTCTGTGTTCATCGTAACACTCCTCAGCTTCCCAGTTTATTTCAAGCTGGGGTTAAGCCTAAAAATAAGCCCTGCTCTTTGAATTACTTGCCTGTTCTCACAGAATACACTGTAAAAATAGAAGGGGTTCAAGAAGGACCTTATGGAGAAATAAAATATTCTATGAACATGAAGGCTTTTGCCAGAAGGGGCAATGTTTCATCTTTACAAAGAACAACGATATACTCCCAACTTTTTATAGAGTCTTTTTCTACCGCAGCTGAAGCCACAGAGCATGGCAACGTTTCAAACTTGCAATGCCAAGATGAATGTACAGTCAAAGCAATGGTTCTGTTGACAGGGGAAGTCTCAGGCATTACTGCTTGTTACAGTGGTGTCCCCTAGTGCTTCCACACAGTATTATGGCTATGTCTTAATTTTTCTTTTCTTTATAACTTCAGGTCATAATGTTTTAGATTTGCTTGGTGAAAAGGCCCTAACTTGCAACTAGGCAATAAAGAACTCCATATTAAGAGAGAATTATTTTGGACAAAAATATTTTTAAAATTGTAAGAAGTTAAATGACAGGATCCAGGTTATACCAGCTTGTAAAAAAAAAAACCAAAAACATGATGCCTTAGGAGTGTTGCATCAAGTGGCTGGGTGAGTGGGGTTTTCCCCCTCGTTGAATCAACAATGATGTCCTCACACCCATGCAGGTCTCCGGGCACTCAGAGAAATGCCTATTGCCTCCAGGGTCCCCAGCCAAACTCTTTCCAGCCATTAGAGAAAATTCTACAGCAGAAAAAGGGAACCCATGCCCAGTAACACTGCCAGCAATGGCACCACCCTATGCAAGGAACAGCCAGGAATTTGAAGCAGAATGTTTCCTTAAAAGACAATTCTTGTCTGGCTCTGCCTCATTTAGCTACATCTCAACGCACAGAGTCCTCAAGTATATGGAGAAGTTTCTGCTGATGGAGAAGCGAGGAGGTACCATGTTAGCTCAACTCTTCCTCTTTAGACAGAATTTTGGCCAAAGCAGCTCCGGTCCCTCCAAGGCAAAAAGCCGAGACTCTCACTTAAAGCCATATGCTGGAGAAAATGTGTAAGACTTTTAAAGAATAAATGCTGTTAAAAATATTTGAAAGTGCTAGTATGACTAAAGCACAGGCAAACCTCTGACCATGTAACCGAATGGTAAGCTGCCAAACTTGCCATGCCATTTGTGACAGCACTTTGAAAGATTTAGGATATTTTATGTATTCATTCCAGGTTTGCCTCGTAAGACTTTACTGATAGCTGGCCTTTGTTGGTGGGAAAAGGCTTTTCTTAGTAGTTCTTGATATCCAGCACAACCTCCTTATATTTGCCTGTCTCATCAACTCGCCATATAATTTAAAATCTCCTAAAAAACTCTCACTTCTCGTACCCATATCATGTATCTTATATATATTAAATTAAATATGTCCGTATGTGACGGCCACCATCTTGGCCAACATCCTGGGGATCTCTGGAACTAAAACCACAAACTGTTACAGCTTGAGATAAAGAGATCTGAGAGTTCTGAAACATATTTTCATGCAGGACAACCATAGTTAGTTACAACTGTACCTTGGGCTTCACGTCTACATAAACAGTACTACTTGTGTGGAACCAGACTTTCCAGCCTTATCCATGTGGCTCCCTCATTTCAGATAATTTTTAAAAAATAATTTGCCTCTGCTAAAAATGCCCCCTCCCATTATGCTTTAATTAGTCAGTTAAACCCAATAATAATTTCTTTAAAACTTCTTACATTCAAAATGTCACCGTTTGACGGCAGGGGAATCAATTAATAATGCTCTAGGAAAGCTGCATTACTCTGCTTATTGCTCTCTAGATACAATATTCACAGACAGGTGAACACTAGCTCTCTTGCTGTAAAGAATATTTAAATTACTAACATACCTTATTCCTGTCCAAGGGCTTGTTTCAGATTTCATGCAACTGTGCCTTGATTTTGTCACAGTCATTCTTCCTGACTAAAAGAGTGTCTGAATTTCTAGTGATCTTACACTGAGTCAGTCCCTTATCAGCTAGGAATGTTGACAAAGTACACTCCAAACAGTCACATGCTTGATGTTAGCCTGTCACCTACATGCTGGATTTTCTCTCTTGTTTGAGCTTTGGCCCTAGAGTACTGAATGAATAAAGGAGGATACAAATAAAATACGTTAACATTAATCAGAGTATTTTCCCATTGAATTGGGAAGGTGGGCTGGTTTCTATTGGGTGTATAAAGTTGAGCCAGTGGGAAATGTTACAGTTTGAAAATTTTTTCATAAAGCTACTATTATATTGCTCCATTATTTCTGCTATTAGGAAACCAGTGTCTGTATTCCTGATGAAATGTCAACTTCTAATTACCCCCTTCAAAAAAAAAAAAAAAAAAAAAAAAAGGCAGTCCTCCACTCAATCCAGACCATTCTTTTCTTTCTTAGTATTTGATTTATTTCACTTTAGCATTTTTAGTTTTCAAGAAATGTTATCTCCCATACCCTCCTCCCAAACATAGGACACACAGCAAAAATGGGAATATAATCTGAAACATTAATCTTAAAAATAGCAAATTTTCTGTAGTCCATTGTCTGTAGCCAGAGACTACTGGAACAAAATGCCTTCCCTTCCTAGTGAATCCTCAAAAGAGGCCCACTGATCACAGCTGTTACAATGTCAACTCCACCATTTTCAAAACAGCATCAAGAGAGAGAGCTACATGAACCTTTTACCTAATATTTAAGTAATGGAAACCACATAGCCAAACACCCTGTGCAATTCTGGCTATTCACTAGTCTATGTTCAGAAGCATTAAATTTGCTTCAACAAGCTCAAATACTCTTTTAATCCCATATCAAACATTTAACAGACTTTCCACCATATATTTTAAAATCTACTAGGATCAGTGCGCTCCAGGCTCTTATTTATAGCTTCTGCAGTTAAGAGCCCCAATGTTATCATTTAATTCCAGAAGTGGAAGGGAAACAAAAAGCCATAGATCCTGCTGGGGTTAGGGAGAGAAGAAAGGAGTGCTTGCTTTATGTCATGTTTGTCTTTGCCCACTAAAACCATGGAATCTCCTCCTCTCTAGGGCTGAGGAGACGATGGAGATGGCCACTCCCAGTAGCACTGTTCTCCAGCAACCTTGTTGAAGCCCTGTAAAGCATTCAGAAGCAAACCCCTTGGGATGTTTTGGGATGGCACCCAGCAAAAACGTCTGTGGACTGTGCTCCTATTGGAGTCATGCTGCCACATGAGGTCAGAGAAGGGGGGAAAGAAAACAATTACAGAGGCTCAGGAACTCTGTATGTATGACTCTAGCCTCCAGCAGATCTGAGGCAGGGAGGGTCATCAGTTCTGAGCCCTGAAATGAAGCACCTCAATGTTTAAATTTAAAGTGGGAAGTGTTCATGAAAACTGGGAATTGCTCAAAGATATCCTACTGGATATCCTAAAAGCCATAACATTCACAGACCACGAAAATAAGATTTTATTTATCTATCCATCCCGTATGATGTTGTGGATCGAATACTAAGTTTACTATCTGTGATAAAGAAAGATGGGAGGCAGAATCTGCTAAAATTAAACATTTTGAAATCAACAGGCCCAGATAACTTACACCCAGGAATCTTAATGGAACTAGCTGAGGAGCCCTCTGAACCACTAATGATAAAAAATAAGTCTTGGAAAATTGGGGAAATTCCCAAAGGATTGGAGGACTGCTACATTCCAACATTTTAAAATAAGGGTAAAAGGGATGACCCAGGGAACTATAGACCAGTTAGCATGACGTCAATCCCAGGTAAAATAATGGAATGGTTAATTTGAGAGTCTATCAACAAAGAATCAGAGGCTAAAAAAATAAATGTCAGTCAGCTTGGTTTCACGGAAGGAAGGTCTTGTCAAACTTTTATTTTATTTTATTTGGGGGTAGGGGGAGAGGGCAGGATAACAGTTGATAAAGGCAACTGTGTTGACATAGTATAGCTGGATTCTTGCAATGCATTTGACTTAGTACCATATGACATTTTGATTTAAAAACTTACATTATATGGAGTTAACAGCAGACACATTAAATGGATTAAAAACTGACTCCACTGACAGATCTCAAAATGTAGTTGTTGAGGGGAGATGATAGTGAGTGGGGCTGTTTCTAATAGACTCCCAAGGAGATCAGTTCTTGGTCCAACACTATTTAATATTTTTTTATCAACAATCTAGACAAAGATGTAAAATCTTTGCAGGTAAAATTTGCAGAGGATACAAAAACGATGGGGTAATAATTACCGAGGACAGGCTACTGTTACACAGTGATCTGAATCACTTAGTTAAATTATCACAATCCAGCAAAATGCATTTTATTTTTAATACAGCCTGAGACAAGGTAATACATTCAGAAACTAAGAACACAGATTATGTGAGCTTTAATGAGCTCAATTTATTCAATTTATTGAAGAGAAAGTTGCGAGGTGACTTGATCACTGTTTGTAAGTACTTACACATGCAACAGATCCCTGATAGTGAGGCTTTTCAACCTTGCTGACAGAGGCATAACATGATCTAATGGCTGGAAGATGAAGTTAAACAAATTCAACCTTGAAATAAGACATTTCCTAGCAGTGAGGATAACTGAACATTGAAACAGGTTACCAGAGGAAATGATTGACTCATCATTGCTTGGAGGCTTTAGGAGCAAATTTAAAATCTTTCTAAAGGATATGCTTTAATCCAGTTTCTAGGAGAAATTCTGCAACCTGTGTGTGCAGGAGATCAGACTAGATGGTCATGGTGGTCTCTTCTGGCCTTTGACTCTGCGAATCTAGGAGTCCCCATGTTCATCCCTTTCCTTCATGGACTATGGTTAGAATAAGATTACCTGTATTGCCCTTAATATGCTCATAACACGTGAAACTCTGCATTAGGATAATGACTATAATCAAACCTCATGCATCAGGGCATCAGACAGTTGCCTATAGGGGTCAGGAAGGAATTCTACTCCCAATCCACCGTTGGTAGGTAAATTCTGGATATTTTGTTCCCACTTCTTCTGAAGCAGATATTGGGCACAGCTGGTCCACTGCTCTGAGATGGTACAGAGAATCCTCTATCTAGATGCCTAATTAATGTATCTTCCTCACATGTTCAGACCATATCAACTACCACATTTGGGTTTGGGAAGGAATTTTTCCCCCAGCTCAAAGTGGCTGTAAGAACCCATAAGCCTAAAACTGGGATCTGTGGTATTGAAGGCAGACGTCGCTTCCTCATTGCCACAAGGGGCCCAGGCAGAGTTGCCACAAAGAAGTACTGAGAAGCTAAGACCTGCAGCAAGTCTCACTCTACGGGGCATGAGCAATAGCCATCTGTGATTCTCTGGCTGGCACTCCCCATACAAACCAGGAAGCCATTTCTGGATATTGTCTGAGCAATGCAGCCTCCTGTGTGCTTCTGCCTTAGACCCCCACATCATCACGCCTTGCTGCAACTTGCTTCCCAGCTCTTGATTTAGGCTTGACTCCGGTCCCTGCTCTTTGGTTTGCTGTCTTTGGCTTAAGACCATTACTGGCCTTGGTGAAAGACTCTGGCCAGCCCAACCCCAATTCTCATCTCGTGCTTTCAACCTGGAACAGACTTGGACCTGCAATTTTGAACTGGCCAGGCCCCAAATTGACCTTTGTCCTTCGGCCCCGATACCGAGCAGCTCATTCTGTGTCACAGACCACCCATGAGCCAGTCCTGACAAGGTTTTTTCACCTTCCTTTGTGCAGCATGGGCATAGTTTGCCTGCTGAGATCATCTGGGCATCTCACCTAATCAATTCCCTACGATTATGGGGGCCTTGGACATTGGTGTCACCTTAGTCTTTCCCTGTAGCACACAGTTCAGTCTCCTGAGTATTGAAGTGTTCGAGCTAACTAAAGTCTTTCATCTTAATATAGGGGTATCTAGGTGAAAATTAATGCCCTGTGACGTAAAGGAGGTCAGACTAGCTACTCGGTGGTCCTTCTTGGTCTTAAATTCTATGTAGCTATGAAATTGATCTCTATAGAGCACAAAGTGGCTTCTACAGGTTTGGAAGAAAAGAAAGGGGCATACTGTGCAGTGAGTGACCCTGTGCCTGATCCATTGCTTTGGGGTCTTTTTCTCTCAAGGGAGTAGATGGGAAGAGACAGCCCTCTGTTCACTTTTTAACATTAGTTAGAGAAAGCACTTGCTGGTCTGGCTTTGAGAGTGCCTGTTTATAATACACTTTATAAAACAAAGGCTATTTAGCCCTGAAGATGTAAAACCAATGTATCTCATCAGTAGAGTGCGAGTATACTGAAAAAGAAAATCAGGCCATCTGTGCAAAAGGCAGACATCTCCAACAGCTGGTTCTCAGCCCTTTGGTCAAGACCAACTGACAATCCCTAGGTGAAAAGCTCAACACAAAGGACATATATTTGCATATTTGGACCAAGCAGCATACAGAAAAGAGAAGCAGCTTGTCTCTTAGTCAGAAAGAGAAACAACTTTGACAGAAGGAGACACAATTTTTATTTCGGAACTAAAACACTGAGGAGTTTCCAAGTGGAGTTCTGCATGTGGAAGCATCAGTGCATAGCCAGGACAAATAAGACTTTTAACTTCCAAAGGACATCAGACAGTTTATTTTTCTCCTTTCCTCTTTTCTAAGCCAGCATGATTATGCCAGGCTCCTATTACATACGCTAGATGAAAACATAACTCCTCAAGCAGGTGCAAGAGACTTTGGAGTCTTTCCCAATTACAACTCATACTATCCCATAACTCTAGCACCATCAGGCCTTCCTGATAGTTCTAGCAATAACTGGCTTGCTTCCCTTAGCTTATGTAAAGAAAGTATCACCGGTGCTTGAAGCAAAGTTACTATTTACTTGTTCATTCACAGACGTTTGCACATTCTTGGCAACTTCAGACATGTTTTGCCACATACTGAAATACACTTTCAGACCAAACCACAGAAGAGCTACAAAATTTATATTTGAGGTTTAATGAAATTTACTTAGAATAAAAATGCAAAGCATGGGAAATTTGAATACTTTGCCTTGGATTAACTAAAAAACATTTACCTTTTAATTAATAGTAAAACTACTGTTGTGGACATCCAAAACCAGCAGGTCTGGTCCAGCGAGGGAAAGGTATGCCAATATGGAAAAAATGAACTTGGAAAATGTTTGAAAAGGCTAATGTACAAAATTCTGCTGGTAGGTCTGACTTACTAGTTCAGGCTTGCAGTATCCAGCTTGACAGGTTTCCATGTACTGCTGAAATTATTAAATATATAAGTGAGATGATAAAATGGACAGTATTAACAATATAATAATTGCATTTTGAGGCTTCACACACCCTAGTGTTTTACAGTTTGTTTATTTTTTTATTTTAAAAAACTGGGCAAAGGTTTACCTAGAGTACTTTATTATAACCTGGTGGAGAATAAAATCCAGTTTCTAGATCTGTTTTGATTCTAGATTCAGTAGGCTCTAACTGAGAAATAAGAAGTCAGTATTTATAGAGGACTTAGAATTAGCAAAACTTAACGCAATAATTATATACAGCCTATTTCCTAGAGCTATGATTATTAATTATACTGTATCATTATTATACTATATCGGGCAGTAATGTGATCCTTACTCCAACTAAGTGAGATAGGATAGAGGCTGGCTTATTTTCTTCTTAAAACATTAATTCCAGGGTTGAATAGGAAATAAAACAACCTCAGCATTTATTTCAGATTTTAAACAAAACCTATCAGCATATGTATACTGTTTTATTTATGTGTATATGAGCTACAATATTTAGGGTTTTTGTTTTGTTCTGTTTTGTTTTAAGCTATTCAGTACTGGAAAGATGACAAAAATCTGAAAATATATTTAGCTGGAACCAAAATCCAAGTGCACTTCTATAGACAATGTTATGTTTTGGCCTGAACTATAAGATGCTATTATCTTTATTGAAAAGTTCCAGAGGGGTAGTCGTGTTAGTCTGTATACAGCAAAAACAATGAGAGTCCTGTAGCAACTTAAAAACTAACAAATTTAATTTCTGCAGGCATAAGCTTTCGTGGGCTGCAACCCACTTCGTCAGATGCAAGAAACGGAAATCAGATAGGGGGTATATATATACACACAAGGGTAAGGAACAACAATGGGGAGGGGAGGTGTTAAAAAGCATTCAGTTAGAGTAGATGAGGCCTATTCACAACCATTGATTAGAAGGTGAGAATGTGTGAACAATAACAATTACTTCCTTACCCTTGGATGTATATATATACCCCCTATCTGATTTCTATTTCTTGCATCTGACGAAGTGGGTTGCAGCCCACGAAAGCTTATGCCTGCAGAAATTAAATTTATTAGTCTTTAAAGTGCTACAGGACTCTCGTTATTATCTTTATTGTGGAGATACTGTGTTATCTTACTGATATGACAGGTCAACTGACCCAAATACATTTTGTATAGATTGAATGACAGTTGTAAGCAAAAATACTTCAGGTTTATAGTATTTCTATACAATTCCAGGAAGATCTCCAAATCCAGTATTGGCTATTCAGAAACAGAGATTTTTATCATGAATATTTCTATACCACAGTTGTGGCACCACTTGTTTTTATCTAGTTTTCATGATCTAATAAAATAAATCCCTCCTTATACAGCCCTTGATAGATAACAATTCCTTCAATAAAAACCTCCACTTACATACAGCAAATTACTTTTAAACCTCAGTATCTGTAAATTAGAACAGTGCATCATACTATAGCAATAGGAATCACTGGAAATTGCAGAGGCAGGATGATATAGAAAATGAAGAACTGTCAGCAAGTGGAGCTTTAGGCACAAGGGAAAAAGAACTTCTACAAATTTGTCAGCTGCTTATTGCAAGAGGAGAAGACACTCAACACAACAGCTGAAAGAAACGTGGATGCAGAGGATTTATCCAGATCCATTATTCAAAATCTTTCTCAAGGCGAATGTGCAATTGCTATACCCCAATGGTTTCTTGAAAACCCACAGAATAGTCCCCTCTATGGGTCCTATGAACATTAACTTGAAGAGGAGGTATCCCAAATGAGGGTGGGGGGAACTACATTTTTACTATAGATGCCCAAAATCGAGCTCTAGCCACTGTGAACCGCCTGCTCAATTATTCCCATTCCTGGCAGGAATTCTGAGAGGTGGTCAAGTTGCAATTGTGGGACAGCATTGCTGGCCAGAACATGGGTGCAAATAACTGTGGAAAAGCAGAATCAGTGTTTCCTTTTGGGGAAACATCTGAAGAGAGCCAATTTGGCCCCACTGGTTGTAAGATGACTTTTGTTTGCATAGTGCTGATTTCTTCCTATCTTTGCTGAATAGCTAATACAGTAGATGATTGTAATGTTAGTTTCTGAAGATTTATCATTTCCATGCAGGGTAAGCCTAGAATAAATGATATCACTATACTGGGTATTAGAGTATCCACATCAAGCCCTGGCTATTTATATGGGGGAGGCAATGCTGTCTGACATTCAGGAATGGATGAAGACTCTCCTACCATTCCTTCTTTCTCCTGTCCACACTTCTGAAGCACTGTGAGAAGAGTTGATATAGCAGCTCTATACCTACACAAGGGGAATTCCCATCTTGCTAAATCTGTCAGGTTTCGAGCCACTTTGAGCTGGAAGATCAATGAAAGGAGTCATAAAGTGTATCATAGAACTGGGTCCTATGTTTTGCCCTAAAAAAGGTGCTATTCAGAAAAGTACTTCAGTGTTATGTTTTAAGTCACACGCACACAGGCACGCAAAGACGAATGAAAATAAATGCAGAATGAAGGCTCTCTTTTACTCTTCAAAGTCTCTCTGCAGGTCAGTTTTCAATGTTGTGTGTGTTAATTCCTCTTGGTGCCAGGCAGATCCAGCTATATTTAGATCCATGATGCCTCTCAACAGTCAAGCTCTATAGCTTGTGGATAGGTGTATCAGTCTTGATTGGCACGACACAGAAGAGTGTGTATTCTCATCCCAATGTGGGAGAGTCAGATGCAGATGAAAATTTCTATAAATGTATAAAAGTTTATTTTTTTCCTTAACCACCCAAAACTTATATTCAAATCTAATATTGATATGGTATGCAACTTGCTTAAAAGGGAAATGAGAAAGCTAAAATAAATTATTTTTGCAAAACCAGAATTCCTTTACCTATGTTACTGGCTAACACCATAGATCACTAACATTAAACAAGAATTTTGAACCCCTAATTTATTTTACATTTATGCACTTCACTTCTCTCAGCTTGACCAGTGAAAACTGACTAGTTATTTTTGGCTTTCATTTATAGTTCACATATTATCAGGCCAGAAGAAACTGTTGTGATCACCTAATCCAGTGGTTTCCAACCTTTTTGGCTCGAGGGCCACAAATATAATTTTTTACAAACCTGAGGGGACACCAGTCTCTGCCAGCAGCCCCTCTTCCCCCCTGCAGCTAGAAGGAAGGAGTTCAGCGAGAAGGCTCTCCCGTCCCCCTGGCTGCAGCAGACAAAACATGCACTCCACCTGGGTTCCTAGGCAGTGGTTCCCTTCTGCAGCCAGTGGACAGGAGATCAGTGCTCCCCTCCCTCTGGCTCAAGCAGGCACCCAAGTAGAGCACTTCACCGTGCTCCCTGCTACAGCCAGGGAAGAGGAGTGCTGATCTCCTGTCCTCTTGGCTTGCAGCAAGGAGCCTGCACCCACAAAGCGCTCTGCCTAGCTATGTAGGCAGCGGCTTCCTTCTGCAGCCAGCAGGAGGGGATCTGTGGGCCACTCTGAAAGACCCCACGGGGGGCCACTTTTGGGCCACGGGTTGGGAACCACTGGTCTAATCTGACCTCCTGTATAACACAGGCTTTAGAACTTCCCCGAATTAATTCCAGTTTGAACAAGAGCGTATCTTTCAGAAAAAAAACAGTTAATTTCACTTTCAGGCCATCGTGCACTGGTACAATTCTGCTGTGTCTTGAGTTGTGAACAGGGAAATGTTTATTTGATAAAAAAGTATTTCTGTAAGAATTTTTTAAATAAGTTTGAGGAAAACATTATTGGCCTTAAGTTTGGTAAAAGCTATGTTTTACAAAATTAATGTTTTGGACCAATTTGACCTCACAGTGTCCCTTAAATTTCTGTACAAATAAGAATTATCTATTACCAGTGAACAATATTATAATTATATTAATACTTTCCACCTATATAATGACACTCATTCAAATATCTGCAGGTGCTTTACAAAGCAGCATTCTCCCTATGTTATGGATTGAGAATTCTGAAAAGTCCATCTCAGTCCCTAAACATTTAGTGAAGTGGGGAACAGGGAGATTTGGGACCAAAGGACCCAAGTCAGCAAAACATTTAAGCACATGCTGAATTTTAAATCTTGAAGTCAGTGGGTCATAAACACATTCGTAAACTTAAGCATGTTCTTTATTCTTTTGCTGAATTGGGGTCTAATGGGCCCCTAATGGGTTGTTACAAAACCCCATGAAGTCAATGGAAAGACTCCCTTTGATTTTAATGGACATTCAATGAATCTTCATTAAAGGGTTCTTATTGGTAGATAAGTACTAGCTAAGAATGTATGGGCAGGCTATTCTATTTTATCTGTTGAATGGGATGTTTTTAATTATATGGAAGCACCCAGAGTAAATAGGAACTTGTTACAAATCAAGAGTAGATGAAATAAAGTAAACAAAATAATTTAAAAAATATGTATAGTATTTCAAATTTTTCTACTCTTCTTTTCCTTACCATCTGGCAAATAGATTTATCAAGTGTGCCAGAGTAACATTTCTCCGAGTGAATATGGTCAAGAAAATATTGCCATGATTTCAAGAGTGAGCAGCTGTTTAAGGATCAATGTACAATGCTCCATGGTTTAAACTAACTACAGACCTTTTACAATCTATGAAGCTAGACTGTTATTTGTGTTAAAAATCATTAGAATTATGCTCAGGTAAAGTGGATCCAAACATCCGTAGGGGAGAAATGCATCTTTGCAGAGCCTAATACAAAAAAAGCATTAGCAGTGCAGAATTTCATTTGAAGTTAGCAAAATGAAATGGTAACTAAATATGAATCATTTAGCTGACCAAGTCAGGCACAGTCAGTTATTAATTTTTAATGTTGAAATTACTATCCGCTTTGTGATACGTCATGCACTACTGAAATATTTAGCAAATAATTGTGTTACTATATCCAACGTCATTTTACAGCCAGTCGCCCATGACAATCTTACCTTTTATTTTGTAGTGTGCCAACAGCATCAGTATTTCCAAATACAAAAGCATTTATAAATGACAAAGACCTCTTCACCCACAGGCAGAGAATTTCAATACATTTCTTAAGTAATTACAGCTGTTCAATTAATACAGCTTTATTCCATCTTAGCCTTGTCAAAACAATAGTCCTGTTTTAAATTACAATGTTAAGCCCTACTTAATGAGCTGCCTACATCTAATACCACCTAAAAATTTCCTGTGAAACTCAGCTCTGACATACCCTTATGTCAGAGAATGGGAGATCTGTCCCACAGTGTTTGGAATCAAAGTCCCAGCAGGACTAGAATTTGAAGTCTAATAAAAAAGCCAGGTAGGACTAGCTGCGCCTCTCTTTCTGCCTTCCTCTGTCTTTCTCTCTGACTGAAAACTACACTGACAACTTCTGGGACTGTTACTTCAAGAGCTTTTTGTGCAACTGGGTTTTCAATATTTTAAAGGGATTTCTTTCTTTCTGTTATGCGTTCAGCTAGCTCATACTAAGGTACCACAACTAGTTACATCACGTCCACTTATAAGCTTTGGGATACGTTTCTAAAAGTTACAGAAGTGTCAGCAGCTTCCGAAGCATCACTCTACACAGTCCTTCTGTAGTCTCAGGAACCTTGCGGTTCCCTGGTCACAGGTAAAGAGAGAGTAGGAGCCTTGTGGCATGAGCTTGTGGTCTCACTACCTTTACTACTGCAAACAGTCTGTTTTTAAAGTCTTGGCCATTCATTCTTATGGGTTCTGGGTCAGGCCTTTATTTTCATAAGTCCAAAATTCAACTCTACGTGAACCATGAAGTCACAACCAGTCCTTTCTATAGCAAAGGATTAAAGTAGACACTTACAAAAATGAAGGGAAGCAATCATGGGCATAAAACTTACTGGTTATGTTATTGTTTTGGTTTTACACTCTATGAACACAACTAAAGTCCATCACACCCTACATACTTACATCCCGAAAAGGTATTGCTTTAATTATTTAGATTAAAAAATAAATGAGTGGATTTAGGGCTTTCTGACAGATAGCCTCTATTTATTCATTGAACAGATATAGCATTGGCAGTAGTCATTAAAGCTTCCCCCCTCATCACCCTACCCATGTGCTTCAATCCTGACCTAGAGGGACCAAATTCCATGGCTTTGTCTACTTCAGCAAACTTTGTAACAGTAATTCACCACTGGGAGTAGCAATGACAAAAGTGGTATTGTTCCATAAATTGTAAGCTCTTTAGGCAGGGATAGTCTTTTTGTTATAGGTTTGTGCAGTCCCCCTAGCACAAGAGGCTGGGACCTGTAGGTGCTGCTGCAATACAAATAAATAACAATGGGGTAGAGAGAACTTGGTCACTTTCCATTGTCTATCCCCACTCTAAGTCAGTCAGGAAGATCTGAAATAGTCACAGTAGGGTTAGGCGACTCAGAGATGAGAACACACATAACCTCTAGGGTGAATTCTGGTTGTGAATTTTACTAATGAGAAAATAGTTGAGTCTCTGTTCTCAATTGTGAGGTTTTGTTGCTTTGGTTTTAAATGATGATGGTGTGCAGTACGGATTGGGATCACCAGTCTGATTTCCTATACCGTAGGTTGTTGAAAAGTCCACATATGGCAGTGACTTTCAGTCACTATCAACCTGGGGCCACATTAACCAGGGACCTAAAGATGAAAAGTTCTGTATTTAGTTACAAATCCCCTGATCCAGTTGCTTTTCTCTCTCATCACAGGACAAGCTCTCAGATGCTTTGTTCTGTTACAAAGACCCCTAACTCAATAGTTGTAGGAAGGAAGAATATTATCAGCACAATCAATTCTAAATTTATTTAAAAAACTTACTTCAGCAAGCCCATTAAGGGAAATGCCGACTTCAGTGCCAGTGTGGACAGCACTATGTTGTCAGGAGAGCTTCTCCCACCAACATAGCTACCACCGTGCATGGGAGCTGGAGTAATTAAGCCAACAGGAGAGCTCTCTGCTGTCAGCTTAGAGTGGCTACACAGAGAGTTTGCAGTGGCATAGCTGCATTGGTGCCACTGTGCCACTATAAGCTCTCTAACGTAGCCATAGCCTAAGAGTCTTCAGTCAATAACAGGTAGCAATAAGGAGGCAGAGAAGCCATTCGTTTCAGTTCCCTGCTAAAGATTGGTACAAGACATAAACAAGCAGCTAGAAACTTGATGGGCCAGAGTTTTTTCTGGAACCTTGATTGTTTCACATGAAGTGGCGACTATCCTCATTTACTTGGTGTCTGTTACGACTGTAAAAATTCCCTGACCATTTCAGGGCCTACATATTGCACAAGTGAGTAGAAAAGCTTAAAAAAGGGGGACAGACTGAAGGTTTTAGACAGTGTTTTATATAGATGAGTTATAGCAGTACAGTACTTTAGTACTTTACTGTACTGTATTTTAGTACTTTACTGTACTGATATAACTTGTGTATATTGGTGTATTCTGGTGAGCATAGGAACCCAAGGGCTATTAACCAAATTGCGGAAGGTGTGACAAGCCCAAATTTTTGTGCATATATTTAAAGGAAGGATAATGTGTAAGTAACACCTGTTCCTCCTGTTGAACGGGGCATGCTCATCCATTGCTAAAGAGCACCAGTTTCTTTTGCATCATTAGCTTCTACTAAATTTCCAGGCAGAAGGAGTAGCTGTGCCTGCTTTTTACCCTATCTACTTCAGTAGGATGTTAAGAACATAGGAATTGCCTGAATGGATCAAACCAGAATTCCATTTAGTTCGCTATCCTATGGCCAATACCAGATGATTCAGAGAAACGTGTCACAACTCACAGTAGGCAGACATGGGATAATATGTCCCCCACATTAGGTCTCATCCTGATCTTTAATACTGTAGTTAGAGACTGGTTTAAGCCCTGAAGCATAAGATTTAATATCCCTTCCAACATTTTTGTTATCATGACAATTCTGGAGGTTGCAAAGTTTTGTTCTCAGACCTCCATGCTGGACTACTGCAATGCACTTTACAAGAGGCTACTCAGAGAAGCTACACTTAGGCCACGTCAACTCCTGTTGCGCTGCAGCTGTACCGATGCAGGTGTGCTGCTGCAAAGCATCTGGTGAAGACTCTCCATGACAATGGAAGAGAGCTCGCCCGCCGACATAGTGCTGTGCACACGAGCACTTACGTCGCTCTGCGGGGTGGTTTATTCACACCTGTGAGCGACATAAATTATGCTGACATAGGCTGTAATGTAGACATAGCCATAGTACAGAATGGCAGACGCTGTCTTTGGG
Source organism: Emydura macquarii macquarii (assembly GCF_026122565.2). Classification (NCBI taxonomy): domain Eukaryota; kingdom Metazoa; phylum Chordata; order Testudines; family Chelidae; genus Emydura; species Emydura macquarii. Next base: position 1,052,932 of record NW_027133377.1, read on the forward strand.
TAGGGTTTGTTACATGAAGCACATTGTACGTGTGTTTCACAGACTGTACTGGCTACAATTTTGCTTTGGTAGTCAAATCCAGCCTTTTATAGTTTGGTTCCTAGTTATCTTGGAAGATCACCTTTCCTTACATATCATGGGAGATGAAAATATCTTGGGACCCTTTTACAATCAATCTTTTGATTTCAGTGCTCAGGGCTGGAAGTGAAGTGTTCTCAGCGTAGGACTCTTAACCCTGGAGTTCATGTCCAAGTTCACTGAGCAGAATATGCGTTTACTGACTTTCAATGGATGTACACTCATTTATTTCCGCAGGCTTTTTCTTGACACCAGATCAGACCTCCCACCATTGAGTGAGAGAACATTTTGGAAATTACTTTTGCAATTTGTCATTTTGAATAGGCTGCATGAATCATGTATATGCCTAGAAACAGGATTAGGCATATTCTTAAAAGTAAGTAAAAACAGAATATGGTGTGGAGTTTGAGGATTAATATAATAAAATAAAAATCATTAAAAAAGCAGAAATATTGTTGTCTTCAGTAGTCTTAATATGTTCCACAAGAGACCCAAAGATAGATAGTACAAGTTACCACTAATTAGTTGGTTTTGAACATATACTTTATCCAAATCAACACAGTTGATGACATACTAGATGGGGCTGCAAGATTTGCAATGGCAAATACTGATGTTTTGGGAAGGAAATTGTGGTTTCTGTTTTGGATGAATTCCCATGGAGGAAAGTACTATATAAGGAAACGTTAGCATAAAACAAAGAAGTCTAAAGTCAAAGGGGATAATACTGTTCATTACAGAGCTGCAAAGCTTAATTAATATTTGTACAAGAGCGGAGGCAAAAGCAAAATCCCAGATTCAAACTCCCATGCACTCTGTGATTCAGGACTGACTGCATTTGAATGGTGCCATGAAAATGTAATTCCAGTATATGAAGTACTAAATAGTTATATTTTCATAAGTACTTCCTTTATCTACCATTTGGTCAGGACCTGAAAGCCTGTCTGAGCCGAGTTCTTACTCACGAAACTCAGCAGGAGTATGTCTGAGGGAGGACTGAATAAGAATTGACCTCAGGATTTGACCACAGATTCTGATACTGTGAAATTAAATTTAACATTTTTAAAAACCACTAAATCTGCACCAGCTTCCCATCCCTTCCTTTCGTAAGGTCTCAGGATAAGGATTTTCCAACCACACCACTGCACCTCTAGAGTATGCAGTTCAAAGACAGGCCACTAGCTAACAAAGATAAACAAAAGGCAGAAAGCATTCCAGAAGCTTTAGCGCATATTAACAGCAGGACAGCTCCGGTAAGTAAGGCACACTGAATCAGAAGCTACAGTCACAATTAGGAAAGAGCAAAATGGTCTGGTGGAGCCAACCCAAACCGCCACCACCACCCATACAACTAAACCTTTCTAAATGGTTCTAAATGGTCATCCCCTTAACCAACCCACCACATATCTGCAGCACCAGATCTTCATGGGGAGGAGCATCTTGACAGTCTACACCTGCTTCTCCTCCCTCTCCTACATTGGGTGTCTTCTTCAAGAGGTTGCCTGAAGGCCTGCTCCCCACTCTAGTGCACTCAGTCTCCTTCACTAGGTGAGCAGGTGGCTCATTCCCCTACCTGCCTCCTAACCCAGCTTTGCATGGTCTCGTGTAGCAGGAGCAAACAGTTAGTCTCTCAGCTATGCTCGCTAATCCTCTCTCTTTATAAACACAAGAGATGCTTTGGAGAGTCAAGACACCCCTGAGTGAAGACACCACAATGTAGAAGACGAGGAGTATGTGTCCATCTTAGCTGCCTCAGAAGCATGTGCCACTGCATACAGTCACACTCGGAACTAGGGACCTAGAGGTGAAAGGTTCTGTATCTAGTTACAAATCGCCTGATTCAGTTGCTTTTCTCCAAGTGAGGGCAACAGAAAGGGCACAGGAGAGACAGCACTCTTAAAATTTCCCTTCCACCCTCCTCCTCCCACCAAATGAGACCTTCTTAGACCTTCAACTCCCAGCTATGCTAATCTAATGCAGAAAGCATTCTAAGGTCTAAAACTTTAGTAGATTGCTGCTGTTTGAATTAAATTACAAAAAGAATTGAACCACGAGATTCAGGATTCGATACTATTCCCCAACCAGATGGAAAAGCTTTTTGTGACTACTCACCAGGTTTTCCTCCAGCCACTCTCGTATACATTTTGCTGTATCCCCTGGTATCTGATTCCGTAATGCTGCTCTGTCTTGAGGATCCTCTAGCATTTCTAGTGCCATCTTCAGGTCTTCTAGCAGATGCAAAATTTGGAATGTGCCCAAATATACTGATGGAGCAGGTGACACAATGTCATATATGCCATTTGCATACTCTGTGGCTGCCTTAGTACCTAATACAAGTAATAGAGAGAGGGAGAAGAGATTTTTATAAACATTTTAAAGTTCACAATATAATACGATGATACTACAATATCTACACTCCAAGTGCTACTCTTTGGGCACTATTAACAATTAATGAGAAGGTGAATATGACACAGCACTTACAAATTTTTGAATTAGTCATTATTAAATAGACAAATAAATGTCCCCTTTCAAAATGAGACAGAGGTGTAACATTCAGATCACTACATTTAAAAAAAAAAAAAAAAAAAAAAGGATACTGGGTCCAGGATAGATCTGCTAAAGCGCCACAAACACAAACCAAAAAACCCCCAAACCACCTGTAATTATCCTCACCAACCATTAGATGTCACAATATAGTTGAAAGACCCCAAATTAGCCCCATTTCTCCTGTATTACAAGAAAGACTTTTGCTATACAGTATGTTAGCAAGAAATCTAGGTGAGAACAGGTTTCATTACGATCAAGACAGAAAAACTAATGTTTAGCCAAAAAAAAATCATAGTTAGCTATATCGATTGCTACCACGTCCCTTCTTATTGTCTGAAAACATAATCCAGCAATAGTGAGAGAGAGATTCTGTCTTCAAGATACAGTACATGTGCAACTCCTCCAAAGTCCTAGCAGAGGGCAGAAATTAGCCTTTAGATAAAACCTTAAGTTCCAAGTTCCAAAGTATCAGCCTGGTATTGATTAAAATTACCAGAAGATGGACAAGAAATTGGAATCGGAAAGAACCCATTGCTGATGTAATGCTCTCCTACCACTTAAAAAAAACCCAACAAGGTGGGGGTAGGAGACATTTTCCCTTGTCATGATGTAAATTTAGCTCATACAGCAAGACCCACTCCCTTCATATGGTAATCATGCATTGACATAGAGTTGAAAGAGAGTTCCAACTAAATGCAAGCCTCACAAATTTGGATTTATGGAACCATTTGGATTTAGATTTGGAAATATGGAGGAGTTTGTTTTCCTTACACAGTAAAACTGGATAGCACCTTTGGCTTAGTAAAATACTTGATAGCACAGAAGACAGTCATTAGTTGTTTAAGCTTTTTTGCCCCCAAGCAATGTGGGAAGGGAGTGTCAGAATCAAAAGTGGCAGCAAATAAAGGCCAGCACCGGAGGGGGAAAGCTTCTATTTATAAATATAAACTCCAATTAAAACATAGGAATTGCCATACTAGGTCGTTCCATCTAGTTCAGTATCCAGCATACATACTATAGAGGAAACTGAAAGAAACTCCATGGTAGCCATATGAGAGATAATTTGTTTCCCCATGACGCCTCCTCTTAAACCCCTAACAGTTCAGAGACTGGCATAAAGCCTCAATCATGAGTTTTTTTCTTCCTTCCAAAAAATTGTTAGTATTTTCTGTTGTAATTCTGGATATTATCTACATAAATGTTCAATCCCTCATTGAATCTTGCTAATTTTTCAGGCTCAACAATTTCCTGTGTCAATGAGTTCTACAGTTTAATTATGGATTGTGTGAAAAAGTGTTTCCTTTTATCGTTTTTGAATATGCCACCTTTAAGTTTCATCAGATGTCTCCTGGTTATTTTGTAAGATGGGGGGAACAGAAGTCCCCATCTACCATCTTTTTATCATTAATTATTTTGTATACTTTTATCGTCCCGTTATTCATCGCCTCTCTAACAAACAATCCCAGTCTTTTCAATCTCTCTTCATATCAGTTTTTCCAGGCCCTCGATCATTCTCATTACCCTTCTCTGAATTACCTCTAATTCTGCTATATCCTATTTTGAACGGAGTGACCTGCCTCACACACAGTATTCCAGATGAGGCTACCCCCTTGATTCATATAAGGAAATTATAATAGTCTCTGTATTATTCTGCACTCATTTGTGAATACTACTGTCTTGTTTACTTTTTTGAGTGCAGCTGCACATTGAGCAGAAGTCTTCACTTGAGCTACCAATGACTCCCAGGACATTTTCTTGGGCTGATATAATTAACTTAAAACCCAGAAAGGTGTATTAGGAATTCAATTTCTCTCTTCAGCATGCATTTCACTTTGCATAAAATCAACATTAATTTTATCTGCCATTGTATTGCCTATTCACCTCGCTTGGTTAGGACCCTCTGAAGTTCCTCAGTGTCTTCTTTTAACTCTACTAACCTAAATAATTGTCACATGCAAAGTTTTCCACCGTACTATATACCCATTCCAGATCATTAATAAATATATGCAACAACACCGGCTCTAGTACAGAACCTTGGGGCACCCTGCATTTTGCCATGACTGACCATTTATTCCTACTATTTGTGTCTCTGAGCTAGATTTTGATCCATAATACTTCACCTCTTGCTACATGACTGTTTAGCTTCTTTGGTAGCCTTTTTTGAGGGACCCTGTCAAAAGACTTGAAAGTCTAAAGAAATTGTGTCAATCAGTTTCTCTTTATCCACTACTTTAATGACATGTACAAAGAATTCTAAAACATTAGTGGGACACAATTATCTTTTGCAAAACTGTGTAGATTAGACTAGATATCATGGTCTTCTAGGTGTTTTATTGTTCTATTTTTAATCATCATTTCCATTAATTTATCAGGTACAGCAAGAGTGTAGCTATGGGCGGGCCAGGGGCCACCCACTTTGAAAGCAGGCCCACCCATGCTTTGCTTAAACTACTTTCGCAACTGGAGTTCTCTCAGCCGGTGGCTTCCCGAACATCCTGCTTCTGGTCACGTGACCGGAAACAGGAAGTTCGGGTTTTTCGGCTGGCCCACTCCAGTCAGCCAGAGGCCCTGCCAGAAGATCAGGTCTGGCTTTGCGCCTGAGATACAGATAAGACTACTGGTCTGTAGCTCCCTGCATCATCCCCACAAACTTTTAAAAACAAGGAGTAGCTTTTAAAAACAACAACAAAAAAGACTGCCTATTTTTACTACAAGCTCAGTCACTTCATTCTCAAGTTCCTTCAGAACTCTTGAATGGATCCCATCTGGATCTGGTGACTTACTGCTTTTTAATTCATTAATTTATTCCTGTACCTCTCGTTCTCCAACACCTCAATCTCTGATTCTACCTCATCTTCATTACCAGATAAGAACAGTGAGTATCTCCCCCAGCATGCTATGTTGCCAAGACCAATGGAAAGAAATCATTTCACCTCCCAAAAATGTCCTTATCTTCCTTAATTGCTACCTTTAGCAACTAGTGAGTGGATTCTCAGATTCTTTTATAGGTTTCCTCTGAAATACTTAAAGAATTGCCTGTTGCTCATTTCTATGCCGTTAGCTATGTTGTCTTCAATTCCATCATAGGCCTGCTAATTTTCTTACATGCTCCTGTTAGTGAAGCCAATAAAAAGTGGCACAGATTTCCACATTATGAAGGATCTGTTTGGCTGAAATAACCTCTTGAACCTGGCCATTTGACTGCACTAGTTTACTACTTGCCTTCCTGCTTTCCTTTTTGTTTAAAGGTATGCATACCTCCTATTGTTTCCATAAGTAGCATCCATGCCACCCCTCTAAGAATTTTACTTCCCTTGCTTTTGACTTTAGGGCCTTTTGGAGGATTTTCCTCGTTATATTTAAAACTTCTCTTGTGAAAGTTTAGTGTAATTTTGATAGCTTTTGGTACCCTTCCTCCCCCTAGTTAACAAGTACATGTCACACCAAGGAGGCAGACATGTTTAAAAGCTATTTCATGCTCATACCTTCAATGAATGGACAGCTTTAATATTTATGGAACAGTCCTAAATAATTTAACAGGGATGAAACAAATAGGGTCCTATAGAAATTTAAAGTGGATAGAATTAAATTAGGGTTGTTAAGTGATTTTAAAAAATAATCACAATTAATCACAAGATTAAAAAAATAGTCACAGTTTTAATCACACTGTTAAACAATAATAATTTAAATGTATTAAATATTTGTGGATGTTTTTCTATATTTTCAAATATATTGATTTCAATTACAACACAAAATACATGATGTACAGTGCTCTTTTTATATTATTTTTATTACAAATATTGGCACTATAAAAAAGATAAACAAAAGAAACACTGTTTTTCAATTCCCCTCATATAAGTATGTAGTGCAATCTCTATCATGAAAGTGCAACTTACAAATGTATAATTTTTTCTTTTCTTTTTTTTTTTAAATATAGCTGCACTCAAAAACAAAACTAGGTAAAGCTTGAGAGCTACAAGTCAAAGCATGAAGGAGCATATGAATGTTTAGCATGTCTGGCATGTAAATATCTTGCAGCGCCGGCTACAACAGTGCCATGCAAATACCTGTTCTCACTTTCAGGTGACATTGTAAATAAGAGGTGGGCAGCATTATCTCCCATAACTGTAAACAAACTTGTTTGTCTTAGCGTTTGGCTGAACAAGAAATAGGACTGAGTGGACTTGTACGAAGTGAATTGAAAAATACTGTTTATATTTTTACAGTGCAAATATCTGTAATCAAAATAATACAAAGTGAGCATTGTACACTTCATATTCTGTGTTGTAATTGAAATCAATATATTTGAAAATGTAGAAAAACATCCAAAATATTTATAATAAATTGAAATAGGTATTCTATTATTATTTAACAGTGTTATTAAAACTGCAATTAATCACGACTCTTTTTTAATCTAATTTGTTTTGTGTTAATCATATGCATTAACTGAAATTAATTGACAGTCCTAAATTAAATAGAGAATTACATCTCTACTATAGGATTCTCCAGGCTGATTTGTAAATTCTATAAGAAGTTATCTTAAACCCCATATAGGACATTTCCATAAGGAAGCAGTCACACACCGAATGGCTGACGCCCTAAATCTGACCTCACACCTACAAAAATATTTTTAGTTTTCAAATATCCAAGTATGAGAGGAAGAATATTGTCCTCCTTTAAAAAGGAACAACAACAAACAGTTACAATAATCTTAAAATCACAAACTTTAGGACAGGAAGCTCAAGCAACTAGTACTTTAAATTGTGTGTCTTCTTGACATGAGGCTGCACTTCACATGCACCTTAAGACATTACAAGGATTTGGGCTTCATGGCCCAAGCCTGGGAAGATATAAGCACCCTCAACTCCCATTGTTTTCTATAGGATTTGTGGGCACCCAGCGTCTCACAAGACTACCTCAGCACATTGCAGGACTGGGCTGTTAGAGCCTCAGGCATTGTGGATTTGTTTCATCACCCTAGTCCTAATGCATTGTCATTTGGTAAGAAACATCCTGTGCTTTGGGGGTGATGCTAGTCCTGTCATTATTATGTGCATGTTTAGAAGTCAATCTCATCTTTTTAATGGAAAGGCTTCAGACGGGAGACCTATCGATCCTGAAGGAAGCCATTTAAGAATTTCCAGATTTCTTCTAACTGCTTTCTTCTCTTGCCCTGATTTGATCTCTCTGTAGTTTGCATGCTACTGGTGTAAAAAAGCCAAACAGCAGGAAGTATTTATGTTCTCATTATTAACACAGTCTATAAAAAGGCACAACAAATGAAAATCTTCAAAGGCATCCTCGTGGCACGCTCGTGCACCTGCTGCTTTGATTCATAGATTCCAAGACCAGAACAAACCATTCTGATAATCTGATCTCCTGCATAACACATAGCATAGAACTTAACCAAAATAATTCCTACAATTTATTTTTCAGGAAAACATCCCATCTTGTTTTTAAAATGGTCAGTGACATCACGACCCTTCGTAAATTGTTCCACTGGTTAATTACCTTCACTGTCAAAAATGTATCCTTTATTTCCAATCATAATTTGTCTAGCTTCAACTTCCAGTCACTGGGTCATATTATACCTTTCCCTGCTAGACTGAAGAATATCAGTCTATGGGACTACTTCAGTCTATGAGACTTCATTACTGAAGAATATCAGTTCCCCTGTAGATTCTTACAGACTGTAATCAAATTAGTTCTTTTGGCCACAGCGTCACATTGGGAGCTCATGTTCAGCTGATTACCCACCACAACTCTCAAATCTTTTTCAGAGTCACTGCTTCCCAGGATAGAGTCCCTCATTCTGTAAGTATGGCCTACTTGAGGAGCTGCCTGACAAACAAAATTCAGTGTATCCAGCTGTTTCTGGCTGGGAACCTATTTTGAGCATACCTAGTGCATGATTTTAAAGAGCGCTGAAGAAGACAATGACTAAACTTTCTTAACAAATAAGAATAAAAGATCAGAATTTGTCTTTTTTTTTTTTTTTTTGTGGTCTATACATTTGTTGCCATAATGGTCTTACAATTGAAGGTCTTGATCCTGCAAAGTGTCATTTATGTGAGGAAGTCCCATTGGGAGGGCAAACAAAGTTGTTCATCTAATTGTGTTGATGTGCACCCAAAATGCCCATTAACATTAATAGAGGAAGTAGAGACCAAGACTTCTGCTCTCGTTCATAATTTAAAATCTTTCAAATGTGATCACTTCTCTCTGCTGTACAAGGAATACCAGAGCTGTTTAAAACTTTGTACGGGAACACTAAAAAAAAAAAAATGATAAAAAATAAAGTGTTGGGAACAGAATATCCAGGCTTTCAGATATGATCAGTAAGAGAAAACAAATCTGAGCCTTTTCTTTCGGTAAAGTGTCTTCAATGCAGTCAAATATCTTCTACATCAATGACTCGGAGCCTATTCATCATTCGCCACCTAAGGCTCACTCTTGCAAGGTACTGAGCATTCTAGCTTCGATCCAACAAAGCCTCATTGACTTGAAGTCTATGGGACTACTCACATGTTTAAAATTAAGCACATCCTTAAATTATTTGTTGCATTGGGGCCAAAGTGCTCAGCACCCTGCAGGATTAAGCCCCTATATGGGTAACTCATTTTCTGGAATGGGAGCTAGACACACAGATCCCAGTGCATCACTGAGAGAACATAATCCTTCCTCGCTCCTTTCCAAACTCTCGCACACATGGTCTTCCTTTGTAGTGTTATTTTTAATCCAATTTGCTGAGTGTTGCCATTTCAGCCCTTTTGCTCTTTGATTGAAGGGGAGGGGAGGAGAAAGACAAATTCCTCTGGAGGCAATGCTAAGGGACAGTTTATCAGGGAGAGAAATGATGTAGAAATGCAGGAGCTCATTCAACATTTTAATTCATACAACTTCCTATTTTACTGGCTGAACAAAGGCAGGACTCAAACGGATCAATAACTTACTTCCTCTTGTTTGGTTCCTAAATACTGTTGTATTAAACAGAACATGCATTGTTCATTTGAAAAGGCGAATAAAAGAAAGAAACTGAAAAACAGAACTGAAAACCCACAGGAACTATTTTAATTATATATTGCATATGTTCAATTTAACCATGTCCATGCTAAAACTGCAAAGAGTGCAAGCAAGTTACGATAGCAGACAGACAGGTGTGCAAATGCAAGAATGAAGGTCTCCTTGTAGCTGAAATCTGATGAGATGCTATGATCAAAAGAGAGACTGCAGATTACCCTCCTACTGTCTTCTTCACAGTGATGAATTTATTTCTTGCTTAAAAACTCAAGAGGGGAAAGATATAGTTAAAGCAAAGGCACCTAACAGGAACTCAAGAGACTGCTCAGTTCCCAGTTCTGCAACACACTCACTTACACAAACCACTTAATCTCTCTGTGCCCTAGTTTCCCATCTGTAAAGAAGGGAGTAGTAATATTTCCCTTCTCCCACCTTTTGTCCTTCTTTAAATTGTAAGGTCTCTAGAGAAAAATCTTCTGATGCCATGCACCTACACAGTGCCTAGCACAATGGGCTCCTGATCTTAGCTGGTGCCTCTGAGCACTAATGTAATACAAATGTGTTTTCCACGTGGCTGTTTATAAAGTGTTTTTGGGAGCATTTTAAGGCATCTTTTAAGGATTAACCCATTCCTCTTTTGGCCTGCATATCCAGATAGCAGGTGACTGGGGTTACAAAGCTTCTGCACAATGTATTCAGAAGTATAGTGACAACTGTACATCATTTTCAGTTACATGTTTCCTATTCTGTGAATATAAAAAACTTATTTGCAATTCAAAGTTCTTTGGAGTCATTCAGCTAATTCCAGGGAAAGGCTGCTTTGGGGCAAATACATAACCAGTTTGGAAAGCAATGCATTTGCAGCCCTGTGAAATAAATTACCAAAGGGAGCTATAAAACCAGCTGGCTTAACAGTTGAAAATCTTCCCTTCCCACTCCGTTTTTCTGGATCTTTTATACACTTTTACCCCTGCGTTTCTATCCATCTCTCTTCACTTCCAGCAAGTTATCATCTTTTATCTTACTTACTTTCCTTAAGTTCCTGCCCCGTGCCTCCATCCATACAATCTGCCATCTTTTTTTGTTGTTGTTATTCTAAATTGACTGAGATAAGAAAATGAACCCTAGCGACAAGTGACTCAACTCTCAGCAGTTACAAAGAGACTGTGCTGAACTGCAGAGTCACCTAGTACCTCCTATTCCAATAATCAATTGAAGAGTTTCCTTAAGGAACAATTCAGTTCTGTGAGGGAGGGATGGCTTGATATAGGCTGAAACACGCATTTAAAACAATGCCAGTGTTAAAATCAGAACTAGTGTGCGTGACGAAGTGGAGATATTCTTGGGGTTTTCTCTGAGTGCTGTGTGTTTCCCCATATGTTACTCATGTATTTCGGTGATGGGACCCGGGTGTGTGATCATTTCAGAGACTACCAGAGGGAGGATGGGCCTTCACCAGCCACACGTATGCCGACCTAGCCAGGACCCTCTGCCCTGACCCAACCAGTTGCAACAGGTTGAGGTAGGTGGAGACCGAGAGGAGTGGCACCTTGCCAGGAAAGAGACAAAGGACTGGGAAGGGGCAAGGGGATGGCTCAGGGGGTGGCTGGGGTAAAGGGGCAGTGGGGAGGGAGCCCTGAGAATGGGGCTCTCCAGGTGGTCGCTGCTGTTACTCCTAGTTAAGCTGCTCGCAAAGTCCTTCCACACTGTGATCCTGAGAACTAATAAACCCTTCCACGCTGGATGTGAATTGCTTCTGAAGGGGACCACACTCCGACCCCATCTCCGGCAGCCAAATTCCAGACCGAGTTGCAGAAGGACCCCTCATTAACAAAGTTGAGGGAACTTGCTGGCCACGGGGCTACAAAACCCCTTGGGGGAGAATGCAAGGAAAGATTCCTGTGGGAGAAGGGGTTCCTGTACCAGAAGTGGGCTCCCCCCAGGGAGGTAGAACGCTGGGGAATCAGGAGACGGCTAGTGGTCCCCCAGAAGTACTGCCGCAGGCTATTGTACCTGGCCCACGATGTCACTCTCTCAGGACACCAGGGGATCCAGCGCACCATGCAGAGGCTGCTGCAGAACGTTTACTGGCTGGGGATCTTTGATGCAGTCTGGCTGTACTGCCGGTCCTGTGACCCCTGCCAGAAGGTGTAAGGATAGCCGAGGTTATATACCTGAGCCACAAGGTGGGGAGCGGCTGCCTAAAGCCAGAGCTGGCTAAGGTGGGGACAATCAGGAACTGGCCTGTCCCCCAGACTAAGAACCAGGTCCAGGCCTTCATCGGGATGGCGGGGTACTACCAGGGGGTTTGTCCCTCAGTTCAGCTCCATAACTGTCCCCACCACTCATGTAAGAAGGGGAAGCCAGACAAGAGGGTCTGGACCGAGCCGTGCCAAAAAGCCTCTGTGCACTGAAAGTGGCTTTAGTCCAGGACCCGTTTCTGGTAAATCCAGATTTCGACAAGCCCTTTATAGCGTTCACAGACGCCTCAGTCACAGGGCTGGGTGCGGTGCTAATGCAAACCGATGCAAAGGGGGAGAGGCACCCCATCGTGTACCTGAGCAAGAAGCTGCTCCCCCCAGAGCAGAACTATGCTGTCATAGAGGAGGAGTGCCTGGCCATGGGGTAGCCTCTTGAGAAACTGCAGTCAGACCTGTTTGGTCGGCGCACCACTGTGTATACGAAACACTCACCTCTGACCTGGCTACACCAGATGAAAGGAGCTATCGCCAAGCTCAGGACGTGGAGTCTGACCCTCCAAGATTACAATACGGAAGTGGCCCACGTTAAGGGGAGTGTCAATGTTATAGCTAATACTTGGTCATGGGGGGGGGGGGGGGTCTGAACTTCCCCAGGTCACTGGCTGAGGTGACCCTGCTCAGTTCGGTCTCAAAGGGGGAGAGATGTGACGTAATGGAGATATTCTTGGGGTTTTCTCTGAGTGCTAGTCGTGTGCCTCAGTTTCCCCATATGTTACTCATGTATTTTGGTGATGGGACCCAGGTGTTTGATCATTTCAGAGACTACTAGAGGGAAGATGGGCCTTCCCCAGCCCCATATGCAGACCTAGTTAGGACCCCCTGCCCTGGCACAACCAGTTGCAACAGGTTGGGGCAGGTAGAGACCAAGAGGAGTGGCCACCTTGCCCAGGAAGGAGACAAAGGACTGGGAAGGGGCAAGGGGATGGCTCAGGGGGAAAGAGGCCAGTCCCCCATGAAGGGGCGGTGGGGTGGGAGCCCCGAGAATGGGGCTCTCCAGGTGGTCGCTGCTGTAACTCCTAGTTAAGCTGCTAGCAAAGTCCTTCTGCGCTGTGATCCTGAGAACTAATAAATCCTTCCGACTTCCACGCTGGCTGTGAATCGCTTCTGACTGCAAGGCAGAGTGGCTGGCCCTTTGGGTGCGTGTAGGGCTCCCCAGAGTCCCGGAAAGGGGGCTCACAGGAGCAGCTTGGGTGGAGCAGGGGTGCTGAACTCTGCGAGGCCAGAATCAGGAGGCGGTTGCACTGGTGTGTGGAGACCTGTGTGGTGGGTGGCAGACTCTGAGGCACTAGAGTCCTGACTGGCTGTGTCCCAAGTAATTCCAGAGCACTGTCCTGGGAACTCTGTCACAGTGTGAATATCTTAGCGTGTGATTTTTCTGATGGTTCAGTCTAAGACCATGCTTCTACACAGCAAAACGGTTAGTAAACTCAAGATGTAGTGCTGTAGCACACTAAGGAATTTTAAGTGGATTTTTACTCAGGGTCAGTACATGGGCCCTGCAAGTCCCCCTGGATTTAGAGGCAATTAGAAACATAAAGGAGAAAAATTGTTTCACAGGTCTGCCAGCTTTGTACATAATCTGCATAGTGTTTGTTTTGTGTAGCCCAAAAGCCTTTAAAAATATTTTGTTTGCAGCTACACAGGGACTTCAAACAGTAATAACAAGTTCCAGTGATTGGTTATAATGCTGTAATGCAAGGCAGCTACGGAACTGCATAGTTACATTCCCTCATATGTGCTGGGAAATTGAGTCCAGGCTTGCAGTTTCCTTTCAATTCTTCTATTGGGAAGACGGGATCCACTTCCCCATGGAGAGGGCAGAAAATTCATCTCCCTAAATCCATGGCTATTGAAAGCAAAGACCACCAGCATAAAAACCCTGTGTTCAGTCCTGCTCTTTGTCCCCAAACCCCTCACCTCAGGTTGTACTGCATTCAGAGGGATTCCCAGGGTAGCTTTTATTACCTTTGGTACTATTACTATTTTTTCATCTTTGGTAGTAGAGCCTACAGGTGCCAAATCCAAGATTCAGATTCCACTATGCTAGGCACTGTACATGCACATACACAGTTAGATACCCTCCAGTTTCCCAGAAATGTACATCCAAGTAAATGTGGTAATGGGACAAAATGGGAAGGACTGCGGCCTCAAAGCTAAGGTGAAGATATGCCTGCACCACAGATGGATTGATATTGACCCCAGCAACAGGCTTGGGGGCAGAACAACAGACCATTTTACAAGGCAGAGGGAAAGGAAAATCCACCCTTCTTCCCACCCAAATAATTTAGGGAAATTCTGTGAAGAGCACCTCACACAGATTTCCTCCCTGCCAGATCACCTCCTGCAAGTTTGTCTAGCCTAATGAGATTTGTAATCTAACAACAATAATTTGGTGGGGACTGGAGAGAGAAGACATGTTTTCAGTTTTCAAAATCCAAAATGCACTCGTCTGCCCCAGAAAGCTTTGTGGTAACTTTAGCAGGCCATAGAGAACTGGAATGCCGCATCAAAAAAGGCTGAATCTCTGAAAGTATACACACAATCTATTCTTTGGTTTGTGCGGGGAGGGAAGGCATTTAGCCTCAAATAGTCACAAGGCTGCTTATATTTTTGGGTCATTTTCTTTTGCTAATCTTTCTTCTGTTCATAACAGAACGAAACTCAGCATTAAAGACAAATATAAATTCAGACATATTTACAGATGATAAAACTTGTCAAAATCTGACAGTCTTCAAAATCTGTTTACTAACCTAATTGACAAAGGAATGACTCACATGAACTAGAGCATAGGTGAAGAGACTTCTGAACCACAAAAGACCTTTGTGCTTCAGATTCTGCATGCTCAATGCCTCTTTTTGCCTATGTTATTGTATCTTCTGCTCTTTGCACTTATACAACTCAATTTATTTTCAAACATCTAGCCTTCACAATGCCAGTTGAGCCTGAAATTATATATGCCTTGTGGTTATCTTGGCCATCCCATAGCTAAGTTTGAAGTTAGTTTCCCACTATAAAGAGGAATTTGATGTCTCCCTCACCCAATTTCAGTGCTTAATTTGTGCCAGGCATGAGCCCTGGCACCTGTAGGCTTGGCAGTTTATAGTCCAGCACCTTTGGGCTTGCCACCTCAGTTATGAAATTAAAGAAATTGCTCAAGCCCTCACACATCGTTCATTAAAAATTAAGCACTGCCCAACTTCAGTACTCAATAAAAAGAAACCAAATCCCTTGAAACTTCACATGGCACACAGCAGCTCACAGTGGCATTTTCCTGGGAAATCTGGAGGGAAAACGTGTTTTAAAGTTAGCGACCTAAATCCTTCAACACATAAAGGCAGCATTGTGTCATTCTAGAAGTTGTAAGCACTCCAGCATCTTTCTTGAAAGAACTACCTCTAAAAGGCAACTTGTAGAGCTAATCAGAATTTTCTGTCAAGGAGCCCACTCCCGGAAAGGTCATTTCTGGCCACAGTACTGGTTGCCACTAACTGGTGGTACCTCCCAATTTGGAGGTAGAGAAGGCTAGGGTATGCACATTTTCTGATCTCAGGACCCTATTATAGTCTTGCAGGTTCAGATGAACTCAACATTTGTCTAAGCAACTCAATCCATCTCTACTGAATCCCTTAAAAAATAAAAGGTATGATATATGCAAGTGGTATATATACTTAATTTAAATGTTATAGTCTTACAAGAGCTACAGGAACAAAATAGTGTGATATTGTTTCTTTTGTGTTAATTTGAACATGTAGTGAATGCATGGTTATGCTTTGATGGTATAACACTGATAGGGTTGGCATATCTGGAGTCAGAGTTGCAGAATTTAAATGGCATTTACTTGCTTGTTGATTTTGAACTTGTTTTTGGCTGCAACATGCTTTTGAAATCTTTGCTTTTATTATTTTGTAAAAATAGAGAGACCTATTGCTGCTGATCTAATTTCATACTAGTCTGTGGAATCCTTCTCATGTATGTCTCAACTATTTCCTTTACTGACATTCAAATTATGGACATTCTGAGCTATAGTCCTTTCTCTATCTGCAATTACTCACAACCAACCAGTAAGACATATTTTCTTAGCTGGAACATGGCTCTTAGTTTTTGCAAATCCTAGCTATGCCAGACCTACTATTTTTATGTCAGCATCTGCAATAGTACAGTTCCCAGTATATCCCTGAAGATACAGGGATATACAATAGGCTGCAAGAAATAAGTTATTTTCTGAAATTTGGCGTAAGGCCAGTTCCTGGAAGCTTTAACACACTACAAAACTAATTACAAAACAAAAACTGAACTTTTAAGGATAAAGCTCTGATAAATTTATCTGCAATGAGCAGCACCTTACTTCATAACTAGTCAAAAAGTCCCACTGATTTAAAATGGAACTACTTGTGGAAAAAGACACTAGTCAATATAAGGATATCAGAATCTGGCCCTCAGTTTATGACAGTTGAGGTTATCCCAAAGTGGTTAATAAATTTAGATAACTATCTGTGCTTCAACTGACTCAAAACCAGAAAAAGATGGATATTTACCTTGTAACTGTTGTTCTTCAAGATGTGTTGCTCATGTCCATTCCATTGTAGGGGTGTGCACACCTTTGTGCATGGTTACTGGAACTTTCTTCCCTTTAGCAGTACCCATAGGGCCGGCTTCGGCACCCCCTGGAGTCCCACACATATGCTGTAGTATAGGAGGTGCTGCCGGCCCTACACCTGCTCAGTTCCTTCTTGCCGCCAACTCTGGCAGCGGGGATGGGGGGTGGGTTGTGGAATGGACATGAGCAACATATCTCGAAGAACAAAAGTTACAAGGTAAGTAACTGTCTTTTCTTCTTCGAGTGCTTGCTCATGTCCATTCCATTGTAGGTGACTCACAAGCAATATCTTGGAGGTGGGCCAGAATTACGGATGAGCTGCCTGCAGCACCACTCTGCCAAAACCCGCATCATCCCGCGCCTGCTGGACGATGGCGTAGCGGGACGTGAAGGTGTGCACCGACGACCAAGTGGCAGCCCTGCAGATGTCTTGCACAAGCACTCTCACTAGGAAGGCTGTAGACAAAGCTTGAGCTCTGGTTGAATGGGCTGTAATTATCCCCGGAAGTGGCACCTTCGCCTGCTCATACAACTTGATGCAGGAAGTTATCCACGATGAGATGTGCTGGGCAGAAACAGGTAAGCCTTTCATCTGATCAACCACTGCAACGAAGAGTTGTGTAGGTCTCCGGAACGGTCTCGTGCGCTTGATGTAGAATGCTAACGCCCATCTAACATCTAGCATGCGCCACCTCCTCTCTTCCTCTAAACCATGCAGTTTGGGAAAAAACATGGGAAGAAAAATATCTTGGTTATAATGAAATTGGGAAACCACCTTAGGGAGGAAGGCCGGGTGTAGCCACAACTGAACTTTGTCTTTATAGAACTCAGTATAAGGAGGCTCCAAGGTCAGTGCCCTAATCTGGAGACCCTCCTTGCCGAGATAATGGCCACTGGAAAGGCCACTTTCCATGACAGCAGCAGTAAAGGGCATGTAGCCATGTGCTCAAAGGGGGGCCCCGTGAGCCACAAGAGGACCAGGTTGAGATCCTAGGGAGGCAGCAGGTCACGGACCTGCAGATAGAGCCTCTCCACCCCTTTCAGGAACCTAATTGTCATACGGTGAAAGAAAACTCATCTCCCCTCCAAAGGCTGGTGGAACGCCGATATAGGTGGACATTCAGGAAGGCCACAACTAGCTCCTGGAGTTTTAGTTGCAACAAATACTCCAGGATCGCCTGTATCAGTGACAACCCAGGCGAAATCCTCTGGGACTCTGCACCCCAGGTAAATTGTTTCCATTTAGCCCGATACATAACTTGCATGGAAGGTTTCCTGCTACCCAGCAGGATTTGCTGAACTTGCACCGAACAGGCTCGCTTGTCTGCGCTCAGCCACGGAGCCTCCATGCTGTGAGGTGTAGGGAGTCCAGGTCTGGGTGTAGCAAGCGACCGTGATCCTGGGACAGGAGATCGTGCCATCTCGGAAGCTCCAGCCAGGGGGCGATTGATAGGTCCAGCAGCATGCTGAACCAGTGGTGGGGTGAGCAGGCCGGTGCAATTAAGATAATGTCTGCCTTGTCCTCTTGGTTTTCAGCAGGACTTTGTGAAGGAGAGGTATGGGCAGAAACGCGTACATGAAGCTCCCCGACTAGTGCAGAAGGAAGGTGTCAGAAAGCAACTCGGCCTCCAGAACGCAGAGGGAGCAGAATTGCGGGCATTTCTTATTCCATGCTGATACAAACAGGTCCACCTGGGGAGAGCCCCACCGTTGGAAAATGATAGAGACCACACCTGAAAGCAGCGACCAGTCGTGGCGGGGTAAGAACGACCTGCTGAGGTGGTCCGCCTTGTCATTCTTCACTCCCAGGAAGTGAGAGGCTATTATGTGAAAATTGTGCCTCACCGCCAGGTCCCGCAGACAAATGGCTTCCTGGCAGAGGGCTGAGGAACGGGCTCCACCCCTGCCTGTTGATGTAATACATAGCCACTGTATTGTCTGTCAGTACCTGTGTCACTTTGCCTGCAATAAAGTGGAGAAATACTCCACATGCTACTCGAATAGCTCTCTCGCATTGATGTGCATGTGCCTCTCCTCCCTCGACCAGACCCCATGTGCCGAGGTTGGCACCAATATGGGCCCCCCACCCTAAGTCCGAGGCGTCTGATACCAGGGTGACCGAGAGGACTAGCTCATTGAATGGCACGCCCCTCAACACTGCTCGGGGGCTCTGCCACCAGTCTAATGTAGCCAGGATCTGTGTGTGTGTGGGGGGGAACTGTGACCATCCAGTCCAGGGAATGTCTACTTCGGGCATAAACCGAGGCCAGCTATGACTGAAGTGGTTTGAATCTTAGGCGAGCCAGCCTCACTACATAAGTGCAAGCCAGCGTGTGGCTTAACAACTGCAGACAGTGCCTGGCTGTTGTCGTCGGGCAGAGGTGCAGCCGAGCAATGACGGCAGACATCGCCTTGAAGCGTGGCTGGGGTAGGAAATCTCTGACATGGTGGTCCAGGACCACCCCGATTAACTCTATCCGCTGAACCGGGTTAATGTGGACTTCTGCTCATTTATTAGCAGGCCCAGCTGGCAGCAGGAGGCGCATGTCAGAGCTACACTGCTCTGGACCTGGGCCCTGGGCCAGGCCCTGATCAGCCAGTTGTCCAGATAGGGGAAAATCTGGACCCCTTTGCAACTCAGGTGTGCTGCCCACCACTGCCATACATTCTGTAAACACCCTCAGGGCCAAGGAAAGGCAGAAGGACAATGCTGCAAACTGGCAGTGGGAGCCAGCTACCATGAAACCGAGGAAATGCCTGTGGCTGGGGAAGATAGAAATGTGGAAGTAAGCTTCCTTTAGGTCGAGGGCAGCATACCAGTCTCCTGGATCCAGGGAGGGGATGACGGAAGCAAGGGGGACCATGCGAAATTTCAGCCTCTTGAGATACTTGTTGAGATGACATAGGTCTATTATGGGTCTTAGACACCTTTCGCTTTGAGGATGAGGAAGTACCTTGAGTAAAACCCCTTTCCCCTCATGTCCGGTGGAACCTCTTCTACGGCCCCCAGGTTGAGAAGAGTCTCTACCTCTTGCATGGGGAGATGCTCATGAGAGAGGTCCCTGAAGAGGGACGGGAAGGGAGGGTTGTTGGGAGGGGTAGAAACAAACTGGAGGGCATAGCCTGCTGAAACTATGCCAAGGATCCAGCGATCCGAAGTGACCTTGGCCCATTCGGACAGGAAGTGAGCTAGACAGTTCAAAAAGGGCTGGGAAGGATCCAGGGCGCAGGCTGGAACGCCGCCCTCAGACACACCTTCAAAATGACCTCTTGATTACCGGATCGCCTAGACGACCCTTGCTGAGGAAGACCCTGGCACTGGTTGACGTCTCCTAGACCTCCTATTTCTGTCCCTCTGTCTGTAGGGTGTGAACCATTGTGGCTGGTACCTCTGCTGTTGCTGGCCCTGAGGACGGAATTGGCGTCTACAGGTCTGGGGCGTATAAACACCCAAGAAGCGGAGCGTGGCCCTCAAGTCTTTCAGACCATGCAACTTCGCATCTGTCTGGTCCGAAAACAAGGCCAACCCGTTGAAGGGGAGGTTCTGGATGGACTGTTGGACAACCTGGGACAGCCCCGACGTGCAGATGGAGGAGGCCATGGCTCTGTCCACCAAGTCTGCTGTGTCTGAAGATGCCTGCACTGTTGCTCTGGCCCCAGTGATACTCTCCTCCAGGATGAGTACTGAAGTCCAGTGCCTGGTCCTGGGGCAAAGTGCCACAAAGCGCTTTAGTGAGTCCCAGAGATTGAAGTTGCACCTGCCCAGGAGAGCCAGCTGATTGGCAATTCGAAACTGCAGGCTTGCCTTCGAATACATCTTTCTCCAGAACAGGTCCAATTTCTTGTTATCTTTGTTTTTTGGCGTGGAACTGGGCTGTTCCTACCTATCACGCTGGTTGGCCACATCTACCACCAGGGTACTGGGAGAGGGGTAGGTGAAAAGTTACTCGAATCCTTTGGCTGGGACATAATATTTTTTCTCAGCCCCATAGAGGTTGGGGCCACTGATGAAGGAGCCTGCCACAGGGCTTTCACTATCTTCAATACCCTCTCACATACGGGGAGGGCAACCCAGGCTGGGGCGGCGGCTGACAGGACATTAAAGAGACTGTCTGATGCCTCCTTTAGATCTTTTGCCTTCAACCCCAAGTTGGAAGCCACCCTCTTGAGAAGCTCTTGATGAGCCCTGAAATCATCCAGGGATGCCGAGTGTCCCTGGGTGACCGCCACATGTGAGGAAGAGGAGGAGGACTGGAGAGGCACGATGGGTGGTGGCATACCTTCCCGCTGACGAGCGGCCCTACCAGAGGTCTCTTCGTGGGGGTCCGAATTGTTATCGGAGGCCAAACGATGGCCCTTCTCTGGTGCCCGTGGTGCGGACTGCATCCCAGACTACCTGAGCAACTGTGGACATGGCCCGACCGGAAACCCCCAGGGTCCCCAATATGGCCTTTGGGGTGGCCACTGATCTTGAGGCCATCCTGGGGCCGCCTGAGTCAAAGGGTGCTCTTGCATCTTTTGCTGGTGGTGACAACTTGCCTGGTGGCCGTCCTCTCAAGAGGACACTGACTCACTGTCAGACGACCATGGTGCGGCTGCCTCGGAGGCTCCCGCTGTATGGTGCCAAGTGGCGGGGAGCGATGACCTGATCTGTGGGTCCGGTGCTCTGGAGAATGGCCTTTTGGCGTTGCTGATCATCATCATCATGATGAGACCTGGTGCTGCGACCAGTGTTGACGCGAGAAACCATGCTCTGACTGCAAACTGGAGCACCCGGAACGACGCCTGGGCACCGATGACTTACGTTGCCACTTCCCACTCAATGCTGTGTCAGCTTCTGATGACCAGGTTTTGCGCCACACCAGTGTGGGCGAACTCTTCAGTGCCAGGGAACAGGAACAGTACCGACTTCCCTCGGGGGGAGCGGCCTCCTGCAGGCAACCCAGACAGGTGCTGCCTTCTGGAACAAACTTCGCCTGGTGCCGAGGATTGTGACTGACCAGTGCCAGGAGGATGACCTCGCTCCGTGCCCTGCCAATGCGGGGTGCTCCAGCGGCTGTAACCTGAAGTGACTTCTGGGGGAGCAAAGCCAAGTCAACCCCTCCACCCGGGGCAACCGGGTTGTTGGAGATCTTCCTCCACGCTCCAGGGATCACCTGAGCCAACCGGGAGTCCCAACGCAGGCTTCCCCCATGACACCGGCCCCTTCTCTCTGGGTGGAAGCTGGGGTTAGGGCAGCATGGGAAAGTCCTACAAGGTCTGTGCTGCCTGAAATGCCTCCAGTGTCGACAAAGCCAGCAGGTGCAGAGACGCCCTCCCACACCCAGGAGTCGAGGGTGGTTCTCTGGTTGGAGACAGACACTGGCAGTGGCGAGCGAGTCTCCACTGTCTAGCTTCGGTGTGGCTCTGTGCTTGACCCCGCTTTCTTGGACGGTGCAGGGGAGTGTCCCTAGTTTGTGTGCTGCTTTCGCTGCTTCTTCCTTGACAGAGAAGAAGTCTGGTGCCGATGCGGGGCTGGTGCCAATGGCGCACTCTGCACCCATGCCATGCTCGGTACTGAAGCAGAATGGGTTGGTTCGGAGGCCGGTCTGAGTGCTGAATCCATTAGTAAGGCTTTCAAGCGGATCTTTGTGTCTTTTTGGGTCCAAGGTTTGAAAGCCTTACAAATTTTGCGTTTGTCTTTACGATGAGCTTCCCCCAGGCACTTTAGGCAACTATCACGGGGGTCGCTCAGCGGAAAGGCCTTCCCACAGGCTGCACACAGTTTGAAACCCGGTGACTGGGGCATGTCATGCCCTTGGCAAAGTCCCAGCCGGGACTATCCTAAGTGAATAACTATCACTATTAACAACACTTGAGATCTAATCTACCTAAGACAAACAACGATTAAGGGAGAACAAAAAGGATTGAGCACTTGCGATGCAAGCCAAAGCAGTTCCAGCAACCATCACAGGCAGAAAGAAGGAACTGAGGGGGTGTAGGGCTGGCAGCGCCTCTTATACCGCTGCATGTGTGCAAGGCTCCAGGGGGCACCAAAGCCAGCCCTACGGGTACTGCTAAAGGGAAAAAAGTTCCAGTCACCGTGCACGAAGGCGCGCACACACCTACAATGGAATGGACATGAGCAAAGACTCAAAGAAGAACTGATTTTAAAAAGATAAATGTGGCAAGTTACATGTTTATTAAATGAACCAGTTCCTTTCTGTATTTAACATACTGCACAATTTATGTGAGCATAACATGAACTTATATTTCCTTCTTAATGCCACATTAGCAAGATATTATTGGTACTTGAAATGGACAGAGAAAAATGACTAACGATCTCAACACTAACTGCCAGATTATGAAAATCCTTGTCCATAAAGTAGTAATACAAGGACTGGGCATCAGAGACCCTGATTCTAGCCCCAGCTCGATGAAAGACTCACTGGGTTAATGCCGCGGGGCTCAGACCTGCGCCTGCAGGGTTGATGAGCGAGAGCATTACCTTTTGCACCATCATGCTGCAAGGCCAGACAGAGAAACGGCAGCTGATACTGCAAGCAGAGACTATACCCACAGACTCATTAGGGTCTGCTGACTAGCCGAAGACTCCTGACTGGTCACTTCTTCTAGCATAAAACTTCCTGTTCCTGCCACGCTCTTTGTCTAAGCAATTGGAGTCTAGGCCTGCTGCTGGCCAGACCTCTGAGACCAAATTCCTGCCTCCTCACCTGCTTTTTCCTCCTTGCTCCCGTTACCTCGCCTCGCTCCTACTCTCTCACCTTAACTCCAGTTATTGACTCTGGATTAACCCTTGGCGCAACTCTGACTCTGGCTTTGACACCCCCCGCCCCCAACTTGACTTCTCGCTCCGGTGCCAGTTTAACCCTTGGCATGGCTTCTAACTCTGACTCTAGCTGTGACCCTTAGTGTGACTCTTGACTATGTCCCTGCCCCTACTCTGGGCTTCGACCATTACCCACCCATACACGCCCTGCCACATTGTTTGATTTCAGCCAAGTCAATTAGCTTCTCAGTACTGTACGACAGTTGTGTCATCCATAGAACTGGATTAATAATACATATCCTTGTAAAATGTCATGAGATCGCTAGATGAAGATATTAAAGGGCCTTCTATGCAATAATAATGCTCACCAGCTTCACAAGTTGTTTTTTTAAAATTATTATTATCCCTATTTTACAGAGGGAATTAGTCAATGTCACAAAGGGGGTTAGAATTTAGGACATCTTGGCTCCCAGTGTCCCATTCAGACCACATCACTTGCTTAGTACATTAAAAGACAGGAGGCAGGTTTTTGGAACAGTTACCCAAATAGCTGAAATAACCTTTTGCATGATCAAACACACTAAAAATTCAGGAAATTCCAAAGTTCAGGTTGTTCTGGCAACAGTGTGTAAGGAATGAGAGACAGACAATGCCACATTTACACAATCCTAAGGCAAGATCTTGACTGTTTTTTTGGTTTTTTTAAAATCAAAACTGCTCCCAGTCATTTATACAAGTCCTTCACATACACCTAAAGAAATCATGAGACACCAAATTATTTGCAGTACGAAGAGTCTTTGACAATGCACTTAATTCCTGTCCACACACTTACATGCAGTTCAGCATACACACCAGAGACCTGGCTGGCAACAAAAACAAATCAAAACAGAATGTAGGTAGTTAATATATATATCCTGTGGAATAGCGTAGCAGAGAGACAGCTAGGAAATATTGCAAGGTGGTTTAAAATGCAAAGTAATTCTCTTATGGGAAACAAAGAGAATGAATCTGACTGAGACATCAGGTCCTATTCCCAACTTGAAGGGGTGTTAGGAAAAGGTGTGACTCGGAAGTGCTGGTAAGAGACCCCAGCTTATTTCCCATCCCCTGTCATACTGAGTTAGGGTTACAGAAGTTATAAACTTGTCACTTCTAAATATTTTCATGTGACTGTAGAACAGATCAAGAATTAACTAATTCAACATTAACTAAAATGTCGGCATATAACATCCCCTATCCAAAAAAAGGCCAATATTTGCTGTCTCAAGTTTTTAATTAAATTTAAACTTTTTGATCAATTTCCCCTTCTAAAATGAACTGAGGACTATCTTTATGACAAGATCTTGATAAATATGTTTCTGGTGGTGTTAGGATAGGAAATTATATATTTCTCTGTCAGGGATCTTGTCTCAAAAAAGACATTTATTGATGCATTTCTTCTTTCATATTCCTATTGTTTACATAAGTGTTCTATCTTGCAATTTCAGAAGATCATTACTGTATCTCATATAATCTGAGTATGCTCTGTGAACTTTACAATGCACAAATTTAATTAAGGTCTAAGGCTGTAGGGGGCAGAACATCCATAGTATGTGCTATTTATCTCTTTTGTTCATCTACAAAATTTCAGGGTTTTTACTAATATATAAAAAAGGAAATACAACACAACTGAAGTACAAACTATTAAGGTAATTACACTGTATTTAGAAGATACAAAGGATAACACAAAATACAAAGATTATCAGCCACTGTTACTGTCCAATTACTCTGATGCAAGAGGAAACTAACAGCTCATTATTTAAATTATTCCATTTCAATCACCATTATTTCAATTATAATCCCTGTCAATGCACTGCTTCAGTAAAATTCAGTAACTTCTGTTTATTATCAGTTGTAAAGTGTTACATATCTTTATCACAGAAAAAGGTAAAATACAAAAAGCTTTCTCTCTCTTCAAAATACTATGAAACCCAAGTAGGACGGAAGGGAATAAAATGGTGGCTGACACTGCTGGGAACAAGATGGAAAAAGTAGATACAGTGGATTCTTCCACCCATTCCACACAATTATAAGAGTTTTACACTGCCAATCAGCTACACATCATTTACTGTACATTTAAAAGCAAAACACCAGCTGATTACACAAAACAGTACTAAGTTTTACTTGTTAAGTGCAAGCCATTTCAATCCCTTGTGAAGCAAAGCTGTGAATTCTATTTTATTTACAAAAGACTGTGATGTTCTCTCTCACGTAGTGTGAAAAGATATTGGACTACAAATGAACCCAGTGATGATGTGTGGTCATTCAAGAGGAAAGCATGTGGCCACTGGGAAATATTCTGGTTTCATAAGGTTGATGTGGGAACTCGATATGTAACTCATGCCAGCATGCACATAATCTAACTTAACTTGTAATATTTAAAAATTGAATACTTCCCTTCCCCTGAGGCCCTGCCCCACCGCCATTCTCTCCTCTATCCTCCTCTTCCTGTTGTTTGCTACACTTCCCCTTTCCTTCCCTCCTCCCGCCCCCGCTCTGCCCAGATTAGGAGGGACTCACCTGTGGAGCCAGGACTGGGAGCTGCAGTCACCAGACGCAGGAAGGAGGCGAGCCCGCCTCCCCCTGCCTGCAGTAACCGGACTTTTGGCATCCAGTCAGTAGATCTGACTGGATGCTGTCAGGTCCCCTTGTCGACAGAAGTTTCCGGTTGAAAACCAGGCAGCTGGCCACCATAGGGCACAGTGCATGGGAAGAAATGAGAATCTACACCACCACCTACAGATTCTCTATGGATAGAAATTCCATGCTTGAAAAGTAAGAGCATAGCAGTAGGAACATACTACCCACCACCTGACCAGGATGGTGACAGCGATTGTGAAATGTTCAGGGAGATTAGAGGGGAGTTGAAAAACAGAAAACCCAATAACAATGTGAGATTTCAACTCTCCCTATTTGAATGGATACATGTCACCTCAGGACAGAATGCAGATATACAATTTCTAGACACCATTAATGACTACTTCTTAGAGCAACTAGAATCGGAACACATAAGGGGAGAGAAAATTCTTGATTTAGTTCTAAGTGCAGCACAGGATCTGCTGCAAGAAGTAAATATAGGTGAATCCCTGAGTAACAGCTACCATAATTGAATTAAAGTTAACAGCCTTCGGGAGGAGCTGTGGGAGGGGAGAAACCAAAGAAACCCATCACCGTAACACTTAATTTTTAAAAGTTACACAAAAATAATGAAGATAGTTAAATGGAAATTAAAAGGGACAGTCACGAGAGTGAAATGCCTGCAAGCTACATGGAAACTATTTAAAATCATCATAATAGAGGCTCAAACTAAATGCATACTCCCTCCACCCAAAAAAGTAAGAGGACTAAAAACATGCCACTGTAGCTAAATAGCAGAGTAAAAGAGGCAGTTAGAGGCAAGAAGTCAAATTCTACTGAGGAAAATAAAAAGGAACATAAACTCTGTCAAGTCAAGTGTAAAAGTATAATTAGGCAAGCCAAAAAAGAATTTGAGCAGCAATTAGCAAAAGACACAAAAACTAGCAGTAAAATTTTTTTTTAAAGTACATCAGAAGTACTCCCAAACAATCAGTGGGGCCACTGGATGATCGAGGTGTTAAAGAAGCATTCAAGGAAGACAAGGCTGTTGCAGAGAAGTTAAGTTGCATCGCTCTTCATTGCAGGGGATGTGAGGGAAATTCCTACACCTGAACCATTCTTTTTAGATGACAGATCTGAGAAACTTTCCCAGATTGAGATGTCAATAAAGGAGGTTTTGGAACAAACATATTCAAATTAAAAACTGTAATAAGTCACCAGGACCAGATGGTATTCACCCAAGTGTTCTGAAGAACTGAAATATGAAACTGCAGAATTATTATCTGTGGTATGTAACCTATCACTTAAATCAGTCTGTATGTCAGATGACCTGAGGACAGCTGATGTAATGGCGATTTTTTAAAAAGACTCCGGAGGTGATCCTGGCAATTAGAGGCAGGTAAGCCTAACTTCAGTACCAGGCAAATTGGTTGACACTAATAGTAAAGAACAGAATTATCAGACACATAGATGAATATGATATGGTAGATAAGAGTCAACATGGCTTTTATAAAGGGAAATCATGCCTCACAAATCTACTGTAGCCTATAGAACTAGCCTGCTTGCTTGCATTATATAGATATGTATCTTTTCTTATAGATTTAAGTATGATTGTGTGATTATAATAGAATTATACATTTATATATATTTTGCTGTAATGCAAGGTACCTTACAGGACATCCTGGATGACAGCTACATTATTATTATTATACACATATTTGGGAACTAGTGTTGAAAATGTTAATGGTATAACAAAAACAAGACATATATGGTCATGTGTGTCCTAAATGAGTTAGCAGACATACTCGGGACCTTTGGCCTAGGTAAGTGTTGAAAGTAATGATGTCAGGCATAAAAGGTGAGGTAATGGAATCTTTAAAATGGGAAGTAAAATGTCATGGATATCCTTAATATTCATGAACCTACCAGCCTATAAAGTATGCATACCTCAATAATTTGGGGGTGGAAATTCCAAATATGGACTTAGGAGGAGGACCCATATTCTTGGGGTATAAGAAGGGGAAGATCGTGCTATTTTGGTGCGATCATCATCTACTCTTGCTTAAAGCTTTTAGTTTGTGTTAATATTTTCCTTCTTCATTTTATAGTCTTATTTTTGTAGTCTTAGTTTATAACTCTTAGCTCTCTAGCAGTGCTTATTCCACCCCTCTACTCAAAAGTTGAGGAATCAAACATCTCTCTCAACCAGAGTGAGTATATTAATTCAAAGCATATCATAGAAATATATATATTATGAGTCTCTAAAATTAAGATTGTATTGTCCATTTGATTGTTTATTTTCTATATCAGTTATTTGTCTATCATTTTATGTTATCTTAATAAAACTTATAAAATTATACAAATTTGGTTATCACTAAGAAACTTCCTGTTGTACACACGGGAGTCCTTATAAAATTCTTCTGGAGCCTGATTTAGGACAAGAACCTTCTAATCCAAGCAATTGGCAAACCTATAACCCTATGAAATAACTAATATACTTAAAATCAGACTACACTACTAGAATTCTTTGAGGAGGTCACAACAAGCATGTGAACAAGGGTGATCCAGTCGACAGTGTACTTGGACTTTCAGAGAGCCTTTCATTAAGGAACCACACCAAAGGCTTGTAAGCAAACTAAGCAGTCATGAGGTAAGAGAGAAGGTCATCTCATGGATCAGTAACTGATTAAAAGATAGGAAACAAATCACAGAAAACAAATATAGGAAAAACAGTCAGTTTTCACAATGGAATGAGGTAAACAGCAGAGGGCCCCCAAGGAAATGTACTGGGACCTGTGCTGTTCAACATGTTCATAAATGATCACAAAAAGTGGTTAAACAGTGAGGCGGTGAAGCTTACAGAGGATACAAAATTACTCAAGATAGTTAAGTCCAAAGCGGACTATGAAGATTTACTAAGGCATCTCATAAAACTGCACGATGGCACAACAAAGCAGCAGATAAAATTCAGTGTTGATAAGTGCAAAGTAATGTACATTGGAAAAAATAATCCCAGCTACACATACAGAATGATGGGTTGTCCATTAGCTGTTACCACTCAAGAAAGACCTTGGAGTCATTGTGGTTAGTTCACTGAAAAACAAGGTTAGTTACCAGTAACTGATGTTCTTCGAGATGTGCTGCTCATGTCCATTCCACTATAGGTGTGTGCACACCTCCGTGTACAGCTACCAGAACTTTTTTCCCCTGAGCAGATCCCATAGGGCCAGTTCCAGCACCCCCTGGAGCCCTGCGCACATACCGTGGTATACCGGTCCTACGCCCCCTCAGTCCCTTCTTTCTGCCAACTCCGTTAGCGGGGACAGGGGGTGTGTTGGGGAATGGACATAAGCAACACATCTTGAAGAACATCAGTTACTGGTAAGTAACCTTGTTTTCTTCTTCCAGTGATTGCTCATGTCCATTCCACTATAGGTGACTAACAAGCAGTACCTTGGAGATGGGCTGGCATTAGCGGTGAGCTGCCTGCAGCACAGCTCTGCTGAAGCCTGCGTCTTCCCGTGCCCGTTGGACATAGGCATGGTGGGACTTCAAGTCCCACCCATGCCTATCAGCCTGGCAGCTGCTCTGCAGATGCCCTGCACTGGCCCACACAAACCGGAAAGGAAATAGAGGCTAGGGTGCCACCCTTGCATGCACCATCAAAAAGGGTTTCAATTGCCCTATTGCCGAGATGACCGTTACTGAGGGCCTAAGGAGCAATCTGAACCAAAGACAAAGGGCCAAACCTCTGGGCATGCCAATGGCGGGGGGAAGCAACTGTGGATGCCTGGAGCGGTGCCCCGATCCACTGGAGCGCTGCTCTAGCTCCCAGGTGCTCCGTCTGCTCCAGGAGCTCACTGAGTCCCCCAAGGGTCCCCTCAATGTCGATTGACCTTGGCCCTTGTTCTTTACCATCCCTGTGGTTCAGGGATGTGGGTGTATTCAAACCCCTTGGCTGGGGTGTAATGCTTTTCTCGGCTCATTTAGGTATCGGGCTACGGAGGAGGGGGTTTGCCACGAGGCCCTCACTATCTTGAGCACCCCTTTGTAGACTGGGAGGGCTGCGGCCGGAGCAGGCGCACGGACAATCCTCTGGCGAGCTGGGCTGACCAGCGCGTCATACCGGTAACAAGGACTTTGCGCACTGCATGGTCATCCAAGGGCGAATGGTGGCACCAAGTCAAACTCCAGCAACTGAGGCCATTACCTGCCTGGGGTTCTGGCCGTTGGTGGTGTGCGGCTACCTCCCCAAGGGGACACTGAGGCACCGTCAAAAGACCACGGTGGGACTCCCCCCAAAAAGATTCTCACTGTGCAGTACCGAGCCTGGGGGGGAGGAGGGGAAGGGAAGCGGTGCCCCGATCCACAGGTGCTCCGTCGCTCCGGAGGGCGTCCCCTCAATGTCGATGACCTTGACTACCAGGTTCGACGTGGGTGCTGCGGCCGGAGCAGGCGCACGGACAATCCTCTGGCGAGCTGGGCTGACCAGCGCATCATACCGGTAACAAGGACTTTGCGCACTGCATGTATCTCGGCACCAAGTCAAACTCCAGCAACTGGGTTCTGCGCTGCCTCGGTGCGGGGGGTCGAACTCCTCGGTGCCGAGTCTGTCTCTGGCGACCAGGTTCGGCACTGCCCGGGCAAACTTCTCGGTACCGAGTCAGTCTCTGATGACCGGGATCAGCGCCACATCATTGCAGGTGAACTCTTCGCTGCTGGAGAGCAGGAATGGCAAGTTCTATCTGGGGAACAGCACCCATCGGGCGACCGTGGTCGGTGCTGCCTCCTGGGTGGACCTCACCTGGTGCCGGGGGGGTCAAGACCGGTGTCGGGCAGGCGACTTCGCTCCCCACCTCGATGCAAGTCGGTCCGAAGACTGCGACCTGGGGTAACTTCTAGGAAAGCAGTTCTGCTCTGCCCTAGGAAACTGGTCTACAGGAGATCTTCCTCCCCCTACCGGGGATCTCCTGAGCCATTCAGGGGGTCTCAATATGGGCTTCCCCCGTAACACCAGCCCCTTCTCTCTCATGGAGGTATGGGCTGGGGCAGCGAATGCAAGACCAACAAGGCTCTTGCCGCCCAATGGCCTCCAATGTCAATGGTGCCAGTAGGTGTCAAGGGGCTCCCCCAGTCCCAAGAGTCAGGGGAGACTCCCTGGCTGGAGACGCTGGCTCAGGCAGCGGGTGTCCGTGATCCGACCTCGGCACGAATCGGTGCACAACCCCGTCTGCTTAGACGGTACGGGGGAGTGTCCGCGTTCAGAGCGCTGATTCCATCTCTTTGCGGTGCCGAGTTGGGTCAGTGCCTAAAGTTCAAAACACGGGGAATTAAGCACTTGCAATGCAAGCACAGGCAGTTCCAGCAACTGTCATGGGCGGAAAGAAGGAACTGAGGGGGCGTACGGCCAGCAGCGCTTCATATGCCGCAGCATGTGCGCGGGGCTCCAGGGGGTGCCAGAGCCAGCCCTACGGGATCTGCTAAGGGGAAAAAAGTTCCAGTAGCCATGCATGGAGGCATGTACACACCTATAGTGGATGGACATGAGCAAGCATTCGAAGAAGAAACATCTGCTCAGCGTGCAGTGGCAATGGAAAAAGCTAACAATGCTAGGAAGCATTAGGAAAAGGATAAATAATAAGACAAAAATATCATAATGCCACTATATAAATCCATGGTACACCACTTTGCTGTTCTATTTGTCCTGTCTTAAAAAAAGATATATCAGAATTGGAAAAGGTACACAAAAAATTTATTAGCGGTATGGTACAGCTTCCATATGAGGAGAGTCTGGGACTGTTTAGCTTAGAAAAGAAACAACTAACGGGGGTGCGTATATGAGAGAGGACTATATAATAATGAATGGTGTGGAGAAAGTGAATAAGGAAGTGTTCTTTACTCTTTCACATAACCAAGGGTCACCCAATGAAAGTCATAGGCAGCAGGTTTAAAAGAAACATAAGGAAGTACTTCATACAACGCACAGTGAACCTGTGGAACTCATTGCCAGGGGATGTGGTGAAGGCCAAAACTATACCTGGGTTAAAAAAAGAATTAGATAAATTCATGGAGGATAAGTTCATCAAAGGCTATTAGCCAAGACAGTCATGGATGCAATCCTATGCTGTGGGTGTCCCTAAACCTCTGACTGATAGAAGCAGGCACTGAATGATGGGGATAGATCACTTCATAATTGCCCTGTTCTGTTCATTCCCTCTGGCACTGGTCACTGTCTAAACACAGGACACTGGGCTGGATGAACAATTGATCTGACCCAGTATGGCCATTCTTATGTTCTTATTCTCTATCAACCAGACTCCTTGAGGAAAATACATTAAACTGAGCTAAAAAGTCTATGGATCTTTTAGGGATAACTTCCAGTAAAGGCCATTTTAATCTATTCAATTCAGTACATGACCAGAACAATCAGAGGAACATGAACCATTTACTCCTCAAAAGAAGAGAGAGTTTGGTTAAGCTCTATTCTATTTGGACAATTTCTTGTTAGTCCAACTTCTTTGCAAATGTTAACTAGTTACTTCTTCAGCAGTTGTATGCTGAATATATTCAGGTCACCTATACATTTTCAGTTTCCTTAGTAATAAATCAGAAATACAACAACTTTTACAAAAGGGAAAACTAAATAATTCCACTGATTAGCTGTTAAATTTTAAAACTCTTAGTGCCATCTCTGCTCCATAACTCTGCTGAAAATCAACACATAGTTACAGGGGTCTTTAGATCTTTACTTGTGGTCATTATCCAAAAAGGAATTAACGGATTGTCAGGCCAATGGCATAGAGAAACACTCTGTGACATAAACAATACAAAAATATTGAATGGGTTCAAAGCATTTTGCAAACATCAATCTCCACAGACCCCTCGTGACACAAACACAAATTTTATGACCCCCTTTTTGACAGAGAGGGAAGCTAAAGAAGGGAGAGTTAAATTACTTGCTCAAAGCCACAGAGTCAGTGTTGTGCCCCCATTCTGTGCAGGCTTTACCAGATCTGACATATGGGAAACATACTTAGAGCCTTGTGCTTACAAGGTAAGCAAGTCTTGCTAGCTAATGGATCGGTCCTGTTCATTGACAATCACATTACTCTCTTTTGCATTTCAAGGGAGATTTTAAACAAGGCAGCTAACTTTAGACTAATCATTCAGAATCCCTAATTCATACAGCCATGAAGGCGGGTTATCAGTACAGATGTACTGAAGCAGAAAAGGTTTGGGAATGCTGACCTATCTGTCAAATTTGATCAAGCACAGTACAATTCAATTTGGCAATCTATCTTGACAATCTTACCCTTATGCGCTCTAACACTAATATCATATTTTATATTGCACTGAGCTGCTTGGTCTAGAGTAAGATTGGAAAATATAATATTTGGATGAGCTATAGACATGTGTTGGGTCTATTCAGATTTGGGGAGACACTGTTTTCAAACTGAGAAGCCTAAAATTAGGGATATAAATCTCAGTTTAGGCACATGAAAAATATCAGGTCACTTATATGGGTGCCTAACTGTGTGCTTATCCTTAGGCAACCAAGTTGGAAAATCGTGGACATAATCTACTATTTTAATATTAAACTATGGCTAATATGTGGAATTATGATTATAAAAACTTTTTGTATAAAAAGCCAAAATTAAAAGGAAAATTCCGGGGCTGCATAACAAAGGCTGTATAGAGAAGTGTCTGAATATAATTAAAATTCGAAACTACCCAATGAGAATTAAATATGTGTAGAAATTCAGCCTCTTTTTCTGTGAAAAATGCAGATTTTAGGTCTTGAAAGTAGACATCTGCAAGGCAGAGAGCAGCAGCGTTGGATACATCTTTCCCATGGCACGCCTCTGGCCATACCCCACCACTACTCCACTCCATATCTCCACCCAAGCTTCACTTGGAAAAGAAACTTCTTTCTAGCAGATACTTAGATTTCAGCAACTACCCAGGTTGACTTCACCCTTGAATCCTAATAAGTCATCAGTCCTGGTACCCTTTTCCAAGCATCCAGTCCTTCCTTCTGAGCAACCTTCCCTATTTCATTTCCCTCTGATGATTTTGGAAAGCACCCAGGTTGGCCAGCAAAGCATTCTTGTCCTTCAGTCCATAGGCAGTTCGAAACAGAACCCTGGATATTTGGATCATGGAGCTGGGAGAAGAGAACCAAGCTTGGATTGTTGCCAGGTTCCTGGGTTTGGAACAGGATGGGCTATTAACTAGAATCCACATTCAAGGTTCAGAAGAGCTGTTTGCTCTCTGGGTCCGGGCAGGGTAGGTAATATAAAATTTTCAACAAGCCTGACAACCGTAAAGAAGAAGGATGGCCCAGTGGTCAGGGCACTGTCCGAGGACTTGGGAAACCGCATTTCAATTCCCTGTTCCACCACATGCTTCCCGTGTGACCTTGCACAAGTCACTTGGTCGTTCTGTGCCTCAGGTCCCCATCTGTAAAATGTCAATACCTCATAGGGGTACTGTGAGGATGAATACATTATAGTTTGGGGGACACTAAAGTACTGCAGCAATGGGGACCGTATAACTAACTAAAATATACTATCAATCTTTAAATTAAAAATAAAAATCCAAGAATATTCCCAGAAATAAACAAAACAAATTCTATTAAGGTAGATAAGAATGAGAGTACATTTCTTAAAAGAGTGTTTTCCAGATGGGGGGGATGCAGGAAGAATCTATGTGGGTCACAGACCTGATGCAGAGGGGAAGGAGTCAGACAGCAAGACCACCTGCAGCAACAACTCCTGTCCCATAGGGCTGGTCTAGCTCCCCATTCCCGGTGCTGCAACCTAGTGCATGGAGTCACTGTGCTACTTGGGTCTGGCCTGGCTGCTCCCCCCATGAGTGGTATTGTGACCTGATGCATTGGGGGGGGGGGGGGGCGGGGCGGGAGAGGCGGGGGGCAGCACCACTCACATTTGGCCTGGTCATGATGGACTGGCATCTGGACCAAACCTGACTGGTGCTGCCACCTTGTGCACCAGATTGCCATATTTCTAATAGGGAGCTGGGCCCACCCCATGATACAGAAGCCACTGCCCCGGGGTTGAGTGGGGGAGGGAGGGCTCACTCTCCAACCTCCCCCTCCCCCCCCAGGCCCTCAAGGCTTCCCCTCCACGCCAGGCTGGGATTAAGGTTCCAGTGCAGGGGCAGATAGTACTGCCGCAGATGGTTGGAGCCCCTCAGTGGGCCAAGGAGGAAGAAATGGCAGCAGCAGTAGACAAGGAGAATGACACTAGTCTATGATTTTACTCTGCTCCCCTCTGAATTTGGACCCCTGGCCAGGTTGCAGGGGAAAAAAATTACACAAAATGCAGTTGGTGGGTTGCCTTAGTAAAAAGTTTGGGAACCATGATCTTAAAAATCCTCACTATTTTATTATAATCTCCACCCAACTTCTCCAAGTGGCAGGAGACCCTCACTAGCTGCCACTCAAAATAAGCCTGTATCTGCTCTGTCATGTATGAGCACAAGGAGTATGGAGTTTCTCGGTATGCTACGACCAACATCCTGCTTCAGGTACAGGGGTAACCACAGGCTCTTATTGTAAATATTATCAGGGCTCACATGTGCAGAGTACAGGATCCAGGTTGATCTTTGGCCTGTACTCAGAGAATAAGTTTTCCATTTCATAAGGGGAAAGGAAATGGGGTGCAGAGGGGGGTCTACAGTCTATAGCAGGTTAGTGTCTCCAACTCATCCAGTGAAGGGTCAGATATGGGATGCTATGCTGTCTGGCCTGTAGCAGCAGGATTGGAAGGTGTGTTCTCCAGCATGCTGATGGCAGATGGATTTGCAGTTCACAGGTCAGCATGTTGTGTTTTCCGAGGAACAGTGGGCATACGTCCATGTTGGAAAAACATGGAGTAAAGCGATGCAGGGGTTAAGACTAGAACTTTACTGAGGATTTCCTGTCTTTTGAGCTTTTATACAAGTGATTTTGTAAAAATTATTATTATTAATAATAAAATAATAACAATAATAATAATGGATCCAATGTGTCCAATTAACATTGCTCAATTTTAACAAAATTCATTGTCAGGGAATTATGATATCTTAAAATAAACCAATTTTCCAGCTGATTCTGAATTAGATAAGAAAATATTCATAGACACTAGAATAAAAATTTGAGCCGTATAAAGCTCTTATATGAATCAGATCCCTCCAAGAGGTTTCTGTCTTGTTCATGACCTGCACGTACATTGTGGAAAAGAACTCTGTGCACCCACAGGCATGCCCAAACCCTTTAATTTGTTTCCGGAGCTTGGACACCAACACCACCATGAACTAGCTGGGAGTGGAATGTGTTGATTGCTGTACAAGTGAATATGCCAAGCTTCCATACACAAGTTGCTTTGCTTCTCTGTAGTCCTATATCCAGTGCTATGACAACCAAGTGAAGAAAAAATACTGTTTGGCAGCCTGGGACAATCAAAACCCAGTCTGAATAAGTAAAAACTCTTTGCTTACTGACCGAGAGTACATTCCTCAGTGCATGGGCACATTCAAAACTCAGAACTGGCCCCGTATCTCGGTTACTGTGCAAATACTAATCCATTACAGAAGAAATACATAATATACCCAACTAGCTCATGTAATGCTTTACTAAACTGCTCTCTGCAGTCAGCTATGACTAACTCTACACTAGGTTTTCCTTCTAAACAGCATCTATCATTAAATACATATGGTCATCTACTGAATAAGGGCACAACTCCCATCTGCAAAAGCTCCTAGAATATCAGTGCAATGACACACAGGTGGCAGTCTCTACTCCTCAACTTTCCTTGTCCAGGTTCACAGGAACTCCATTTCCTCCACAAAAGGTTAATACAGCCTGACTCTTTCAGGAAGGAGATTATAGGAGTTAGTATTTACGTTGGATACTCTCTCTATGTACCAATGGAAACTTCACATAACAAAACATAGCATCACTCAGATGACCTACAAGAGGTATCTATTTGCCTACAGCTCACATGGCCTATAACTCACAGCAGGGAGACTTCAGAGAATTTGAGACATGTTAGGAAGCATCTACAACTAATTCTAGAGTTTGGAATGCTGCAGCTGACCGGACTCAAAGGATGACAAAGTTTAAATGTACGCCCATGCTAGAATCACATACAACTTCTCCTTCCTTCTCTCCCATCCCACACAAAAAAACCCACAAAAACAAAACACCTGCAACAGAAAACCCATTTTAAATCCAAAAGACTTTATTTAAATGGAAAAAAATGTATGTTTCTGACTGAGTTTTTAAAACAATTCAAGATGTGATATAATGATATCATCAACCTGTGCTGAGCTTTGAAAGTGTTCCCTTGGAAAGAAGACATAAGGTAAAAAAAATGTAAGTGCCTAGGTGATTTGTGAACCTATGATCCATTTTCAAAAGCAACTCAGCAGCCCAAGTCTCTCAAACTCAGTGGCATATAAGCACATTTGAAAATGTTACCCATGATTATTACATCACACTAAGTTTGCTACTGTTGAAAAAACACATTTATTCTAAATCCCCTAATTTCTGAAAACAAGACCCTTTGGTCTGGAATAAATGTCATTTTGGGGTAGAGGGTTGTAACACTCTGTTTGCATAGTTTTTTGAGTTGGTAATAGGTAGAAAAACAATAAACAAAATTCTAATAATCTCCTACTGGCTAAAACATTTTTCAAGTGATTTTATGTTTGGTGAAAAAGAGAAAAAAGAAAAATAATGCCTACTTCTAAACAGTCAAGTTTGTCTGGACCTTGTCCTCATTGGCATGAAGAGTTGTTTGGGGATATGTTGGGCCCTGCACAGCATATATGTTTCAAATCAGACTAGATGATCAGACCAGATGATCACTGTGGTCCCTTCTGGACTCGGAATCTGTGGAAGTATTTTCCATATGTTCTGTACCTTTATAGATCAGGTTGCCTACTTGCTAAAGTTATCTATGACCTGCTACAGCTTGTGTGCCCAGAAGGAGGAGGACATTTGTGGTTGGATCAGATCCTTTAAAATAAAAATCCTGGACATGTACCTTATTACTCAGAGTTATGGGGTACTTTGGCACTAATATTTTGAGGCTCCATTATGAGCCTCCTGAGGCTGATCTTTACTTGGAAGTGGTGAAGAAACACGTAACTGAAGTGCCATATGCTGGATTCATCCTCCTGGGTAGTAGAAGAGAATGAGGTGCAGAGTATTACTACATATTTAAAAAGCTGTAACAAGTGATCTCCCATTGTGCAGAGGATGAGTCATAGCCGTGCCCAGATATCTATCCTGAGAGCGTGCTCAGATGATGATGGTGCCTGTGCAAACCCAAAGGCCAGTGGAGTCCTAACCACAGAGGCCTTGCCCCCTTCTTGTATACGGAATGCTGGGAGACAGACAGGCTTGCTTTTGTGTGGGTGTATCAGAGGACTGCCAAGTGCTCCTTGTACCATCTACATCTCTGTGCAGGCAGATACATAATTTAGCACTGGGAACTGGAGTTCTTGTATACAGCAAAGAAGTTATATAATTTCACTCCTTAGCTCTCTGAAACAAAACTAACAGCACATCACTTAAAAAAATACTGGATGGTTCAGTCTTGGCAAGATCTCTGAATTAGTGTTGCAAACACAAATTTAAGTTTTGACATTCAACATTTAACACACAAACTGTGTGCTGTTTCCCAAGAACTCAGTGACCAAGCCCATGCTGTAAGGCAAATTTGGGAATTAGTGGTTATTATAATATTCATGAGATTTCAACAGAACAAGCTCCTGCTAGCAGACACTCCTATCACACATGCTAGCATGTATTTAATTCTTCTTATAACTTCATAGAGAGGTAAATTTGTCTTACGGCAATACTATGAGGTGGGGTTTTTTAACTCATTTATCTAAAATAATCTTGCAGATGCAAAGATTTCCAGTGCCCAAACTGTTATTGTTTGTCTTTGAAATGTGTGTTTAGTTGTTTTTTTAGGGGGGTGTGGAGGTGAGAGAGAGAAAGAGAGGGAGGGACAGAAAAAGACAGAGACTCAGAAAGACAAAGTTGGTAACAAAAACAAGGGCCTGAGTGTCCTCAACTCTCACTGGTTGTCAAAGGGAGTTGCAGCTACTCAACGTTTTTCAAGATCAGGTTCCAACCAAATCAGTTTGGTCTCAAATAAAGCAGTATCATACCTGCAATGATATCATCCATCTGCTCTAGGGCTGCTTCAAGCATATGACTAGCATCAGAAGCCATGATTTCTGACTTGCCCAAGCCTTTATTCCTCCTACTGGAAAAAAATAAAAAGAGGGAGATGAAGCCATGCATATTACATTAAATCACAGACATTTTAGAGAACATACTTCGGTACTACTCTGCTGTAAACTGAACCACGTGAGCTAAATTTACCCACTGGCACAATAAGACACAATGCCATAAAAATGCCGATGGAGTCACTTCTGCTTCTAGCAATGATTTTAGCCCAGCATTTCCAGATGTTCATTTAATATTTTTGCCGTAGTTTTTCTTCTATGCACTTTCACCAAAATCAGCAATATCTCAGTTCCCAAATGGGTCAAAGATCATGCAACTCCTCTGCCAAATTCCTGTCCAAGTAACAGTTCCTATAATCAACAGATAACATTTCAAAAGAAAACAGAACACGCACCGCCATTTGGCAGCCTGTGCTAGGCAAGGGTGCTGGAGACAAGGGGTGGGAGAGTAAGGGGAGGGTGATTGTCCCCCCCATTTTTTAAACAGGGGGTCACGCCCCCCATTTTTAAGAACCGCAATTCAGAAGGGCACAGTGAGGGGTGTCCCAGGCTCCCCCCCGGCTCCTGACTGAAGCTGGATATGTGGTGACCAAGTGGAGCAAGGATGTGTGTGCTTGTGCAGTTGCAACCCCTTTTGGAGTACACTTTCCACTAACAGGTGCCCCTGGTATTCAAGCTGTGTTATAGGCCTGGTCTACACTGGCAACTTAGGTCGACTTAAAGTCACTTAAGTCGACTTACTTACACCCGCGTCTACACTGGCACCACTGTTCATTCGAATTAAGGTGTCTCTAAAATCAACTTAATAAGACCACCTCTGCAAGTGGCATAGCACCTAATTCGAATTTGTTAAATCGATTGTCAGTGTAGACACAATGGAACTTAAATCGAATTAATTGACCTCTGGAATGTATCCCACAATGCCCCATTTTGACCGTTCTGGACAGTTACGCTGTGCTGCTCAGTGGTCACGCGAGCAGGAAATGTCCCCTCCCCTCAAGCCCCAGGAAGATTTGAATTTTCATTTCCTGTGCTGTGGAGAGAGCTTTGTCACTGTTCCCCACGTGGCTTCTGCAAAGCCCAAACGCGCTCCAGCATGGAGTTGACCAGAGGTCTTAGATCTCATTGGTCTGTGGGACGAAGAGTCCATTCTGGCTCAGCTCAGAGCCAACAAAAGGAATCTGGACATTTCTGGGAAAATATCCCAGGACATGCTGGAGAATGGACACAAGAGGGACGCGCAGCAGTGCCACATGAAGATCAAGGAGCTGCACCAGTTGTATCAGAAAGCCAGGGAAGCTAACAGCTGTTCTGGCTCCTCGCCCAAAAAATGCCGGTTCTATGATGAGGTGCATGCAATTCTCGGTGGCAATCCCACCACGGTGCAGCCCCGCAGCATCGATACCTCTGCTAGGACACAGTCCATGGACAATGATGAGGACTCTGTGGATGAGGAGGAGGAAGCTGAGGAGAGCAGGGTGCAGGAGAGCGGGGTGTCCGTTCTCCCAGAAAGTCAGGACTTATTCCTGACCTCCGAGCAGTCCAGCAGCACACAGGAGAGCACAAATGATCCTGGGGAAGGCACATCTGGTGATTTTTTTTCTTCTTAGCATTTCAGTCCCTTTACATTGGGTGGGGGGGAGGCACGAAGGGGATCTCAGGCGTTTTGGTGACTACTGGGGGGTTACCCAGGGATCAGTTTTTTATGTGATAAGAAATGCTACGTTTATCATCAGTTGATATCTCACAGAAACTTTCATGTATGTAATCTGTTATCCTTCGCAAAACTTTTCAGGGTAGGGCTACCTTGTTCCTCCCTCCATGGTAGGATACTTCGCTGCAATCAAGGTAGCCTGCATCATGGTGGAACACTGCTGGTACCCCGCTGCATCCAGTAGATCTGTGTTTTAAACAGCCTCCCCCCCCCCCCCCCACGCTATCCGCAGTTCCTCTCTGTGAGGGTTTAAAATACAAGCAGAGCTCCCCACCCCCCACCACTACGCTGTCCGCAGTTCTTCTCTGAAATGGCACAGCGGAGCAGATCGTTCTGGGACGTCAGGAATGGAATGAGCCTCTGTGTTTGCCCTGCACACTATATGGAGATTATTGTCTACATTATATCAGGGGATCACTATCTAAATTGTTACATTTGTATCGTTTTCTTCACTATGCTAACTGTGGCTACCTTGTTATTTTTCTTTCATTCTGTAGACACCTCAGCACTGGACCGACCCTTAAGAAATGCTGCGGAAAGACTGTCTCAGATTAGAAAGAGGAAAAAAAAAAAAGCAGAGATGACATGTTTGGCCAGCTCATGAATGCCTCAGCTGCCGCAGAGACAGAGCAAACAGCGTGGAGGCTGACCTTGTCCCAGAATATGGACAGGGAGAGTCGCTGAGAAATGATGGAGCACGATCGCAGTACCACGCAAGAAATGCTGCGAATCATGCGGGACCAAGCAGACATGCTCCGGCAGCTTGTGGAGCTTCAGGAGGAGCGGAGGCAGGACAGAGTCCTGCTGCAGCCCCTCCATAATGCTCCTCAACCGAGGGCTTTGCCACACTCCCCCTCTCCCACCCCAAAGAGGTCTCGGAGGAGAATGGCCAGGCTGCAGTACATGCTCACATCCATCCCGGTGGAGGCAAGCAGAAAGCAACGGTGGACACGCTAATAGCTGGCCAACAAGCTACCAACCTACCCCTTGAGACAGTGAATGAACACTCCCTTCCCCCATTACTAGAATGTTAAGAAATAAAGTTTTGCATCATTTCAACACGTTTCTTTATTAAATCATATCTTGTTCAGGTGGGATTGGGCGGGCACAGATATCGAGGGGGGGGGGGGGTGTTCACCAAAGGCACACAACATACAGGAATAGAAATCAGTCCTGCATCTCATTGCACAACCTGGTTTTCAAAGCTTCCCTAATGCAAAGCGCTCCACGGTTAGCTCTCAGCATAGTGCTGGCATCTGGCTGCTCATAACTGGCAGCCAATCTTTCTGCCTCCACAGCCCAACCCTGGGGGAACCTCTCACCCTTCGCTTCACACACATTATGAAGAACACAGCAAGCAGATATCATAGAGGGGAGGTACTTCTCAGTCATGTCCAGCCTAGTGAGGAGACTCCTCCATCTACCTTTTAAACGCCCAAAGGCACATTCTACAACCATTCTGCAACTGCTTAACCTCTTATTAAAACACTCCTTGTCACTGTCAAGGTGACCGGTGTAGGGCTTCATTAGCCAAGGGAGCAAGGGGTAAGCAAGATTCCCCAGGATCACTATTGGCATTTCCATACCCCCGATGTGAATTTTTTGGTCAGGGAAGAAAGTGCCCGCCTGCATCTTAAAGAACTGCCCCGAGTTATGAAATACACGAGCATCATGCACCTTCCCAGACCACCCCACACAGATGTCGGTGAAACGACCCCTGTGATCCACAAGCCCCTGCAGGACCATGGAAAAATACCCCTTGAGGTTTATGTACTCGGCCGCTAGGTGAGCAGGTGCTAAGATAGGGATGGGCATCCCATCAATGGCCCCCCCGCAGTTTGGGAACCCCATCGTGCCAAACCCCTCCACTATGTCCTGCACATTTCCCAAAGTCACTATCCTTCGTAGCAGAAGTCTATTGATGGCACTGCACACTTGAATCATGGCAGTGTCTACTGTAGATTTACCAACTCCGAATTGATTCCCAATCGAGCAGTAACAGTCGGGGGTTGCCAGCTTCCACAGAGCAATGGCGACTCTCTTCTCCACCATCAGAGCTTGTCTCAAGCGAGTATTAACGCGCTTCAGGGACGGGGCCAGCTCCGAGCACAGTTCAAGGAAAGTTGCCTTTCGCATATGAAAGTTTTGCAGCCACTGATCATCATCCCACAGCTGCATAACGATGCGGTCCCACCACTCTGTGCTTGTTTCCCTGCACCAGAACTGGCGCTCCACAGATGGCAGATGACTCATTACAGCCTCCAGCAATCAGGAATTGCTCTGCTCAATGTCTTGTAGCAAGGTAGCCCCAGTGGCATCGGTGTTGTCTCTGCTTCGGCTTCTTGCTCTATTTCTAAAATAATCGATAAGCCACGATGTATTTGTCATGCTCACAATTATAGTGCAGAGCTGAGCTCGCTCCATGTCTCTGCAGCTATGGTGATCGCGGGGAGTAAAAAAGGGCGCGAAAATACTTTTCCTTTTTGTTGGAGGGGTGGGGGAGAAAGGAGGGGAAGCAGCATTGCATCTTGGGATGATGACACTCGTCCCAACAGCCACCAAGGCTAGTTGCACTGTGGGATAGCTACCCACATTGCACTGCTTTGCAATTCGAATTAAGGCTGGTCAGTGTAAACACAAGAGACCAGCGCAAACAGCTTAGTGTGTACACGGTGCTGCGATTTCTAAAAATCGGCTGCTGAAAGTCGACTTAAAGAAAGTCGACTTCCCACAGCAGTGTAGACATAGCCATAGATAATTGAGTCTATTTTGTTTATCCAATAATAGCTATGAGAACACAACATTAGCTTTTTCTCAATGAATGAACCAGACTGCTCTCATGCCAAGTGTTGCTCCTGAGACTTGAAATTTCTGAATAGCAGTCTTAGATTAATTTAATTCAGAGCCATGCAGGAGTCTTTGCTAAAGATG
This sequence comes from Emydura macquarii macquarii, assembly GCF_026122565.2. Classification (NCBI taxonomy): domain Eukaryota; kingdom Metazoa; phylum Chordata; order Testudines; family Chelidae; genus Emydura; species Emydura macquarii. Next base: position 1,096,728 of record NW_027133377.1, read on the forward strand.
TTTGCACTGGGACATTTTTATGGTCATAAAATCTTACAAACATATGTGGTTAAACAAGTTCTTTCACAGAAGGGTGTAGAAGGAAAGTTACTCCTTTTTGTGGAATAACATGTTCACCTAAAATGAACTTTAAATTATGCTATTTTTAAGTGACAAACTTTAACAAAGAACTTCTGGCCATAATTCACTTAAAAGGGGATGTTTAAGAAGAAAATGAGATGTGTCCCTTACCTATATGAATACGAGCACCAGTTCTAAAGGCTGGAGAATAAGGAAGTCGCCATGGCTGCCAACTTCCTAGAACTGTACTGCATTTTTTTCTTGATTAATACATTGGTGGAGTGTGGAAAAAACCATAGATAATACCAGATTTGATAGTGCAGTACTTAGTTTAATGATTGGATATTTTTAAAACAATCTTTTTTTTAAGTGGGGGAATGCCACAACCAACCTTTCTTATCTTTCTATTTACTTAACCAACCATACTTTAGATCCCAAAGAATAAAGAAAGCTATTGTTCCTTGATCAGAAATAACCCAAATTTGCTGACTTCCAAGGCATGCCACAAAAGTCATCTGTTTGACAGAGTCTCTGTAGAAGGCTGAGGGTTTGCTTCCTATGTAATGAAGGGGGTAGGTGGTTGGCCAAGTCCCTGTGGAACTGGTGATTTTAATTCTGATGAGATTTGATTCAATAGTATTTATTGTAGGTTTAGTTATATTAGGGTACCTAGAGTCCTGGATAGGTAATTTTATTATTTTAATAAATCATTAATAAATTAAAAAGTTAATAAATAAATATCTCCAATGACAAGCTATGTATATGAAGATATTTTTATATGGTATTCACCCAGTGGTAGTTCTATTGTCCACTTTCAATGACATGAACGGTAATTATACACCCACATTTATTCTCTCAATTGCAAACTTCCTGGAGATAAACACTAGGATGCAGAATCAACCAGGCATAAAATAGAATTGTGCATTAAAATGTAATTATCCTTTTTTTGTTTACCAGGGGAACAGTCATGCAATACTGAAAGAGTACCTAAAGCTAAGAGTCCAAACCTTAGTGCCATAAGAAACATTGTAGCTCAGTAATGAACCTGATACAGTGGAAAACAGAATCATAGAAATATAGGTCTGAAAGGGACCTCAGTTCAAGAGATCATCTCCCTTGCTTCAGATTAGGCTAATTACTTCTTGTCCTGCCAAGAGCCATCCTCTTTATAATAGCACTCAACATATTTGAATACTGTTACCAGGTCCCTATGTTTGTTATCAAGTAAAGATAACTTACTCCAGTTACAAATCAATAATCCTGTGATGCACGCTTTTCTCCATAGTGCTTGATGAAATATTCACAAAGTTAATGATAAACGACTTTTCTGTTTAATCTTTGCACTACTAATCATTCTCCCATCCATCCAGTGGGGATAACACTACATTTTTACTTTGGGTCTTTTTCTACGAAGTTGTTCTGTTAACATAAAGGTTATTTTATAATCTTAGGAAGATTAATAGACCAATTCCAACAACAGACTAACTCCTACACTCTTAATAAATGCAGAGTAGGGATGGGAATAACGATTTTTGGCAGGTGTTTTTTTTGTTTTTGTTTTTTTTTTTAAAGGCACAATCCCAGTTCACACCCCTCCCAACAGATGATTATTTATGCAGAAAAAGACCATTTAAAACTAAGCAGAACCGTATTTTTCATATAAGGATATTGTCGACCTTCTGTACAGCTGATTATAAGCAGTCTGTGCAGAAAGGGCTGTTTTGTATGGCTGATAAGCTATAGCAGGCATATGTATTTATTCTCTATAGCATATGTGGTAACTTTAGACTGCCACAAGAAACACTGAAACCAATTTCTGCTAGATATGATGATTATGATGATGAAGGCAACTAAGCTTTTCAAAATATGACCATGTGGTGCACAATGCACTAAGCTTGAACAAGTCCAGAAGGCACGTGTCCCTCACCCTGTATACATAAAGGACAAGAACTTTCCCAACCCTCCCTTGATTTCCAGAGCCAGTCCCTCAGAAAAAAGCCAAATTTCAGCACTCCACTTCAAAATAAGCACTGAAGTCTAAATATTCATCTACAATCTCCAATAGAAGTGGTTAGCTTTTGACTGCACAGCCCCAAGGTTGGCCCTAACAGTTTCCGCTGAAGTATGTTGAGTAAGCATTGCTAGATCAGGTTACTTCCTGTTGGATCTGATGCTATGTACCAAAAACTATTCAATAACAGTGGGCCAAATCCTGCTCCATTTCACCAATGTGATACCACTGCAATCACTCTGCATTGCCATTTGTGCTTCACATCTGAAATATCTAATGGGAGAAAGCTCATCCAGTGTTGTGATCCCTTAATAGGGATAATATACAGGTTTTTAATGATCTTAGCTGTTGGGAGAATAAAGCTTTAGTGCCTTAAAAATTATAAAAGGCCCTTTGACTATTAATACTTATTTACTTGCTTTCAATTTCCCTCTGAGTTCTTTGTTGTTTTCAAACAAAGGGTCTGACTTCCTACTTATGGAAGAGACCATGATCTGCTTTGTGTTAGATTTATTATTCAGTTTGTGGTTTGCTACAAAAATAATTTGATAATTAAGCTGGTAAAAATATCAAGGGTGTAAAACTGAACTGACTGGTCAGATTTCCTTCTGGCAACAAACCTAAGAGGAGACAGGAAGTTGAATCTTTGGAGAGTTCTTTCTTCCTCACTTATTTATATTAGAAAGATAATTGAGTTTCTAGGTCAAGAAATCAACATTACTCAGAAGCTTTTCTTGAAAAATGATTTTGCTGAAAAATCCATAGATTTTTTTCATTTTGTTTTCTCACCAATCCTACTAAGAATAAACTTGACAAGTGAATGTGGGGGCAGGGGGTGATAGAGAAAAAACAAAAAAAGCACACACACCACCAAAAGCATCCCAAGTTTCAGAAAAATCATGGAATTTGGAGATGAGCACCACCTATAATTAAGTCCATCTTGTCCATTCACTGCCAGTGAAGGACAATTCCCTCTTTTAAGTCACTTATATAGTGAAGCTTCCATCACTTTCTTGGGAGACTGTTCACCAGTGTGTCCCATTTACCCTAGTTTAACTGCCAGATCCTCTGGGTGTCACTTATCTATCCCTCTTCCATGATAGCAGAGAATACTGTGACTTAATGAAGCAAGCACAGAGGGAATACCAGCTTTCTATTGCTCATCAGCACTTCGACTGACTGATTCACATTTAAAACGTGATGATGTTGGGCTCAGAGACCCTTATATGTCAGTGCATCTCTATTCAGCAAAGCACATAATCTCATAACTGGGATTTAGCATGTATTTAAATATTTTGCTGAATAAGAACCTGAAAAGAGGTCCCCCAAATTCTCCTAGGCCGAGTGTTAGGAACCAACCAACGACCAAGAGTGAAATGAATTAGAAAGATACATGGGTTACGATTCCCCAAGGAGGGAGAATGACTCTTATGTTCATCTGCCTATTTGACCTACCCTATGTTATTTTGGCAGCATTTTCTTTTATTTCCATTTCTTCTCTCTCTCTCTCTCTCTCTCTGTATTTTTTTAAAAAACAAAGTAGAGGTTGGTGCAATTAAAACTGGTCAAAAGTTTTCTAATGAAATATCTTTCATCTGAAAATGCTATTTCATTAAAATTAAAACTTTCTACTGGAACGTAATCATTTTGATGAAGTTTAATTTGGAAAAAAATTGAAACAAAGGATTTTGACAAAGTCAACCTTATCTGAATGGCACACTTCAATTTTTCATTTTGAAACAATTTTTTGTTTCAAAGGTTACTTTTATATTACAATATAAAATAGAAAAGTCAAAACTGGATCAAGAAGTTTCAAATTTATCAAAACTAAACATTTTGACCAACCTAAACCAATTTTTTTTTCAGAAATTTCGTTTCATGGGAAATTTTCAAATTTGTGTGTGTATTCGTTCCAACGCACAACAAAAACAAATTTCAAAATAACAGCATTTCCCAAAGAATATGAATTCTGGATCTTTCACAGCTCTACAATTAATATAAATGTTAATTATCTGAAACATAAAAAGGTAAAACACAAATAAGGTTAAGTTAGATATATACATTTTATTTGTATTACATGCAAGATAAACAAGAATCGAACATGGCAATCAGAGAACCCAAAGTTATATGAGGTAATGGAAGATAAAGAACATATATATATGGCACTCAAAACACATGAATACTTGGTTTTCTCTCTCTCTTTTTTAGCAAAATAATATTTAGATATTTTTAAAATGACTTTGTTGACCATAATTCAGCTTCCCCTCAGATCCACTTAATCTTCATTATTGACGGAGCTAAACAAAACTTGGGTATTTCCAAATGGCTTTATCACTTATATAAATATTCTGGAACTTATTATATGCCCCATAGTTTACAGAAACTTACTTCAATGCTACTGATCCAGTTTCTTGATTTTGTAGCTTAAGGTAGATTCCAGTTTCCTGTTGCCACATCTTTAATGTGGTGTTTGCTGGTATAATTAGTAGATTCAGGAAAAGTTTTTTACCCGCCACAGATATTGGCCCTGATCCTCAGCTACAACCGAGTTGCTCTGCATCATTCTGCCAGTGCAAAGTGACCCTCATGCTGGTGTATTGGGTCACAGAAGAATTTCCCCAGTGCAGGAGGATCCTCCTGTGGCACAGAGATGCTATAACGGCTTCTATGCTACCTGGCCCCTTTGGCTGAAGTATTGGGTATGTCTATGTTCCCTAGTAAACCCTGGCTGTACTATGGCCCCTCGGGGCCTCTGACAGCTTGTGTAAATTAGAGCAGTCCAGATCCTGGACTGGTGCACAGCTGGCCCATGATTGGGGGGAGAGGAGTAATGTTAAAAAAAATATTGCCTAAAGCCTTGAGCTGCACTACGTGCCCCTCATTTGCAGCGTTAAGAATGCAGCCATGGCTTCCTATATGCTTAAACCTGCCAGACGAATTCACATTTATTATTAGCATGAGATGGCAGAAAATGAGCTGTTCCTAAATGTAAAATATAGGATGGGTACATGCACCTATTTATGACTAGAAGTGGGGAAAACAGTCGTTATGAAAATGACAGAAATGTCAGCATTTCATTGTGAATGTGAAACTGGTCCAGCTTATTCAAGTTTTGACGTTAACACAAGACCCTTGGACCAAGCAAAATATTATCTGACTGTAAAAAAAAATACAAGAAACCTAAATTTCTGAGTTGCAAAAAATGAGTTAATTTTGGGTGGAAAACTCCATGAAAAGCTTGCCATTATTTCACATGGTCTTGCAACACCTTGTACTTTTCCCTCACCAACACTTCATTGTACACACCTGCCACAATATGTTTATTATTCAACTGAAAGTCAAGTAATAAAAACAAAAAACCACAAAAGCTATATAATAAATAATATATTAAAAAAGTAGAGCACAGTGTAATTTGTTCCAGAGTGACAATGTAATACTACTTGCTTGACATCTTTTTCTAGTCAGACCTGTTGCTTTAGCTTCAGGCAAGTTTCATTTTCCCAGACACTCCTCTCTTGCTGTTTGTCTAGTCTAAGCAAGCTTACTAGAGCCGGTACATTGTCAGTTACAGTCTTTGGACCTAATTCTGTACAAGCATATGCTAGTGTGGACTCTTGTCAATGGGACCCTTGCACAGATCCCACAGCAGGGTCAGGGCCTTGAAAAGTGACACATATTCAATGGTATCTCTTTGCAATTTTTAATTGTTTAACAGTTTCTCTACTCAGATGACACCAACAGATGCGCAATGCATAAGACTCCTTACAATACAGTACCTGCAAAACTTCAAGAACAAAACAAAATGAAATGACTTATCTCTATATGTAAGAAGATAAAATATTTTTGGAGGAATAGTTTTCTTCCAATATCCAACAAGTTTGAAAAAAGATATTCTTAATCTCTAATACTAAATTAAAGTAAATCTAAATAAATGTATATAAATCAGTTAGTCAGGGAAATATAAAAGCAACTCACCCACCTTTACAGGTCCCTAAGGTGAGAAGGATTTCCTTTTGCTCTGATCTGTGAAATCGTTCATTGCTAATAATTGTAGCCTCACTCCTAACCAAATGACAATCCCCAAATATAACCACCACCCCTAAGACACATGCCTACAATAATTTGGAGCCCAACCCACATATAAAAAAGCTGTGATCTTATTTATTGTAATTACTCAAGTTCAACCACATACAAGTAATAGGATCTGCCAGGAAGTTAGCACACTGGTCTTAATGTGTCCTGCTTCCTTTGCTCAGTCAGTTCTACTATTCAAATCCTAACATATGATTTACATTTCAAACTAGTTTTGAATATGAGGAAGAGGGTTTTTACCTGGAACAGTATCTCCAATTTCATGTAGGTGAAAATAACCTCCAACAAAACTATTGTGCCTAAGGGACTACTCCCCTTGCAAACTGCTTATTTCTTTCCCCGATTCCCCTACAGAAATCCACGGACGCTGAAAGTCCTCAGATTTCCCTGTTCTCAACAAAATATAATCCTTAATGCTTTTTTTTTTTTTTTTTTAAATACTTTTTTTTTCACGACTGTGAAGAACCTGAATCAAATGTTTAACAGCTGTGTGGCTGCCTCGACCCTACAGCCAGCCAGAGATGGGAACTGCCTCAACTCTCTTTTTCATGAGCCAGGTGTTAACTCTCTACCCTACTCAAGATAATCAAGTTGCTAATGCTGTTAATAGTTAACAGAGATGTGGTTTAATTTAGGAAATCTTGAGTTCTAGCCCTAGCTCTTACACTGACTTTCTGGCTGGCCTTGGGCAAGACACTGAACCCTCCTTCCCCATTTACAAAATGTGTATTGCAATAATAATACTTACATCTTACAGGAAGGTTACAAATGCATATTTTAAGTGCTTTAACGATTCAAAATGCTAGTATTGTACTGCTATTATCATCTTATTACTTAATGATAAAAGCAAACATCAAATGGCTTGGTTAAACCCTGAAAAGTTTATATGCTTAGCTCAATTGCATACAGACTTCTGCACCCTTAAGGGTTCTTCAGCTTTCCCTCTCTTCCTTTACTGTTCTCCCTTTTCCTTCATATGCTTCCTCCCTACACATACACTTCACCTATATCAACTCACCCTGCAGCCTCTTTGGCTGCGATTGCTGCTTTCCCCCTCTAAAGTGGTCCAGCAGCTCTGGTGCTATGCCCTTGGACAAACCTTTCATGTTCATTTGGATCTTGGCCTTTTAAAACTTGACATACTTCCCTATTTAAGTTACATAGGCTCTTGTCACAAATAACTATCCACAGCTGTTGGGAATAGATGCATTTCTGATGATGGTTGGAGCAGCTGCCAACGTAAGTTATATTACTTATGGGGCACCCTCCAACCTCCAGAACACTGTGTTGCCATACAATAGAACAAAATAAATACAGTTTAACAACACTAAAATACCATCCTCTTCAAATACAACACATTAAAAGCAAATGAACACATCTAATTAAAAAAACAAACGTTATATGGGGATTGAAGGGAAAACGTAGCAAATACAGGGGCAATGTTAGTTACCTGTACACCACTTTTTAAAAACGTGAGGTGGGGATGAAATGAAAAGTTATTTCTGAAAATCCATGTTGTAGGACCACCACAGGCAAAAGCATAATCACTTTCTGGTGCAATGATGCAGCAAGAGATCTCAAATGAAGTCAGGCCCAACACTGTTAATGGCTTTAAAAACTGGTAGTTATCTCTTTAAAGTCAATCTACAACATTTGAGTGCCTGTGTCAAGAACACATAGGGTCAGGTCCTCAACGTGAAAGTAATTCTATTGTGTTGCAAAGGGACTATAAAACTAGCCTACTTAGGCTGTTTCCTCTAGGATGAAAGATCCTGGAGTGGTGCAAAGGGGACTCTTATTGCTAGCACAAATTAGAGTTGCCCTGAGGTACAAACAATAAGAGCATTTTCAACTAACTGTTTAACAACATACAGAATGGGGCTATGCACAGTGAATTACATGAACTTGCAATGATTACATATTCAGAACAGACTTTTGACTTTATGATTTTACAAATAAACACACACAGCTTGTTAATTTGAATCAGAGATTGCACATTACAATAAGCAATCTCTTAAAAATACTTTAAATATACAATTATATCAATGCAACACTCTGGTTGATACTTTAAAAGCACAAAATTTAGCCAGAATTCCCATGCAGTAACTCCGCCACAGGACACATGGATATTAAGACTCAGTTACTATTGAGTCTGAATTAACTGAATTTCCTGACATGTTTGTGTTAAGTCTCATCCTTAAATATAAAATCCTACATGGATGTAGCGGCATGTGTCAAAATGAAGTTTCTTCAGCTCCTATCTCAAAGCTGCTTTATCAACTATGGAGAACTCTTTGGTTCTTCAGCCTATTTTTAAATTCCACAGGGCTTTGTTTTCATGAAAACTTAAATATTCTACTTTACTGCTTAACAGCAACATAAATTAGCTTTGTTCAGCGCCTGTAGCATTCAAGAATTGGCTAAATAAGTACCCATTCGATAGGTTGTCAAAAATTACATAAGAGCGACAAGACTGTCCACCATTAATGAAAGAAATCTTGTAACTTCTGACTGATCTTGCAAATCCTCCCACCAATTATGCATTTAATTATGTATTACTGTATTGTTTGGAGCAGCAATGCTCTCAGAACTTTATAGCTTAGTCCTCACCTGACTAGCACTGTCAAGAAACATTTTCATTTCAAAAAGGTTTTTAATTAGAAAACTACCACCTACTGTTTTTGGCATTTCAAGCAATACAAACAATGACATAAGATGCTGCTTTGGATTAAAGATTCAATTGGACAAAACATGAGAAATCCAATTATGATTTCAGCAGAGAAGAGCCTTTCTAAGTGAACTGTTCACAACCACAGGGATATAGTTCAGATGGGATGATCTCTTATAACTCTTTTCCAGCTCTAACTTCTAGGGTTCTATGAATAAGTTAACGTAGTTGTAACTGTTAAATACAATTATAAATTATGCTTCCCATCCCCTATTTTATTTTTTGTTGTCCTGCATATAGAAAAAGCTGCTTGATCATTTTTTTTTTTAAGAGCAAATAGCTAAGAATCTAAAAAACAAAAATACAAAGGTATACAAAAATAATCTACAGTATAGGGAAAGCAAGTCCAAGTCTGCTATTCACCTTTTACAGTATTGCCAACTCCAAGCATGCAAAAATCCACGAGTCAAGCCACAAAATAAATCATGAGCTTTAAAAATAAACAAACATTGGGTTTTTTTCTTTGCCTTCGGGTTTTTTAGGCTTTACGGTACCGAGTTCACATTTTCAAGCTCTTCTCCACAACCATAAAGGGCTAGAAACTTACTTAAAAATAAAAAAATAAAAGCTGAAATTCTCAGGTATGCGCTTGATGTCCAAGAGCGGGGACTTTAAGAAAAATACCAAATATTGTGTGAGTTGATAAAATCATGAGAGTTGGCAACAATATGTCATAATACAAAGGGGACAGTCAAATAAACTGAAAGGTAGCAAATTTAAAATGGGTACAAGGAAACACTTTTTCTACACATTGTGCACCAGTGGAACTCACTGCCACAAGATATCACTGAGAGCCAAAACTTAGTGCAGTGGTTCCCAACCTGTAGCCCAGGGGGCCAAAAGGGGCCCGCAAGGTCTTTCAGAGTGGCCTGCTACTTCCCTCCTCCTAGCTGCAGAAGGGAACTGCTGCCTAAGGACCCGGGTGGAGCACGTTGCCGCATGGCTACAAGATCGGTGCAGGCTGCTTGCTGCAGCCAAGGGGATGAGATATCAGCGCTCCCCTCCCCCTGGCTGTAGCAGGGAGCACGGCAAAGCACTCCGCCTGGGTCCCTAGGCTCTGGGGTCCCTGCTGGAACCAGAGGTAGGGGAGCACTGATCTCCCGTGCCCCTGGCTGCAGAAGGGAGCCACTGCCTAGGTACCCAGGTGGAGTGCATGGGGCGTGTGGTTTCCCTGCTGCAGCCAGGGGGACGGGAGATCAGCAAGGAGGCAGCCTCCTCACTGAACTCTTTCCGTCTGGGTGTAATGGGGAGAGTGAGGGGGGGAAGGCTGCTGGTGGAGCAGCCAGGACCCACCATGCTTGAGGAGGGGCAGAACTCTAAAAATCAGTGCCTTCTGGTTTGTCACCCACCATGACTTAGCTGCCTGGCCACGTGCTTCAGTGTGTAGTGACAGTCTCTCCTCGTCTAGTCACTACTCATTAGTGCTTGGTCTGTGAGTGTGTGAAATACTGTGAGTAATTTGCAGGTGTAAAATACTGAATGTAAAAATGAGCACAGTAGCATCAAAATGTTTACTTTAAATATGTAGTGATTTGTTGTTCTTAATGGTGTGTACGTCAATACAGTTTTTTATGAGTTGATAGACTGATGGCCCTTCAGGGTTGTAAAAATGATATCTGTGGCCCTCGAGCCAAAAAGGTTGGGAACCACTGGCTTAGTGGGATTTGAAAGAAATTGGACATTTATACAGTTAATGAGAAGACCCAGCATTACAACAGCAAATATTTAAAACAAACTAACACTTTTGGAAGAAATATAAAGCTGCATGCTTCAGGGCACAAACCAACCTTTAACTATTGGGAATCAGGAAGCAGCTTTTCCTCAGGGTCATAACTACCTACTGTAAGGTTTCTTCCATCTTCCCCTGAAGCAGCTGGCACTGGCCACTGTGGGAAATAGGCTACTGGATCATACGGATTCCTCGTCTGATCCAGTATAATTCCTATGTTCCTATTTTTGTTTTCTTGTGTTTTAGTGGATCTTAGAATTAGAATGTATTCTTCAAACTTATTACCTTGTTATGGGCTGAATTCAGCAAAGCATGCAAGCACCTACTATAAGGGAGCTAAGCAAGTGCTTTAAGCACACTGGTGAATCAGGTACTTTTGCTTTAAAGATAGGGTAGCTTTTGAAGGCTCAATTTGGATAACTGTCTGAAAATGTGGATGATTCTTTGTATTCTATCTGAGGAACACTGGCAGGGACCACTATAGGAATTCTGATGTCTCAGACAAACCTGCTGCTGTCTGACCCTTACCTTCTCACAGTGATCCGCAAACACTGAAATGCTGCATTTGGCTGATGACAATACCTCAACATTGAGCTGCAGTTTTCTCAGGGATGTGCTACAGGTCTGCAGCTGACGTCTGAAACTAGTTTCTTATAACTGACCCGACCATGCATGTACCCGGCTTTGATTTGCCACAACACTCACGGGCCCCTTCTGAACAGATTTTGAACGGGCCAGGGTGAATGTGCAGCCAGCTTTCAGACCCAGGGCCAACGAGAGGATCCCACATACGGCTGTGGCCAAAGACAGACAATGTCTCACATCACTGTCAATTGCTCTGTGACCAGATTTGATCGTAGTCTGAGGTCTCTGTACTTTACTGATGAGGCTGCCACAAATCGGCTTGGCAAGCTCTGCATCTGATAAGAAGACAAGCCACAAACACTTATCGAACCATTTGCTAACCCTAATATTTTACTACACTAATTAACCACCTATTTTACCAGTATGCATGAGCTGTCCCCCCAATGGCTCTGGTCAGTAGAACCTCTAATCCACGCTGTGTGTCCATCAGGCCACGTGACTACAGTATGGATTTCAGTCTCACTGCAAATATAAGGTCTCCCTTGAGTTATAAGGCCCTGCTTTTTCTGTGCTAGCACCTAAGTGCCTCCAGTTTGATTTTCCATGGTTTGTACTAGGGATGTAAAAGGTTAACCGCTTAACCGGTAATCCACTGTTTAAACGTTTTAAATAGCTTGTTACCATTTAAACTGGGGGGGCGGAGGGGAGCGACAGCTGGGCTGGCTCCCCGCCAGCCAGAGCAGCTAGGCAGCTCTTGCTTGCAAGGAGGCGCAGAACCCAGAGCCAGGGGCGGGAAGTCATAGCTGGGTTTGGCTCGGCTCAGCTCCCCACAAGTGAGAGCTGCCCAGCACGTTTCCCCCCTCTCCCCAACGTTTAAACATTCTATTTTTAGACCATTTAAATGGATTTTAAATTAAACTAATTTTTACATCCCTAGTTTGTACACACACACCCACCCACCCACACACACACACACACCCTTCCCTTCATACTGCTTAGATATGAATATGTAGTACTATAGTAAATGAAACAATGAATTCACACACTGTGGCTCTTTTGGGTAATGTTGATCGCTAATTTGACTCCTGAACCATTGAGGTGTGAATATCACTTCTTTATAGGCTACCTAAGAATGTTAAAATTCACAGTGTACACATTAAGACCTAACACAGGTACAGAGGGTATAGAGAAGAGATGGGATATCACAGAAAGTCACAGGTACCTTAGCAAGACATCAGAGGCCAGAAAACTGGCAAAAGGAGCCAATTAATTTAAAGTCCTATATTAATCTAAAATTTAAGCATTCTAAAACAGGGATTAGGTTCAAAACAGTTCCTTCATTTTGTAAAATATGATTCTCCTCATCCGACATCAAAGATATCTGCAGAGCCCTGAAAATTATCATTGTCACAGGGAGCACAAAATAATGGCACTGCTTATTCAATTTCTTTGAAAATAACTATTTAGATGCAGAAAATATTCCCTCCCAAACTATAATAATGTTAAGGAAAGTTAAATATTGGGGCTTCAAATTCTTGAGTGTCCCTAATTGCTTTTTTTATTTTTAACTGCTCCTTTGAATCATGGAAATATTTTTAGTCATTCAAAAAGAACTTCAGAGCTGATTTTTACCACCAATTGTGGCACTTGAAGTCTCAGCCTTTATTGGATTTGCTATATTAAGGTCCAGGAAATCTGCATTTCTCCAAAATAAAAAATTCATCTCACATTGTTACTATTTCCCATTTTTATCTGACAGTGGATCTTAATGTCATGAGGACACCAATGCACATATGAAGTCACTTTTTTTTTCCTGGTACAGTGCAGCAGGGTGAGTTGCTCAGATTCTCCAGGTTATTCACTACCACAAGAAACGACGAGGCTAGAATTTATACATTGCCCTGTAAGATTATAGGGTGCAGTGAATTGATTTGTGACTCATCTCCCTTTACAAAATGTAAAAGAAAAAATAGCAAGATTAGAATTTAGTAACTAGTGAGATATGACTTCATATGGAACAGAAATAGAGAACAGCTTTAAGAATGTGGTCACTGACTGAGCAAATGTTTTATCATTTTATCCCACAGATGGGCTCAAGATTCAAACAAACCCACAGCTCCTACACCACAATGCAGCCATCTATTCTCCCTTGATGCACATTCTTTCCACGAATTACTCTCTGAGCACACATTTATGGGTGAAGGTGCACTCCGAACTAAGAACGGAGTTTGTGCTGACCTCCGTTATCAATACGACACACATAGCATGCACAAAACTGTATATACTTAAAGGCAATTGTGCTAATGAAATTGAAATGTGAAAATGAAAATGAAAATGAAAATGAAATTGAAATGTACTAATGAATTGTTGATAGGAAACTCTCCATGTATAACATTACCATAGAGAGAATCTGAACCAAGGAACCTGTAAAATAAACACACCTGGGGGGTCACTAAGAGATTTGGAAGGGTTATGAACTCTATCTGGATGGGGAATAGCAAAGGAACTAGCTGAAGTTGAAAGTGGGGTATAATTCCATCTGTCAGATCCCTCTGTGTTTCAAAGAAGCTGCACAAAATGAAGGTTAATACTCAGACCCAAAAAAAGCTAGTTCATGCCATCCTGGCAGTGATTTTCAGCCAAATAAAAAGCAGAAGGTGTACAGGCCACAGAGAAGAATCGAGTCCTAAAACAGACACTATGACTCAGGCTTGGTCTACATTTAAAACTTAGGTCGACATAATTACATAACTTAAGGGTTTGAAAAATTCTCCTCCTCTTTCCCCTTTCCCCTACCCCTCTGTAGCTATGCCGACCTGCAGCCCAGTACAGGAGCTGGAGTTCCTATAGTGACAGAAAAACCACTTTTACCATTGCAGGAAGCGAATACGTAGTGGGGTTACACCAGCATAACTACAGAGCCGTAGCTGTGCCTCTGTAGTGCCTACAGTATACACATGGCCTAAGCTTCTTGGGACTGTCTTCAAAACAAAAAAAGGTATGTTCTTAACTTGAGTTAAAAGTTCTAGTAAAGTGAAGGCAATTTTAGTGTTCCCCTGAGTTAACAGGTTGCGTTAAAGCTGGCTTTAAATAAATATAAATGTTAAAAATGAATACTAAGGTCGCTTTTCGACTGTGTAAAAGGTTTAATCGTTTAATTACAATTTTTCTCCTTGAACTGCTCTGTGCAGCCATTTGTAAGTAACTGGACATATCATCAGGCTTGTTTAAAGATGATGCCCCTATTCTGGAAACACACACAGAATTCATGTTGATTGGGGCTGACTATATAGAGTGTTTTTGTGAGAAGATTTGTAACTTTAAGACTCAGAAGCTATTATGAAAGTTTCCAGAAGTTACATCTGTGAACATGGAAGAGAGGAATTTTAGATATACAGCATCCTTTCCAGAAACAGCAAGATCCTATAGGTGAATCCTTACTTGGATTAAAAACAGATTTTCATCTGGAATCAGGAGGAGGGCAATATTAAAATCACTGGATCCTCTATTATATTGAATCCTTCAATGATATCCTCTGTAGATGGAGCATTTCATTTTTATGTTGATAAACAGAGAGTTGCAGTATGGATCCCTGTCTACAGATTCAGGTTCAGTTATTGTCAGTCCGCTCCAGTGCACAGTAGCAAAGTCCCAGACAAGTTTAGCACCATTTGGACATATTGTACTTACAGAAAAATCAAATCTGGGAGTCTTTGCTTACATAAGTATTTATTTCACTGAAAACAATTAGGCACACTCATTTTTTATGGATGATTTTAAAAGGAGAATTTCAAGGAGTTTAAACCATTTCAGATTTGAAGGTCAGGTTTAAGCCTTGTTTACACATGAAAGCTGACTGATTTGCTCAATCAAAAGAGATTTAAGCTTAATTGCCATCAGGCAATCCTCAACAGATCTAAGACGATTGTCCATGCAATGCGGGTGCAGTTTCTAAATTAATTAAATTAATAGAATCATAGAAGATTAGGGTTGGAAGGGACCTCAGGAGATCATCTAGTCCAAACTCCTGCTCAAAGAAGGACAAACCCCAACTAAATCATCCCAGCCAGGACTAAGTAAATTGGTACGAGTTATGTTTAAGACAAAACTTAAGCAAAAAAATATATATACATATGCAACAATATATGAGACACAGTGTCCATATGCAGTGGGCCATCAGGAACCAGCCACCCTACCCAAGTCAAATCAAAATGGAAAAATTTTATGGAAAGTCATCTGTATATCCTTGTTTCCTCTCTCTCTTTAGTCTGCAAGATATCTTTATCCAATTGGCAACTACATCAGTTTCACTGGCAGTGATTCTTACCTAAAATTTTAGTGCCATATTCTGCTCCCCTTACTCACAGTGAGGGAATAGTACCTTACTCCTTTCATAATCCCATTGGCAGAATCTGGCCCACAGGTAAAATTGTACCTCTAATATTCATCTTAACACAGCTAATTTCTAAACCAAACTCTTGAAACCCACATCAAATTGAGTTTCTTTAGCTGAATGACGAACAAAAGTAAGTTTAGCAATTAGAGGAAGAAAGCTTTGCCTAAGGAGTGCAGAATTACAAGTGAAGCTCAGATAGGTAATCTGACATTCAAAAGCAGCACTCTGCCTTTTTAAACTTTAAACTTCATATAGATGAGAAACTGGTAACCTTTCGCAGCTCAAGAAGTGGTGAGAAAGTCGGACATTTCCCCCATTATTTTCCAATAAACCGAGATTGATGTCTGAATACTCAAATGGCTAGAGACTGATTAATAGCTCAATTATTCACCCACTAAAGTCAGTAGCAGATTTTCAACTGACTTCAGTGGACAGGGGCAGATGTGATGAGATGCCTGGGATCTCTAATGGTGTGTCTCATGAAGAAGCTGTATTTTCTCATGGGGAAACACGTTGTTTAACTAGAAAAGGGATCTTAACATACAGAGAACTCACTGAATTGCTCACCTTGGCTATATAATTCCTGACTACAAGATTATTCATTCCTCTGGCCCTCTCTCCTTTTTGCCCCGACAGCTGAAGTAAAACTAGACACATAACTACTTGAAGTTTGCTTGAGTACATAGTGCAGTCTTTTTATGGGTCTACAAAAGAATTTAAGTGTCCAGCATGCTGCAAGCAGTCAGTCTGATATATTTGGTGTTACGCGATATGAGAGAGAATTTAGAAAGCTTTTGTTATATATAGCACCTTTTATCATAAGAATGCCTTCATGCCTGAAGTTCTTACTAACCACAAAGCAGATCATGCTATGTCCATCATCCATTCAGGGGGATCTTTATACACATATCTACGCAAATGTAAACTGTTACAAAGAACAAAATTCTCTGAGCAGTTTAGCAGGTTTATTTATACACCCAAAGATTTGTTTCACTATATAACTTTAGACGGTTTAAAACGCTTTTTAAAAAACCCAGAAAACATAACTAAGATGATACTTTCATTTAAAAAAATAAATTTCCAAAACTTTCTAGCAAAACCATTCAAGTGAATTATACTGATCAGTCCCCCTGAAACGTGAATGGATTTCCTTTTCTTTATGCCACACCAGAAACTTTGCCACATTAGATAACACAGAAGCTAGTTAAAACAAAGCCACTGAACTATGCAGCATACCATTTCCCATCCTGTCAACTGAAGTTTCTGGATACACTAATGGCACTTGGGAAAGACAGAGGCCTTGCCAACACTACAAATGCTTTGCCGGTTTAGCTATACTGACAGCGCCCCCCAAGTGTAGACACAGCTTAGACTGACAGAAGGAGTTTTTCTGTTGGTGTTGTGTAATGTTACATCCACAAATGATATAAGTTATGCCAAAAGCAGTACTCTTCTGTGTCGGCTAAGGGGGTGTGATTTTCTCACACTGCTCACTGACATAGCCATGCTGACAAAGCTTTGTAGCGTAGAGCTGGCCTTAATAGTTTTAGATTATTGTGGTGCATACTTTGGGGCTCATGAAAAACAGTGAACAACAGAATGTTAGTAAAAATTACAAGTGTTCAACTAAACTATTAAATTACCCAATGAATTTAGCTTAATATCAGGGCCATCTGCCACTTTCAAAACAGACTGTGATGGCACATTGAATTTAACTGATGCTCTGGTACTCTCATATGAGAAAACTGAACTTTGACCTGAACCCTAGAATTTCCACAAAGTAGGAGATTGTCCTGTGTAGCTGATTATGTATTTGTATAGAATTCTGCTAATGCCATTTATAAACTTATATTATTTAAATTACAGTCAGACTCAAAATATGCTAGGTGCTGCACAGACATAAAGGAAAACAGTCTCTGCCCCCAAAAGTTTACAAGCTAGAGGGATGAAAGGTTAAAATCACGCAAGCCAAATGTTCAGGGTGATAATCAGCATTTCTTGAGGTTGTCGAAGGAGGTCGGGCTGGGAGGGTCAATGGCTATATAAAATAATCCCCAATTACCCCTGCTACCCAGCCATTTCGGGGCTAATTTCTTGTAGGTGTCATGGTAGAAACTGGTCCTGAGGATCTAGAGACAATCACATTTCCGTACTCTATTTTTCTCCTTTTTTATTAATATCGCCACATCCTAAATCTAGAGTGTTGCCAGCACATTGGATTATGACTAAGAGTCAAAGAATATTCTTTATTCCCATTTGACTGAATAACTCCCATTAATGATAATGTGCACTGAGAGGAGTATATATTATTTGAATTCGTATTTTATGATGCACATATAGGCTGTGAATCTTTATGTTCATGCTCAAGTTGCAGGCTTGTTTCAAAATAAATACTGTATTTTAATTGACTAAGGGCATTCTTTCTGGTACACAAACAGGAATCTATTCTCTCCAATAATACAACAGATTATGAGGAAGTAGCTGATGTCTATGGTTAATATTTCATTTAATTCTCATTTAACATCTGGTTAAACTGTTTCTTGAAAACTTAATTACAAAGAGAGGAAACTCCCCTCTCACATTTACCAAAAAAACAACAAAAAAATCCCCAAAATCACTCTCTAAAACTCTCTAGAAGAATTACCTTCAAAAGATTTAAGATTTACTTGTCGTAAGTGTTTATAAAACAAATCATGGGCCCAGGTTATCCAATGGTAAAGAGCCTTCAAGACCTCTAACCTGTCTTGAGTCCTGTAGCATGGAAAACCTGTGCTGCTCCTGAGAGGACGAACCCCAGATTTTCAATGCTTACACTGCTGCCTCCCTGCTCTCCATCGTCACAACCTCAGTGGAAGGAGTGGGTGGGGAAAGAAGGTCAGGATCCTGAGAAGGAAAGGTGTTCATTGGCGTGGAGTTTTCCCCCATTCCCCAATGGGCCGTTCTGCAGATCCCTTTCTTGTGCACATGGACCCATGGTCCCCTTATGAAGTCAGCCTGTCTTTGGTTTAGAGAGGCATAATCTTCATCTCCCTGTGCCAGCAGGGGTGACTCTAGCTTTCACTCTCTTCAAGGGGGGCTGGAATCATATCTTCTTTTCTATCTGCAGAACACCAGGCACATGCAGGCCTTCTACTACTAATGCAGCTCCATGGGTGAATGTGCTACTATAGACCAGAAGCCAGCATTTTAACCTTCATGATAACTAGAGCTGTTCTGACCAGTGTTACGCAACATTAGCAAAAACCCCAGCAGTCATTCTATGCTAGTGCTCCTGGGGTTGCTCGCACTGGCAGAACAGCTATGGAAGATTTCCCAAAAGCTCTCAGTGTAGACCCAGCCCCATGTCGCCGGATAATAATGACCCAAGAACTCTTGTCCAAAGAGATGTCAGAATGGTAAAAAATTCATAGGTACGTCATAATATTAGTGATAAAAGTGGAAAAAGTATTTGATATCCAATTTAATTTTGCCTCAAACTTGAAAAGGTCAAACTAATTTCAAATATTTTTTGTTAAGATATACTCTAGGCCTGAATACTTGTGCTATACTCTTCCAGCCCCACCCAAAGTTCTTCAACCAAGGTTAAAAAACCTGAAAAATTACAGTTAATAATCTACATACTAGCAGAATATAAAGTACACAGCCACTGTTATAAAATTAGTAGAACTTTATCAGTTCTTCAACAAATGGATTTTTTTTTTTTTTTAGACTACATTAACAGAAAAGATAAATAAAGCAGAGCTCTCATATGACTTTAAGTTGGCTGTATAATGTCATTACATCATGGACAGAAGCCCTGCAGCACAGAGTTGTGGCACAGAACGACGACACAGGGTACTCAGTGTTAGGATACAATAAATCCTGTTTTACTGTTGAGCATTTGAAGATTTGGAGATTTTCAGGAACATATGAAACATTTACTAGTGGTGCTTGGTCTGACTGCAAATAAAATCATGTAGCTTCACCAGGCAACATTATCTCAATATTAACAACAAAAGATACACTCACTGAACATCCCCCATACTCTATAGGTTATAGTTAGTAAGAAAGGGCAAAAATAAACATGACTTTAGGTTAATGAGCATGCAAAACCAATTAATCCTCAACAGCTACCGGTCTGCCTTGCTTTATAACAAGATGCTCTGCTTTCTCACAACTTTCTTGCTCCTGTGGCAAACTTACAAATCCTAAATTTTAAGTAATTTTGAAATAGCAGGACTGACTCATTTTTCAGACCACAGACCTGTTTGATGAAAAGCAAAAAGAAAACACCTCCAGCGGTGAACACAGGGAAAACTTTAAAAAACTCTTCTTATTTTTTGTTACCTCCCATCTCATGGAACAAGAGGAAGAGTAGTGAGACATGGCAGCAGTGATGATTTGGGTGTGCTGAGGAGGAGGAATTTGAATTTGAAGCAGCAAGAGACAGAAACCAATGAAGGATTCAAGGAGAGAGTGATATGGCTGGAGCAGCAGCTTTTTGGGTTGGCTGCTGGGGACAGAAATGTGGGGAGGTCAAGGTGGAAAGAGTTGGAGTGACCAAAGTGAGAAATGACCAAGATGTGGGTAATAGCGGAGATCATGAGGAAAAGGTGGATTTTGGAAATATTAGAGAAGAAGCAGCCACATGAATTAACAGCAATGCCAAACTAAACCCAAACTAGAAAGGGGAGAGAAGATACTGCTGCTGAGGTTGTGAGACTGGAAAACAGAAAGGGACAATGAAGTTGTCAGTGAGGATGAAGAGAGATTAAGTGGAGAAAAAGTTGTTTTGAAGAAACTGGGCTAATGTCTACTCTCATATTGGTGCCAATAAAGGGTATAAAATTACTCTTGATTCGCACTATTAGTGTAAAAGACATTTTGCTCAGAGTGTGAAATGGCATCAAGAACACCAAGGAGAAATATTAAACATCCTGAAAAAAAAATTAAATAAAAAAAACCTGGTAGGTGTGTAACAGAAAAACATCAAACTCCCTACCTGCCACTATACAGTGGAACTATGCTGCTTCCAGAGGCCTCTTGCTGCCAAGGAGGAAGGTCTTGACTTGCCCAAATAGCAAAAAAAAGAAAAGAGGATATTTTACTTGGTTAATTTAAACACCCCCAATATTTGCCTTATTTCAATAAGTGTAGAGGCCTACATTTTCACAAGTATCCACTACATTTTGGTGCTGCAGTTTTTGGATACCCAACCTGACACACACAAAAGTTTGATTTTCAGAGGTACGGAGCGCCTGCACATCCTAGTGACCTAACCTGGCACTTGGGTTCTCAGCACTTCTGGAAAAAAAAAAAATCAGGCCATAAATATTTCACGTTAGGTCTCAAGGACGGGAGAATCCAAAATATACGTCTGACGGTATGGAATCCCTCTGGTCTTTAAAAAGAAGCAATTGTTCAAAAAACCTGCATCTAAATACAAGAATAACAATTTTAAATAAATGCGGGCCTGATAGTACAACCCTTCATTGTGCAAATAGTTTACACTCTTGTGAATTAACCACTAGTTGGTGCCGTAATCTACAAACTAAAACAGAATTAATTGACACTGTCCAAACAAAAGCAGGAAGAGAGCCACAAAACAAACTGAATAAGAATTCAATTTGCACAATAGTTCATTATTTCTTAAGATGGATTACAACTATTCTAAAATATAACATTGATCAGGCACAACTGCAGCAAATATAAGAGGTAAATGGCTATTGTAGCCTCTACTGCTCCACTTGCCTATTAAACTCTTTGAGTACACATTTACGAATCCTCCAAAAAGATATTCATAGACCAGAACAGATTTTCCTGTACATATTATAAAAGCTTGCTAAAGCCCCATTTATTTCTTGCCAAGATAACCGAAGGTACTATTTTCCTTTTTACTCTATCTGTAGCTTGCACGATCAGACTATGCATATGTTGCTCTTTTCAATATCAGACAAAATTACTTTGAAAGCATTCAACTTCCTATATTAAAGAACATTTTTTACTTCTCACCCAAGGGAGAAAACCTGAAATATAGTACACCTATATACAGCTAATCATTTCTAAGGGTTCCAGTTTCTGTGAGACTTTGTTTCAAATTTATATTCAATTAGTTATCTATCGCTATTACTGTTAGAATGCTTTGTGCATATACGGTTCTTTGCAAAAGCGTTAAGACTTTTAGAGAAAATAAAACTGATCCCGCTGCCAAATATATATTTGACTTTTTTAGAGCACTATGGAGGAGTTAATAAATATGTTCTCATATGGGAATAACGTGTCTCATTTCCACTGCAATTCTTATTAACAGAACATGCCTCGCTTGGATTCAGTCAAGCTTGTTTTCCTTCCACTCCAATCACAAACCCCTGTTCACATGAATTCTATACTTTTCCCCTAGGAATATGTATTAATGCTACATTTACACAGTAGTTCTTGTTATTACAGGAACGTGGAAGTGAATTGGGGTGTAGTGAGTGGAAGGATTATATGGAACTCTCCATAACATGATCTCCAGATATTTTAAAATTTGAGCTGCATTAAAAAGTTTAGATTATTTTTAAAGAAGGTGTAATGTGTTGTGGTGTTAGCTGAACTCCTCCATGCAAACATTCTTTAAAAAAAAAAATACTCAAAGTTGTTTTTTTTATTTTCATGCTTTTAGTGAATATAAGACACTGTAACCACCATGAGTTTATTAAAATCATAACAGAAGCCCAAATTACAAAGCTTGTAAAACAGCATAATGGAGCCGGGGACGGGCTTTCGGATGCCCTCCGCATTGGGTTCCAGTACCCAGACCGTGTCTCCCGCTTGGTATACGGGTTTCCAGGGGTCCTGTGGGAGTGGAGTTAGGTGTGGCCACCGAGAGTATGCCTGATTCATGGAGATTAGGGTCTGGGGGAGATGTCGTTCCCACCCCTTGTAGTCCCCCCCGCCCAGTGCAGATCGAAGGAGGGATTTGAGAGTGCCAATTTTCCGTTCTACTACTCCATTGCTTTCAGGGTGGTACTTGAGGTGGACATGGAGGTTAGCCCCCAGGAGGCGATGAGCGCTTCAATGACCTTACCAGTGAAGGGGGGCCCCCCATCGGTTTGGACCTCTGTGGGGAGACCCCAGGTAGTCGCCAGAAGGGTGAGGGCCGAGGCCACAGATTTTGCGGTGGACACCTTTAACGGCTGGCACCACACTTGTCGTGTTCCCAGATCCACGACCACGATGCCCTTCGGATGGGACTTGGACCCCGGGAGGGGTCCAATAAGATCAACTTGCCATGTGGACCCTGGAGCAAAGTACTCGGCCTTGTAGGCCCCTTTTTCATGTCGTGGCTGGTTCATACTGCGGGCCTTGTGGCACTTAAGGCAAGTCTGTGCAGCACGGGTGCACTGTGAGAGAGGGACATCGGAGTGGCGTTGGCCATGGCTGGTGAGAACATTGTACATGGCACGGGGGGCAGATGCCCCCATCCATCGTGCAACCACTGCGTAAAGCAGTCAGTTAGGAGTGCCGGCTTGGCGGGGGCAGCCTGTAAGACCTCGCTTTGGCGGAGGCGTTGGTCTAGCTGTGTATGCAGAGGATCGGAATCAGACCGATGGGAGGGGCAGTGGGTAACGAACCACGGGAGTTTTGTGTGTTCAGCCTCGGTTCTGATCTGATGCCAGACATCCGCATGTGTTGTTGGGGTACCCTCCCCAGTTAGGATAGACAGACAATAGGAGGAATCAACCCCGAGCACCACGCGAGATTTGGGGTGGTCTCGCGATAAATGCTGGGCTGCCAAGAAAACCCCGATAGCCTCCGCTAGCTGTGCTGAGGTCTCGGGGGGCAGGATTTCCATATTGAAAGAACTACACTCAGAGCACAACATACCTGCCCTAGGGGACGGAGAGGTGCCCCCATCGGAAACAATCCATGGCGAAAAGGAGCTTTCCTGTGCCTGAGGGGCAGAGGGGGACACTGGCCCTGACCCTGGGGTGGATTTACACGTCCAACCCCGGAACTTCTCCTGGGCTTGGTAGACCAATTTTTCCCAGGTGGGTCCCGTGCCCCCAAACTGAGGGGCGGGTGTGAATGTGAGACAAGGTATAAGGCCCGCGTGGGGGCCGTTTAGAGTGCCAGATGAGGTTTTTGCCCATAGTCCCGCAGCTACGGCGGCAAGGAGCATTTGCCCCACCGGTCCGTAGCGGTGCTCCGGGCCGTGGAGTTTATGAGACCAGTTGGATATGGCCTGGGCCTGTTGGGAAACAGTGTACCCTACATGGGATTCCCAAACAAAGATTTCGATTTGCAGAGAGGCATTGGGGTCCCAGCGTGCTAGGGCTGGGCGGGACTGAAACCAGGTGACAAATTGCTGAAGGGCGCTGGCCGCCTCGGGGGGCCAAAGCTCTGTCCCCTTTCGGCGGGTCACGCACTGCTGCAGAATAGCTAGACTGGGCACTAACGTTGCTGGTATAAACTGTCGATGGTAATTAAGGGTGCCCAGAATTTGCTGCACATGTTGTTTGGTCGTAGGTGTTTGGTCCACCCATGCTGAAATGGAGATCGGGACTGCATGGCTTACACCATCTTTTTGGACTTGAAGTCCCAGGAAGTGATAGGAAGTGGATGGGGCTTGCGAGCTCTTTTCTGTGTTAACTTCCCAGCCATCCTGGGCCAATAGGCTGAGGGTGGCCTGGGTGGCCTGCTGGACCGCATTAGGGTCTGGTCCACATACTAAAATGTCATCCACATAATAAATGAGCTGGACCCCTGAGGGCAGACACAGCTTCTCTAGTGTACGCTTTAGTGCCCCTGTGGCACATGCGGGGGAGTTTTTGTACCCTTGGGGGCATACTTGCCACTGGAATTGGGCCCCCTCATAAGCAAAATTGAGGATCCCCTCTTTGTCTACCAGTGGGATTTGGTAAAACATATCCTTAAGGTCTAGCGTGCAGCCCCACTGATTGGTGTTATTTAACAGGGCCCGCTCGATTTGGGGGATTTCCCACTGGGCTGCAAACGCTAATGACTGTACCCGCCGGTTGGCTTGGCGATAATCTATAACCATGCGGTACTTTCCTGGGGCGTGAGGCTTGGGGACCCCCCATGCACTAGACAAGTAAGTACTGGCGTGGGTGCGTTTAATTTTGCCCTGAGTTAGTAGGGAGGCAATTAATTGGCGAATCGCTTGTTGGCCCTCAGGTGCTGTAGGAATGGATTGGAACTTCCAACGGGAGGTAGATATTAACTGCGGGCGGTGGGGAGGTGATTGAATCGGGGTTATAGGGAGGACGCTACGGACTTGGTCCCCCAGGTCAAACAACCGAATCTCGTCTACTCCAAGCAGATTCTGGTCTCCCAGCAGGGCTTTAAGCGTGGCCAGGGTGTGACCGAAGGTTAAATGAGTTTTAACTACCGGTCGTTTTTCGATGGAGTTTAACCCTTGTACGTACATAGAGGTTTTGGTAGGGACATGGGGGACATCAGGGGTAATTATGGACACCTGGGCTCCGGTGTCCAGAAGGAATCGAACCGGCTGGCCGGTGGGTGTTTTAAGAGTAGCATAAGGCCGAGTGTCCTTGGTAGAGGCCGGGCCCCCAGTTAGGCACTCGGCCGCCTCTAGTTTTTTGGGTCCGAAGATGGTTTGGGGCAAGAGTACTGGACTCCTGAATTTTCCCCTGAGGTGCCGTAATCGGTCCATCCCAATTTTATGGCTAACTGCTTTTGTTCATTATCTGTCATTTTGCGTAGGGCCTCTTTATTAATCCCTTGGCCGAGGAGGAACCCGAACATGGCCTTTTCGATTTTGGTGCGTTCGGGGAAACGGGGGTTATCAGGTCTTGGTTTACTTATGGGGGTTTGGGCGGCCGCCACTTCAGGGGAGTCTTGGGGATCTGGGTATCCCCGTGAGACCAAGGTGGTTAAGGCTTCCCGAGCATCCTGGGGCCACTTAATGCGGTCAACAGCTTCATACAATCGACTAATGGGGTAACCGTGGAAGGTGCGCAGCCAGATGAGGGCCCCAGTATCTACGTGGGAACAGCCTTCGAGAGCCACGTCAATTGCTCCCTCATTGATAGGAATTTGGGTGGGGTCGGTTAGGAAGAGGAATGGTGAGGGTGAGGCTGCCTGAGCCTGGGTAAGGCCGAGAGGGTGGGTGTGGGGGCTCCATACCGTGACAGATGCCCCGGCGATAGCGTAGATGAGCTGCTGGGGTGTTTTAATACTGTTGGCGGGGATATGCATCCCCCGGGCCGATCCATGAAGGTGAAGAAGCGCTACGGCCGGGGTCGTGAGATCCCAGATTGTATTGGTGGTGACCGCGTGACCGGGGAACCCCCTGGCCCAATTGGCCGTGCGGGCAATAATGGTCGCTTCTGCAGGGTCTAACCAGTCCTGACCATTTTCTAACATTAAGCGCCCAAGCCACATTAGTGGGGCTTCAAGCGGTCCTCGGCCGGTATCCCGCATAAATTCCTTCATTTCAGGTTTGGTGCGAGTCCTAGACTCGGAGACCTGGGTTCGTTGGCCCTGGCCGTCCACCTTAAGACGGGTGACGGTTACGGGAAAAGCCTCGACAGGAGCTGAGGGCTCTGGGTTCAATGATTCTGGTAAGGGAGGGTAGAAGCTTTTAGGTTTGGTCGGGAGGAGTTTTACTTCGGGCTCAGGCTCATATGGGGGAGGGACAGGAAAGCCGGTAGAAGAATCGGGCGGGATAGTGGGGGCGGTGGACATTTGGGATTGTGTACAGGTGACCAATGCCCCCTGGATTACGGTTAGCTTGTCCAGGGTCTTGCCTAGTATGTCGTGAAGACAGGTGGCCACCTTGTCAGCTTTATAAGTGTCGGGTCTGAACCTTTTTGCTTTTTTGATTCCCTCTAGGGCTTCAATAAGTTGGACTAAGAGGCTGTGGCTGGGCCCGCCGGGAAAGATGCGGGGGGCCGGGGTCAATTTGGGCGGGTGGCCCCCTGCAGTCTTGAGGACCCGGGTACAATGAGACCATAGTTCTGCGGGGTCCGTATCGGTTCTCCAGTCCCCCGTGGAAGTACACCTGGGTTGGAGGCTGGTGTCACTAGGGGTAGCTCTGAATTGAGGGTGGCATACTGTTAAACATCCTACAGATTCGGGTGTTAAGGGAACAGTATAGGATTTACAATGCGTCCCTTCTCCTATGGAGCAGACCCATTCAAGGGCTGACGGGGACCCTCTATTAACTAGGAGGTGGTGCTGGAGGTGTTCGAATTGGAGTTCCCTGTTAGTGGTACCCGGATTCTGATAGGGGCATTGTGGATTGGTAATTGGGGATCCTGTTCGTGACGCCATGTTGAGGACAGGTAAAGGAATCCCCAGGTTACCAAGCACCACGCAGAGAAAACAGTTTCTTAACTATTTACAAGTTTATTTGGGGCAAAGAGGGTGTGGGGTTTTACAAGGGAAAAGGAACATCACATATAACAGACTTATCTACTTTCCTAAATAGGGGGACTAAAGCAGATTAGAAGGATAACAAGACACAGGATACACTAATTAACGATTAGATGATTTCCAATAGTATAATTAATTAATGTTAATTATACCTGAAAACTATAACAAGCATGCTATTTAAAATCTTACCACCACGAGGAACAGGGTCATGACGCCTGGCCAATGGGGGGATACGAGAAACGCTCGGATTCAAGACCCGGACCGGTTACACTCGACTCGACTCTCGCCCAGTAGAAGACTCGGGGGCGGGAAGGGAGGCAGCAGCTTCAGGCGTGCAGTCTGGTGGGCCGACAGCTCTCTTCAGTCAGACCCACCGAGATGCAGCAGTGTTTATGCACTCGGGCTATGTGCTGTATTCGTAACAGCTAATGGCTGCTGGGCTATGTGCCGTATTCGTAACAGTTGATGGCTGCCCCTGGCTATTTGCAACGTCCCATTGTTTGCCATTGCAGACGTGCTATCTTAGGTGTGTCAGTAAAAGGTCCCGATAAGGTCAGGTCTCAGGTCTCCTGTAATTGCCGAGCGGGAGGGGCTGAGCGGGGGCGAGTACCGGTCACTAGATATTATGTTGTCGCCACAATAAGACACTGTAACCACCATGAGTTTATTAAAATCATAACAGAAGCCCAAATTACAAAGCTTGTAAAACATGATTACTTGCTGGACAAGATCCATGTGGAAAATGCTACAATTTTGTTTAAAATTTCTCTTTCAATCTCAATCTCTTTCAACTGCAGCTGAAAGACCAGATTTTGCCATCAAAAAAAGAAAAGGAAACATCATCATCATTTGTTTGTAATCTGTGTCCCCAACAGCAGGATACCAGATTCACACACATATTAAAATAGACTGGTTTTTCATTCAGGTAAAAGAATTCAACAGGTCAGTGTTCAAGCAAAAGTGAATTTTAATTTTTTCCCCGAAGTTTGGAAGTGGAAAATTTCCATTCTCCCAAAGTTTCACAAAAATACCACACACACACTCCCCACACAATTTCTGGGGTGCAAAATTAACTGTTCATGAAATGTTTTCATCATTTTACCCACCTCCCATTATAACTCAGATAGATGGAAAAATCTGACATTAAACTTTGTTTATTTTCAACCCATAGCAAGAGCAGTACATAGTTGCACAGGAATAGAACAAGAATGGTACTGTGATTCCAAAAAAAAAAAAAAATCACGATTTCCCCCCAGTGTCCCACTGCTTTAGTGCAGACCTTTCCCTCACCCCCAATCACTCCAGCTAAGCTAATTAATGCACTGGGGGACAGAGCGAAAACTCTGCCTATTCCACACCCACATCCTGCCCACCTTCATGGCATGGGATGTAGAAGCGTCACAAAGGCTACCCTTCCTTCCCACACCATGCCCTGTATGGTCAACCCATATTGCAGATGAGTAGGACAGGCCATGATCGTGCTCAGTAATAATTCTTTGTATGTGCATCTTACACACACACACACACACACACACACACACACACACACACACACACACACACACACACACACACACACACACACACACACACACACACACACACACCCCCCCCCCCTTTCCATATGAAATGGCATGCCTAACTCTCTGAACATACCACATTTCTGGTTACCAAGGTTGTGACTAAAAATTGGGAATGCTATGTAAATAGAAAACAAGATTCAGTCAACTTTTGTACTCCACATCAGATAAGCTTCTCTTCACTGTATGAAAATAGTAAATAAGAAGTCCCTCCTTTGGGTAAATTAGGATTTCTCTATTATATTGAGCCCAATTCTCCTCTAACATATGGCTGTATCCAGATCCCCTCGCTCCTGTTAAATATCATCTTACAGTACTTCACAAGCAGGTCCACTGACTTCAATGTAAAGTACTACTTCATATGGATAAATACAGATAGATATAGATATAAATCTTGCTTTATATCC
Organism: Emydura macquarii macquarii; assembly: GCF_026122565.2. Classification (NCBI taxonomy): domain Eukaryota; kingdom Metazoa; phylum Chordata; order Testudines; family Chelidae; genus Emydura; species Emydura macquarii. The sequence continues at coordinate 1,125,698 of NW_027133377.1, forward strand.
TCTTCATGATCAGGTCATGGATCACAGGTCAACATCTTCCCCAGTTGAGCTCTCTCATCCCTTATGGGCTAGATGGATCTCAGGTGTCATCCAGCGTGGCAATTCTTACGTTCAGGACAATTCTTCTTCACGACCATTTTTCAAAGTTACTTTGATTCCCTCTAGCTTAACAACGACGAAGTTCTACACATTCCAATTGAAACAACCAACTCATCAATAGAATATCTCAGACGCACGGTATATTGTAAAACTGAAATAATCAAATTTAAATAGTAATTTCTAAAGTTTGTCAGAAGAATACATTTCAAAGGTTTACCGGACTATAAAGATAGAGGGGGAGCAAACCTATTTATTCCCTCAAGAGGAAGATAACTAAGACATCAATCAACATTTTCATTCTGTTAAGGTGGCTGGAACAGTCAGTCACGCTGGAGAAGCTGCTGAAAGGGGAAACCATCTTGAGTAAGAACTATAGCTGATTAAGTTAAGTTTTACCATTAGAGCTGGTACACTTGAAAAGCTTGCATCACTGCAGTGTTTCAAGTGTAGACACTACCTATGCTGACAGGAAGGATTTTCTTGTTGGTATAGGTAATCCACCTTGCTGAGAGGCAGTAGCTAAATCAACAGAAGAATTCTTTAATTGACCCAGCCCTGTTCACATTGGGGTTAGGCTGGCTTAACTATGTCGCTCAGGGGTGTGGATTTTTCTCACCCCTGAGCGATGTAGCTGAGTCAACTTAACTTTTCAGATGCCATAGGCCTTAGAAGCGTATTTTACTTTTGTTTGTTTGTAACCATTTTTCTCTTTATTCTTTCTACTTGGTATCACTTAAACCTATGCTGTTTTGTTAATAATCTTGTTTTTCTTTTACCATAAACCAACTCAGCGCTTTCTCTATGGGTTTGTCAACACAGTTAAGTAAATAAACTGCTGTACATTGTCTCTGTAAAGAAGCAGCGGACTTAATAAACTCTGTGAGTGTTGCATAAGAGGGCTGGATACTGTAGAGTGGAATCTCTGGGGAACTTGGAAGTTGAGGTTCATTGATTGTTACCTGCTAGGCAAGGTTTGGACTGGCAACATCCTCAAGAGTATGCTGGCAGGTCAGACAAGCAGGTGTGTCAGGGAGCTAATCTGTAGTTTAGCAGCAGCAGGGCACTCACTTGCTGAGTCTGAGAGGGAGTAACACAGTGGCTCACAATTATGGGAACACCAGCAGGTGTCCCAACCCCCTACTTACATATGTGGAAAGATTAATTAGGAAATTCCCACCCAAAAACCTCTGTAAACTTTGAATTGAAGTGGCTCGAGTATTTTCCTCTCAATGGAATCGCTAAAAGGAAGTACATTTTCAGTCAACAGTCACACCCAACAAAATATTTGACGCCAAGCTGTATCCCACTATAATTACGACATTCTTCCACCCTGACACAAATGTTCTCTTTACATACTCAATTTCAATTCACAAAGCTGTCCTCATTGTACACCTCAAAGAACTGAAAAATTACAATGCAATGCACATCCTTAACTCCAACTTGTTTTTCCATTATTTCACTACACAACATTATGAATGTACATAGGAATATAATTGGCTATGGGCTTTTTAGTAGTGTGTCCTATATTATTGGATTGTTTTAGAGTTATAATGTAAATACACAAAAGTTTGCATGGAGGAGTGTTGATGAAAATGGACTAACACTCAGATTGGCATTATGTTGTATGGACTCATTCCTAATAGTCTCCTTCCTTTTTAGTATTTGTATTGTGAAAAAATACACTCAAGCAAACTTAATTCTAAGTTTGCAAAATTTCTTATGTTAGGAAAAAGAATGCTGTTTATTACAACATAAAACCAGCATAAGTGAGAGGGAAATCAGACTCAGTACATTATGTTTTATTGAAAGATTTTGTATTAAACCAAATTATGAACTGAAAATTACTCTCCTTCTCCCACCAAACACAAGTTATTTCCCACAACAGAACAATTTAACAACAGTAAGATCTGTTATAGTCTTAAAGGCTGGCGAAACTCCCAGACACTTGCACAAATGGAAGAAAATATAGTTACTGCTTAGAGTAGCTTAGAATGTCTTTTTGAAGGGAGGAGGTTATCAATGGAAATGCTTGTCAAAATTTGGGTTACATCCTTTCTAATAAGCAATAACTCTTGCAATTCAGGAGTCAAAGTGCTGAAACTAACCACAAATGATCCATCTGTTACTTCCATCCTAAACAAAAAAGTTCTGTTTTAATACAAACACAAAAGTTATGCTGAAATTCTGCAATAAAATGTCTGTATCTCATGCAGATTACACTACATAATATTAAAGAAGTGCACTGAATAACAACCTGGAACTAATTTTGTACATTCTTATATCTTCAAAAAAACCTTATAATAAATAAGATGCTTACACAGGATAAACATAGACAGCAAATCTAATTGTATGCCTCTTCACAAAATTCTCCCTACAAGTTACATATACTGTTGTTATAAGTCCAACTGATCCCCACCTTCCTATAACACACAATGGGCATGATTTTACAAAGCATGCCTGGGCCTGTGCAGATGTGGTACAAAAGATTTTTATTAATAGTACCAATTAACATCAAGTTTGGATTTAATAAAGCCATCAAATTACACAAGAGGGAATGCTATAATACAGATGCTAGATAGAAATTTTGCATTAGGTGATCATAGCAATTCAAATAAGAACAGATTTTCTATACAGAATAACATAGTTCTGAATACGCACCACGCACTCTGCTATTGTATTGTACAATGACTACCTTAGCAAAACACAGAACCTTTGTTTCCAAAAGGTTCTTAAGGCTGGTCTCTTATCTCTTTACTAAATTGGATTTGCTCCAAGGTCTTCTCTTGACAAAGCATTAGCTCTGGAATGAGATATCACCAGAATACTTCAGTTTGGCGACCTATTATATTACACTAATACATGATCATCACAATAAATTATATTAATAAATCTCAATGAAATGTCTAAGTAGGATGCTCTGAATATGGATCATTAAAACAGATGCTACCATCTGGACTACTAAAGGGTTCAATCTTGCTTTACATACCAAATGTGCAAACAACAACAACAACAAAACTCTAATTTGCAACATTTCTTAGAGACACCATCTCAAATTTGACAAGGGCTTTTCTGTCAAAAATAAATGTTCTAACTGTATTTTTGTATAGAAATCTGTGCAAATGGAGTTACAAGGTGATGTTCTTGTATGAAGCATAAATGAGTAATTAGAGATGGGCCCCAGCAGGAACCCCTGAAAAGAAAGAAAAAGAAAAAAAACCCACCTCTGCATTTCAGGAGTGTCCAGCTTTGATCTGTACAGATTGCCTATTTAAATTTGGAACGAATCAAAACCCCAGTTTGAATTTTGGGAGTGTTAGATCCAGATCTGGGTACTGAAGATTGAACCTATTTGTAGTAATTAGTGAACTTGCAGACAACCTAGTGAAATCTTAAATGAAGACATAGTATGTGTAGGATTCATTCACCATGAATATTCATGTACCGTCTATCACTATTCCAAATGAACACAACAATCACATACAGTATATGGGGTTGTGGATAAGCACTTGCTGCAGCCTATACCACAGAGCCAGTCTACGGGCCTACTACTGTTCCCACACAACACCACTTACCTCTTCGATACCTAGGGTAAGCTCCCTGACCCTAGGACAAAGCTCCACCTTCAATGACTGGGAGCCTATACTGAGATTCTAGGGAAGAAAGCCAAGTCTGCTTTTTATGCCTCCTTTCCCTAATGCAGACCCCAGTCGCTTCACAGAGTCATCACCAGCTTAGCAGCATGCCCTAGGGTAATTTGTAAAATGCCCCTGGCCTCCAGTAAGGAGTTCAAGCACTGTCACTGACAGCACACTGCAACTTTTCAATAGTCAGGTCTATCATTTCCCACCACAAACACATGGTTTAAACACTCTCCGGAGATACCATCAGCCTTTTCAACTTCTGGGACAGCACACAAAAGGTCCCTTCTTCCACCTTCCAATACACAGCTGCTTTCTTTCCTTAATCTTCCACCTTGATCTTGAACAACTTCACATTTCACATGGATGAGCCAATTTAGTAGTGACAATGTATATTATTGCAGTTGAGAAAACATGTCCCCTTAACTATCAAGCTTTCCACTCCTAATCTTCTATTTAAAGAAAATGGTTATTAACAATGATACACGGCAGTCTGCATAGCACATCTTCAAACTAACATGAAAAGAAAAAGAAAAACTTGGAACAATCATTTCTGTTAAGGAAGATCTGGGTTTCACCATTATTTTGTTGATCATCGGGCAGATAGCTAATTGTCTCTTTTATGTTCCAAGAGTGACTGATTTTTTTGTCCCAAGAAAATCATAACAATAATTCTGGACAATATTTTCATTCTTTGTTGTTACAATAATTGCTATTTCTGCATTATGACCTTCAAAAATTAGACATACATGCATCTCTCTCTCTCCACACATGCATGTAAATAGATTATGTGCCCTGAGTGTTATTCTTATGCATTAGTATTCATGCGTAAATGACAATGCTGTGCATGGTACTATTTTTAATTTTATTACCAAAAAAAAAATCCAAGAGAAACTACAGAAAAAGTCTCCAGAAGAGTCAAGAGACTGTATAAAACTGCACTAATGGAGTTAGGCCTCAAACCAGCAACTACTTATGCACCTGCTGCTTATCATTAAGTTAAAAAAAAAGAAGTGTGGTGAAAAAGCCAATACCAAAATTGAACAGACATCCCTTCTAAATGTTGTTATTCTATAAAAGGTGTTATTTAATCCAAAAAATTATTTCAGTTCCTCAGTATAATCATAAAGAAAATATAGCCACTATTTTTGAAGGACACAGCAATTGTATTTTCTATTTGTTCTGTAGGCTCTGCAAAAATAGTTATTTAATTCTCAGGTAGTAGCTATGCTGGCATCACTGCGGCGGTGGGGGTCCATGGATAGCTAGCCAGGAATGAGAAAGTTAAATTTGTTGTTAAACTAAAACCAGCCACATTCACTGATATGCCAAATAAAATAAATCAGCATTTGAAAAAGGGACCGGTTTTGCAAGGTGCTGAGAAGGGGTGAAGTGTGGTCACTCACCCATGCTCAGATAACAGGGTGATGATGATTGATATATTTATATCTACACAGAGATGAGACAGGATTAGATTAGAGAAAGCAAACAGTGCAACACCTTGTTAGAAGTGATCTGTCTTCACTTAATGGCTCAGTGGTCAGCACATCATAACAGGGACTCAGATTAAAAGATTAATTCCACTGTGACACAATGTCAGGACTCCTCCTCTGCAGAGTTCCCAAGCACCTCTTCCAAGTTCACTTAGAATTCCACAATAATTTTTGAGACAGTGATAAATCGCTCCATGTCCCACAGCTATACTGCCATGTAATTTGTGTCCCTTCTGATACACAGGGATGATTGAATGGAAATTTACTGCAGTCACACCTCCCTGGGCAGAAATCGTTCAGTTATTACAAACTAAACACATGGCTAAACACATCCACACTTCCTCACTCCAGGCTGAACTAGTGAAATGGGCGTTACATGGGGATATGCTTGAAGATCTCTCAGAAGCTTCAGTTATTGCAGAATACGATGACCTACCTGCTTAGTGGAAAGAGATGATGAGAGTCCATTGCAATCTGTGCTCCATAGACTACTTTGGCTAACCTTATGCATGATATACAGCCCTACATGCCAGCATGATGTCTGAGATCAGCGTAAGTGCTTCTACCGACAATCTTTAGCCACACACTTTTTTGCAGACTCGAAAGAAGACATTCTTAGTGAAGGACCCCAATTGTGGACGTTGTTCTCATTGGTGGACTGTCACTAGAATTTATTAGCACCCAGAGCACAACCGCAGGCTCATCTTTTCAACCAAATCTTTTGTATAATGTGTTTAAAATTTACGATACTGTCTTTTCATATGTCTGAGTTACAAATGCTGATTGATTAACTTGTGATGCACCTACTGTGGATGGATAACAGCAGCCAACTTTCCCAGAGATTTTCAATGAAAACTGCTGGGTGCTCAACACTTGAAAATTTTGGTCATAAACACGTTGAAAGCGTCTGCGTTGCATTATATATAAACATGGTTGGGCTAGGTCAGAAGTAGGATGGTAGATTTCAGCAGGATACATCTATTCCTTGTAAAGTGGTGATGGTGATTCAGTAGATGTAGATTTCCCTGTGGGGCAGAACTGAGCCAATGACCCAGCAGTACAGGTACATTCACTGCTGGAGATGCTGGTTCCGATTCCCCTTCTGGAATCATTTACACTTGTGCAAAGTGTAAAATGCATTCTGATTTGTTAGAATTTTAACTATATAAATGTTAGCAGAGTAAATACACACACACACACACACACACACACACACAATACACGAATGTTAGCATTTTCCCACTCACTTTTCACAGTTGTAAATGACGTCAACAAATACAAGGCAGTGGAAAATCTGGCCTCTTTTCTTTATGATGGGATGTGAAAGCGAAGGATGGAATTTCAAAGACAAAGGGATGCGTAGTTCCCCTTAAAATGAACTGAGATTGAAGCCCAAATATTCTAGGTGGCTTTAAAAATCTCCCATGTCCTGAACCAGTTCCAGATCTGGAAAATATATTCTGCCTACTCAACTCCCTCTGTAATTCCAATTGGACATGATAGCCTTCTTCATTTCTTGTCTTAAACAGTTATTTATTGTTGTTGTGCCAGTTTAAACAGCTGCTGTGTTTTACCCCAGAAGGGACCATTTTACAGAGGTTAGTGAAGTCATCCTTATGAATAAATAGTTAAACATTCAGAGAGCCTTTTGTGAAGGAAGCTTCTCTATAAAGAGATAGTATAATTTCCAGGGGGCAAGACATACACCTACGAGAAAGGCTGGAGACAGTTGCACCACATGAATGGGCCTAATATTACGTGATTCAGCACAGCACTTAAGCATGTGCTTAACTTTAACAAGCTTCATTCTCAGTAAGTAGGAGAGTTCCATACGGTACCTGACTTTGGCTATCACAGGTTGAGTGGAAAGCCTGTGCTCAAAATACTTAGTCACCGTAAAAACTAAGCATGATATAGCTGTGTGGTCCTATTGTTTTTAGCTGTTATTTGGTACTCTCTTCTGCTATTAGTGCAATGCAGTGCACAAATATATTAGATGATTTATGATGAAAATTCCTCTAACACAAAGCAACTCTAAAATGGAAGAGGGGAAAGCTAAGGCGATAACAGATGTGCTTGACTTATACTCTCACCCCTGTGAATAATTTTAGCTCAATTAATGTCATCTGGTTATTGCAGGAGTAAACCTGCTACTGTCCCTGTGCTGTATTAAGGTTTAACACATTACTCCAAGATCAGAGTTTGGTAGTTTTATATTTAATTGAGAGTTTCACCTATTACTACTGCAAAATCTTTGACTGTACTGAAAAAGTCAAGCACTTCACCTGTATGGGATTTAAACTCTTTACACTTCTCTATGGGCTTCCAGTCGGTATATTTAAGTGCTTCACAGTGCAACCCTTTTGCCAGACAGTTGGAAACAAAAAGGTCTGGAGGTTCAATATATCTAGAATCCCTCTTGAGAAATACCTAAACTGGTTCAAGCCCCCAGCCAGAAACACGGGAAAACTAAATGCACCATCCCCGAATGCCCTTAACAGGCAGAACTACCCCAGTCTCAAGCACTCGGACTGTATACAAACAAGGAAATCCTTATTAGGGGACAGGGAACACATTTAAACTTGGGAAAACAAAGCAACAGAATATAAATGCAAATAAACAGTAAAATACTCCATTAATTTTGGCAGAAGTCCTTTTAACCCCCTTCTCACCCACTGGTGAGACTGTCCCACAGCCCCTTGACCACCCCACCACACCAATCCACTGAACCCCGTTCAGAATTTGGATGAGAGAGGAGCAGTATAGTCTGTGTGTCTCTTTGCAGTTCTGTCTCCAGTCCCAAGGGAGCTGCTTGCCTGGTTTCACCTGGGAATGCCACCACTTAACCCAGTTTAGAGATTCAGCTTTAAAGTGCAGGGCTGGCGGGGCCTCACCAGAGTTTGCTCAACTCTGCTGTTATGCTCTGCATCATCTCTCAACACAAAGTCCTCAATCTGTATAGTCTCTTATGATGCAATGACTCTCGAGCAGTATCCTGGCTGCTTGGAAAGAGCTCTTTGCCACAAGGTATGCATCTGTAGGAGCTCACTACTTCCCAAAATCCATGGTTTCATAAGAGGAATTATGAGTAGGTAGCCTATGGATATAAAGCTCTTTGTGGGCAACCCTTTTCTCTAATGGAGGAAGTAGAGAGAGATCTTTCTCCTTTGGAGCGTCTGGCCATGGAGCTTACACAAATATTTTTTAAAATTAAGCTTCACAACACTCCCCATTTCCCCCCCGCCCCAGTAATAGTATTCATTTTACAAATGGCAAACTTGAGGCACAGAAAACAGATTCTCCATACTGCCAGTTCTGTATATCACTTGTTAACTTGGCAAACCATTAATATAAAACAAGCCATATGCAAGTTGATCTAGAAGTTGCATGGGTTTTGCTGATTTTGTTTCTTTTAAACAAAACTTATCTTTGCAATTAAAGCTTCTTGTGCTCATTGGCTTCTACATATCCATGAATTGCCCAATAGATTTGTAGTGCTACTGGGGAATAGTTTTATAGCAAAACAAACTGCACAAACATCCACTCAAACAAAGGAGAAAGAATTGCACCAGTGCAACAAGAACACAAGAGAATATAAATAAAATATTGAGCTAAAAATCTACGGAAATAGTTATTTAGCTACAAGAAGTGCATTCATTTTGTTGTTTAACATGCACCCACATAGAAGCTGAAGGAGAGGACAGAAACCACTGTACTGTAACAAGGGGAAATTATGTAGCCAGAGTCCAAAGATATCTCATCTCCTTCGTTGTGGGGGTCAGATAAAGTCAAAGAGCTAATCATCCAGGGAAAAATATGGTCTCAATTATTCCTTCAAGCAGTGCCTCAAAATAAACTGACAAGCTGATGTAGCATAGAAAAGATAGCATGGAAAGATATTGACAAGCTGGAGGGAATTTAGAGAAGAGCAATAGAAAGTATTGAGGGTTGGAATTCTTGGATTTTGAGGAAAGATTCAAAAAGCTAAATATGTATAACTTGACTATTCAACTATTATGGGGATTCAAGGGTGGCAAGTAGTATATATAGTGTGCAGATGCAGCCCACATAACACAGAGAGAGAGCTGCATATGCAGCCCACAATGGTAAATAGAGCAAAGCAGTAATTCTCAACCTAACACCTGCAAATTCAAGAACTCTACCCTGAGTTTCATCCTGGTGGCTGTCTGCATCCTGACACCATCTCCAAGTTTTCTCAGGTCATCAGGCAATCAGGCCTGTGTCTTTGTGCACTGTAGGATATTTAATTCAGATACTTATAATATTGAGCTCTCCCCACTTCTAAATTAGCACCTCAATGCCTTTTGATTTCAAAGGTGCTTTTTAAAGTTATGTTTATTGTTGGCCCTGTAAATATTACTCCCCATCCCATCCACTCCGTCCTCCATGTAAGAGTTTCAGGACCAAGCTCTTCCACTGTCATCTGGTATATACATATATAACATATACAATTCCCACGGCTTCTTAATATTAAAAGAAAAATTAGAAGAAAATTCCCTCAAAGACTACAACCAGGAATTAAATGCAATGCAAGAACCTTATCAGGTTAGTATAATGTGTTTTCTAATGCAAATCTCACACCACAGACAAATGTTTATTAAATCTAATGTTAAAATTATTTAATACACAGGTTAAAAAAAGTTTCTAAACATAATACTTAAATTATCCAAAAGTACAAAGTTTGGCTTAAAAAGTCATAATACATATAGTACATAATCTGCAATTTCCTACACTTGACCTTGACCATGAGCTACACAGACATCCATATCCACTAGTTTGCCAAATATATTTGCTCTTACCATTTTACAGTGACAGTTACATGATTTTATTATTATTTTCGTAAGTAGTGAATGTAAATAAATAAAAAGATGTGCAATAACAAATCCCTCTGCAAAACTCAGGAAAACTTCCTGTAATTGTCCACTGCCACTGGCTTCAATGATGGTTCTGGACACCTTATATTCCAAGTAGCAAAACAGTCTGAGCAAATAAAAAGTATTCTGCTACCTGTATTTTGTGAAGATGGAAGTGCAGATTATTTTTATAGTTGTGACATCCAGAGCAGAATGGTTATAGCATAGTCAACACTCATGAAACAGGAGATCATTTGACATCACCCTGTACTCTTGCCTTCCATATCTTCCAGGGTTGCAAATATAGTGTATACATACCCTAACACACAACTTCTATGGAGGCACAGCAGAGCTGCAGCTACACTGATGTACTGTAGACACTAGCTACAGCAACAGAATGGTTTTTTCCATCACTAAACTAAATCCATCCCCTTGAGAGCGGTAAGTAGGTGGTTGGAAGAATTCTTCAGTCAACCAAGCAGTGTCTACACTGGGGCCTAGGTTGGTTTAACTATATCTGTCAGGGGTGGGAATTTTTCACATCTCTGAGCAATGTAGGTAGGTCAACCTAACTTTTAGATGTAGACCAGGCTTTAGAAACAACAAAGGTCAAGCTCCTGAGAGCTTAGAATTGACCTGCTGTTGTGTGGAGATAAAATAACCCATAACGATATGTTATCCCCCACTGTTCCACCTGAGGTTTCTCTTAGTTCTCTTATTCTCTTTGGTAACTTCTTTTCTGAATTAGTTATTGGATAAACACTTCCACTCCACATCACATAAATTATACTCGAATCCAGATTCCTTTCACTCTTACAGTAATGAGAATGAATGAACAAACAAACAAACCAACAGAGCAGGACTAAATGCAGAAAGCATAGCAGTGCTAGGAATTTCAACTCATGGAATAAAAGGCACATTCCTCTCTTCCACTTAGCCAAGTTTGACTGCAACAGGATGCCATCGCTGACAACACATACTCTGAATCAACAGCTTACTGTCAATAAACTAATTCATTAAACCATTAGTATAAATTCAGTTTCAAAGCTTTCTTAACCTTACAAGAACAAACATGCATAAGGGAGTCTCTATATGAGTCATTTGCATTTAAAAGTAATGTCTCAATGTTAGTGGCTAAAGAATAAAAGTCCCTATAATGCAACAAAACAAAACAAAAAAGGAAGCAGGAAGCCCCAGCTTTGCACTTAGTTTACAGATACTCATAACTCATGACTTAGTTCCACAGGAGTAGCCTTCTTAGTCTGTATACAGCAAAAACAACGAAAGTCCCGTAGCACTTGAAAGACTAACAAATTTCTGCAGGCATAAGCTTTCAGGCGAAATGAGTTGCAGCCCACGAAAGCTTATGCCTGCAGAAATTTGTTAGTCTTTCAAGTGCTACAGGACTCTCCTTGTTTTTGTCATATGACTTAGGGGATTTTTAAAAGGCTTGCACACTTCTGTAGTCAAAGGATCTCAAAATCATTTCCAAAGACATCCAAGAATAGCCTGCAAAAGGAGTGTTTTACACGGGGGGGGGAACGGACTGAGCCCCGGGAGGCTGGATCACTGCTGCTATTACACTGAAGGGAGTTACCCTGCACCGGCCCCAGTGTAAACGAGAGCACTGGCTGGGCTCATGGAGATGTGAAGTGAGGTGCTCCGGGCCACGCAGCCACTCAGTTGCAGAGGCTGGGCTAGCCCTGAATTCTGAGCTCCCAGCTGCCCCTCAGCTCAGTCCTGTCACACGCAGCCCCGGGCTTGGGGGGGGGGGGGGCAAGAGAACCGCTAAGAGGGTGTCCCGGAGGAGACACAAGCCCAGCCCGGCCCCAGCAGCCCCCCAGGTGAGCCACCCCTGAGTTACCGTTTGTTGGCGGGGCACGGCGCTGTCTTGCTCCTGTCCAGCCACTCGCGGGGCTGCTGCAGCGGTGCCTCTGCTAGACAGACGGCACTGACCCGAGCGGCCCGGCTCCCCCTTTGCGTGGCGCCCCGGAGCGCGCTCTTCCCCGGCGGGCGCAGGTGCCTTGCTCACACTCCGGGCCGGAGCGCGCGCGCCTGGCCGCCCCCTGGCCCCTGCGCCCGGCTCCCTAGCGCGAGCGGCCCGGCCGGTGGCTCCGGCTGCCCGAGTCCGAGCTCCCGCGCCATTGGTTCTGGGGACGGGACCGGCAGGCAGCTATTGTTCCCACGTGATTTGGAGTGGAAGCGCGTGGGGGGAGGGAAGGCAGTCCGAGCACGGGGAGAAGGGGCTGAGAGCAGCTGCGGGGGGTCACCGGCTGCACGCGCTAGCAGGGAGCAGTTTTACCAGCCCTTGCAGGACCCGGGTGGGTGGGAGGTTTTCCCACTACTTCTCACTACAGTGTTTGACTTAACCGGCTTTCAAAGGTGTAGTAGAATGCCAACGCTTAGGTCTCGTCTGCAGCCAAAGCTGTACCTCTCTAAACACAGGGGTGTTGTCAACGCGCTGCAACCCCCTTAATTGGCTGCGGTTGTTCTGTGGTGTAGCTTACTTCCAGGCAGGAAGGGTAATAAAGCTGCACCAGTAGGTGCACTTTTAGACTGCTATAATTGCAGCATAACTAGTACCAGTATAACTATCAAAGTAAAATATTGCCCTTAACAAAAATAGTTCTGCCAGGCTTTGGTTACAAAGGGATGGCCCATGTGGCTGAAAACACAGGCCTGGGAATCAGGACATTTTTGAGCTCTGTTATTGACTCCCTCTCTAACAATGGACAAGTTGTGTTCATTGCCCTCTGTGCCTCAGTTTCCTTGTCTGTAAAATGGGATCATTAATACTTTCCCTACCTCTCAGCAGTGTTGTAAGTAAATATCTATCTAGATATCTATAAGGGCTTCCTCACTAGTGTCTTAGGTTTTGATTCTGTAATGAGCTCTGTGAACCACTTTGCGGGATCAATCTCTCTGATTTGAGCCCTTGTGCAAAAGATGCTGCAGAAATGCATAGTATGGGAAAGATTTCCAAAAGCACAAATGGCTGTTAAACACCCAGTTCTCCACTGCCAGTTGTGCCTTTGCAAATCTCCCACTACATTATTACTGAAATGGAATAATCAATTAAAATAATTAGACAGAACAGTGTTCTCAAACAAATCAAGGCCGTCAAATGATTTTTAAAAATTACAATTAATCGTGAGATTAAAAAATAGTTGTGATTAATCACAGTTTTAATCGCACAGTAAAACTATAATAGAATACCAATTTGAATTCAGCATAGAAGGATGTCCTCTGGAATGGTGGTTGAAGTGTAAAGGGGCATATGAATGTTCACATATCTGGCATGTAAATACCTTGCAACACAGGCTACAAAAGTGCCATGTGAATGCATGTTCTCACTTTCAGGTGACATTGTAAATAAGGAGTGAGCAGCATTATCTCCCATATATGTAAACAAACTTGTTTGTCTTAGAGTTGGCTGAAGAAGAAGTAGGACTGAGAGGACTTGCAGGCTCTAAAGTTTTACACTGTTTTGTTTTGTTATGAAAAAACAAAAATTCTACATTTGTAAATTGCACTTTCAGGATAAAGAGATTGCACTAGAGTACTTGTATGAGGTGAATTAAAAATACTACTTCTTTTGCTTATCTTTTTATAGTGCAAATATTTGTAATAAAAATAATATAAAGTGAGCACTGTGTACTTTGTATTCTGTGTTGTAATTAAAATCAATATATTTTAAAATGTAGAACATTCAAAAATATTTATAATAAATTTAAATTGATATGCTATTGTTTAACAGTGCGATTAAAACTGCAATTAATCGCAACTATTTTTTAATCTAGTTAATTTGTTTTGTGTTTATTGCTTGTATTAACTGAGATTAATTGACAGTCCTAAAACAAATATTTGTTGAAGCAGATTCTTCTTGTTCTAGTTCCTTATTCTGTACCAAGAATTTTCCAGGAGTAACTAAAAGTATGGCTATAAACTTTTGATTCAGAGAAACTGGACCATTCCAGAGATATAGAAACGGAGTAAGGCATGGTTCAGCACTTAAAAGTTTTACTCATATAACTTTTATCAGTTAGGGGGATGATTCTTTGCCAACATAGTTAAACTGGTAAAAGCCCCAGGTTAGACTCAGGTCATACTGGTATAAAGGTGACTTATACTAGTATAGATTATTTTGGCTTCTAATATAATAATTTTGCCATTTAGCAGCAAAGCTTACTGGCATAGACAAACCCTAAGGAAAAAAGCATAGTTAACTTTAAATGACAACCTGCAAGTTAAAGATGTAGGTTTTTACTTCATTTTAATCAGATTGCAGGATGGTTTCTGAGCCTCATATAAAGTACTATAAGATGAGGCCTTTAGGGTTACTGATCATGTCACATTCATGCAGGTTGCTGAGTCAAAGACTGATGACAATATCTATCATATTGTTCTTTGTCACCCAAATAGGTCACTGAGCATGCATGACACTGATACAGCTCCTTCAAAAAGATGAAAAACCACAACTACTATGTGGTGAGCACTTCTGATTATGTCATTTTTCTAGGGATAATTATTAAACGATAATGGGTAATTAGCAGAAAGTGCAACAAGTTTTAAGTAGTTGTAATGTGCATGATATAATTAAAAACAAATTTCAGTTATACTGCAATGTCATATTTGAGCCACTGAAGGATACTGACTGCCATCAGATGGTATCTCACATTCATTTGAATGGTTTCAAAATATTTAATGTTATGTTTCCAAATAATTCTAATTACTTAATATTATTATTTATTATCTGTCATTTAAAAGATTCCTTCCAGTCAGCATAAAACACTGATGTGCTAGGAACACCAAAATGTTTAGTGGTTTGGTTAGGTGTTTTGTTCCCTGTTAATCATCTAACAATTCTGCAAACACTATGCATGAGCTTAAAATTAAGTTAACCTCATGCATAAATGTTTGCAGGACAGGAGCCATAGAGCACATACCAGGGCAAAGAACTGGAGTTGACTGGTAGAAGGAAACTGTGCAGTATGGGAGAGGGAGTAAAGTGGGAATGAAGCTGAATATCTCTGGAAAATTTTCTACTAACATACCAATGACTAAGTAGAATTGGCAAGAACCCACAGATCTTGCACTGACTTTTGACTTGCTTTTGAACCTGATTCTCATCTTTCCTATTACTGGCTTCTTTAGATTCCTTTTAGCTCAGCTGCCCTGTTAACTCTGAGGTATCCTTTCAAGCAAGGTTTTAAGTTGACTAAATCAAATGGGGCTGTAGAGTTGGCCAAATAAAATAAAATACAGTTCTGGTATGGGTCTGAGGCAGATCAGTTGTTGGTGAGCACTAAATGGCCCAAGGAGCATTACAAATATAGGTAAGTTAGGTGTTTACTCTAAAATTTAGCTAGGAATTAACAAAATACCCTAACTGTGCAATGCTAGAACCAGTCCGTCTCTGAGACCTCTTTGAGCTCTGTTCTCAAATCCCAGTCCCTCAAGTTATGTTTACAGTGGGAAATGTGTCATGTTAGAAAACATGTTGATTGACATGTTTTAACTAACATGATGTTAAACACGATTTTTCTCTAAATGTGTACAAGTACAATCATGTTTTAAAACATGTTGGGTAGTTTGTCCCAAACACTTTTAAACACTACTTTTAAACATTACTTGTCCCTGACTACATTAGTGCGAAGTCATGTTTATGTCCTTTTCATTAAAACATGCTAGTTAAGATTTTTCTAGCATGACTCTCCCCCCAGTGTAGGCATGGAGAAGCACTCTTCCTCAGCTGTCCTGAATCCCTGCACTGTCTCTGTTTGGCTAATTACCATTCTAATAATCCCTCCATATTCACTAAGAATGACTTGTTTCTTTTCTACAGCAGTGGAGACACACTAGTATCACAAAGATAGTGCTGTATTAGGATTCTGCTTCTCTCTGATAACAATGAACCTTATTCAAAGAGAGCAGAATCTTGCTTCTCAAAGTGAGTCTATGCAAAAACAAGGCAGGAAACCCAAAAGACAGTGATTCTGTCACAGACTGGTTTTTGTCTGGGTTTTAGTGATAGTTTTTCCCCTGCCATTTCTGGAAGCTGTTAGAAATATAGGACCAGATTAGACCTGCGTGAACTATGGTTTTAAATTGATTGATTGTTTGGATACTAGCATGAATAATTGGCTCAAAGCATGTGACCAGAAGGAATGAACTGGTGAGAAAGAAGGATTGTTTCTGCCTTTGAAATACCAGTGTTATCTTATTTAAGGTTTGGTAAATAAAGGACAAATGGTTAATTGGGCACCAGGTGCAGTAAATAATTGGTTAGAAATGCTTAGTCCAAAAAATATGTGAAAGTCTTGAAGAGGATAGAGTGCAGCCTTAAACTCCTTCAGCTAAGGTTTAATAACCAGAAATGACATCACTTGTTTGTTACACTGCATAAAAAAGCAAATTTTGTTTAGGTGTTCTTTGTCAGAGCTTTTCCTTACTCCTCCAGAGTCATGCTATGATAGAGCTGTACCTTCCTGACCTGAACCTGTTTAAGTATTTGGCCTGTGCTTATAACTGTGTGGTTTCTAAGGTACAGAATGTAGGTATGTGAGTGTGCTTATATTTGTATTTTGGATGTAACCAACACTAAGTGGCCCAATGAAGATATGCTTGTGTGGAAACTGAGTCATGAGGGACCTTACCAATGTTATGGGGAAATTATTTCTAACAGAAGCTGTAGAATATTGTTTGTGACCTCCCAGGTATTCAGTGTCAAGAATTCACTGGTTACCTCAATAAATATTCCACTTTCAATTTCTAGCTAGATATAACTACTGGGATATATTATTCTTCTGGTAAAAAGTGAGTTGAGCAAGTTTTTCTTTCTTTCTTTCCCAATCATAATCTTGGATTATGGGTGAAGATAGCAATATTGTGAGGGCCTGTATTTTTGCAAGATACTGATTCTACAACTGTACTGATACCTCTGCATGTGAGTAATCTCTTTAGAAATCCCAATGGGGCTACTCACATGTATAAAGAACATTAAATCAGTATGTCAGTCTTTGCAGGATCTAAAAACAGATGATAAAGGGACAAGGCCTGCAATGAACTTTGCATGGCTAGCCCTCCTATATGGAGGCTCACTGACCTCAGCAGGGCTTTGTATCAGCATAAGGGTCTATCCATATGAAGCTCATTTCAGTATTGGGGCCTAAGGCATGTACATGTTGTGTATATATAGTGACAACCTTTTAAAATTGTTTTCCAGTTATGCATACTACATTGTAGTTTGTCTTTGGTAAAGAGTTAGTGAATTGGTTTTATTATACAATTTCCAGAAGAGAGTTAAAATTTAAGCGAAGTGGCTTCCAATAACCCATTTGTTATACTGCTTCACTGATTCTGGTTTTTCTTAACGTCAAATACAAAATTTTTCACAAGACAGCCTAGTTGTCTCAGCCTATTACTTAACAAAGGTCTAATAGCAGAGAGCTGTAATGAAGTCTTGTAAGACTAAGACTTCATTACTTTTAATAAATACACCATAGTCTATGTACAAAACAAGCACTTACATTTACAAAACAAGCTATAAATTAAAGGAAATGAACAAAGGGCACCTTATGGTGTCATAGCTTTAGTGTTTTAAAATTGTCTATACACTTGCTAATTCATAAAATTGGGTAGTACATAATGGGTCTGCCAGTTATGAATGTGAATTAGCAAGGGTCTGCTGTTTTAGCCCTGACCTGTTGTTCTCTTTTTTTCCCCATAAAATTCTCTAGGAAGCTGCCGGTACCATTTATCCTCTTGCATGAGAATTTCACAGATTGGTTGTCCCTTTAAGGGGAGTTGGGCTTAGCTTGGTCTGTGATGGATCAGCTACTCCACCCAGCTGACTCAAATTAGTTGTCAAACCCAGCTGGGGAAGAGTTTAAGTGATTTCCCTGAAGGACTGGGAGAGAAACTGCCAGCAGGAAGTTGTCTTCTGTGGGCTGGTCTGTACTACAGTGTTAGGTTGGCTTTATTACATCGCTTAGGGCTGCAAAAAGTTTCATGTCCTGTGCAATGTAATTAAGTCAACCTAAGCCCCAGTGTAGACATCGCTAGGTTGATAGAAGAATTCCGTGAGTCTAGCTACCACCTCTCAGGGAGATAGATTTACTACAGTGCTAGAAGAACCTCTTCTGTTGCTGTAGTGTCTACAGCTGTGCTGCTGTCACATTTCTAGTGTAGACATACCCTGTGACTGACCTTGGAGGGAGGGGGTAACAGGGAGAGAAGGAGGCCCCTGAGGCAGGTTCTGGAGAGGTTCAAACCCTAGGCAGATGGCCCGGTAGTAGAGTGGGCTTAAGAATCCAGCTTGTAGGGAAACCAGCTTAGGTTAATGGGTAGCTGCAGAGGGAAGTCACTTTTCTTTTATGTTTCCTTTGACACTGTTGTTTAAGTTTATCAGCATCCTGCCTGGAGTGCTGAGAGAAATGGTTCTCTGTCAAGACCCTCTCTAAAGAGAAGATAGGCCTGAGGCTGCAATTGCTGACACAAAGGTTATTAAAGAGAGAGACTCGAAAAGCCCTGTTATAGGGGAATTAAAGATCTGTGAAGAAACCACTGGGGTGAGTTATGCTATGGCAGCCCCGCCACAGGTAACAAAACATACATTTAAATTCTTATCCCCCATGCAAAAGCTAGTTAAACAAACTTTACAGTGGGACTGATGCAAGAGCAGAAGGAACCTTCCCTTGTCTAGTCTGCACCAATACAGCTGATCTATGACCGCTTCATAGGGTACGTCTGCACTGCATCTGGGAATGAGCCTCCCAGCCCAGTTCCACCAACTTGTGCTAGCGATTAAAAATAGTTGTGTAGGTGTTGTGACTCAGGATCTCAAGTTCCAGCCTGAGCTGCAATGTTGAAGCAAAGTCTACACAGCTATTTAATGCACTAGTGCAAGCCGTGTTAACACAAGTCTGTGGACCCAGAGAAAGGAGGCTTGCTTTCAAATACAGGGTAGACATGCCCATAATATTTGATTAGAAGATGTAGCCTGGTACCTTGTCCCACTTTGAACAGGTTTTTAAGACCAGAGCAAGCCCAGTTTGAAGCCCTACTGGCGACAACAGCTCCTTCAATTCTGTGGACATCCCACAGACAGTTTTAGCAAACCTCCTGAGGCAGCAGGGCCGGCCATGGTTCCATTCTTTAGTTGGCAAGACTTTCTTCCCTCTGCAGAAGAATGAAACCCCCACAAAGCTGGTGGAGTTAATGTGAAATATTCTGGATGAAAACTCTAACAGGTATATTTTATTCCTATACAAAAGGATACCTTCAGATTTCTTCTGAATTTAATGAGAAAGAAGAGAGGAACAGGAACAGGTCCTTGATATTAAAACTCAAAATAAATCTCGTAAAATGTATTCAATGTATACTGCAGCAGCCAGTGTGTTTTAATGTCTGCCATAGCATTCATCTTTAATAAATCTCCCCCCAATGGACGTGAAATACTCCCTTCCTTTGAAAACAACTGTGTCCTGTGACTGAAATGAGCCTTTTAGATCTTCTCAAGCATAATGATGTCATGAATTCACAAGAACAGAAATAACTTTTAAATATTTTTAAAAGGTGTTCAAGAATGCATCTGTAAGCATTGTGCAGCATTATAAAATGTGATGTCTAAACCAGTACAGCCATTGAGCAGGCTGTCTAAATCTAATGTTTGAGACAGCTATACATGATATAACAGTAGGGAAGAATAATAATGGCAAGCAAATGGCTCCACCTAGTGTGTGGTTTCTTTCTTAATCCTCTTTTTTATCGATTTCCCAGTAGAGGGCTCCTATTACCTAATATCTTAACAACCGATTGCACACCTGAAATCTGCTATTTAACTTTCCAATCTATTTTCTATAAGTAATTACAGTTAATTTGCAAGAGGCAAAAAGGTAGTGTATAAAGGTGAATATTTGAATTAATCATAATTTGATATAATTAAAAAAGATATACTGGCAAATAATAATGTCAGCTACTTAATATTTCTCCATCCTCTCACATGGCCAAAACAAAATGTGAATCCTCCTCCCCTTTGCACGTAAGTGTTAAAAAAGTCTGTGGATCTTTACATCACACAGTGTCTTAAATGGCTTCTGCAGTCTCCCTTACTGGGACTGGACAACAGGGGATGGAGTAGTTGAAATTTCCCTGTTCTGTTCATTTCCTTTGAAGCACTTAACACTAGCCTCTGTCAGAGACAAGATACTGAGCTAGGTGGACATTGGTCTGAAACAGTATGGCTGTTTTTATATAACTGCAGTTAAGTAAGTCCCTTTCCCACTTAAAAAAACCCAACAAAAACAAAAAATTTCCACAGTTTGCTATCATTTACATGAGGCCAAATAAAAACTGGACTTGATAATGGTCACAAATTCTATAGTATTTTTTCGGTGTCTTCATATTCACACCTAAACATTAAGCAAAGCTCCCACAGATGGCATATAAACCTTTCCATTACCTTTTAATTCTAACATCCACATTGAGACTTCAGTCCACATGTTTTTATTACAGGCAATGTGTCCTGGTAAATACCATTTATTTTTCTAGGTAGCTTCTCAGTGAGATCCGTTGATTTGGCATGTTGCATCCACAGATGATTTAATACCTCATAACTCTCAGTGGTTCTCTCTTCCATGCTGCACTTCTGTAATTATGACACATTTGTGGTCAGTTTTCTTGGTAGGAAGTCATGGGTCTGAGTTTTGTCTTCACAGAAGTACACATCTGGGTATGTTCGCACTGCAAAGAAAAATTCATGGTGCTGAGTCTTGGAGCCTGGGTTATTTGACTCAGGCTTGCGGGTTTGGTCTGTTGGGCTAAAAATAGCAGTGTAGATGTTCAGACTCAGACCAGAGTCTGAGCTTGGGAGACCCTCTCCGCTCACTGGGTTACAAAGCCCAGGTTCCAGCCCATGTAGTAACATCTACACTGCTATTTTTAGCTCTGTAACCCCAGCCTTGCAATCCTGAGTCAATTGACCCAGACTTTGAGACCCAGTGTGGCAGATTTTTCTTTGTAGTGTAGATGTATCTATTTAGACCCACTGTGCTCTCCTATTTAGTTATTCCATCTGTTTCCTATCTAGTCTAACAAACTGTCCAAGAATATATGTTCTATTCTTGCTATGATGTTTTTAATAGGTTGGTTTCTTGGCACATTTCTAATTAATATGATCCTTAGTTGTCTGCTTCAATGTGAATTCATGCCTAGTTCTGAGATGGACATCAATATCATTTTGAAATCTTTGGGATCACCCTCTCTTTGGTGTTTTTGTTGATAAGTTGCTTTTTCTTAGTCCAGAACTGAATTTTGATTCAAACACAAAAACAAGCAATGTCTTTGCTCTTCTTTCAAAAGTGTCCTAAGTTGTTTGATATTCAATGTTATGGTACAGTTATCTGCATTTTGGCCAAGATTTTCAAAAGAGAGTAAGGAAGTCTTCCATTGGGATTCCTTTAGGCTTCTTTGAAAGTCCAAGCAATGATGCCCATATAGGGCCTGATTCCTACTGCACCTAAAACTCTCACTGAGTTCAGTGGGAGTTTTGGATATGCAATAAACATATATGGTTTCTCACTGCTGGACAAAGGATGAGTTAGGAACAGAGCTTTGTGAATAAGTCAAAGCAAGTAACTTATTCAGTGAATTTAGCCCCTCATTTTTCCTGCTTGCATAATGTCAGTGGGGAGGAGTATAGTTCCTCAGACATGCGGGATTCATTAAAAAAATTCTTTATTCTTTGCATTGATCATGCATGTTTGAAATTCATGCTCTGTTGCTTGAATGTCATTGGTCAGATGAGACTGTATTGAAAGAATAGTTATCAATGGTTTGCTGTCAAACCAGAAGAACGTATCTAGTGGCATCCTGCAGGGATCAGTCCTGGGTCCAGTACTAGTCTGTATATTCATTAATAACTTTAATAATAGAGTTCCAGAGGGGTAGCCGTGTTAGTTTGTATACGGCAAAAACAACGAGAGTCCTGTAGCACCTTAAAGACTAACAAATTTCTGCAGGCATAAGCTTTCGTGGGCTGCAACCCACTTCGTCAGATGCATGAAGTGGAAATCACAGATAAGAGAGAGAGAGAGAGATACATCCAAGGGTAAGAAACATAACAATGGGGATGGTGTGGGTCAGCCACAGGAGCTCATTCACCTGCACATCTACTAATGTGATATATGCCATCATGTGCCAGCAATGCCCCTCTGCCATGTACATTGGCCAAACTGGACTGTCACTATGCAAAAGAATAAATGGACACAAATCAGACATAAAAAATGGTAACATCCATAAGCCAGTAGGAGAGCACTTCAGTCTCCCAGGACACTCTGTAGCTGACTTGAAAGTTGCTATACTTCTACAAAAAAAACTTCAAAAACAGACTTCAGCAAGAAACTGCAGAGCTGGAACTCATATGCAAACTTGACACAATCAGACTGGGTCTGAATAAGGACTTGGAATGGTTATCTCATTACTAATCAAGTAATTGTGAATGTTCACACATTCTCACTTCTAATCAACTGACTTTGTGAATAGGCCTCATCTACCCTAACCGAACTGACTATATATATAGCACTTTGCCCTCCCCATTGTTATGTTTCTTATCCTTGGACGTATATATATACCTCTTATCTGTGATTTCCACTTCATGCATCTGACGAAGTGGGTTGCAGCCCACGAAAGCTTATGGCCGCAGAAATTTGTTAGTCTTTAAGGTGCTACAGGACTCTCAGGTTTTTTTAATAATAGAGTGGAGAGTATGCTTAATAAATTTGCAAATGACACCCAACTGGAGAGGTTGCAGGCAATTTGAAGGACAGGATTAGAAATCAAAATGACCGTGACAAATTGAAGAGTTGATTAGAATTAAACAAGATGAAATTTGATAAAACAAGTTGTGAGGGAATTTACAGGCCCCACACGGAACCAGGGCTGGGAGTAGAGCAATATTGGGCTAGGGAGGCCTCGCCCCTTAACATGTTCCCAGCATGTTCCCAGTGGAAGAACAATTTAAAAGGACATAGGTAGCCTAGGAAAAGGGGCGAAATGAGCTGCATGCAGCACCAGGAATTAAGACTGATGCCTTGAGCTGTGTCATGAGTGGCAATAGCTTTGTGAAGGCTACTCTAGCAGCAGGGACATGGATTCCCTCCTCTTTGACTTTTGGAGCTGAAATCCCAAAAGGAGATTGATCAAACAAGTGAAAGAGTTAAGAGTCTAAAAGAAATAAAATAGTTGTAGTAATAGAAAAGGAATTCATGGTTCCAATATTAGGAAATTAGTTTAGGACAACAATGGGTAAACCCTCTGCTAAAGAAAGGGAGTCTGTCTTTCTTTTGCCTTTTGATAAGGAAAGGGAGTCTGTCTTTCTTTCGCCCTCTGATAAAGAAAGGGAGTTTTTCTCTCACCCTCTGCTGAAGGAAGAAGCACTTATCTAGTCATAAATTCTGGCTTCAGGAATTTCACCAGAGAGGGGTAAAAGGGAGGGAAAGTTTTCTTATCTGATAAGTGAAAGAATGTCAGCTTGAAGAAAACCATAAGAAGAGAGCAAGAGGTAAAGTTAGAAGGCGCATGCTTAGAAAGGTAATAGAATATTATCGCACACCCTGCATAGAAAATTAGTTCATTAGCATGAACATGGATCTATATATGTTGTATGTGGAAGAAAATGTATGTAATAGGCGGTCGCGAAAGTTGTAAACCTTTTATTACCCAGCCAATGGGGAACGAAGGGAGGGATTTTCTCGGCCGGGATAGGGAATATAAATTGTTAAACAAAGAAAGGGGGCACGCTCCTTACAGAATAGATTTTTGTTCTGGAGTTGTGCCCAGCTTTGCAAACCTGTTATAAAAATAAAACGTAGGTTTTTTTGTTACTCTTTACCTGTATCCGATGTTCTTTATTAAACCCTTTTAGTCAAAGTTATTATTTACACAAGACACTAAGACTGAGGAGAGTCTGCTAAGCCATGCCCCAAGTGGAGGAGCTCCAGACTGGTAGGAAGTGACCCAGGGGAAACATAATTTGGGGTAGCCTAATAACTGGGCTTGACGCTCTAATAAACTCCTATGGCCCTGGGTTGGGATCTGGTGGACAGGGTGGGCCTTGGTCCTCCTGCCTTCCCTCCTCCCTCCCATAATAACAGAACCTCTGGGGGAGCAATCATAGCATGTGGGGATGATTGAGGCCATGGCTGGGGCCTCCTCCAGGATGAGTAGGCTAACAGAAAGTGTAAGGCTAGGTAAGGCTAGAACCTGACCACTAAGCTCCTCATCAGACTATCTCACTAAACAAATGCACAGTACTACTCTTTGGAAGGAAAAATCAAATGCATAGCTACAAAATGGGGAATAACTGGCTAGGCAGAAGAGGACTGTGGTATGCATGCACAAACAGATGTGTGCACACACACAACAGTTCATTTAAATACTTTGCATGAAATAAATGTACATCATTATGTTAATTTTACAGTACAAGACCCATTGATTTCAACAAAAGGTTGATAAGAAAACAGGTTCATTCATAATATGTTATATCAGTTGCAGTTTGGTTATTGGTTAATGAACTATAATGAATTATTTAAAAAAGTGTTTAACAAATTATTCGTTGAAATGACAAGACAGACAAGGCATATAATGTACTTAACTGTACTTAACGCCACAAGAGCTCATTTAAATGGAAACATGTCACAGATATTTCTCATCACACTCTTAACATTAAAAGCAAAGAACAGGCCATTCTGGAGATAGTAGTAGCATTGGCCACAATCCCGTCAACAGCTATGCATGTGTTTAATATACTACCGTGAGCAGTCCTGCAGGTTCCTGTTTGCAGGATTGGGGCCTTCGTGCCAAACTGGAGATCTAGATTTTCCTTGACGCGGTCTATTACTTCCTGATTTAGTAGGAAGAATGAGCATTTCATAGCACTTGGCAGCATTTCCTTAACTAAAGGATTATTAAAATGGAGGACACTTTGTTCTCCAATAGGAGCTAACTTACAAACACATCAGTTCTGAATACATTTCAATCCTGGTTGCCATATGAGATTGAGGAAATTGAGTGTTTCAGTCTAGAATGGCATAGGACTTGGAGGTAATGAGGCTGGAGAGGAGGAGATCAGGCCTTAAAGCCAAGTAGCTCAACTAAATGGCTTTGTCGGGGGAACCTAGATGTGCTTGAGCTGGTACTCAGACTGACAACTAGGTACCTTTCAATGCAGCGAGCACAGCGCCTTTTATTAAAGCTGCCTTTCCAATCCCAGGCAACTAATACACTTATTTTTTAAAAATATTTTCAGTAAATGTGGTGCTTATGGAAGTAATATCCTTGGGCAGAACTAATGCAAACAGTCACTTTTCAAGTTTCCCAGACGTACATCTACGAGTGCAATTGTAATGATTGGGCCTACAAATTTACCCTAATTGTGAGCTCAACTGTGAAATATGTCATCATAAAAAATACTGATGGGAAAAGGTGCAAAAAAGAAACAAACTGGATTAGTCCAAACAGAAAGGCCTATGAATATAATTCAAGGACTATGTTAAGATCATGCTGGTAAACAAAAATGGTGTGACACTGGAAATCAACAAACCAACATAAGTGTGTTAGAACTTGGGCCTAATTGGTACACAAAATAAAACGGTGATGAGATATTCCATCCATAATTCCCTTGTTGGGGTTCTTTAAAAAAAAAAAAAAAAAAAAGACATTGAGTGGGAAAGCTGACTACAAAGATGCTGGCTGACTGAAAGATGAGAGAAGGGGAAGGAGTGAGCTTCACCATCATGGTTGCCACCCCAACTGTCTATTGGGACCCTGAACCTTCTTCATCCTAATCCTGAGAGATGTCCTGACCTGACCAGGCCAGAGGGAGGGACCCAGATGATACAGCCATCTCCACCTCCACTGGCTCTGGCTAAGTCCCAGACACAACTTGGGATGTGAGACTTTGTCTACCCCTCCTCTTTCCCCCTCCATATCCTTTTCTATCCTTATTTCCTTTCTTTTCTTTCCTATCTGTCTCCTTTTCTTTTCTAAGAGACTAACTTAGCCAGCCAAGGCTGCATATATTACAATGCTGCTGTAAACCTGTGACTGAAAAGGCAGCTAAATGTAATATTGTAGACAGCCTGATGCTGGTACAAGTTTGCCATGTCTTAGAGTGACTGTTAAGATCATGTGCTGTGACCTGTGTATTTCTAGCATTGAGGATGTTAGTAAAAGTCAGCACCAGAGACAGAAGCAGGCTGTGTTATTTTCTCTTCCCTTTGTCTTGTGAGTGTTTTGTCTTCTAGGAAGTCAGATCAGGTTTTAACAACAGCTCCAGCCCATTTCAGCTAATTTCTTCTCTTTTCCCCTGCAAAAAAACAGTTATCATCATCTTTGATACCATCTAAGAGACTGTCAAATAAATGGGTTTTTCCTTTAAAGATTCTTTCTAGCTGAAGGCAACGGGAACAAGGGATGTTGTTCTTTTCTATACCTTTGCCAATTCCGATATATCTTTTTTGAGATAGGACGACCAGATCTGCACACAGTATTCAAGATGTGTGCGTATCATGGATTTACAAAGAGACAATATGATATTTTCTGTCTTATTATCTATCTCTTTCTTAATGATTCCTAACATTCTGTTAGTTTTTTTGACTGCTGCTGCACATTGAGTGGATGTTTTCAGACAATTATCCACAGTGACTCCAAGATCTCTTTCTTGAGTGGTAACAGCTAATTTAGACCCCATCATCTTATTTGTATAGTTGGGATTATGTTTTCCAATGTGCATTACTTTACATGTATCAACATTGAATTTCATCTGCCATTTTGTTGCACAGTCCCCCAGTTCTGTAAGATCCCTTTGCAACTCTTTGCAGGCTGCTTTGGACTTAACTATATTAAGTAGTTTAGTATCATCTGTTTTGTCACTTCCCTATTTACCCTTTTTCCCAGATCATTTATGAATATTTTGAACAGTATTGGTCCCAATACAGGCCCCTCGGGGACACCACTATTTACCTCTCTCCATTCTGAAAACTGATAATTTTTCCTACTCTTTGTTTCCTATCTTTTAACCAGTTACTGATCCAGAAGAGGACTTTCTCTCTTATCCCATGACCGCTTACTCTGCTTAAGATCCTTTGGTGTGGGACCTTGTCAAAGGCTTTCTGAAATCTAAGCACACTATATCCACTGGATCAGCCCTGTCCACAAGCTTGTTGATCCCCTCAAACAATTCTAGTAGAATAAACACTATTCATTGTTGGACAGCGACTGGATCATGTTAACACCTTTGATTCTTTGTGGCCCTTTATTCTATCTAAATTAATACTACACAACTCAGACCAAACATCATAGTTTGCAATAACTATACTTTTCTAGTTCTTGGCCTGTTTTGCCAGAACTTGTGGTGTGGGGGGGAGAAATCCTGTCTTGGACAAAATCTCCAAACTCACATTCCCTTTTTGGGACCTATTCAGTGATTTGCATGCAGGTCTCTGGAGGTAATAATTTAATGCTTTAAGTCAAATATGCCACCTATCTTCAAGTCATCATTTTCTTTCAAATGTAGTTATTTGCACCAACTGCAGATGTGTTGACAAACAGGCCAGTGTGATATCAACACATATCTTGCGATATGTTAAAAAAATAGGTTTTTCGGGGTGATGCAATGTGCCATGGCCAAGGTAAATCTTTACAATGTTCACAAAAAGAGCCAGTAATCTGGATGATGCAATAAAATTTACAAATTTTACATCTACACAAGAAAATAAAATTGGGATTCTGTCCCATAGCCCTCACCTAAAGTGAATGGGGTGTGGCAGAGACAGCAGTGTAGGATTAGACCACTGGTGGATTATCCAGTATATGATATGGACACAATTCTTGGTATATTTTTAGAATTGGCAAGTGTAAAATTATCTCTCAGTATCTTGTTAGCCAAAAAATATACTCTGAGGCTTGTTCTTATAAGAGTGATTGTAAGATATACAGCCATAAAGCTCTTTAAAATCCAACTTTCATCAATGTTGCCATTTGGTTGAATGACTCTAACTCTGCTATGCAAGTTTAATTTTCTTCAAGATCATGTGTAGGTAGGATTCAATCTTTGCTTTAGCACTACCTTTGTCAAAGCAAAAAGCCAGTGTAAGAATAACATCTATTGAGAACATTTATGTTATATGGACAGTTTCTTATGGAAATGTTTTTGTTAAATAATATGATTTGTGTTCCCAGTTAAGAAATGCAGCATCCTTTCAGAGCCATTGAGTTATGCCGTGTGCTTGTGGAGATGGGTTTAACATTTTGCAATACCAATTGAAGTCTTTATGTGTGTGTGCTAAAACCTAGTGATCTTTTGAATTAGTTAATATAATAAAATCTTGCAGGTTTCCAGATATTCTCCAGGTGCTTCCAGATATTCTCCAGTATTTTTCCCCTCCAGAAGTTTTCATATTGATTGATAGTTTTCTGTTTTGTAGTGTTTTTTAGCTAATTTTTTTGTTTAAAATGTAACACTTGTCAAAGAAATAATCCATTTTTATATATTTATTTAACGTACCAAAAATGACATTTCTTACAAATGATAAAATATTTAATTGCAATATGATGTAGACTTGATCTGGAAGTATTTCAGCATCAAAATGGAAATCTTCATAACCATTCAAATCTCTGTGTGTGTGTATTTAAATGGGATTACACTGGTGGTACTGAAATCAGAAACTGGCCCAGAATGTATTTAGGAGTCTGGTCTATAAAATGTGTAACATACAATCTTACTACCATACTATAATTAAGGAAAGTTGCTGATATTCTATATATCATAACAATTTTAGTAATTTATTTACTTTTCTACATTTTTTGTTCCTTGATATGCAAGTATTTTTTCCCACTTAATTAATATTTTAGTGTTGCACAACATCAACTGGTCTTGTGTCCTTTCTAGGGAAAGTGTGAATGGACAGTTATGTATCTACTGACAAAACATTTTGACTAAGATTACTTTTTTCTGGCAGACTAATCCAATTATTTCTGCGTGCAGACTATCACCTTCTGAGGTTGTATGTTATACTTTTTTGTATTTAAAATAAAAAGATATTAACAGACACAATGTAATCAACACAAGATTTAGTTTGCTACCAACAAATTGCCACTGCTGTCACTTTAATGGAAAATTTGAAATGGTTCTTCCTAATTTGCATAGTTCTAAATTACATTATAACTTTATCTTTGCCGGCCACTAAGTACTCATGAGCAATCCTACAGTAACAAGTCACTGTGTGCATGCATGCTGAAGGAAAAAGAAACTTTTGGTAAGGATGTGAAGAAATAGATTTAATTTTCAAGCTCTGAAAGAAGGGC
Organism: Emydura macquarii macquarii; assembly: GCF_026122565.2. Taxonomy (NCBI): domain Eukaryota; kingdom Metazoa; phylum Chordata; order Testudines; family Chelidae; genus Emydura; species Emydura macquarii. Next base: position 1,155,167 of record NW_027133377.1, read on the forward strand.
TGTTAATAATTGACAAAAATGTCCCCATGGAGTTTTGCACACAATTGTTATACAGGTAATTAGTTTTGCATACATTTTCAAGTCCTCCGTTTTGTTTTTGGGAAATGGCATGACAGTTTTTTGACTGGCTTTCAAACATCCATGTGACGTTGGACAACTTGAGCATTTTCATGGAAGTACTTAGACTTTGAGGTACCCCCCAAAAAAAAATCCCCCAAAAAACATATATGGTCCACTGGATAAGTGGATTCAGCAAGGTACTTAAGCATGTGGCTAACTTTAAGCATGTGTTTAGTCCCACTGAATTGTGTCATAAGCACAAGATGGGGACCCAAATGGACCAAACCTCTATTCCCACTTCTGCCAATTACTGGCCTTAATATTTTATAGCACTTAGCAAGTATTTATTTAGTTATAAAGTAGTGGCCTGACGTGAAGCCCACTGAAGTCAATGTGAGTTTCCATTGATTTTAGTGAACTTCAGGCTGGGCTTTCAGTCAATACTATCATCCCCATTTTACAAATGGGAGAAATTGAGGTTCTTAAAAGTTAAGTGGCTTGCTAGTAACAGAGTCAGGATTAGAACTCAGAAATCCCAGCTCTCTGAATAGTTCAGTCATACACCCTTTCTGAAAAGAACAACAGACTTGGAACTGCCTCAAACCTGAATTGTACCTGAACCATTTTTGTGGTTTATAAAAGTTCTGTTCATTTTTCTTTTAAATTTTCCACAATCTTCTGCACTTCCTGGTTTCATCCAGGAGTACCAAATACTTCAGTGAAGTTCTTGCAATATTTCCATTTTGGGCCAAACCAGGAAATACTGAGAATGCACAACCAAGCCTGATTTTGAGAGACTCCCATGGCAAAAAGGTTAAGATAGATCCTTGTCTGAACCTTTGAGGTTCACCCATCACTAGCTGTTGCAAATAGCAAGGGAGGAGTACAAAAATACCATTAGTGTCTTCTTAATTTAACATGTGTGAACTCCTTATCTTTAAATCTATTCCACATTGTATTTATCTGTGAGTCTCTGAGTACCTTTTCCAGATCTGAAAAAGAGCACTGCATAGACTCAAAAGCTTGTCTCTCACCCACCTTATCTCTCTAATATACTGGGACCAACAACGCTACAACAACACTGCAAACATCTTGTTTCTTTTCTTAATTTAGGATTTATTGGAATAACAACAAAATACATTTTCCTCGTGCAAATAACCATAAGGAAAACATGTCTTTCCTAGAATGTTTTCTGTAAAAGAGTAGATTCATCCAGCCTCAAAGTCAAGTAGCTTTGTTTATCTCATAAAAAGCACTTAGCAAATGTCAGTAATACCATTATTTTCATTTTACAGCTAGTGAAACAGAGAGGTTTCTGGCACAGAGAGTGACTTGCCTATGGTCATGTATGCAATGTTGTAGTAGCCACATCGGTTCCAGGATATTAGAGAGATAAGGTGGGTGATGTAATATTTTTTATTGGACCAACTTCTGGTGGTGAGAGAGATGAGCTTACACAGAGCTCACCTGAAGAAGAACTCTGGGTAAGCTCGAAAGCTTGTCTCTCGCACCAGCAGAAGTTGATCCAATAAAAGATATTACCTCACCCACCTTTCCCATGGTCACGCAGAAGTCAGTTACAGTTTCCTTTGTCCGAGCACAACACTTTCTCCAGTTTGTATTTGCCTTAGTGTTACACTATAAAATTATGGAGTTTCTTTGCTGAAGTATATCAGCTTAGACCTAGTTGTGACTAAGTAGCTTATATTCTTTTGATTGTATTTTCTTTTTAAAATCATTCCCTGCTGTTTGGCTGTTCTGTTCAGGTTACTTTTAAAAAGCAACAACAGCTCTTTATTCTGAAAGAACAAAATGTGATTATTCTGTGGATTCAATGAAGTATGGCTTTTCCAGCATCAATCATTTTATTAAACTGTAATGCAGATATTCTTAAAATCCAAAAACTGAAGCTGACACTTGCGTATTACAAATATAGGTCTGTGGGGTTTTTTATTTTAATTCTGAAGAAACATACCATTTACTGTCTTTGTAGTTCATAAAACCAGTCTGCATCAATGTTATGCCCTCACCTGGACTACTGTGTTCATTCTGGTGATCTGTCTCTCAAACTACCTTGCAGAATTAGAGTGGGTGCAGATATACAGGCCAAAAATGCTCAGAGGCATAGGAAAATTCTCAAAGAATGAGTAAAAATATTGAATTATTTACTTCAGAAAGGAGACAAATCAGAGGGTACATGATAACAGTATACAAAATAATGAACGGCCTATAGAGAAGGTAGATCAGGAACTTTTATTCATCCTGTCTTATAACACAAGAATAATGGCACATTCAATAAAACTGAAAGGCAACAAACTCAGAACTGATAAAGGAAATATTTCTTCATAAGCACATTTAGACTCTGGAACTCATTGCCACAGGAAGTCATTGAGGCCAAGAATTTAGCAGGATTAAAGAAGGATTGAACATTTATATGGCTAAATCTTGTTTACTCACAGAACAGATGCAGTATGGACAGTGACAGGGTATGTTTTCCCACATCAATCTCAGTGATTAATGTACTTTGGCCTTGAACTTGAGGCAACTGTCCCAGCTTTCCATGGGTGAAAGGGAAGTTCAGCCTCCAAACCTAGTCAGTCCCTGAGCTCTCTGCTTGACTGTCAGTGTGAGTTTGAGGTTTCTACTCATAATGGGTAACAATATTTGGTCATTACCACTTAAATCTAGATGTGAAAATACATCATTTGAAATGAACACAGTAAGTACCGCATTGGTTCAGACCAAAGGTCCATCTAGTCCAATAACCCATCTTTGATAGCAGTCAGTATAGGTGGTTCCAGGAAAGGTGCAGAAGCGTTGGGGTGAGCATTATGAGATAATGTGCCTCTAGATAAACTTTCCTTCTAAACCCCAATAGTAGAGGTTGCTTTATGCCTTGAAGCATAGGATTTGCATTCTTCCTAGAACACTTCTTTCTTTTTCAATATTTACTTTTGCAACTCTGGATATGCTTGTTCAGTGCTGTCTATCTGTCCCTGTCACAAATACAAAGGCTCCACTTCAGCAGTGCAGTTAAGCTCATGCTTAACTTTGAGCATGTGCTTAAAGTTCATTTGAAGTCAATGAGACTTACAAGGTGCTTAAAGTTAAGCAGATGCTTAAAGTTAAAAGGGTGCTTAAGAACTATGCAGAATCGGGGCCCTACATTCACTTGAGAAAAATACAGAATGACTTTGAGAGTAATTTAATATGGGGCAAATCCTGCAGGCCTTATTCATTACTGATTGAGGTGCATATAAGGATTTTGCTCAAATATGTGTTTAATACAGGACCTGCTGTTGCATTGAATGGGAATAAACCATGTATGGTAGTGAAAACTCTGTGGGCCAAATTCCCTGAGGGTATAAAGTGGCACAATTTTACCAACTTTTTAATTTAACTGCATTATCAATTTACAGTAGAGAGAATTTATCTCTGTGAGTTTGAACTTGTGGAAGTTTCCTTCCAAATTCTTCCACCTGGGGCCAATCAGTATAGTAGAAGAGGAGGTGTTTCTGTTCCATTTGCTGCCCAGGCCCCCAGTACCTTGCCACCCTACTCAACATAGCTCCTGCAGGAGACATACTGGCTGAAACTCTGGCTTGCAACTGCCTCTGGGATTCCCCTCTGTGTGGCTGACTTTGTGGGAAGATATGATGAAGCTCATCTGTCATTTCAATGTTGTAACACCGACACCTCCTGCATGTTTATGAAGTCTGGGACCATTCCTTTTCAAATGCTCAAAAAGTTACATATTTAAGTTTCCGCACAGTGGGATGAGAATATACTCTCTAAATGTTTAAATAAGTATGATACATTGTAAAATTATATATATATATATATATATATATAAAATTATAATTATGATTATATATATACACACATATAATGAAGCAGTTGCATCTAACATTGAGCAAATGGAAGAGCAAGGGGAATTCCATGACTATAACTGAAAAGAGAACTTGGGCATTGACTTTACATTTATTTAATATTCATCCTTGAAAAGTTCCTAAAAATCTTAACCTTTTTGCTTTGTTTGAAGTTTGTAAAGGATCTGGGATCCTTCAGCCCAGGCAAATAGCTGCTTTTCTTTGGGGTTATAATGCACCATGGAATGGCTACCCTGATGTTTGGGGAAATGTAACACAGGGATTTCATAAGTATTTATAGTGTCTAAGACATCGTATACACATTCTATCCGAGATGTGCCTCCACTAGGAGAGTTATATACAACATAGAGGGTGCCACACATCAGAAAACCTGCTTCAGCATTCTTGCTGTTGCATGATGTGTCCCAAGTATGCTCCACAGCCATAGTCATATGGTTGATTTTAGTGATGACAAGGTTTCCACTAGTGTCTGGCTCTGCGTGAATTGCCCACAGCCCTTGTTCATCAATAGCAAGATCTATTTTAGTAGCAGGAAACAGTTCATAGGCAGGAATCTGTCCAGCTCCTGGCAGGAGCATCCTATCAGTTACCTTTCTTTTCTGGATGTTATATTTAACTATCTCATTTAAGGAGCCATATCTGTGATAAAACAGGAAACCATTATACATAACATGGCCAGTTCCCTGCCAGGGAAATGGCAGGTTAACTCTCCGTCCTGTTAACTTATGACTCCTTTCCATGAATACCCGGATATTTGCAAATTCCAAAATAATGTTGTTCTTGAATCCACTTAAGAAATAAATCTTCAGATGTTTTTTGCCTGGATCTGTCATCCAAGAGCCATGAGTATCTCCAGTCTTCTTAACTATCTTTAGGGACTTGATACCTGCAAGCATGTTGTCACAGCCTGAAAGGAAACAATCCAAGTATAAAGGATTATCAAATTAGAATATATGGGAATCCTCTGGTTGTTCCCTCTCTTTGGAATTCTTAGTCTCTTCTTCATCCATGGATTAGTGTATGCCCAAAATGTCTATAAAAATGGCAACAAAGTTGCTGTGTTAAGTAGTCACCAAACTCATTTCATATAATAGACCCAACATCCTCTGCCATGGAAACTCATTGCCTATCTTCAGCTACATACATGGGGCCAATTTCTGAAACAGGATTGCATGAGTATAACTGAGAGGAGACACAGAGCAGCAACTTTGATTCTTATTCCATTCACACCACTTTTACACAAGTGTATCTACATTCACTGTAGTCAGGTTCTCCTGATTTACATCGGCAAAAGAGAAGAATCAAGCCCCTTATTTATAAAAGATCTATAGGTTAAAGTCTGACCTATTGAATTTTAGCATACTATCTTGGGAGCTCACTCCTGACCTCTGTTTTCCCCGCCCCTTTAATAACATAAATACCCTTAGCAAGAAATACAGCATCCTAATATGCAGTCAAAATATAATGAGCCCAATTCTGGGTTGTGTTCTGGCCCCTTTTCCCCTCTCCTGCAACATAAAAGCCAGCCAGTTCCCAAAGTTAGGAATCTTTCTGTCTTGGGGGCATTCCATGGGAGGTGTAGAACCAACAAAACAACAGTTCCATATCACCACACCTCAGGTTAGAGGCACGTCCAGGGACTGTGTAGCTGCCAGAGTGGAGTTGTCATGTGCACCACTGAAAAGTGAGTGCAAGATGTTACTACCAGAATGAGTAGGTAATTCTGAGTCTGTAGCATTTTACACCCACTTTGCACAGATATTAACAACTCTGTAAGATGCAAGGCAGTGGAGAATCATGCCCATGGAATGCAGAGTCTTTATCGACTGCCCGTCCTTTCCAGCAAAGATGTTATTAAAGTGTATACTGGAGTAAAGAGCTTGCTTGCCAAAGGCAATAACAAATTAGAAGAGACACTACTTGAAGTTTAAAAAATGTCTTTTAATAAAGTGCAGCCTTCATAGCCAAACAGAACAAACAAGCCCTTAAGGCAGGAAATTCTGGCAGTAGATGAAATGGAAAAGGCAAAAGCAACCTCTCTTGCATCATCAGCCTCCTTTCTTTTGACTTGGTCCAAATCCATTGAAAACAGCAGGACTCACATTGCCTCCAGAAAGCAGCCCTTTTTGCACTTGTGGATTCTGATGCCTCCTACCTACACACTTTAGTTACTGCAGCTAACAGAAAAGGCTAGAGATGAGCTGCAGTCCTGGAGGCCTCTGCTGCCCTAGGATCCTTTCAAATCTCACTCCACCCGCATCAAACTCAGATGCCAGTTTGATGCCTAATCTGCAGGACTGGCATATCCAACTTCCAATCAAGGCAGAGTTGGAAGATCACCCACTCTTCTGCACAGTCAGTGAGTGTCTGTACATATCCAAAGCAAAACTACTTTGGACTTATACCTTATCCCTTATAGTGGTGTGGCAGCTTTGCCATTGTTAAGGCTAAAAGTCACTTACCGTTCAATAGATAACTTTATCTAAGTCCTCTAAAAGCCACATGCTTACTAGTTTTTCTGTTGATTTGGCCCTCAATGATTAATATTAAACATAGCAATAAACTCATGGCTCTTCTTTTAAATAGTGGTGTCAACTAAGAATTACCCCAATCATCAGGAAGTGTCTCCTGGAAGCTGGAAACCCTAGGCAGCAAGACTTTAAACACTCACAAATGATGCTGTAAAATCTGGAAATTGATAATGGACCGATAAATATGATAAGGTAAACGATTATGGTTCAATGGAAAGACGGTTAGTATATACTAATGTCTTACTATCAATAACAACTTTCAACATATGGAAAGATACAAGGGCAGATAATTTTACCCTGGTTACTGTTACAGAGAAATACTTTTCAGCATCTTTACTACGGGTTATTTAAAAACCATCTAATTTATTTTTTTACTGGAGGTCAAAGAAAATGCCTAAGAATTCAAACAAGCTTAGATCTAGAAAGGAACAAAATTTGAAATTCAGAGCACTGTAGACTGGTAAAGGGGTAAAGTGGTAAAGAGGTATATCAACAGTGTGAGAAGGGTAGTATTTCACTGTTGCCATCTGCCGTAACCCTTTGATAGCGTGTTGACAAAGATTAGCATGTTGACAGATTCTGAGCTGATATAATTTGATGTAGCTCCATTGAAGTCAGGTTTACCCCACTTTAGGATCTGCCCTGGAGTTTTTTAGAAAGGTTCTGATTGCTATTTTAAAATGTTCTTTTGTGTGTTTCTGATTTCACACTGCTTCTGCTTGGAAATGAAACAGAAGACCGTGTAAAATGTATATACTATATATAATTTGCATCAATTAGTGAATTTCATAGGGGAAAGATACTGTTCAAAGATTAAATTTTAGAGGATGAGGGCTTTCAATAAAACATAAAATGCATATGTACTTCATATGATATTAAATATCATTATTAGTACACCTACGTGTTGAATTTGCAAATTCAAAATTGAATTTTGCTTACAACTAAGTCACTTGCTATGTGATCTTGATAGGGAGTTACAGGGAATATTAGAATATATGGAAAATGTACCAGTAGATTACATAATTTTGATGTCTATTGAATTATCTTTAGGGGTGAGGTTGTGACCTCAAAAATGCAAGCCACTTAATGATTTGACACAGCTGCAACAAACTGTGAGACATTAGAGAGCTTTTCCTGGAATGTGTCTGTGACAGATACTGTGGAAACATGGACTATCTCTACTTTATAAATGTTATATGTATTTATGGACTAGAGATTCTATTCTGGATTCATGTGGAAACTTAAGAGTTTCGTCCAGGAACTAAAATCACTGAGGAGTAATTAATGCAACTCCTTGGACTGGTAACAGGTCTGGAGAAGCCCCACCCCCTTTGGGAATTGCATAGACTACTTTAACCTGGATCCATGGGCCTGGCAAACAAGGAATTCTATGAAATGACCATCTGAACGCAGGGAGACAGATCACCCTATGTAGGATGTAATATGTAGGGTGTATATTTTGGGACCTGTGAAAAGATGCCTGTTTGTCTGGCAAGGAAAGAGAACAGTCAGGTAAAAAAGCTGAGCCAACACCTGATTAGGTAAACAATTGGTAAGCAACTGAGTTAGCAAACTAATCTTAGTGCTGGGCAGAAAAAGTGTTTTATACACTATATAATGAAAACTTTGTAGGAATGTATTTAAGGCAAGCACCTGAATGCGGTGAGTACATTTAACCCTGTGCTGTGCCCTGTTTTGGTGGACTGATCAATCAATGAAGCAGCAGATAAATGACGTACTTCTTCATCTCAAGAGTCTGTCTGTGAACTTGTGCATTCTGGGTGGCAGGGAAAGATCCATCAATACCCTCACTCGACCTAAGAACTGAAAGGAGTCTGTGGACTGGCTCTGTGAAAGGACCTGAAGTTCTTTGAAACATCTGGGTCTCCATGTGGAAAGTTGGTGACCCTTGGTAAGCCAGACGTGTGTATCAGCTGTTTATTTTTTTTCATATGTTTTTTCTAATGCTTTTGTTCTGAATAAATAGTGCTTTGAATTATCCTGGTCACTGGTTAACCCGCTCATTGCCGCTTAGAGAACAGGGCTGCAGCTCAGACAGTTTAAGGCTGGACAGGACCCCAGATCATTTAGTCTGACCTCCTGTAAATCACAAGCCACAAACATCACCCAGCACCTCTACACTAAACCCAACTAAAACTGCACCGAAGTATTTCAGCCCACTGAAGACTAAACTGTTATATGCCATAGGCAGAGAATAGGAGGAGCACCCATGCTTGAAGACCCCATAACAGCAGGGAGTTGATTAAGTGAGATAAATCCAGATAATGATGGCAAGTGACCCACACACAGTCACCAGTGCAGAGGAAAGTGAACCTTTGCCCCCAATCTGAACTGGAGGGAAATTCCTTCCTCACCCCACATGTCGTGTTGAGTTAGTACCTGAGCATTTGAGCAAGAGCCAGCCAGCTAAGCACGTGAGAGAGAGAGAGCGAATCTTTAGTGGCACCTCAGAGCCTTGTCCCTCCCCATCCAGTGTCCCATCTCCAGCTGTGGCCATTCCTGATGCTTCAGAGGAAGGAGATTTAAAACAAACAAAAAAACCAAGAACACATGGGAAGGGGGGGAGGGGAATCTCTTCTGAAACCATGAAGTGTGAGGTGCTGAACTTAATTCAGACCTGCTAAGGTGATCACAATTAATTGCAGGGGTGCACACCCTAAATCCTCAATCTGAAGGGAGAGAGTTATGTGACTTTGCCCCAGCGTGGTGATGGTTAGGGCTCTGAGACCTAAGTGGGATACCCTTAAGGAGGCCAAAAAGGGATAAGAAGTGCAGTGTCTTGGGAACTGTGACAGTTGGCAGGGCATACCTTTAGCAGTTTTTAAAAAATGCTTCTGCTCCAATTAAAGAGCTGTTTCCAAAGAACCAATTTAGCATGCAATACAGTATGTATATAACGAATATTTTAATTACACCATTTCCCTTATCACTTTGGTGTATTCGTTTTCTTTGTTGAAAGATCAATATTAAGACACTTAAAGAACATACACTTGTAAATATATGTTATCCATGTTTCAGCATAAATGTATAAACTAGAGGACTGGCTCTCTTAGATCTAAGTTTTGAAAAGTAAGCAGTTCTTACTTGTGTTAAGCATGAGCTTGACTTTCCTTTTTTCTTCTGCTTCTTCATTTAGCTGCTGTTCCACTAGATCTTCATCTACTTCTACACATGCAGTAGATTCTTTCACTGATTCAAAATAGTCAATGTCCCTTTGAGCTCTTTCAACTCTTGTTAGCAAACGCTCCACTTCATTTTTAAACTCAGCCTTATAAATGTTCAGCCCTTCCAGGCGCGATGTCATCCTCCTTGACAAGTCTCGGAATTCTTGTACATAATCCAGTATTTCTTGGTTGCATTTCTCCAGCCCGCTCTTGAGTTAAAATACAGAATATATATATATATATATATATATTTGCACGTGTGTGTATGTATTTTCTATAAATAGGCTCTTAATACATGATTGGTTTATAAAAACCACTGGCTGTTCCCTCAGGCTCCCTTCCCCATTACAAATTAATTATCCCTGATCACTTGTTATTAATCTGAATGAATCATAGAATCATAGAAAATTAGGGTTGGAAGGGATCTCAGGAGGTCATCTAGTCCAACCCCCTGCTCACAGCAGACTCAACCCCAACTAAATGATCCTAGCCAGGGCTTTGTCAAGACGGGCCTTAAAAACCTCTAAGGATGGAGATTCCACCACCTCCGTAGGTAACCCATTCCATGTGTCACCACCCTCCTAGTGAAAAAGTTTTTCCTATATTCAACCTAGATCTCCCCCACTGCAACTTGAGACCATTGCTCCTTGTTCTGTCATCTACTACCATTGAGAACAGCCTAGCTCCATCCTCCCTGAAACCTGCCTTCAGGTAGTTGAAAGTCGCTATCAAATCCCCCTCAGTCTTCTGCAGACTAAACAAGCCCAGTTCCCTCAGCCTCTCTTCATAAGTCATGTGCTCGAACCTCTTAATCATTTGTTGCCCTCTGCTGGACTCTCTCCAATTTGTCCACATCCTTCGTGTAATGGGAGGCTCAAAACTGGACACAATACTTCAAATGTGGCCTCGTCAGTACTGAATAGAGGGGAATAATCACTTCCCTCGATCTGCTGGCAATGCTCCTACTAATGCAGCCCAATATGCTTCTTGGCAACAAGGGCACACTGTTGACTCATATCCAGCTTCCTGTCCACTGTAACCCCCAGGTTCTTTTCTGCAGAACTGCTGCCTAGCGAGTCAGTCCCCAGTCTGTAGCAGTGCAGAAGACACTGAAATTCATAGTTGTAGTTAAATATATGCATTCTCCCTTGCTATGAAATATGAGGGCCAGATTCTTTGCTCTGCTTCTGCCAGCAGAGGAGAGGCCTGGCAGAACCTATTGGAGGATGGGGTGCCGAACAGGGAGATTAGTGGCGACTCTCCTCTCTGAGGCCCCTCAAAATTGTCTCTTTGGTGTCTCTGCTGAGTCAGTTTCATAAAAATGTGAAAGCAGGGGCTGTCAGAGGCAGGAAGCAGCCACATTTCACATAATGTTCCTCTGCTGGCTCAGCAGATATCTGATCCAGAGTTCCTGTTGCTTCCTCTCTTTTAGCCTTTAAAATGGAAAATCAGAATTTTGATCTACAAAATCAATGTTTGTGAAGGAAGTTTGTGTCAAAATGGTGAAAATTGTGGGAGTAAAATCAAGGAAGATAGGGCAATGGAATTCAGATTTTTGTCAAAGTTTGAAAGACCAGCATGCCTATCCAACCAGCTCAATATCAGTTCATCTTACTGCACATTTTCAAAAGCGTCTAGGGATTTTGGATGCCCAGCTTGAGTCATTATTAAAGGGGCCTCACTTTCACATAGTGCTGAGCTCCCTCTAAAAATCAGGACTCTTTAAGATGTTTCAAATTGACCACCCGAAAGCCAAGGTATCCAATATTGTCAGGAACTTTTGAAAATGTAGGCCCCTTTAGTTTGGTCAAAACTAGGTGCTGAAAAAGCCAGTGATTTCTATAAGATGTTTCATCTACAAATTTCAAAGCGCTTTACAAAGAGGCAAGTAAATGGGGATACTGAGGCCCAGAGAGAAGTGACTTGCCCAATGGCATGCAGCAGGCCAGTGGCAGAGCTGTCCTGGGTCCTAGTCCAGTGCTCAACCCATTAGCCAATCAGATGAGTTGATGAACGCACGTCAGTATCTAAGGGATACACAAGAACGGTAGGCCTAACTAGTTAATAGTCTAGTTAATAGTTAATAGCATTGTGATGCTTTTCACCCAGATTTCAAACTTTTCATTTGGGGCGTTAGGTAAGCTTTTTCTATGAGTGAGGAATAAATATATTTACAAAGAGAATCATGCAGTATGTGTTATGTATATCATTCTCCAAAACCTTTAGTGAGGTTTTTATAGCTCTCATGCTCATGCAGTTACATATGTGACATTTTATGCTAATTATTTAATGAGCTAACATGGATTTTTGCATATGACCATAATTCCCACCAAGATGCCAATGTATCCATCTCCCTTCCTCACTACAGAAAATGCCTCCATCCATGCTCCCAAATGTCCCATGTCCATTTCTCCCTCCAGTATTTACCCCTCCCCTTTTTTTCCCTAGATACTGTCTGTTCCCGCTTCACCTCTCCCTTAGCCTTTAGACAGCCAAAAGTGTGGGTGTGTGGAAAGGAGACAGACGTTGTCCCCCTCAAGTTGAAACGTGGGAGTGGGAGATAGCCGCCCCTGTCCCCATTGCTCATACAGTTACGCATATATCAGCTTCTATGGGTGACCCAAGATGTGCAAGAATGTCAAGCTTGTTTAGGGGGAAATTTATCTCCTCTCCAGAAGGTACAAAAGGGAGAAAACAGCCAGTTGAAACGTACACGATTGTCATTCTTGTGTAGATTAATGAAATGTTAATCTCATCCCACCTAACGGGGACAGAACATTGACCCAATCCTTCACTGCTTTCTCAGGCAAAACTCTTATTGAAGCAAGTGGGAGCTTTGCATGAGCAAAGAGTGCAGGAGTGGCTACTGTTAGAGCTTCTTTGCAATTCTTTTATTAACAGAGATTACCAGCCAAAGACACGGTAGCAATTTTTAGAAATTCATCCCATGCAAATTCTGTCCTACTGTGTATGTCTCACATTGTTTAAATAAAGTATGCACGATGCACTGTACATGGGTATTTAGGACCTAGGAATGAAAAACCTCTGGAATTTTTAAAAATAATCTCATCTGAATTTAATTAGCAGCATTGGGAGACCTTAACTGAAGAAAGAGGACCCCTCTTTCAGGGACTGTAATCTTATGAAATTTAGCACAACCAAAACTTTTTGCAATCTCCCAACCACATGGGGATTTTTTAAATCTATAGTCAAGGTGCAAATACACTTAAAGTTGACAAAAATAAATAATATAGTAGTCATCAGTTCAGGTCAGCTGTAGGTAGAAAAATGCCTTGTAAACTTCTATCTTCGGTGTTTACTCATTAGTTATTAATCTTTGTCACCAATCCTGTTGGTGCCAACAGGAAATGCAGTTGTCCTAGAGAAATACCGTGACAGCATTTTAAACATTTACACATTTTTAGCTAAATTTTATTGATGGGATCACACAGATGCAACTGATAGCAGAACTTGGCTAAAATATAATAACATTAAAATGATATAATATGATAAATAATGCTATGATACCATGAAATAGTTAAAGTTACAGTTTTTAGCTACCATAAAGTACTTATTAAGGTTGTTTATATTATTCATTATTTTACTGATGATTAACATATATGGAGTTTGTGTATACAAGAACATGCTCCACCTTTCAAATACATTTTCAGTGAGACAATATTCTTACAACACAATTATACAGATATCACATACCTCTAAAGACAGAAAACGCCGGTCGATGTAATGCATCAATACTGCATCTTGCATAACATATTGGGCCTCTCCCACAAAACTTGTGAAAAATGAAACTAATAAAAATCTGAGTTGCAAGATTACCATTGTTTCCTGAAATCTTGTGGGGGAAAATAAAGAATTAATAATGGTAAGAAAAATAACACTAAAACTGGCCTCCCATAAAATTAAAATCAATATAATTGCTGCCTGATACTGTGATGTGAAAAAAATGGCTAAAAATACTAAGGCAGTGAGAATTTAAAGATTTAAAATGGCTGTTTAAGCTCCTGCAGTCTATCATTAGAACAATAAAGTTGCAGAAAGCTTGAGCTAGATGTGTTTATTTCTAGAAGCCAGATGAATGTTTTCCAGCTTATGATCTTGTAATCAATCCCAGATGTTCAGTGCTGAGCCACATAAAGCCTTTAGTCCAGTTACATTAAATAAAAACAAAAACAACCATCCACCCCACCAACAGAACAATATTTAGGGCCAGATCCTTACCCTGTAAGTAAATCAGAACAGCTTCACTGACATCAACAAAGCAATGCTGATTTGCACCAGCTGAGGGTCTGGTCTGTGATATCTGTAGTTGTTGTTTTGAACAATCACAGGTGTTACTGTAAAGCAATTTAAAACAACTTCACTTTCAGTGTTTATCTGGGTATATATGTCTGTCTGTTGTAGGATAGAAAAATGAGAGACGTTCTTTTGTCATTTATCTGTTTTAGAGTTTTATACTGCTGCCCATCAACATAGTATCTGAGCACCTTCCCACACAAAATCAATAGAAAAAGCAAAGTCCGTTGTGGATTTAATGGAGTTTCTGGCACTTCTCCCTTTTTGGGGTAAAAACACTACCTGGGATAAGGATTTTGGTTTTCATTTTTTAAAAGACATATTAATTTTTAAAGCTTATTTGTTACAGCTCTCTTTGGTCTTTTCTTTGAGTAGAAGGGGGTGCAAATGCATATCCAGAACCCCTGGACCGAGGGGACATGGCCCTCCTAACAGCATAGACTATATGAAGTTATGTCCTTCTGTTTGAACCCAAACACTATATCTCTACTGCTGTTTCTCAGAATTCCGCATATCTTAACATTTCTTTCAGCATCCTTCTCTACAGTTTACTCTCACACCCGCACAAGCTCCCTTTGTGCTCCCAGCTTGAGTGTAAGCATGTAATCATTGATTCAATGCATGAAAATGTGTCACAGCAGGCAGAATTTACCCTTTGACCTCATTTCCCTGACTGCTGTGAGGTACAACTTTGCATTACTTATGGCAAGAATTCACATAGTGCACTGGCAAAAAGTGATTTTTATACTACTTTATGCTAATGCAAAACAAACAAGTTTGCCAGTTTCCATTTATGTGGAATAGTCAGTGATGTGCAGCCAGCCTGACTGGATACCTCCTCCCCAGCTCTCATTTCATCTCAGAGCAGGCTGAACTACTCCCTGGGGAGATGGAAACAAACAACATTGTCTTGTTGGACTCTGGAACTGATAGGGAGACACATTGGATGTGTCTTCCAGGAATACAGAAAAACATGCAACTCTGAAGCACTAGGATATCTCCTTTGATTGGGAGTGATAGAGAAACTCCTGCCGGGTGAGTAGTTTGGTGGGGTATATTGTCTTTTCTCTTGTCCCCAAAAGCCTGGCAAAATCAGAACAGTATTGGATGATAAAATATTGCTGCAGGATTGGGGGACAGGGTAGAAAAGTGGTGTGTGCCACATTCTTCTCCACCAAGAGGCCATAAGCCTGCAGGGTTTCTGAGTGTTATAGCCATCCTAATAGCTTTAAGGAAGCAATCAGTAAACGAATTATATGTGGCAAAATAGGTTACTTTCACCCACTGGTGCATGAAGAAATTCAGCTCATCTACAGAAGTGAAAATCCACTAAATCATGGACTTCCTGCAAGTTGGAACATCCTTGGATATCTGTGTTAGCTCCAGTAAGGTGCAGATTATGACATCAGTGCTGCCCTAGACCTAAATAACAGTAGAAACTTGACTTTGTACTCTTGGGTGTCCTGTTTCACACTTACTCACAAGTTGACATATACTCCAAATATACGAAAATGGCCCCCTTAGAAGTTTGCTCTAGTACTGAACATCATTGATTGAACCTCTCACCCACATGCATACTTACTTTCTCTCATCCGAAGTGGCATTTTAATAGCTCCAGAGGGGTAGTCGTGTTAGTCTGTATATAGCAAAAACAACAAGAGTCCTGTAGCACTTTAAAGACTAACAAATTTAATTTCTTCAGGCATAAGCTTTTAAATTTGTTAGTCTTTAAAGTGCTACAGGACTCTCGTTATTTTAATAGCTGTAACCTCAGCCATTATCTGAATGGGGTGCTCTGCCAATGGAGAAATAATTCTGTGCTTTCCACAATGACAAGATGGTGCTGCAGACTTCTCCAGAGTTTATTCCAAAGTGTACTCTATCTTTTGTGGTATTTGGGACACCTTTCCTCAGTCTCAAGGCATCGTTCTGCCTTCTTTCTTTATGAATGCAAACTATGAAAGGAGATAAAGTAGGATATGCTTGATGTCAGGAAAGCATTAGCTCCATACTTAAAACAGAGTACAAATATCCTCTCTTTATTTCTCTTCATCCCAGACACAGGAGCAAGAGAGTTTCAAAGTACACCATTACAAATTGGATAAGGTCCTGCATAGTTAAAGAGTGCTGTAAAAGAAACTGAGTTGTCCAGTGCCTTCTTGCATTGCTGCTGCAGATTTACCTAAAAATCATCAGCAGCTGAAAATGTAGGAGCTTTGGAGGGAGAGATTTGCAAGGCAGCCACTTGGTCATTACTTTGTACTTTTGCTAAACAAGATAAACTCAAACTTATCAAATGTAACATTCAGGAGGAGGATTCTCCAGGCTGTGGTTGAGGACCAAGTTTTTTCTTCTGTTATTCTGCATGGTGGGATACTGTACTTCCTAGATGTGTATATATATACTTTCTTTTGGCTACTCTATACTCTTGCTGTATATGTATTATTAATTATTTATGTTGTAGGGACCTGGAGGTCCCACTCAAAGCTTGGGGCTCTATTGGGCTAGGACTGTACAGACACAGAATGGATATATGGTCCTTGCCCCACTGATAGGGTGACCAGATGTCCTGATTTTATGGGGACAGTCCCAGTATTTGCGGCTCTTTCTCATGTAAGTGCCTATTACCCCCAACCCCTTGTCTGGATTTTTCACACTTGCTATCTGGTCACCCTATCCACATAGCATTTATTTTTTTCATGACCCACCCTTAGCAGGGTTTTTTATTGCTATTGTAGCTACACCCACTTGCAAAGATAAGCAGATGGGCCCCTGGAAGAGAAAAAGGAAGAGTGACCTACCTGCTTATTCCTATTCATTGACCGGATATACCTACCTGTATACACCTCCCTCTTTAAGGCTGGGCAGAAGAGTGCATTTTTCTTGTCTGTGCTTTTTCTTTACAGCACTTCTTTTTCTTCATCATTTGGGGTCATCTTTGTTGTGCCAGCTGTTCAAGTCTTTCTAGGGAGATTTAGGTGTTTTCAGCCCTGTATTTGCATTTATATTTTTGGCTCCAGATATTGAAGATATTTTTGTTTTTAAATGTAATATACAAATCAATTGAGTGAAAATACCTGGCTTTGGAGAAATCGGGCCTGATTTTCTGTGGTGTCACTCCAGGTTTACACCAGGTTAGCTAAATTCATTTATATGGAGTTACACTGGAGTAGTGCAGTAATGAATCAGGCCTATTGGCTCCTCTTTGAGGTTACTCATTGCACAGCTTTGCAACTTTGCCTGTGCTGCCACAATTCAGAGGGCCTCAACTCTGATGACTGGTGGCATCCTTTCAAAAAACAGAAATGAGCAGGCATGTAGAAACTTGTTTCTTACATTAGCCTCTTTGCTTCATTCTGTTCTTCCTGAGGTTGCGAAATCCAGCAGGAAAATACCACCACTATTCTGATCCTAGTGTCAAAACCCCCCATTAGGTACAACTTCAGACACCTGGCCAAGTTGGCTGATACATTCTCTCTGCTTCCAAGCAAGGCCCATGCATAAGGCCACTTTTATTCCTGCTATGTAGTCTGGCCTACGACAGGTCTACGTTTTCTCCAAAAGCTTTTGATAATACTACACACAGAAGACAGTGATTTTTATCTCAGGATCAGTGATATAAAACACTAGACGTTTCATCCCATTTGCAGCTTTCTGATTAATTCTATTTGTTTTAAAGTGCTAACTATGTATAAATTAAAATGATTCTGCTATTAAGCCTGATGCAAGCATAGAATTATTTTTCTAGTGTATCAGTGCTTTAGTTCTTTGTTTTTCCCACTTCATGATGATAAATCAAATGTAGTTACTATAAGTAAGGTAAGGGGTAGAGAAATAACTGTAAATGGAATTATACACACACACATACAGTTTTGTTTATGGTTGCAGTGCAGATGGATCCTGAG
Organism: Emydura macquarii macquarii; assembly: GCF_026122565.2. Lineage (NCBI taxonomy): Eukaryota > Metazoa > Chordata > Testudines > Chelidae > Emydura > Emydura macquarii. The sequence goes on from NW_027133377.1 coordinate 1,173,052, forward strand.
AGCTCTGAATTTATGTGTTTAGAGTAATCTAATACAGTAATTTTGCTGCAGCTCTGATGAGCCATAACAGTATTCGGTATTAATATCTGTTTCATTACATTAGTGCCACAAAAATATCTTTCCTACCAGTACTAGCCACAACCTGATGAGCCACTTACTCTAGGGGTGATACCTGAAATTACAGTAGATTTTTATTATGATCGGAAATGAAACCTTTATAATTCCTATCCTGCCTCAGACAAAACCTGATTTTGGCAGTTCCCACTTTAGCCCTCAGACAAAGCAATTTGCATTGATGCAAAAATGTAAAAATGAGAAATCACTTTTAAATCCATTCTTGGAGCCAAACCGAAGATATTGTACCCTAGTGATAGTCACAAAGAACAACATGGAATGGGCTGAGTGTCAGGATGCACAGGCTTCCACTGGGGGGCTCTCATGGCTTTATTATTGGGAAGCAGAATTATATTAAAGCTTAGCATTTTAAAAGCCTGAGCTACATAAAACATATAGCAAGAAATGTGACTCAAAAACGATAAAGAGAAAACATGCATCAGATCCTTTTGTAAAGGAGGAAAATTAGATTTTAGTAATCTATGAAGGCCAGTTGCTAAAAGGCTTCAGAAGTCTCTGACTGCAATAACAGGCTCAGAAGGAATATAGGTCCAGTGCTCCTTGAGGGTGTGTGTCTCCAACACACTTTGGAGTCCCCTGGAGTTGGGGGTGTTCAGCCTCTTGCAGGAAGTATTAATCATGTTACAGGATCAGATCCTTAAACAAAAGCAAAGACCAAGTTGAATCCTTATTTTGCCTAAACTGGTTCATAACTGGAGCTATATGAATGATTAATAATGAATAATGTATGCACTGAATTTCACCTGCAAACAGATTGTGAAGTTCTCACATTCATTCCTTCTTTGCAGTCACTCCTGAACAATTCTTGGTGTGTAGGTTGTTCATGCATTTGTTGTGAACACAGAAATACATGCTGTGCTGGTTAATTACAAAACTCAGAATAAGATTGATTCTGTTCCTGGCACTTGGATTACTTGCCTAGCTAACCAAAAACACACAAATTTTGAATTGCATAGTTGTGTAAAATTCACAGTACAAAATTTCCACTCTTGTTGGATAGTTATGCCATTTGAAATTAACTCACTGTGAAGAATCACACTTAAGATTTGCTCTTGGTGACTGTTCACGCCAGTAAAGCTTATTTGCTAAATATTCACAGAAAGTGAACACAAGAGGGGCATGAACATCATCAAAATGACTTTGTTTAAGCAGTCTAAGGAATATTCCCAGAAAATGTTTTTGGGTGTTCACCCAACTCAGTTCATAGATCTTGAATTAAGGGAATGCCAAATGTTCCTGTGTATCTTGGATGATGTTTACTTTTAAACAGATTTTTTAAAAAGGTGATTCATGATTTCTGCTTATTAAATGTAATATTAGAGCTTGCTTGGATGAAAACCAAAATAAGAGCTTTTCCTTCTCAATATAGGCAGCCCAAATGTTAGATTTCCTGCATGTTTTTAGGATAGTAGAACATAAGCATTTTGTAGTGTCAGCATGTTTAAATATGTTATTTCAGTTTGTGTTACATTAAAGTGATACATTCAGGAACTGAATTTAAGGAGTGCCTACGAACTGTAAGGAGAGAGAGAGAGATCTTTACTTATATGGAAAAGCTGTTAAAAATTCATAAAGCAGCCTTCCCTATGGGATTACATCATTAACTGGTAGAAATGGCATGTTTACGGTTGATGAACAATTTATATTGTTTGTAGATCAAGCAGGTGAATTCATGTCTAATTATCAGTAGATGTTATGAAAATCTGTAACGGTGCTATGTGCTCTAAGACCCTGTATAAGAATGCAAGGCTCTTCTGTTCAATCACCCTACACTCAGGGGCTACAACCTTGCATTAGACAGTGGTTCCCAACCTTTGTGAGTGAAAGCCCCACTAGTTAACACTAGGTAAAACATGCAGCCCTGACCCCCTCCCCAACCCAGCCATAAACACACATAACGCCTATAAACACGTATAATGATAATAATAATACCACTAAATTACATAAATAATAATAATAAATGACTCTTACCTGAGTAAGAAGCGAAGCCTTCTCTGGCGCAGCTGCCACCACACGCCGCGTGTGGCCCCACCTCTTCCCATCCCTCATGGACTGAAGTTCATGGAGGTGGCAGGTGCTGGCGGGCTGGCCAAGGCACAGGGCTCCTCCACTCCGGTCAGTGCGGGGCTTTAGGCTGCTGCGCCTGGTCAGCGTGAGGCTTGGGGGCTAAATGACCTCAATATTACCGAAGCCTCATAGACCCCCTGTAATCTTTGGTGCCTCCCCAAGGAGGTCCCACACCCCAGGTTGGGAACTGTTGCATTAGAATACAAGGTAACTAGAGCTGATGTGTTCAGATACTGTGGTGATGGATGCAGTATCAGAACCTAAATAGAACAGAATGGAGTCATGCTAGTGGGGTCCCCCAATTAACTCTAGCCAGGATATAAAAGGGAAGGAGAATCACTTTGAACCAGAGAAAATTAGGACAGAGAGGGCCCTGCAAGGAGACCATATGAACTGCAGAAGTCAAAGAGGAAGCTTCCACTGAAGTTTGTTGGATTATTGTTTTTGCATTACCAATGAAGTCAAGTCTCAGAAAGGGGGAAATTGGAGCACATAGACTCATTCAATTTCATTTCTGAGCTTTTTAAAATGGCCTCTGCCAACCTGTTTATAATCCCTTACTTACCTGTCTTAAAGGGAATTAAATCCCATGCAGTATTCCTGAAGGATGCCTTACATACTAAAGAAAATAAGCAACATTACTAACTGTAAGTTTGATGCACTTATGTTGTGGTAGGGAGCAAAAGGAGGGGGATGTGGGACAAGGAATACAGAATAGTGAGGCAAAGCTTTGTGGTGTGCTTTTACTTGACACAAGTCCAGAGAAATCTTCCCACAGGGTATCTTCAGGTCATGGGAGGGCATGTCAGGATGGAATTGAAGAGCATTCTACTGTACAAATTCTGAAATTGCCACTGCTCAAAGCTTCATGATTTTCAAGATGCTTTCACTTGCTTCTCAAGATGCTTGTTTTCAGGCTTCATCTTAGTCTGTACTCCATCTCTGGAAACAATGGAAAATACCAGGGATTCATGGAAAATTTCTAGATTCGAAATAAAGAATCCTCCAAGCTGCACTAAGTGATTTCACGTGAAAGACAACATGTTACTGGTCACTGTGTAGTTGCAAGGGCCAAACTAAATTTGTCCATTAGCTCCCTTTTATTGTAAATTCCTGCCTGCCCTCTATCACAAGAGAACTCCTGATCTACTGGACTCACTATTTAGCATTTCCACACTGACAGCAGTGACTTAGTGATGATGTATGAAAAAAATCTCCAGTTCAATCTTTGGAACATTCGGGGCTTCCTGTTTTCCTTGGAGAGGCCAGTTTGGAATTCCTCCGGGATTGGTCTTGGACCAATCTTAATCAACCTTTTTATTACTGACCTTGGCACAAAAAGTGGGAATGTGCTAATAAAGGTTTTGGATGACACGAAGTTGGGAGGTATTGCCAATACAGAGAAGGATCGGGATATCATACAGGAAGATCTGGATGACCTTGTAAACTGGAGTAATAGAAATAAGATGAAATTTAATAGTGGAAAGTGCAAGGTCATGCATTTAGGACCTAATAACATGAATTTCTGCTATAAGCTGAAAAGTTCCAGAGGGGTAGCCGTGTTAGTCTGTATACAGCAAAAACAATGAGAGACCTGTAGCATCTTAAAGACTAACTGACTTCTTGCATCTGACAAAGTGGGTTACAGCCCACGAAAGCTTATGCCCTCAGAAATTTGTTAGTTTTTAAGGTGCTACAGGACTCTCGTTGTTTTCGCTATAAGCTGGGTTTGCATCAGTTAGCAGTGACAGAGGAGGAGAAGAACCTGGGCGTATTGATTGATTACAGGATGACTATAAGCTGCCATTGTGATGTGGCCGTGAAAAAAGCTAATATGATCCTTGGATGCATCAGACGAGGTATTTCCAGTAGAGATAGGGAGGTGTTAGTACCATTATACAAAGCGCTGGTGAGACCTCATCTGGAATACTGTGTGCAGTTCTGGTCCCCCACGTTTAAGAAAGATTAATTCAAACTGGAACAGGTGCAGAGAAGGGCTACTAGGATGATCTGAGGAATGGAAAACCTGCCTCATGAGAGGAGACTCAAAGAGCTTGGCTTGTTTAGCCTAACCAAAAGAAGGTTGAGGGGAGATATGATTGCTCTCTATAAATACATCAGAGGGATAAATACCAGGGAGGGAGAGGAATTATTTAAGTTCAGCACCAATGTGAACACAAGAACTAATAGATATAAACTGGCCATCAGTAAGTTTAGACTTGAATTTAGACACAGGTTTCTAATCATCCGAGGAGTGAAGTTCTGGAATAGCCTTCCAAGGGGTGCAGTGGGGGCAAAAAACCTAGCTAGCTTCAAAACTGAGCTTGATAAATTTATGAAGGAGATAGTATGATGGGACAGTTTAATTTGGCAGTTGACTGATCTTTGACTACTGGTGGTAGATATGCCAATGGCCTGTGAAGGGATGTTAGACAGGGTGGGTTCTGAGTTATTACAGAAAATTCTTTCTTGGGTGTCTGGCTGGTGAGTCTTGCCCACATGCTCAGGGTTTAACTGATTGCTATATTTGGGGTCGGGAAGGAATTTTCCCCCAGGGCAGATTGACAATGGCTCTGGGGTTTTTTCGCCTTTTTCTCTAGCATGGGGCACGGTTCACTTGCTGGTACCTTGCTCTGTACCTTAAAGTCTTTAAACCATGATCTGAGGACTTTAATAACTCAGTCATAGGTCAGAGGTCTATTACTGGAGTGGATGGGTGAGGTTCTTTGGCCTGTGTTGTGCAGGAGGTCAGACTAGATGATCATATTGGTCCCTTCTGACCTTAGAGTCTATGAGCCTATGAGCTTGCTGTTGATGTCTGCCTATTCCACTAGCTCTAGAGTATCACATCCACTAAATTTCAGTGCACCTTAAATACTCCTTTGCTCTGTGTATGTGTGTGCACACACCTTGTGAAAGGGACATCCAGTTTTAGAGTGTGACAGGCACTGAATTTAATGGTAACTTTTCTGCCATGCAATGTTTAAAGATGGAGTGCTGAGATGGACTAGCCCATGGAAGGAACAATGAAAGTGAGAGATATCTTATTTGTAGGTGGGGCTGGTAGAGATGCCAGTAATTAAGGTGCCCAACACTTCCCATTACAAAAGCCTGTTTTCAATGGCTTATAACTGCCAAACTAGCTGTCTAGCTGAAATTTCCTATGCTGGGTGTCTGCCTGCCTCAAGCCGAAGTATTTTTTTAAAAGCTTCAGCAAAAATGATTCAACAGCTTCAGAGAATAAGATGAGGGGAAAATAAACTGTTTTGCTGATGTTAACCCCTCCCCCCGAACTGTACCATTTCATTGAGAAGCCCCAGTACCTCCATGTTTTGCAGCAAGGGCTTGAAATTTGGCAGGTCACCCTGGTGTCAGGGATGAGCCTTTTACTGCTCCCATTAGAAACTACCCAAGTTTGGGCAAGTTATAAGCCTGTGGGGTGAAATAAATAATAATGATAAAGAAGAGTATCCACATGCTTGTAGAGACTTGTCCGAGTTTGTGAGCAGAGTTCGCCGAAGATTCCATCTATATTGGGTATACTCCAGTCCAGGGCTGGACTTTCCCTGCAATTGCTGTTTATGGCTGCAGCAGCCATGGTGGCATTAGGCAGAGGACCTGAGAGCATGGAGACTGATTGATGGTGCCTTGGCCCTGTTATGGATGTTTTTCCCATGCTACCAAACTTCCCGGGCACCTGGCTGAGTAGGGTGCCTCCACAAAGCTGGGTTCCACACCAAAATTGATAGCCTTCCCCAGTTTTGACTAGTCAACAGCATTGGTTCCACTGTGTAGAGGACCCTCCACGGCACAGGGGAGAGACAGGATTTGAGGGATGTAAGTGTAACAGGAATGCTGCCTCCAGAGCACCCCTCGAGGCACAGGATGGCCCTGCAGGCATCCCCCTCACTTCCTTCCTGATTCTCCCAGTAACTTCCCATTGCCCAAAGTATTTAAAACAAGATTTCCCTTTTGAGTGTAATTCATGGGATCTTTACACACAGTTTCTAGTGGCCGCCCCAGGCCCAAACCCTTCCCTCTTAGCTAAGGGAGAACACAGCCTTCCTTCCAGGGTTTCTGCTGTGCTTGTCCCTGGTTCCTTTAAATTGCCGTCTGTCAGTTCTAGGCGAGCTAGCGATGTCTTTCAACACACAAAATCTTCATGACGATAGCCCTGTCCGCCAAGACATCTCTGCTGGGTGAGGTCTTTCAGCTTTCCTCTACAGAGCAGATGTTAGGTTACACTACCTCAGTCCTTTCTTCTCTGAGCTACCTCAGCACTCCTGCGAAAGCTTTCCTGCTCCCTACAGCTCCTCTAACTCAGGATAAAAACAACAAGAGTTCTGTGGCACTTTAAAGACTAACAGATTTAATTTTTGTAGGCATAAGCTTTCGTGAGACTCAGCTCACTTCGTCAGAGGCAGAGGTAGATGCAGTGGTAGATGCTCAGGATGCTGCTTTACCCACAGGCTTAACTGGGTCAAATGAGCATCTTCATTTTCCTTATCTGAGGAGAAGAATTGGTGGTGCCATAAGTGGGGCTCAGTCACCCCATGGCAAGAAACTAGTAAAGCAGAATGTCTTGACATGTGCGAGGTATTGGGAAGTATTGAACTCCTTTGTGATCCATTCTGAGTTGTGCTGTTTCCAGCTTGCCCAGTATTATACTTTTTCTTATTATTTGTTTTATGGGGGTGCCTTAAGGGCCTTTATACTAACATTGCTATACAGTTTACCTTTCTTGAAAAAGATAAGATTGTTAAAGGCAACTGACACCTGCCCCAGCAGGATGATGAACCTACAGATCTGCTCTAGTTATATCAGCACTCCCAGATCAGAAGCTCAAATTCTCTTTCCCACCTGTGGCCCTTGAAATGTCAGACTTCATCATTAATTCTCTGCCTTCATTCACACCACTTACTTCCATCTTCCCTGTGCACTTTTCCACCCAGTAAAATTCTTTTGTAGTCCTGCTTCTCCCACTAACTAGTGCCATGCTAACCTTTTATTATTGTTCAGTTTTTTGTTCCTTCATGTAAAAATTTGACAAATAGCTCTCTCCTTCTAAAACAATTTAATAATAATCCTGATTATTTTGTACAGTATAGAAGCTGATCCTGATTTGGGGACTTAAGTTTGCTTTAAACACTTGTTGCAACTTGATGAGCTTGTTTTTCTAGTGCAGTCCTTGACACTTGTCAAATCAGACCATCTTAACTGTTTTGATACTGAATTATTTAGTTTTTACTGTGACTTCCATTGACAGAGCAGATTAAAATGATATATTAATGTATATTGGATGCAGGTGAAGGGAGTTGGTATGTCTGGATATGTGATATTTTTGAGGCATGTAGTTACTAGATAAGAAAACGGAGTAAACAATTTAATTTTCAGGCAAACAATAATAAAGAGCAAATGTTGCTTAATTCAGGGTGAGTCAAATGAAAGCTATCGAGGAGGATGCAGCAGCTTAGAGCATCCATCTGCAGCCCTACCATACAAGAGACCCAAAGGCAGCTCTGAAGCTGCTAACACAACTGCTCTTATGTAGAAACCAGATGCTGCCACTGTAAAATATCTCAGCTGGGCATCTGTGCCCAGCCAGTCAAACTTGTGCCCTGTGTATATTATGATGCGGGAGGTGGGGAGGCAGATAATTCTGCCAAATGGAGAAAAAAGAGAGGAATAATGGTTTAATCTTTTGAGTAAGAAAAAGATCAACAATATTCTGAGAATAGCTGTGTATAAGAAAACAGATTAGAATCCATGAGATTAGCTGCTCACCAACGTTAGTTTGGGGACTGGAGAATGCAGGCTAATTTTAGTGGGTAGTTTAAGAAAGGAGACCCTAGTAAAACCCCAATGAATTAAATTTGAGATAAATCTAAGAGTGGTGGTGATCAGCTGAGTTTGTTCTGATGATGACTATGGATTCAGGATGAGTAAGCAAGAAGCAGGAGAAAACACTGAGCAACAGAAAGGCAGAAAATTGCAGCCGAGTTTTCAATGCCACAGAACAGTCCAGCTGATAGCAGGAAAGAGAGGAAGACGATGCCAGGAGCTAGCAGGTTTAGGGTACCTGGCCTCAAGTGACTTAAGACATCCTTCAGCCTTGCACTGTGATCCCACTGACTCCCTCAGACTAAACAGGGTCAGGACAGCTATAAATTCTCAGACTACCAAGGAACACGGAAGTGCTAGAAGAAGTGAAGCTGGTGATTTTAGATGAGGAACTCCCCCTTCTCCCTTACTGCACTAGTGACACAGCATGATATATGCTATCACGAGAGATGTGTTTTGGATAAAGCCAAGCTACTGGTCTCACCAGTGGTAGTTAAATTTCCAAGAGTATATTGTATAAGGGGAAGGTAGGGTTTTATCCTGCTGCTCTGGCCAAATTCAATTCTAGGTAATTTCATTGTTCTAGCAGTTTCAGGTGGCTGTGGTATTTTTCTTCACTCTCCACTGTAAGCTGTTGTATAGTATTGATGTGCATGATTAAACAGCTACTGTGTTTCCACCTCACTGGTTGCTGCATTTCAGTGATGTGGCAATAGGCTTAATTACTTAATGTTTGTAAGACACTTTGTGATCCTCAGATGGAAGGATTTGTGTGAGTTTTTAATCGGAAGGCATATAGCACTGTGCACAGAGTCATGGACTTGTTACAAAGCAGTGTGGGCTAATATGGTCTCCAGTGTTGCACTGACATTGTGTGCTGTGATTGAACTGTCTAATCCACTGATTCTCAACCAGGGGTATGCGTATCCCTGGGGATACGCAGAGGTCTTCCAGGAGGTACATCAACTCACCTAGATATTTGCCTAGTTTTACAACAGGCTACATAAAAAGCACTAGCAAAGTCAGTACAAACTAAAATTTCAAACAGACAATGACTTGTTTATACTGCTCTTTATACTATATACTGAAATGTAAGTACAATATTTATATTCCAATTGATTTATTTTATAATGATATGGTAAAAATGAGAAGGTAAGCAATTTTTCAGTAATAGTGTGCTGTGACACTTTTGTATTTTTATGTCTGATTTTGTAAGCAAGTAGTGAAATTTGCAGGTACTCAAGACAAATCAGACTCCTAAAAGGGTGTCTGGAAAGGTTGAGAGCCACTGGTCTAATCTTGTTGTTCTTGGCTAGAACTCCTAAATATCAGACTGGTAAAATAACTCTTCAACTGTCTGAATAGCAATGGAAGCCTGTAGGATACAACAGAGTGATAAAAATTAAATGAAAGCAGGTCTTTCCTTTGCTTATTTAATAGCTAGGTCCCCTCTGCATCAGTTTAATGCTGGAGAGAGGGAGTCAGCCCCAACACAGCACTGTTCTCAAGGCCCAGGGCTGGCTATTAGAGTTGAAGACTATCAAAATAGTTTTCACTGTGCAGTTGCAAACCTAAGCATTTGATTTTACCTTGATGATTATTCAGTGCTTTCAGTTTATGAGGTAACTGTATCCTGGGCTAGTAAACTTTAAAAGCCACGCAAAGACTTTAGAAGCAGAGTAAACAACAATTGCTTTTGTTCTTTCTCCTCGGGACTTTCAACAAACAGCCTGCAGATTTACATTGGCCCAGTTACCTTCAGCAGAAAACTGCTTCTCTCGAATAACTTCAAATCCCTCAAATTCTAAAGGAGTTGAAGAAGAGAGAGAACATGCATATGAAGAAAACAACGTGCCCTGCGCGCTTTGAGAAGTATAATTTCTACCATAGAATTTCACTCACTCCTCAGAACCAAGGGATGGATCCTTGGGCCTCCAATGCTTTGCTCCAATGTGCAGCTTCAACTTAACTGGCTAGCAAGGAAATCCCCTTATTTAAAGTGGATCCCTTGCTGATGTATAGCCAATCTAGCAGCTCTACACGGCTCTTCTTCCCAGTCTCAGACGTACGGTTGATTCTTGGTGGTTGTTACGGCCCCTTTGCTAGTAGCAGTCAGGCTTAGTTTAGAGTAATCCTGAGGCGTGAGGGGGAACCCAAAGGTATCATAAAGCCACATTTGTCTCCCCATGCCTGGTCCTACTCCAGCACAGCTTGACTAGACCAGAAAGCTTAGCTTCTAATTTTGGTCCACACACATCTGGTCCTGTCACATGCATTTCTCTCTCTGGATATAACTAATAAAAGCTGGAGGTACAGTTACGTCTGTTCTGTTTTTGCGGCCAGTGTGATTCTAGGCCCAAGTACCAAATACTAGATTAGTTTAAGGCCACAAGAAAGACTCAGAGTAGCCAGTGTCCTTTGGATGTTTTGGTGGTTTATGTGAGAAGGTAGCTGATGAAAGTATTTCAGTCCTCGCCTGTCTCTATGGTACATCATGTTTTGGATAGTCCTTAGTAGGACTTGTCAGCCATGTCCTGCATGACAGGAATACTGGAATATTTTCACCAGTGCAGTGGATTACTGGGGAAACTGCAGCTCATTCCATTTCCCGCACTCACCCTGAGAAACAACATACTGTATTCTCCTGATTCTCCAACCTCTAGCAATGCATTTCATTTGCTTTTCCTGGGTCTGTTTGTATTCTTTTTTCTCACACTTTCTCTGTTGTGCTGAACCTTGATCAAACTTGTCTTAGCCCTAAGCAGTCATTTGATTGAGTAACATTTTTAGACATTTCAACTGGCTTACATTAATCATGAACATACCTGAGCTTAGCCAGTATTTTAACACCTATTTTAAATGAAATTCTGTGCGGTATATTCCTCCTCTCCGTTATGTTGAATTCCTTTTTATTGCTTGTATTCAGAGAGAGAAATCAGCACAGGATCACAGAGAGATGCAACACAGGGAGTGTCTTTATTGAACTAACCCTAAAAACCAGCCAGGACTGGCTGAGCTATCCCCTAATAGTCTAACTCGATTGCTACAGCAACCTAGGCAATTAGGCAAGACACAAAATACACAACACTCTCCATCTTCCCAAAATAAAATATCTAAATAAAATAAAATAAAATATCTATAAAGGTTATTTTATAAACTTTATAAAAGGTTTTTCTGTGGAAAGAATCAGCCACTGTGTTGCCTCTCTCAGCCTCAGCAAGCCTGAGCTTTGCTGCTTCTAAACTCTGTGTCAGTTCCCTGATGCACCCACTTGTCTGCCTTACTAGCAAACTTGACAGGACTTTTCCAGTCCAAATCTTGTCCCTAGAAGGTAACAATCAGTGAATCCCAAGTTCCTCATAGATGTCTTTCTCTGCCATTCTCAGCCCCTCTCTTTGTAGCACCCACGAAACCATATCAAGTTTGCTGCTTCTTTAAAGAGATGGTACACAGTGGCTTATTAACTTAACTGGGGTTGACAGATCTTACACTGAGTTAGTTTATGGTGAAAATAAAGCAAGTTTATTAACAAAAGGATATAGGGTTAAGTGATACCAAGTATAAGGCATAGGGATAAAAATAGTTACAAACAAACAAAAGTAAAAATACGCTTCTGAGGTCTGATTTACACTACAGACCTATAGTGGTATAACTACGTTGCTCAGGGGTGTGAAAAATCTGCACCCCTAGCAATGTAGTTATACTGACCTAATCTCCCGTGTAGACAGCATTATGTTGGCAGAGAGCTTCTCCCGTCAACATAATCCACCTCCCCGAGATGCAGTAGCTAACTACGCTGACGGGAGAGCTCTCTGCTGTCAGTATAGGAGTGGTTTTATTTAATGCCAATGCAGTGTTTTAAGTGTAGACTGCCCTAAGACTAAAACTCAAACTATAGAGTGCTTTGTTCAAATAAGTTTTTCTCACCACAGTCATCCTTCCAGCATGATGGCCCGTTCTTTAGCCAGGACCCAACACATCAAGTTCAAAGCATTCAAACACATCTTTAACTCATTAGGTGAAAGATAATTTAGTGTTTTTCTCCCCCTCTTTTTATAGTCCAGAAATCCGGCCCTCTAGCATCACTCCATAAGAAAGAAGTATCATTCTGATTTTAGAATGATCTTTATTCCAGCATAACTCTAGTGGGGCCAGTGGAATTACTTTAGATTTACACCAGTGTAAACCAGAATTTAGGGCTCAAAATATTTAGGTTGAGGTGAAGTAGACTTCTCACTCCCACTCCCTCATGCTCCTGCCACATGAGGGTTGAGCAATGCAATCTGTTCCCAGCCAGTAAGAGTAGACTGATTTTTCACCTTGCTGTGCTGGTCTTTTTCTGTCCTCCTCCTTGTCCACTCCTGCTTCTTTTTGGAGCTCTGGTCCCCAGTGTAAGGAATGGATGGGCAGCAGGAGAGAGCAGTCTCTGTGCTCCTAGGTCATGCAGGGACAGGCAACATGTACAGCCCTTATACAGCCACTCAAGAAGGGGATCAGGGAGGAGTAAAGTGAGTTCATGGAGAACTTTAAAAATAAGGCAGGCAAAATTAGGTACCTATAGTAGATACTGTACTATAGTGATCAGATGCATTTTAATTCTTAAATTATTTTTAACTTGATCCTGAAAAGAATGGGGAGCCAAGAGTACAGGACTAGGAGGGATGTGGACGGTAGAAGAGATGGGTAGATGGAAGAATGTTTGTTTATTTCCTTAGCAAATGCATGCAATTGTGGTATTTTCTTTTGCATGCCAAACTGTTCCCTTGGCTTCATCACTTTCAGTGGAAAACAAACCCAGTCAAACTCCAAAGGGCTTCCTACTGGAGCTGCTTCTTAACAGCTCTCTGCTTTGAATAGTTCTCCAATAATTAATTAATAGAATAGGAAATGTTACTGCAATAATTGACATGAATAATAAATGAATAGAGTAATTTACTGTTCAGTCATCTCTAAACATTATCACAACAATTTCATAGAATCATAGAAATGTAGGTGTGGAAGGGACCTTGAGAGGTTATTTAGACCAGCCTCATGTTCTGAGGCAGGACCAACTAAACTAGACCATCCATGACAGGCATCTGTGTAATCTGTTCTTAAAACCTCCAATGATGGGGATTCCACAACCTACCTTGGAAGCCTATTCCAGTACTTAACTACCCTTATAGTTAGAAAATTTTTCCTAATACTTAACCCAAATCTCTCTTGCTGCAGATTAAACCTATTACTTCTTGTTCTACCCTCAATACACATGGAGAACAATTGATCACAGTCTTCTTTGTAACAGTCCTTAACATATTTAAAGACTGTCATCAGGTCTCCCTTTAATCGTTCTTTCTGAGGACTAAAGATGTCCAGGTTTTTAACCTTTCCTTATAGGTCTGTTTTTATTATGTTTGTTGCTCTCTTCTGGACTCCCTCCAATTTGTCCACATCTTTCCTAAAGTGTGCACTGAGAACTGGACATAATATTCTAGCAGAGGCCTCACCAGCGTCAAGTAGAGCGGGACAATTACTTCCCATGTCCTACAGATACCCCAGAATGAGATTAGCCTTTTTAGCAACTGCATCGCCTTGTTGACTCACATTCAATTTGTGACATGTTTTAACTTCCAGATCCTTTTCAGTACTACTGCATAGCCAGTTATTCCCCATTTTGTAGTTGTGCATTTGATTTTTTTTCCTTCCTAAGTGAGGTACTTTTCACTCATCTTTATTGAATTTCATCTTGTTGAATTCAGACCAATTCTCCAATTTGTCAAATGTCATTTTGAATTCTTATCCAGTCCCCCAAAGTGCTAACAACCCCTCCCAGTTTGGAATCATCTGCAAATTTTATAAGTATACTCTCCATTCCATTATCCAAGTCATTAATAAAAATATGGACTAGTGCCAGACCCAGGAAAGAACACTGAGGGACTGCACTAGATACATCCCCCTAGTTTGACAGCAAACTATTGAAAACTACTCTTTGAGTACGGTTTTCCAGACAGTTTTGCACCCACATTTCTCTAGGCCACATTCCCTAGCTTTGTCAGGAAGTGATTTGGTGTTTGCATAAGTCTGGTGCCATCTGGTTCTCTGGACCCCAAACACTCAGATGCCAATCTGGATATCACACAGAATCATAATCTCAATTTTCAACTGTCTCCTCAGGTCAATAGATTAGATCAGATGGTCATTTACTAGGTTTATCAGCCACCTTGGAAACAGCTGATCATGAGTTGCTACTGATTCAGTTACAACAGATTGGATGGAGTAGTTTTAAGATGAATGTATTCGTTCTTTTCAAAGATATCACAGAGGATTGTGTGGGGCAACTGCCCTCTCTCCCAGAGGATTCTTATTGCTGAGGATTCAGTCTTCTCACCTTTTCGGCCAACATCTATGTGAAACCACTGGTTAAAATTGTGTGAGGTGCTATGAATTGCAGTGTCAGCATGCTGGCGATACTCAGCTCTACGTCTCCTTTTCATCAACTACCCACCTTTTGAAGAATCCACATGCTGCCAATTCACTTCCTGATAAAATACTGGTTGTTATGTCTCCCAAAAGCCAAAAATGCCTTTTAATTAACAGCAGTGACTCAATGGGATCCGAATTACAATAAGAAGGAAAATAAAGTAACAACAAGAATGAATCAAGTTGACACAATGAGAGAATTCTTATTTCCATGCTGCATCCAGCACCACTTCTCTCTTGGGTTCAGTCTCCTGCCTTGGTTTTGAACTCTCCAGCCTAGAAAGCTTCAGACTTTCAGGGTGAGATTTTAAAAAATGCTCAGCAACTCAGCTCCCAATTATAGGGTTGGCACCTGTACCAGAACATCCTTAAGGGTGCTCAGTTCGTGCTGCCCATTGCTCAGTTTTATGGGCTCAGGATCATCCCAGATGTCTCTCTTTTGTACCTCAGAGGGGGCAACTGTACTCAATGATGTCATAGGGGTTCTGACTTCAATATAAGCAGGTAAATCAATTCTGAACACTCTTGGAAGTCCCACCCTGAAGGTGCAGTAACCACACTTTGCTTATGTCTACACTGCAATTGGGAGGTATGATTGCAGCACCTGTATGTGTATCCTAGCTCTGGTAACAATAGCAATGAAGCTGTGGCAGCATGGGCTCATCTTGCCTGCTTTGGACCCAGGGTACATACTTGAGCAGAATGGAGTCTATGCTACTATAAAGATGAACTCTGCGCTCAATCATGGCATTTGCATTTGGCAGGAACCCTTTGGCTATCCGTCCTAAAAATGGACTCTGTGGAGTGAAGTTAGAGTTCTGAGTCCTTCAGTTCCTAGAGGACTGTAGTGTGTTGCTTAGGATGCTTCAGGGTTATCTTCTTCAAAACTCTTGCATCTGTTGTAAATGCATGTGTCTCTGTATGCTCCTTGTTTCTTCCTCCACCCACAAACTCCCTGGAGCCAAGGGCAAGGTATAGTCAGGGCCCTCAGATTTTGCTCTAAATGGAAATATACCTGAGCCCAAGCCTGGATACTTTTAGATCATGATTAAAGTATTTTTTTAGTTAGTCTTTCTCCTCTCTGTAAGTTTTGGAACCCTCTGGCATTTAGTCTCTTGGCAGTTATTCCCCTTCAGCCGTTCCTTTCTGGTTAGCTGCTATATGCTCCCTGTTTTGAGGAATATGTTTTGAATTCCTGATCTGAGGTATGTAAAGTGTTCCCAAACACTGTAATAAGAGTAACAAAACTATAAAATCACCACGATTTAGCACCTGGCTACTGAATTGTGCAGAGTACTCGTTTCATTTTCCTGGGTGTTTTTAAGCTGCTATGGCAGGTGGCCCTGCTTACTTACAGACCATATTAAAAGCAGAACTGTGCTGACTAGGTTGAAGGTAGGAAGAATCTACCATAGTTATACTAGCCATTTGTAATCTTATTTATTTCAGTGTGTCCATATAGGATTCAGGGTTCCTAAGAGAACCTGGTCTGAACAGAATGCTTGTTGGCTATAGAGCAAATAAATAACATTAACTAGTTCTATTACATTCTCCTCTCCATAGTCTTGCTTTCTAAAGTTTTCTCACAGACACTGCATCTCCCATCTACTTTGTCTTCTTTCTGACTGTTCGGAGAATACCATGGACTTACAAGAGTAGACCCCACTGATCTTTTACTTCTCAAATATTCTTCAAGCTACTGTAATTCTGACAAAAGTAAATATTGGAACGTTCTGGAAGTGTTTGGAACTGGCTGCCTCAGATGGTTATTTTGTCATCTTCATGTGAGGTGGATAAAAAAAAAAAGAATACTGTCAACCTGATGCACTCTAAATAACATTATATCCTTCTCCTTAGGCAAAACCAGCTCCTTTCCATTCTGTCCTAATGTCAAATAATGACTTTGTCTGTCAAAGACTGTTTCAGATTTACAGTCTCACAAGATGAAGGTGCCTTTTCTTACACAGAGTAGCTCCCAAAAATGTGAGTACAAAATCTGTCTGAAAAGGTCTTATAGAAATGCATTACTATGAACATTTAACGTTTGTACAAGTGAGCATACATAAGCCACTGTTCAATGTGTGTTACTTGACCCTTCTCGGTACCGGGCCTATGAAGGATATAAGTGGCTGTCCCTGTCACATAAAGGATTAGCTTTTTAGCTCAAATTGTAGAGGCAGCTCTAGAGATCCCAGGTACAATCCCTATTGACAACCCAGCTGACAGTTGTTACATATAGACACATGACATTATTAATTCTCATTGTTAGCTATTAAAAATGCATGAATGACTTTTCAGAACAAATATAGTGAACGGGCTCAGAAATTCTGTGAGCTAATTCTAGACATGATGAAACAAATAGATAATAAATAATACAGGGGATGTAGTTAGGAAAAACAAAGGTTACACTAATGAGATCATGTGTTTACTCAGGCATGGAATGTGTATAGTTTGGTGGATGCATTCATGTTTATTGGTTAATAATTCACTCTTTGGCGGCTTTGAGGAGGAACTGGAATAAAGAGAAGGTGGTGACTTGGTGTGCAGGGTTTGGCAGAGTATTCCATGCATTGAGGGCATGATAGAAGAAAGATGGAGACAGAGAGGGAGATCTAAAACATCTAGTTGGTACACTAGTGTTGTATAACTTCTTTAATTATTTTCTCTGGCAGCGAGTCTCAGAGCCCTGGTCAATAGACTTGGGCTCACGGGCCTTGCACTGAGGGGCTCAAAATAGCAATGTAGATGTTTGGGCTTGGGCTGTAGTCCAGGCTGTGAAACCTGACAAGGGGGAAGAGGGTCTCAGAGCCCAGGCTCCAGTCCAAGCCCAAACATCTGCACTGCTCTTTTTAGCCCCCGCACTGGAACCCCGGTCAGTTGAGCTGGCTCTGAGACTCCCTGCCACAGGTCTTTTTTGCAGTGTAGACCTACCCTTAGTGATACATATGAATACATCATTTTTCTAAAGAAACACAGCATGTAACATAACGTATAGAAATACATAGCAGTATAACATGATATTCTTGTATTACTGCACATAATTTTAAATAATCACAATACTTTGCACTTAATAATCACAGTAAGTGTACAGTTTTCCACTGAGGAACTCAAAGTCCTTTACGGACAATAATTATACAAACCTTTTCAGCACCTTTATGAAAGAGAAATATGTAGCAGGCCCACTGCCACCATATGTAGCAGGCCCACTGCCGCCCAAACACCACATTGTGACCAGAGGTGACTCTATGGCCCCCTGTCTCTAGCTTTCCCTTCTTCAGGACTCCTTAAACAAATTCAGCACAGTCAAAAAGAAATAAAAACATTTCCTTACACAGGGTCCACTTTATTCAGTCCTCAGATATACACGGGCCCTCCAGGCTCCAACTCCAGTTCAGTGTCTCTCTCCCTTTAGTTGAAGGTGTTCCCAGAGCTGGGGCATGGTTGCAGGTCTCTGCAAGAACCAGTCCTCCTCCTCCTCCTCCTCCTGTTGTTGTTGTTGCTGCTGCTGCTGCTGCTGCTGCTGCTGCTGCTGCTTCTCCTCCTCCTCCCTCCCCCCCCATTAAGGGGCAAGTCACCCCTTTTAAACCATACTACAGATGGCAAGATTAAGGCTCAAAAACACAAAGGGGGAAATTTCAAAGCACTAGGGGATTTAGGAGAACAAGTGCCATCGATTTAGATGGTTTGGAAAGTCTCTCCACAGAGACTTGTCTAAGAACATGAGTCAAGTCAGAATCAGAGCTGAAAATATACCCCAGAAATCCTGACTACCAGTCCCTATTTTAAACGGTACACTGAGTACCCTGTGCCTTGGCTTAGCTGTACCAAGTATGTACCCACAGGGTTCAGGAGGGTTTGTACTTGGTGCGGCTAAGCTCTGCCACCATTGCCCGTGGTGTTACTACAGGTACACTACTATTTACACTCATGCTAGCTGTCACTGAGCTAGTGCAAGCCTATGTATTTGAGCTGGGAGTCACACCCCTAGCGTGTAGTGAAGATGTAGCATAAATGTCCAAGAAGGAGTTAATAAAGCTTAAAATGTGCCTCACATAAAGTAGCTTTCAGAACAATGCCTATCACTCCATAGCAGTTCCCACCTGCGAACCGCAGCTTTAAGTCATGAAGTTGGAGAGAACAAGGTAACTCAAGGGTTCATTTCTTTTGTCAACACTTTACACAGCTTGAAATCTAAAAATACAGCGTTCCAAAAATTCAATGCTGAGTAGCATGAATATGTGTACAGGAGGTGAGAATCACACTCCTGGTTCATAGTGTAGATGTAGCCTTACAATACATTTTTCTCCTTTCTTTCTTGTCCATTTCTATGGTACATTACAGAGGAATTTGTGTTGGTTTTAATATTATGTCAAGGGCATCTAAAGCCCAGGAGAGATGCCTTTTTGTGGAGATATAAATATGTCATAGCAGTTAACGCCTATACAAAGGGCCAGACTAGCAGGTGGACAAGAGAGCAGACACCCTACATGTACAGTAAAAGGTTGTCAGGTTGTAGAATCCCACATAGGAATACAAATCACCCTAAGCTCAAGTGCTAGAACCCTGTAAAAAGATGCAGAATAATTACTACTGACTTATTCTGGCAGGTCCTGTTATTCACTCCAGTCAGTCTATAAGAAGCTTGGAATAGCAGTCTGGGGAAAAATAGAATTCAAGGAAGTCCTGCAGAGAAACTGAGCAATATTGAAGGGGTTGTGTTTGTTTTGTTTGTTTTTTTGGGGGGGGGGGCGGGGGGCATTGTTTTTTGTATTTTGGGCTTTTCTCTCTGGTAGTTGTTAGAATTAGCAGTTAATCTAGACTCCAAGAAGGGGGTAAATTTAGATAATATATGCATATTCTCTTGATATCAGGATGGGAGGTGTACCATCTTACATGTGGGATCAGGAGTGGGATTGAACATCCTCTGCACCAAGAAGAGAAGTGGAAGAAGTCCTGAAATGGATGCTGGAACAGCAGAAACAGCAGTAGCAGACCTTGCTGCAATGTATGGAGCAGCAGAAACAGCTGTAACAGTTCCAGCAACTGCACTAAGCCCAAGCTGCAGCCCAATAGCAACAGCAGGAAAAGCACCCAGAAGCAGCTGTTGTACGTCCCAGGTTGCCGATAAGTCTAAATGGAACCAAAAGATAACCCTGAAGCTCACCTGGTCACTTCCAAGAAGGTACCTATCACAATTGAGTGGGATGAGGAGTCCTGGCCTATCCATTTGACTTCTTTCCAACCGGAGAGGCACAAGCAGTATAAAGGGCATTGGAAAAGGAAGTATTTGTAAATTACAAGTCCATGAAAGCTGCTATTTATGGATGATTGAGTCTCAGAGGCAGCGTTTGGGAGGCAAGCTCTTTTCCGGGAGGGTGAAGCCACATACCTTCTCTTGGTGCTGTGATAGACTGGCTGACTTGATGCCGTCAGTCAAAAATCTGGACTGCACAGGAACTACTGTGCAAAGCAGTGGAGTACTGTTTAGAAAGTCTGCCGGGAAGGGCATAGACTTAGGTGTGCTAGCACTCCTGCAGCTTGAGTTAGAGAGCTAAGGCTTGCTAGCTGGTGCCGTAACAGACTCTGATTGTGCACAGATATGGACCTGTAACTCACACTCACCAGTGCATTACACACATCTGCTGTAAAGTTCACCTCTCAAAAACTGACTTCCTCTCCCCATTTTGTGATTCTCTTCTAAAGGTAAATGGGTTTTACCTTTACCTTTTACCTGATGGGGTGGGAGAAAAGGACCTTGAAGCAACATGGCTGCTTGTAACAATGCTTCACCCAACCCTCTCTGTTTATATGACAGTACACAACCAACCTAGAAGCCTCAGAACCCCCACCGTGTCCTGTAGTACCTGACTTTTATCAAGCCTATGTGCTGATCTAAATGTGTCACAGGGAGAGGACCGAGGAAGTGGGCTGTTCAGGAAGCACCCACTTTGTATTGACAGTGGCCTCCATTGAAGAGATAGGAAGTCTTGGTAAAGTTGTGATATGAACATTACAGTCACAAAGGACATTGTGATGAGCTAGAGAGAGAAGTCAAGCAGACCCCATCCCTCTCCACCAAACACACAGTGAAATATAATGTGAAACCTCTGGAAACAGTCTGTCTAGATAACAAACCCGAACACTGGTCTCACTTGTATGCCAGCCACTGTGTCACTATTGTATGAGGCATAGTCTGCAGAACAGGACTGGGAATCAGGAACAAGTGAGTTCTAATCCTACTCTGCTAGTGATGCACTTAACCTCGCTGTATTTTTATTTCATCTATTTATCTACCTTCCAGGGGTTCATGAAGATGAATTACTTAATGTATGTTTGTGTGGTAATTTGGAGCGGGAAAGTGCTATATAAGTGATGTGGATTATTTAAATGTATATTTATATTACAGGGACACCTAGGTTGGGGCTCTGTTGTGCTAAGCAAGGTACACACATATAGCAAAGGACAAGTTCCTGTGTCACTGATGTATTTTTCTAGTTCTAAACTGCTTTGGAGTCTGAGGTGGGGGAGGGAGAAGGAGGGCAAGAGAATAACAACCAAAAGGTGGTATATTTATGAGAGACAAACCTTTCTCATGGGTTTAAGTTTTGTCCTCCTGATGTCGAATGCCATGGACCAGATGCACTGTGGCTGACACAGTGAGGTTCCACTTGAACTTTGAAGTCCACCAGGGGTCAACTTCAGCACAAAGGCAGGGGTTGTGTCCAGTGCTGTCTTCCTTTGGCATTTCTGCCCAGGAAAGCATCATAAGATATTGCAAGAGGCTCTGTAAGAATGCCTCTGCATGATCTGATAAGTATATTTGAATTTGGTGATAAGTAGCACCTAATTCCCTTAGGTTCCTTTGAAAACCCCATCCTTAATGACCTGGCCAGAAACTACACCTGTTCTCATGACTGACAAGAAAAATCTTGGAGGGCCAGAACTATACCAGAGGTTCTGTGGGTCAGTAGAAGTATTATAGCAACCTTCATTTGGTACTGAAAGTGCCAGCAAGGGGAATTTTGGCAGCTAGCATGTTTAAAAGTCTTTTAAACTAGCTCTAATTAGAACTTCTCCCATCCTTCAATACTTTCTTTGAAGGGACTGTGCAGATAGGTTTATAAGAAGCCTGCTATGATTACTCATGTAAGAAATAATGTAATTAGAAATAGAAAGTCAGAGAATTTGAAGACCATGTTAAGAAAAATACCCATTAGGCATGAAAATAACAGGAAAAACTCTCTCTTTTGACATGTTATCAAATATAAGAGCTAGACAAATTTTTAAAAATTGCATACATTTTCAGACTAACACTGTACAGATGAATGTATTGCTTTCATGGACTATTGGAGCACATTTGGGTAGGAAACATTTATTTAATGTCAGGTGGCTTCTAGCTAAATTGAAAGGAGCATGAATATTTGAGTGGGAATTCTCTAGAGAACATATCTGAGTATAGGCCGGGGAAGGGGAAACTGCATAAAATACACAGACCAAAAGCAGTTAAAGAATTAAAAACTGAGTCTGCAGTGTGGATGCACCTAAGTATAGAATGAAGGAACAAAAAGTCTGAATGGGAAGAATTGTGACAGAAGAGATCTGTGACAGCAGAGGTGTTAGAAAGGATTGTGATGATAATGGACAGAATCAGATGAGTGGTGAAGAACGGTATTGTGTAATTTTTATATAACTGGAAAAATGAGAGTTTAATGAACTGCTACTGCCAACCACAGAGAAGTCTACTAACTCAAAGTTGAACAAATGCGTATCAAGAGTAAAGGGCAAATAGTAGTTTCATATAGAGTTTCAAGACAGAAAAGATATGAGAATAAAATATTGTATAATGGGCTAAGGAAAGGATTCACAGATAACAAGACGGTGATTATGACTGACTAAACTTGCCTATTAACTGAGAAAGCTACAAGACATATGTTGCCATAGAAACAGAAATGATGGAGGTGTTTAAATGACCGCTTCTTGTACCGATGTGTTTTGTTTCTGACTGGAGAGGGCTCATCAGTAATGGACTGAACAGGCAGGCCTCAAACTGACCAGATTATCACTAATGATGAATGAACTTCCAGAGGCTGGGTTTTAAAGTTGGTCTGGAAATCTTGTAAAAATAGACATTCCAGTTCTTTCTGCTTCCAATTATTCTGGAGAACTTGCAAGAATGGCCTTAATGCAGGATTTTAGCATTTCTGCTTCAGACAAGAACTAGAAAGTGTAGAGGGTTTTAAAAATTTGAAAACATTGGTAGGAAAAAGAGTTGTACAAAGTGTTTAGAACATTCTGAAAGGCTTACATGGAGTTTTGGCCAAAGGTTGGAGGTGTGGGGGAGAGAGGGGAAAAAGAAAATAGGACATTACTATTTTATCCAAACTGGTGTACACATTCCTAATGTTTACATGTATCCTCCTACTTAATGGGGCACTTTAAATTGCTCTTGGTACAATGGTATTGTTTTTATTGCTGGAGATCTCAGAGTGGAGAGATCCCCTATTTCCCTGTCTTCACATCATCCAAACAACATCAGCTGGTGAAGTGAAATAATTCCTGGAATTTACAGGCCACAGGCATGGATAAATCATAGGCCCTGGAAGGGTAGCCATCTCTTCTGTATTGGACTGTGATGTGGTGTCCACCGCACACAATGCCTGAAGGGGTTCAGGTAGCTAAGTGAGCCAATTAACCACCAAGGCTGCACCTGGTGCAGGAGCCAGTGAGCAATGAGGACTAATTAAAGAGGAAGCCGGCTGGACAGGAACAGGAGGGGCCTGGTATAAAGCCCAGTAGCTGAGGCAAGGCAAGGCGAGGCACTGGGACAAAGTTCTGTCAACTTGGTTATGCCAGTGAATACTCCCTCCATTCATTTTCATAAATCAGTCCAAATTTATGACCTGATTATATAGAGATCCTTAGATCTTATGTAATCAGATTAAAAAGCAAATATTTTTTCCTTCCACAAAAAGTAAGTAATTTTGCTCCATTAATTTAATTTTTATCAAATTGCTTAATGTCACACTAATTCCCTTTCTCAGACAATTCCTTTTACAAATTGTTTGAGATTGACAGCTGATAGAGGATCATTTTGTCTCTTGCTTTGATTAAATAACGGTGGTTATCAGCTAGGTCTACAATGGTCTAAACTTAGAGAAAGGTTGGGAGGGTTGCTTCAACAGCTGCTTAGAGACTGAGGAAAAGATTAGATCATGCCACCTAATATACGCAAGATGAAATGAGAAGATTGTATCTGGATATTGCTAGCAAGGTAATTTTAACTGTAACGTGACATGAACTTACATGTCTATACTGTTTGCTCCAATTAATATTTATAAGTATATTTATTGAAGGTCATGTTCAGTGTAGTACTATTACTAAGTTAAACTCTGTATAAAAATATACAGCATGAAAACCTGTTCACAAAATGCCATTGAAGTATTATTATTATTTATTTTATTTAGTTTTAATTAAATTCACTAGCAGTGAAATACATCATCTTTCTTATGAAAGGGGATTTTTTTCAGGCCCCATAGTTTTTGAAAGCCATATGTGAAAATGTTTTTCTAAAATCCCAGAAAATATGTACTGTTTCCTAAACTCTGGAATGATTCTGTCATTCTTATTCAGGCAAAACTTCCTTGGAAAATGGGCATACTCCCCAACTCTATTTATTCTGCCCTGAGTCATCCCTCCAGTCCCCAGTTTTCCTTTGCTTCTGTCTCTGCCACTCTAACGTATACAACACACTTGGGAATACAAATTTGCATGCAGCTCTATTGGCATAAGTTGCTGTCTTACATCAGGTGTTGATGTGACTCACTATCTTTGCATCATGTTGTATTTTAAATGTATGTCAAAAATACAAACATTGACTTAAAAATAAAGGTCATGATTCAGGAAAGAGTTCTTATTCAGGAGAACATTTTAAGCATGTACTTAAATCCTATTGAAGTCAATGAGACTTGAGCACATGCTTAAAATGAAGCATGTGCTTAATTGCTCTCCTAAATAAGGATAGCTTAACTGCTATCTTGAATTGGGGCCCAACACAGTACAAATAAAAAATGACTATGATGGGACATGCCATGTATGGAGTGTCTTTTTACTTGATGTACTGTAGTATACAGTAACGTTACTGGCCCCAAAACAGTGAAGTCATTAACAAGGCGATAAATACCCATTAAGACCAAAGAACGTGAATGGTTGGATAGTAAGATTAAATGCATTTTGTGAATTTCAAGATGAATGAACATTAAAACTTTAGTTTTATGAGTAAAGATTGGCATAACTAAACCAAAATGAACCTCTTGCTCTTTATTCATCCTCACTCCTTATTCAGTAAGCCTCCCATATTATTTTCCATATATTTCTAAATGAATCTTTTCCAGAACCCTTATTTCACTTTTTAAATGGAAATGAATGATAATGAGCTACATGAAGTTGCTTTAATCTTATTTCAAAGGATGACTCAATTTGCCCGATTTATTATTTGTCTCTCAGAAAATCAGATCACTTCTCAGCATTGCTACAGTTGAAATAATTATGTGCAGTCACTAACATAAATGTTGGCATGTTGAGGCAGCGTGGCTGGCCCCCCATAAAGAAGTGTGTGGACACTAGGGGTCAGCCACTGACCTCAACAACCTGAATTCACGTGCAGCTCAAAGCCCATATCCGCCATAAAGAATCTTCCTGTCAGACACAACCAGAAAGCCCTGGGTAACTAATATTCAGTGCTTACTTCTACCCTCATACCTGAGGTCGATCTGTCTCTGCAGAGCTCTGACCTTCCTTCGTGGGAAGAAGCATGGTCCAGTGGGTCATCTACTAGACTGGAAGTCAGAAGGGTTGAGTTCTACTCTAAGCTCTACCATTGATGTATTTGTGATCTTGGCAAGTCACTTCATCTTGGATTCTGAACTCCTGTAGCATTTACCCTTTCACGAAATCCAGCATCCATCACAGCCAGATTTTAGCTCATGAAAAGACTCACCTAGCTTGAACAAGAAAATCCTTGTGCTTTATTCTGCTAGATCTCTCTGATCTCTTGTGTCATTGGCCATGTGGTTCCAACATGCATATGAGTTTGTTGGAGTAAACAGGGTAGCAGTTGGTTGAATCCACTTATTTTTACTAGATTCCAGTTATTCATGATAGGTAGCTGCTCTCCGCTGCCCATATCCCCATTCATGTTGACTTCAACTTGACTTTTTCCCTTCAACATTTTGTGAGCCTGCTTGAGGAAATTAAGAGTTGCCATGGACTCATTATGAGTCAGATGGAATTCCTCCCAGGGTTCTTGCTGCTCTGCAGCACTTCCTAAACCCTCATCTGAAACGCAGCATTGTAGCTCTAGTTTAGGGCACATCTAGCCTTTATAGGAGATCTTCTAAGATGGTAGAATTTTGAAGTGATCCTTGGGAGCCTGTCACTGGACAAAGAAAGAAAGATGGATGGCTCCATGCAGCCCATTATTTATCACATGATTGGCAAATAGTCTTTCACTAATTGGCCTCATTAGAAAGTGACTTGTCATTATGGTGATAGTATCATCCCAGCCACCCCAGAAAACTGAATGGGTTTCATCTTCTGTTTAAAACAGCAATTATGAGAAGTGCCAAATGGAAGCAGAGGTTAAATGATCTTCTAGCAAGAGATTATTTTGTAATTTTCTCAGGAAATTCTTCTCCTTTCTAAATATTCCCAGGAAGGTTTGATCAAGAAAATCCATGGCTACAAATCACACAATATCAGGATAATTCCCCACTTACCAAATAGAGATCCTGTGACCAGGATCATTCAGCAAACTCTATGTGTGCCACAATGAACTATAGAGGTTCTTTTCTCTTCACCTTCCACTTTC
Organism: Emydura macquarii macquarii; assembly: GCF_026122565.2. Taxonomy (NCBI): domain Eukaryota; kingdom Metazoa; phylum Chordata; order Testudines; family Chelidae; genus Emydura; species Emydura macquarii. The sequence goes on from NW_027133377.1 coordinate 1,199,420, forward strand.
AATTGCCAACCATAGCCCTCAGTCTCCTGTGGCTTCCTATCTTTTCTTGTGACAGTGAAAAGATGAATTGAGAAGGTTCAGAACAGGAAAGAAGGAAGGGGTGGGATATATAACATATGTAATTAGAGAGGGACAAAAAAGGAGGGGGACTCCTGTAATTATAGAATGAATGTCTTTACAGGGGTGAATGGAAGCAAAGATTTTTTTTTTTTTAAAAGGAAAAGCTCCAAAAAGAAAAACTAAATCTGTTATAATCTGCCACAACCTCATTTGCTGGCAAACTTGTACTTTATTGAATTCTTCACATTTACTGGGCTAATGAACTAAAGAGGGATTTAATTAATGCAAGAAGGGACATTTAAGGGGCAGGTAGCAAGTAAACCATACTAGGTAAAACCTATAGGGTTGTAAATGAGGGGAGAATTTAATTCACTGTTACTTATGCTGTGGACTTTCTCACGGTTCTCTCCATTTTCTAGCCTTCCAAAGTTCAAGAGCTGATACACTCTGAAATGAATCAGCACCTGCAGTGATAAAAGACTGTAAATCTGGCACACATCAATGGTAATAATGATACAGTGATATAACACTGTTATATCAAAAAGTGCTGTCTGAAACAGTACTACATTCAAGCACACTAGGGAACCTTTAGTGCACACCAGCAGGGTCTACATGGACCAATTAATGTACAACAGGTTAGTGCTCTTCAGAAATCACACCACTGTAGAGTGCATTATCCCACCATGTAGATAAGCCCTTATTAACTTGTCTCCATTCTATTCTCACCTCATTTTCCTGGCTCTGGATCACGGTTAGTTTTTTTTTTTAACTCATCTTCATAATTAAGCATTCTGGAGGAACAGAATGTTTTAGCTGAAATGAACAGAGTACTCATTGTCCAACCTACTGGAGATTTCTTTGTTCTTGAGGCACAGCAGTAAACTTCTGTCATGTTGGCAATATATATGTAGACAACCAGGCTCAGAGCTAGCCTTACACCACATATATCAATGCTTGATGTGCAAGTAGACCTGGGAGAAATTTTTCAGTTCAGAATTTTTTTCACTGAAAAATGCAGATTTGGGTTGATCAATGACTTCAGGAATCAATGTCGAATTTATTACATTTTTGGGGGTGTGTGGGGGGAAGAGGGAGGGAAATGACTTTTTTCCTGAAAAAATAGAAGCACTTTGTTTGACCCAAATTATTTTTGTCACAATTTTTTTGTTATGGCAGGGAGCCAAGATATCATTTGCACAGTTGTATGTGCAAGGTGCTGAATGCTCTTGCAAGGTATTGAGCATCCTCCACTCCTGGTGAAGTCAGATGAAGTAAGGGTGCTCAGGACCATCACTGGAGGGACTCCCTTTTGAAGTATGCCCATTAATAAATGCCTGAAGAAACCTGCTTAGGAATATAGGAAAATACATGTGCATCACTGGAGCTTTTTTCTGCTTGTTTCAACAGAAGTCAGTTAGATGTGTGGTTTTGTGAAAATTTTCAGTATTCTCAAAGCAACAAAAGGCTAAAATCTGCTTTTATTTTTTTGGCACACTAGAGGCATTTTTGCAACATATTTAAATGTCTTGTGATGAAAAGTGTGATACGATTGTATGAATTTGATACAATCAAGAATTCAGAAGTTAGTTCTAATTTAAAAAACATGCTCATGTTTTAGATTAGGATTTTCCAAGAACTCATCCATCATTTCTCTTTCTAACTAAACTACTTGAGAAACTAAATAAATTAACTTGAATAGGGAGGAGGTTTTAATTTAATGGATTTAGATAGTTAGACTTTTTGTATGTTAAAATTTAATATAGTCTAATCAGCCAACAATTGCCTGACTTTCTAGGGAGTTGAGCACTCACAATTCACATTGGAGGCAACTGGAGCTACAAGTGCTTATCACCTCTGAAAATCAGGCTTAATTGTAGCTCTACACACACGTATTAAAATTAAATGGCCATATAAAAAGAACAGTGATTGGATCAAGATTTTCATAGTTTAAAGATGTGAAAAAATTGGGTGATGTGTTTTTTTTTTACAAAATGGCTACAATACTGGTCATCAATAAGATGACAAGTAGAGCAACATAATAATGGGCAAAGCAATCGGTGGTCAGATCAGAGAGAAGTAGTAGAAACAGAGCAGAATGAAAAGCTTGAGAACATGACAGAAATAGAGTTGCAGTAGATTTGAATTCAGCCCAATACCTCTGAAAAGAATGAGATTAAAATGAGGCGAATCAATGCCATTACTGTACATAGTCAAAGCAGGACACAAGGATGCATTTCTTTGGAACATGCTGATGATTGTGTGATGATGACTGGTGACTTTATATACGGATCAACTGCTATGGCCAATTAGAATCCGAAGCCCCAAAAATTTGCTCTTGTTTACAGTGGTAGAAATTAATTTATTTGTATTACCATAGCATCTACGAGCCTTAGCCATGGACAAAGACTCCATTGTGCCAGGCACTGTACAAACACAGAACCAAAAGATGATCCCTGTGCCCTAGAGAGCTTACACTAAGGATAAGACGAGATGGATGTGGACAGGCTGATGGGGGATGGGGGAACTCCACTAATTTACATTATTGTAAGAAAACCAGAACCAAGCACTCTACTTTTACAAGCTTACTCTTTTTAGTTCACACACAAAGCAGGATATAACTATGTGGCAGAATGTCAGATTTGAAGGGTAAGGGTTATGGTCTTGTGTTTTATTTGAATCTGGAATTGACATGTTTGTTTGGGGGGGGGGGGGGGTTTGTGAGATTTCTATACATAAGAATGTGCTTTTACTGCTCACTGTGATATTTTTCCATATAGGATCCCTACTTCATTTGATCTATAGTTTCGGCAGGAGATGTGTTAACCAATGCACTTTGCTAATCAAAACAATTGGAATGACCTGCCTTCATAACCCTCATTGTGGGTGAAAATTTTCTCTCTGAAATCCATGCTGGCTATTTCCTTCTAGATTGTTACTTTGCATGTACTCTCTAACTTGCTTCTAATTGGTGTTTCCATCCTTTTTGTTAATTACAGGTGAATGGGTGTGACAGTGTACCCCTGTGTTCATACCTTACACACTATTGTGGTAACTTTTGTACGAGGCGTGTCTTGTAAGATATCATTTGAAAACTCTAACTTGCTGGTCAGTATCATTGTGCTAAAATGTCTGGCAATGTTATATGTAAAGTTAAGACTTCCCTGTATAGTGATAACATGTTCCAAACCCTACACCTCTGCCCAGGCAGAGATTGGCAAACAGCTCTGTCCTAAACAAAGGAATGTGTGCTCTGCTTAATCTGCATTTAAGCAGTAAACAGAATCATCAAGCAGGAAGGGAAACAAAGCAAGCTCAAACAGGTGAAGAAAAGGCAACAGGGAACATCCTTCCACAAAGACTGTCTCCTCATCGCTAGCTGGAAATGTTTTTCAAGAGAGGGACAAATTATAAAAAGGAGACAAAGGCACACTCCCCGCTCTCTTTCCCCCTGACCACTACATTCAAAAAGGCTAATTCCTGTGGATCTTGTTGTGTCTGTGCCCTACTGGCCCCTGCTGCAGTTGCCCAGTCCTATGCCTGCCAGCCACCCACCCACCCTGCCTTCTCTGTGGCTTTAAAAATGTTAGAAGAATTACTGATGCACAGAGCACTAGTAAATATGATGTAGTTTGCATTTATCAGTGACCCTGACTTGGAAGGAAGAACCCTAGCCCCAAGGCTGGCCCTTGGTATTTTGTCATCCAGGATAGAAAATTATTTTGGTGCCCCTCAAACAAAAACACTCCCCCCCATTTCATGCCCTCTCAGAAGCGGGTGCCCAAGGTGACTGTTCTGACTGCCCAGCCTAAGGCTGGTCCTGCCTAACCCAGCTGCAAAGCCAAGTACACACACACACCATTTGCACATGGACTGTAGAGAGCTACATCGTGGGGTGATAATACTGCATAGCTGTTTATCCCTTCCATGCTTACCCTTCCCTTTGGAACCTGTTCCCACAACACTTGTGTATTCTTCTCCATGCTATTTCTTGCACAGAACTGGAGCATTAGAATATCCCTCCACAAAACACCCAACCAACAAACACAAAATATTTATGCAGTGTGAAATTTCTCAGATTCCTTTTCCCCAGTATTTTTTATTTCCATGTGTCGTGTGCGTCCTGGAGGCAGCTGAGACTGGAAGCCGGATTTACAGAGCCTCATGAGAGGAGCTGTTCGTGTCAGGCTGGAAATACTGCCAGAAGTATGACTTGTCAGAGACCTGGAGAGAGAATCTATTCTCTTCCAGTACCAAGGCCAATCTTTAATCAGACAAAACTTTCTTTCATGTCAGTGGGTGTTTTACCTGAATGAGAGCTGGAGCATCAGACTCCAATTTTATGTACCCAACAGTCTAAGGTAGGAGCTGATCCTGCCCTGTCCTCATTGTCTGTGGTTCTAAATGCCATGCTCTTGTAGTATCTGTGTGCAGAATTGGTCCCATAGTTCTGCTAAGCACCCAGACTTCTGGATGTTTCCCTGCACTAAACCGAATTCTCAATCTTTTCATCTTGTTCCTGAACAATGTGCTGAGCTCCCTTGACTCCCACTGAAGTCAATAATAATGAAGGATGTTCAGTGGCTCATAGGAGTTACTCAACAACCCACAGGATTGGGCCCCTGAAATGGAAGTCTTGTAAAGGAATAAGGTAGTTAAGGGACTGTTGTCACAGTTCAGGGCAACTGCATCTGTAGTCTCCCTCTCCAGAAACGGCAGCCACTGTTATGCGGCCAGCTCTTCAGCCATCACCTCTCGTGGGCTGAGACCTGCATCGCTGTCTCCTTCATGACTCGGGTTTTTCCACACAGCATAGTTCCCTGCCTACATTGTGAGTTCTCCAGCAAGCCAGATCGTCCAAAACACTGTCTGCCCTTTGCTTTCTCCTACAAGGCAATGAAAAGCTGTAATTGCCAGTAGTTATTAGTTACCAGGCAGCCTTTGAAAGCTATTGTGCAGTCGTTTATAAGCAAGCACATTTATTCTTAGAGTGAAAGCATTAGAGAACATATTAAAAACAATAAAAAAACCCACACCTACACTGACATAATTAGGTCGACATAAGCTGCCTTATGTTGACCTAATTGTGTAGCATAGACCAGGCCTAAATATAAGATGAGAGACAACAATTGGATGCAATAAACAGCCTGGGGAAATAATAGGTAACAGATAATTATGAACACTGTACTAAACAGTGGTTGCACCACACATGCTGCCTAACCATGTTTGAGATTTGTTTGTTTGTTTTATTCAATACATCCCTTAAAACTCTGCTGTGATGCTTTAAAAACAATGAGGTGATTTTTGTATGAGGTTATGAAAGTCCACAGCTAGTGGTATTTTTAAAGGACATATTGAGGCACATAGGTATTCTTTGTCTTCCTCTTTTTCATGCATCCACAAATACTCTGCTGTTGGAGAGATGGCATGTAACAGACAGGATTACATAGATACTGTTGTCTTTTATAGGACATAGTTCTAGGTTATCATGTGTATGTACCATTGTGTTCTTTAGCTTCATTAATCATACCTAGGAAGAGAAGCAGGAGACTGCTGCTCAGACAGATGGTCTTCAGACTGATTATTCACTTTGGGAGAGACAGAGGAGAAATGTATTCAACACTCTTGTTTTAAAAGGATTGACATTTTACAGAAGTGTTATTTAATAACTAAGGAGCTGGAATTTAATTCCAACTGCTGTCCTGCTGCTTCACTATCCAATGTGCTATTTGTGTTTGACACTGGAACAATTCAGGGAGGGGCCAGTGATGTGAGAGGAATGATTAATCAGACATTATCCAGGAAGGTTGCACACTTTGTAGACTCCTTCTGTTGATTGCTGTTCTGCAAGGAAGGGGAGAAAGCTGCAAAAAATCTGTCCTTTAGAATGGAGCAAGAGGGATACATGTTGTTAGACCTGATTTGTGATGGGCTAATGAAGAGATCATAGGTAAGGGATAAAGTAACATCAGCCTAAGAAAGAATAGCTGTTGTAAAGGGGAAAAAGTGGGGTACTATAGAATTATGTAGAGTCACACATACTATAACTTCCTGTCATCACAGTCTATCACCTAACTGTGTGTATGATTTCACTGGCTGGCTACTCTCCTTTTTGTTGTGTATCTCAAGCATTAGAGAAGATGTTTGTTTATTTTCTTATTTATTTAAATTTCTAAGCAGACAGAGAGTGCCTATCTCCATAGCCCTAGGACAGCCCTGGCTTTAAAAAATAATCCCTAAAGTATAGTGTAATATCCAGGAACTGAATTTACTGAATCTGCAAAGTAGTTACACCATCCTTTCCAGCAAGGTCAATAGGAAGTGAAGGGTTGGTATTGCCCATCAGAGACAAATACATAGCTATACGCTACTCTCAGTTTCATTTGTATAGATCCATTTACTTCGGAGGGGTGGCACAGGTATAACTAAGGATAGATTTTGGCCTATAGTTTTAAATATAGAAGATTTTAGCTGTACTCCAGTTGTGATCCTCTTTCACTTTGTAGATTATTGCACAAAAAGAATTATGGGGTTTCTAGTACGAAGTGCCTTTACCGAGAATAATCAATATGCAATGGGATTTACTGAGTGAATGCATTGCCTTGCATTTGCACCCGAGACTTTGGTGCCAAGTATCCATAATTCATTATTTGTGTTAGATTATGGGCAGTAAGACCCCACCACACCCCATCATCCTGCCTCCATTGTCCAATTTGTAACATAATTTTATTTACTGGAGGTCCAGGGCACAGTCTCAGCTGGTGTAAATTTTTCATTGCTCTTTTTACTTCAGTGAAGCTATTACAGCTTACACCAGCTGAAGTTATTTCCCTATGTTTACACCTCTCCCATATAAATTCCAAAATGGCACTTTCTCTCTTAGAAAATGATTTCTCTGAAATGTTTGGAGAGCATATCTATATGATGACATTATACTGCAGAGCAGAAGTCATCTTTATTACACTAAAGATTAAAGGATTAAGGTTTAATTTCTTCCAGCATTTGTGGTCATCCATCTTATTCAAGATGATTGAAAGTCTGTATTATTATTTTTATTTATTTTATTTATTTATTTATTATTATTTATTAATTTATTTATTTAAGCCTTGATGCATCTTCATGCCAGATAAGTGGTCAGTTTAATTTTGCATTGTTTTTAAAATGTTATGTAAAAGCCCTCAGATACATTTTTGAGAACTCAACAGGGATTAAACTTTCCTTATTTGGTCAAGGGTTTTGTTTTCATGTTGTTCGTTTGTTTTTTCCCCCCCATTAAAATGTGTTTTTACTATGGGAATGTTAAGCCAGAGGTGTAGGATTTACTCTGGAGATACTCACATTCATGGTCCTCATAATCTCTTCCAGGAGCAAATTCCAGATTGATTGACCAGTTGGTGAGAAAACTTTCCTGAATTTACAAATTTCTTATGAACTAGCCCGTTAGTCCTCAATCAGGAGATGCTGGGTTCTATGGTCGTGTGGAGGTATTGTGTGTTAACAAGGCCATTCTCAATCTGCAATGGTTTAACAGCTGCTATATTGGAAAAGAGACCAAATTTCTTTGCTTTTTCCCCAGTCAGGATGCTGACTCACAAGAATTCCTTGTCCTAAAGTTTGTCTGCATGTGCCTGTTTTCTGCCACTAGAGTTTCTCTTTCTTGCTGCTTCTTCTGTCAAAGGTTATCAGAGAATCATGGATATCTGTGGGGATAATGGAGGAGGAGTGGATACTTTGGTGTCAGTGGCTGTGATTAATGAACTGGATTTTGTGTGTGTGTGTCTGTATGTGGAACATAATTACTCAAAGATGTATTCCATGTCCTTTTTGTGGAGATGGGATGTCTGCAATGATGTAATGGTATTCGGCTGTATGAGTTTCCGGAGGCAGACAACGAAGGTTGCTGCTGCTTGCCTTGAGGTTGAGAAGGTCTTACTCATTGTGTATGTCTGCACTTTGAGCTGGGGTGTGATTCCCAACTTGAGGAAACAAACCTGCTTGATCGTGGCTGGCATGCCGACAGAGCAGTCATGCTAGCACAGGAGTGGCTAGCTGCTCTGAGTACATGCCTAATGCCGTGAGTGGGTATTTACACCCCCACCTCGAAGTGTAGACATACCCTCAGTGTGGTAAGCAGTCCTGGAAGGGCCAATGTTTCTGGTGTTGGGCCTAGCAGATCTAGTTTGAAAATCCCATCCAGAATATGAATAGCTGTGTTTTGTATATGGAGCTTTTATCTGCCAGTCTTTATGGAAAAGTCCTATAGAACAGTGGTTCCCAAACACTACCACATTGTGTACCACCAACATAAAACACCACCACCTCTAGTACCACCACCAATTCCGATCATGTGGCCGGAAGCCAGAAGGTCGGGAAGCAACCGGCCAGGGAATTAAGCTGCCCGATGCTCCAGTTGCCAAGGTAGCTTAAACGGACAGTCCGCAGCAGAACTTTGGGCTGAGCTGCTGCTGCTGACTCTCTGCTTAAGCTACCTTGGCAACTGGAGCCTCGGGCAGCTTAGACGCGTACCACTGGGAGGTGGCCTGTGTATCATTGGTGGTACGCGTAACACAGTTTGGGAACTCCTGCTATAGAATCTAATAGAGATTAAACCAAAAATGTCCTATGGAAATTAAATAGGGAGGGGTTGTGTAGAAGTTACCCTAAAAAGCTACAGAATTTAACAGAAAATATTATCCCTACTATAAAATTTCAAAGGCTGATTTAATATCTCTGTGGGAAGGTTATCAGTCTCTATTAAATGATATAGGGCTTTTTCCACAAGACTCATCTAATTATTAATGTGAATCATGTGACACTGTCATAATATAAAGTTTTTTATAAATGCTTTTAAGAATACTTTGCATTTCTAGGGTGGTAGCCTGGAAGGCCTAGTGTTGTTGCATTAGGAATATAGAGATGCTGTTTTGTCATTCTAAACCAAAAGCCCCATAATTTCAGATCTGAGATGGAGAAAAAGGATATGCTGTATCCAAAGCTTGCTAAAGTACATAAGATTCTGTGGGCCAAGTGGAAAGTGGCATAATTTACACAGGGGTGAGCAGAAAGGTGTAAAAAGTTAAATTTTAAGTGGTAGTTAAATTTGGGTAGAAGTTTGAATTTATACATGTTTATGTCCTCCTGCTAGTTGATTTTCCTACTAAACTGCTCTTTTCTATTTAGACATAAATAAGCTCCCCTAGCCTCCCTTAACTTTCATGACCTTCCACATCACCTATGAATTTGACCTATTGCATTTACATCTTTAAATGTTAAAACTAAAACCTCTCAAAAGTATTCTACAACTGCACTATCTTGCCTATGCTTGCTTAGACTTGCTCTAGAAGAAAATAAATCAGAGACACTATCATACATTTTTATTTTTCTTGTGCAAAGGAAGTTTATCTAGCAGGGACTTGGCTATTTCTTCTCTGCTGTGGGACTACTGTTAAGACTTTTCACTGTAGAGCATCTTTACATTCCAAAGGATTCTGCCTGCCATTTTGTGAAGCAGATTTTGTGCATCGTGTTAGATAGAAGAGACACACTGAGCTCTCTCATGGTGGCTTTTTTCTTGCTTTGTTTTTTCCCTTAATGTAAAGCTCATTCATGCTGAAAGCATATGGTTGCTTTTTAAGGAAGGAGAATCATAGCAAATGCACTGAATAATTTCTGTTTTCCTCAGTCACCAGATTCAGCCAGAACATTTTCTTCAAAGATAAAATAGATGAACAATAACAGAACACTAAGAAACATCTTGATAAATATAGAAAACCTCTTAACCTCTTCCAAGCTGAAAAGATTAATACAACATACATTCTGTTAAGTTCTATTGTCAGTAAATTATTCTTGTAACTGTTCTCAACATTGCCTTACATGATCTGTTTTTAAAAGTATGTTAGTAAGCAAAACGGTAGAGCTTATGCAAATAAAATAACAAAGCTATTGGCTGCAAAAATTTCTTTATTGTAGCATAGAAATGCCTGAGGAGCTTAAAGCGTGTGGAAGAGAAGCTGAACAAGTATTTGAGCTAGAAATCCAAAGAGCTAGGAAGACTAATAAATGGGTTGAAGGCCAAGGGATTAACTATACCAGCTGTATAAAAATTACAGACGAGCAGCTTGATCTCTCAAATCCTGGAAGATTGCATCAGACTCTACAATATTCATGTCCGTATGTCTTTTGTGTGTGTGTTCATTTCAAATCTGTAAAATACTTCAAATATTGATATACTTTGTCCAATGAGGAGGTTAAAAGAGTAAATGTACAGGCCTTTATTTTAAAAAGTGTAATTCCAAGCAATTTAATATCACAGGTGATGCTACTAATGAACCAGTGAGCATGCTGTGAAACTCAAATTTTCAGTAAGTAGTTTTATATATGTTTTTACTTTACTATATATGTTTTTAGTATGTTTTTCCATACAGGAAAAGAAGCCACATGCTTTCACTCTGTTTTATTTTCTATTACAAGAACAACCAAACAAAAAAGGACAAAAGTATGGTGTATGTGTGTGTGTCCCCTCTGCAGCAGGCTACATCTGAACCCAACATAGCATCTGCAGCAGCACTTGTGACTGTTTTCATTTAAAGGTTCAATACTAGAAAACAAGTCATAAAGAGACATCACAATGGCTAAAGCTTTTAAACTAGCAGGACAACTTCCTGATGGCATAGGTGGTCCCAACTTGGTTGAAGTCAATTGTGATTTGCTCGCTTATGACAGAGTTGAATTTGGCTCATTAAGGTCTATTTAAAATGTGTAGCTCACTCCCATCTACCTCGTTAGTTTGTTCTGAGTATTCTTTCCCTAGGTTGGGTCTATTTTATACTGCTTGCCAGTAATGATGAGCAATGGTACCATAAATATTGCTTTCAATATCTAGTTCTGTTTAAAAATTGATGGCAAGAAATGGCATAATAACATTCTGCACTTCTGTCTGAGGAGCTTTTTGGCACTTTTATGAACATTAAGGAACTAAGCCTCATAGTCCTGCTATATTATCTCTGCTTTACAGAGATAAGGGAAAACAAGGGAACAGAGAGGTTAAGTGACTTGCCTCAAGTCACACAGGAAGTCTGTGGCAGAGCTGAGAAACAACCTTAACCACAGAACCATCCTTTCTTCCCCTGATTAGGCAGCGGGTATATTAGGCTTGGGGAGGCTAAACCCCAGTGGAAACTCCCGCTTTGCCTCTGTGCCCCACCCCCACTCTGCCCCAGTCCCTGCTCCAGCAGCCCCCTCTCCCAAGGCTCGCTCCTGCCTACTGCTCACACCTCTTCGCTCTCCCTTTGCATGAGGTGCAGCCTGCTTATGTGAGTGTCCTGTGTGACCGATAGCATTGGCAGGTCTGGACAGTGTAAGATTACTAGATAATTCAAGTGATAGAATGGGCTCAAACAGTATTTATCGTTGAATTGTAAGGTCCAAAGAAATAAAAGCTTGATTCTCTGAGGTGCTATACAACTTCTGGAACTGCAGAGCAGCTTCAAATTCTGTTGTTGTCAATGGGAGTTCAAGGCGCTTGGGATTTCAATAGTTAATTGCTCATTGACGTGCAGTGTCAGGCACTAATTACACAAATGATTTTGAACCCAAAATTAGAGACCAGGCTGAAGTCCTTTTGAAAGCTGGCCTGTTGTGCCCTGATTATGGTTCAACCTATAAAAAATGTTGATTTACTCTCCAGCATTCTCCCCCTCCCTGCACTACTCAAGTATGTTTTAGCTGCTGAAACCAGCAATGATTATTTGATATTGTTAGTGTTTTGTTGCCTCTGTCTGAATGTTGCAGTAGTGAAAGTGACATTATAATTCCATGAACTCTGCAAATTTTATTTTTCATCTGCATTAGTTAATGCCTTGTCTCTGACTCTGTTTAATCTGCTGGAGTTTACAGAGAAAAATCTCATTAAAATTGAATTCTCTGGAAATGTATCTGTAGAAGATATTTTCCATTAATGGGACTAAGTACCTCTCTCGGTGATGAATGCCCCTCATTTTGGAAAGGGAAGAGGAAATGAGATCATACCATGCTTAAGGACTGTTTCCATGCAAAGCTATTTCACGTCCCACGTAACTGGAGGGTTTGCAGTTTGGAAATCTGTCCCGGGAGTGGAACTTTAGAAACAAATTTATAAGGCATAGAAGAGGATCTGATAATAGGGCCCACCGTCAGGGAGAGATAACGTGGAGGTTATCCTGGGCCTGGGAAGCAGCAGTAAGCGTAGGAACATACCGTAGGAATGTTCTGACTAGTGGGCCATCTAATTCAGTATCCTGTCTCTGACAGACACAGGATGATGGGTAACAAATGCAGATATGTAGAGATGCGGCAAATAGTTTGCTCAGCACTGCAAGATGCTGAGCACTCTGTCCCCGATCCAACACAGAATCATAGAAGAGTAGGTTGGAAGGGACCTCAGGAGGTCATCTAATCTGATCCCCTGCTCAAAGCAGGATCAATCCCAACTACATCATCAACATAGCATTTGCGCATGTGCTTAACTTCTTTGGGACTATTCACATGCTTAAAATTAAGCATGTGCGCAAGTGCTTTGTTGGACGGGGGTCAGAGTGGCCAGCACCTTGCAGGATTGAGCCCTATGTTTGCACTGAGCACTCACTGAATAATTCTAACAATAAACACATTCATAAAAATCAAAGCTATTCATGAGAAAAAGGGGCTACATTTACCAAATTATTTATTAATAAATTCATGAATAGTGTCCTTATCAGTAGTCTTCTCCTAGAATCTGTATATCCTTTCTGTGGCGCTGTCTGATGTGGAGAAAAAGGGTGGTCCAGTGGTTAGGGCAGTGGCCAGAGTCCCCAGTTTAATTCTCTGCTTTGCTGCAGGCTTCCTCTGTGACTTTGAGCAAATCACTTAGTTTTTCTGTGCCTCAGGTCCCCATCTATAAAGTGGGGTTAATAGCAACTTCCCTACCTCACAAGGATGTTGGGAAGATAAATACATTAAAGACTATGAGGTGTTCAGATACGACAGTGATGAGGGCCATATAAGCACTTTAGATAAATAATGCTCTGTTTTTGAAAGAAACCCTAGAGAATATGTAACGAGAGTAGGATCACTTAAATGTTGCAGACTGTCTGATGAAAAATCATACACTATACACCACAGAGCCTAAATTGGGACTGAGTTATAACTGTGGCAGGCAGCCCCACAGTGTTTAGTAGTTTTGTGTTATTGTTTTATTCCTGGTTTTGCAAAATGTTCCCATCATCTCTGAGTGCTTCAGTCTTGCTCACATATAAACATAGAGTTTTTTGCATTTAATGTACTCAGCAAAACTTTCCTTTTTCAATATATGGTCATGAGAAAGTCTCTAAAGCTAGAAACAATCAGACCTAATCAACTGGGGAAGATTATTTCGAAGATGTGCATGTGCACCTAACTTCATATGTATCATAAATATTCTATATTATATCTGGTACATAAATAACAGTGCATATCAGACTCTGCAAGTGGCAGTGTTTCTCTGAGTGTTGTAGTGTGTGTGTATGTCCCATAGGGATAAATGAAGCCAGAGAAAGTCTCAGATTTCATGAAACCTTGAAACAATTTCTGAATATTTCAAATCTGCTGGGATGTGAGAGCTGCTCCACATGGCTGCCCTAGGCCAGGTTTGACTACACTTTTCAAAATGTTCTAGGTGACACACATTTTCCATATTTTACCAGAGGATTGCTGGCTACTTATTTGTTCTTTCAATTGAAGAGCCATAAAGTAGTATAAGGTAGAATCACTGACTACCTGCTAGGCAGGGATCCTAAATCACAGTGTTCTAGACAAATTTGATTTGGGAGTTTACATCTTGCATTTCTGTCTGTCTACAATTCCCCGTATAGTATCAATTGAACCTATAACATAGGAGTTGCAAAGTTTGTTAAGCTCTCTTTGAACTTCCTGGAGTCCATGAAAGTTGCAATGTAAAGGTAAGTTATTATTACCAAATCTAAGTCAACAGAGAGCTCTTGCAAGCTTATGCAGTGTGCATTGTTGCTACAGCGTTTTCCAGTCCTTCTTGTTTCTGTCTTTCCAATATGTAAGAATCCAGTGTTAACTTCTCATGCCCAACACTTTTTACACTATGTTTTGAGCCATCAAGTCTTTCCTTATTTCATTTTTAAGGCATTTTTGGGGGACACACAGCTATGGCTATTGTTCATCAGCAATTGTTCCAACCAAGTCATGGAGTCTGGATCCTCATTCAGATCAGAATTTGAACTTCTCTAAAGTTTGGGATGAAGAAAGCCCTGGCTGCAGTGTTTGGCCGAAACCCATTCTCTATTATTTACATGTATATGTAAACGGTATAAAACTCTACATCTTTGCAGTAGTCTGAGTTAGCAGGCCTGCTGTGTTAAGAGCAGCTTAACAAAGAGTAATTGAAGATTAGTTCATGTGATTTCCTATGATCCCATAAAAAGATGATGATGATCCGAAGATATCTTCCGTTTTGAAAGACAATAAAAATGGTTCATGTCAATATCTTGTTTTTGCAATAGGCAGCAGGACAGAGGTAACTTTTTTTGCACAGCGCTTTGCAGTTTAAGTTTATGAAGTAATGTCATGCTATTCAGTAACTTGATATAACTGTTGCATAGATTTCTATTTCCTTGGTTCTGTGGAAATAATACCTAGGTTAAGAATTTAGCAAAATTTAAATTCTGGCTTCCTGTGTGACATCAAAGAAGCAACACAAGCATAACATCTTTTTAAATGAAATGCACCAGAAGGGTATTAAAGCACTTCTTCTTCCTTGGAGCCTTTTACTATTAAAAATGTATGGAATGATTCAATAATATATTTGAGATTATAAACAATCTCTCCATTTGTCCTTAAAAAAATCTGGACGTAGGAACAACTGAAAATATTTTTAGAAATAGGATCATACATTGACCAGTAGATATGCTGGGGAATATGCCACTTCTTTAAGAACCCTATTTCTGTTCTATATCCATTACAGTATTGCTTTGCTGCTTCTTAGTTATGCGTTAGCTCCCCAAGCTTTAAAGATGCAAGGGGCTGAATTATGCACAAACAGTGCTCCAGGGGCCCCTGCTAGTCTTTGATTATAATCCTTTCTGAGTCAAATTAATAATTAATGGACTCTTTCTGTGTGAAAGGAGATATGTTGGTTGTCATTTTTTGTCATCTTTTAAGGCCTCTTCTCTAACAGGACTCAGGCCAGATAGGTTCATTTGAGGATTAAACTTCAAAATGTATGTGGATGGTATTAAGAAAAGGCCAATTTAGCTGAAGATCCATAAAATATGTCCACACTATTAGACCATCTCCCAAGAGAAGTGGTGTAAAACCCATTATTTGAGACATTTTTAAATGAGACTGATAACCATTGGAAAATTACACTGTAGGGAATAATCTTGCACTGAATGGGAGCTGTACACTCAATAGACCTATGTGAAATTCACAATTTTTGATGGTGGTGATGATTTCCCACATACTTTTTGGCTATTTCCTTTATTACCATTTCATAAATGTTTGCATTTTATTTTACTCACATTATTGACTGAAATGGCTATTTTTCACATAGACAATGTGAAAATCAGCATTCTTATGTTGTTTAAATAAAACAAAATCTTGGCTTGGAAAATGGGCCAATTCCCTTAGATTTTTTTTCACCTGTAGTGAGAGAGTCATGTACATTAGTGAAAATGGGAACAAGTTGTGAGTTCATAACCAAAGGTGAAGGTTGAAATCCTGATAGTTTTGCATTTCGTTGTGTATATTATATAAGTTTAACCTAATGGTCTTATTCCACTCATGGTTCATATTGACATTCTGTGAAATTCTTACTGCCCCACTTTCTTTAAAAAACACAAGGCTAAAATATGGCTTTTGGACACTACCTGACAGGGTTGGGTGAAGGCACATCATCCCATGGGTGCTCGAGGCAACAGGCTCAATATCTCAGTACTGATCAAAGCTGGTCTTGCTAAAGGGGAAAGGAGGAGATCCCTTGCACTGACTTAGTGCCTCAGGTCAGTGCAGAGGAGCATGTAATCATGGCCCTTTTTCCACCCCTGTCAGAGAAGGATTGCCTCCTGGTTAGGGCTCTGGCCTAGGACTTAGAAGACTTAGGTTCAAGTCTTTGCTCTGCTACAGGCTTCCTGTGTGACTGTGAAAGTTATTTAGCCTCTCTGTGCCTCAATTCCCCATCTATACTACGGAGATAATAGCACTTCCCTACCTCATAGAGGTGTGAGGAGAAATATACTGAAAACTGTGAGCACTCAGATACTACAATAATAGTAGCCATATAAATACTTAAGACAGCTTCCGATTCAGAGAGTCATACCATAAATTGGGTGTGGGGAGTAGGTTTACATATTCTCCCACTCCTTTTGGGCACCTAACAATCCAAGTTTGAATCTCTATCCATCATAAACCTAATCTAATGTAGTCTTAAAATAAATCTCCAGCGTCCTTCCCTAAAAGGGTCTGGCACATCTCAAAGCTGAACGTAATCAAATAACTGTGGTG